>NC_137454.1:310378420-311578420 GCF_964235325.1 Thermobia domestica | reverse complement strand
TTAATTGAAATCCTATCCGTTTTCCAAGTACCCAGTTGCAAAACTATTAAGTCAATACTGAAAACTAAAAACGAAAATATTTATTGCAATTAAACGATTAACACGATTGGTATTATTGGACGGGAGCACGTTGGCTCAGTGCTACAGCCAATCTCTGGTATCAGGGGTCACTCGTTCGATCCCAGGCCAAGTGAGTTCGTGGAGGACGATAGCGTATACTTGGGTTTTCTCGGGATTTTCCCGTTTCCTCCCGTTTTCTCATTCCACCTATTCTTTCATCATCATTCACTTGCAATTCCATCAGTCTCCTTTAGCCATCGAAGGCATAACCGTTGGATGTTAAACTAAAGATTTATTTTATTTTATTTTATTTTATTTTTTTAAGATTGATATCTCTGAAAGCGTTTTTAATATAGTGTAAGAATATGCAGCGCACAGTCTTGAAAAGGGAGACTATTTTGGGCGTCCAGTAGGCTTCTTTCTGTGATCTGTTACCCTTCATTATCGACGTTTTTATTATTATTATTATTATTATTATTATTATTATTATTATTATTATTATTATTATTATTATTATTATTATTATTATTATTTGCTAAATAGGATATTAAAATAGAATGATTTGGTTCTATATCGCAAGTTTTAAAGCTCCCTGACAACTGATATTTAGTCAGCAAAGCATAGGAAAACTTAGAAATAAAGAAGCAAAACTACCTGAAGTATTCGGCTATGGTTCATCTAATCATGGGCGTCGTAACGAGGGGCTTGGGTGGTCGCGTTCCTCCCAGATTTTCGTCACACGTATGTAAGCAAACTAAGAAAATAAAAGCATATATTCAGGGGTGTAGTCGAGAGTATACGAAGGTGTATTGCTCAATCTTAGTCATTTGCGCATACTTTCTGTTTCAAGGCGTGTAGTACTATATTCAAAACTAGCATATATAACCTGTGAAATTTTTAAGACTAGCGTATACTCTGAGAAAATTTTAAGACTATGGTGTACGCCGTGTGAAATTTTAGGACTTGAGCAGGAAGTTTTTGATAGTCTATTATTGCAACACAGCCCCTGCCCGCTGCAGCCCCTAGTTATTCGCCTCTACTTTCTAAACATTTTCTATATATTTTACATCCCTGGAGTTGGTGGCCCCGCATCGTGGAGGTTGTGGGGACATTATCTAAGCCTTTGGTCAAGTGACCTTACATTTGGATCTGTCAAGTGACCTTACATTTTCATAGATTACTATTGAGATAAGTGGGTAAAACTGCATTCAGGTTTACACCTATAATTTCATGATTCTTAGTGTTCATCCTCCCGAAGGGGAACTTTCGAGGATGTCCTCAATTCTAACTATAGAGAAACGTTCTCACACAACAGAATAAACAATTTCAAACCTTTCATGATCTATATTTAGAAAAAAATAGCACTCTACTAACGTAATTTGCTGTTTTGGAAAATATAAGTTTTACTTATTAATATCTGGGAATCAGTCGATCTCTCTGTATTTTGACGTATTAGAGTTAATGTCCCTTTATAATTCATCACCGATGCCGATGCTAAATGGTACGTGAATCTATAGTTTATGGTAGGATCCGAACCACCATAATGCGTTCAAACTTCACTCAAGGGAATCGAACCTGAGACTTTTGCTGCAAAGCAGACATGCTTGCTAGACACTATACTAACTTCCTTTGTATATTTCAATATCATTAACTTTCAGTAATCACCGGTAATCGACCTATAACCAGAGTCGAAGTCTAAGAGGGAGTTATTGAAAATGTTTAATTTTCCTAATTTTTATGTAAATATTTCACTTTAGAATATTAGCGTTTAAATACTCCTCTCCCCCATACAACCATTACACACGCTAATACTATGTAACAAGCAGTAACGACTATATATTATCAGGTGTAACATTTAATCAATCAACATATAACACATAAAGCTTATAAAATTTTAATTAGTCAGCTGGATTACATCTTATGAAAAAAGTTAAATAATTTCCACCTTATATGTTAGTTGTTTGACGTAACGTAAGCATGAAGATATGCTTAGATCTCTGTTCGAAATTCACATTGAAATGATATTCGCAAAGAATCTTCAGTGGGCTGAATCTCTTTCGTTCCAGGTTGGCTACAAGACTGTGATAATCGTAGGACGTAAAAATGAAGATTTTATTCCCTAGTCAGAATTTTTAAACTATCCTATCTCTTCAAGTCAATAATTGTCTGTTTTGCATTATTACTTTTCAACCACAGAGCAAAATAATTCAGTCACTCTACTTCTGTTTTAATGATGTACCGTATGGCAGCGTGTAACAAATTGTTGCGAGGTCCTGGGCAAGAAAAGTTTGTGATCGCCCTTTCAGTTTTTAATTGCTAATTATAATAAAATTTCTGGAAATCAATTAATCTACACATTTAATTATTTGTGCTAAAGGAAATAAAGGTTTGTTCTCTTACTTTCCCGTTCCACCATTTCTTTCATCATCATTCACTTGCAATTTCATCCATCTCCTTTAGCAGTTACATAACTCTGGGGCGCTAAACTAAAGATTTCATCTTTTCTTTCATTACTACAATCTTAAAGTTTGCACGTATTAAAGTTTGCACGACATTATTAATTGTTGAATTTATAAAAGTCAGTGCTAAATCATTTTAGGCTCGATAATCTTTCCAAGGCCCCTGGAGGCGCTAAGCTCTGAGCGTGCCATTTAGGGAGGAACGGTGGCTCAGCGATAGAGAAATTACCTTTGTTCGAAGGGTCGTATGTTCGATTTCCGTCCAAGTAAGTTCGTGGTGGAGGACATCGTGTTCGTGGGTTTTCTGGGGATTCTCCAATTTCCTACCACATTCTCATTCAACTATTTCTTTCATCATTCACTTCTGTCTCCTTTAGCATTTAGCTTGCATAATCGTGGGATCTTAAACTAAAGATTTCATTTTTCATTTGCCTTTACGTATTTGTAGTGTAAGGAATCCTTGAGACAACGTTTGAAAGATATCATTTCATAATTGTGGGAATTACTGAAAATAAACTTTCCAACAATGATAGCTGCCAAAAATGAACCAAGACCAAAGTGATAAAGTGCACAAATTGGCCCCTAGGGTAGTTTCTTAAGACAAAGTTTCATATTTATGGCAATTATTGAAAAAAAATCAAAATTTTAACATTGTTAAGGTAGCACAAATGTATCTCTATTAGTGGTGAATATTAACAATATTTGAGCATCGAAATTAACCTCACAAGCACGTTGACACATTTCAGTTTATATTTTAAAATACCAATTAACTTAGATTCACATTCAAATCAATGAAGTCATTCATGTTATAGGTTAGAGTGGGTATATATTTCCGAGTGATAATTCAACAATAGTGTTCTGAAGTATTTTATTTGTTTGCTGACAGAGTTTCAAAATTAAGCTCTTTAGATCTTTCCCTTTGAATTTGTTCAAATTCCTCAGTTACGCTACATACATCAGGGATGACCAACGTGTTGACTGTTAAATTCTGACAGATAGTCCGCAGCAGTCACTCTACCGCCACTCATCAAACCTTGATTTCACCCTCACCCTCGAGAGCCGCCCTTGTGTGGCTGAATACTTATACTTGCATCGTAGTTCAAGGAACATTTTGAAGTAAAGGCATTGGATACTGTTGATAAATGATGTAAACGTCACTATCGACCGAGATCTCCATTGTAACAGTTGTTCCATTTTAGGTGTTCCACAGTAAGTTATACGATGATATGTTTAGTTTCCTTTCTTTAGGACGAATGTTAAGCAAGGGCGGATCCAGAACGGACTTCTGGTGGGGGTGGTGGGTTGTAATACTGCTACTTAGAGCTGCTTTTAAGAGCTCCAAACTCTGGGATGCGTTTTATTTGTATATATGAAATAAAAAAGTTTCCTCTTCTGGGGGGGAGCGATCGCCCCGATCGCCCCCCCCCTGGATCCGCCACTGACGATAAGGAAATAATTCAACAAATAGGTTGAATAATTGATGCTCTGATCCTCAAGAAAGAGGCCCTCTCCAGGTCTCCTCACCCTCAATTACCCTCGCCCTCAATGAAATGAGAGCGAGGGTGCGCGAGGGCGAGGAAAAGTTTTGAGCACGAAGGCGAGGGCGAGCGAGGATAATGGACAACTCCTATCGCGAGGGCGAGGGTGCGCGAGGGCGAGGACAAGCTTCGATGGCGAGGGTGAGGGTGCGCGAGGGCGAGGAAAAGCTTCGACGAAAAGGGCGAGGGTGTGCGAGGGCGAGGAGAAACTTCGACAGCGAGGGTGAGGGTGCGCGAGGGCGAGGACAAGCTTCGATGGCGAGGGTGAGGGTGCGAGAAGGCGAGGAAAAGCTTCGACAGCGAGGGCGAGGGTGCGCGAGGGCGAGGACAAGTTTTGGCAGTGAGGGCGAGGGTGCGCGAGGACGAGGACAAGCTTCGATGGCGAGGGTGAGGGTGCGCGAGGGCGAGGACAAGCTTCGATGGCGAGGGTGAGGGTGCGCGAGGGCGAGGACAAGTTTTGGCCGCGAGGGCGAGGGTGTGCGAGGGCGAGGACAAGCTTCGACGGTGAGGGCGAGGGTGCGCGAGGACGAGGACAAGTTTCGACAGCGAGGGTGAGGGCGCGCGAGGGCGATGGACAATTCCATTCGCGAGGGCGAGGGTGAACGAGGGTGAGGGCCAACTGCTACTGCGAGGGCGAGGGTGAGTGAGGTCGAAGTAAAATGAACATCTATGGTCTGCAAGGCATAACCACGATGAGGCGTTTCCTTGTTTTAATACCTCATTCAACACTAAGAGATACACATTTCATTTTCTTTTAATAATTTTAAAGAGTTCGTCACTGTTCTAACTACAAGTTTTCTAGATCAATCTCTTGCCCAAATAGTTACTGGTATCGTTTTTAGTACGGGAGATCAGGCTTCGATTCTCCATATATAGAGTATTTTGTTCGGATTTCATATTAAATTATATAGTCTCGGTGTTGGGAAAGATGTTCCGGGAAATTCCAAATGCAGAAGTAAACATTTTCTAAATGCCATGCAAGTTTACCTAGGAATAGCAAATATTATATTGGACGAACTGACGCAAGTAAGAAAGCTTCTTTTCCGAGGAAAATATTAGTAGCGTAGCATGGTATTCTATTTGGGGGAAGTTTATTTTAATGCATTATTCTGAATATTTAATAATTTGTAATATTCTGCAGCATTCTTGAATCATTATTAGGTTATTCTAATGTGTTATTTTGCTTACCTTGGCAAACAGCTTTTCTGAAAACTGGAAAGTATTCAAATCTATAAAATATTTCATTTCCTAGAAACAATTTTCCCCACTTGTAACTAAATCAAGTGATTTCTAGGGCCTGCTCCTTTGTGGAGCACTATGTACTTTGAGCATTTGGTTATGATTAAATCCCATATATCGGAAGAAAGAAATCATTAGCAAACGTTGATCTTCTGATTTAATAAAATCACCCAATGTAAACTCATGTCTCTTGACAGGGATCGGGGATCGGTTCCTTATACACTGTGAATTGCAAGTAATTTGTGAATGCAGGGACATACTGATTTTTATTTGGTATAGGGGTTATTAATTCTCCCCTAATAGTTAGCAAATGTGGATTTGATTATCATTGTCCTGTGATCAATTTCCGGCGGATCAAACATTTCGTATTTATTCACAAGGAACGGACATGAACCTATCATCCTGACATCCGAATCAAACTTAGTCTATTCGATAAACATAACAAAGATGTACATGCGCAAAACATTAGGTACTACAGAGTAAGTCCCTGGGGCCCATTAACCCTGTTACTATTTAAAAATCATAGACTCGCAGTGAAATAGCTATTGCATCAACACTGTTCATTGAAAAGTCATAACTTTTAGTTTATTCTTTTCAGCATGAAACAGGCTTTGCAGAGGTGCTATGTATTGGGCCCCCTAACGTACTTGAACAACAAAAATTGAGAGAATGTCGGGAAAATTCCCTCCAGAAATCCCTCCCAACAACTTTGGGCCCCTCTGGAGTGGCCCCGGGTAAAAGCATACAATCCAAATTACAATCCGGGATAAATACTATAGGAGTTAAGAAATGCGTGTACCAAATTTTGCATCGATAGACCGAATAGATATGACGGAAAAGCGTATATTGGTATACAAGCTTTTCCCTCGTATCTATTAAAAGGCAACTGAGCGCCGTAGAAACGAATTGGATGGGAACGATGCGCTTACCCCATTTTACCCAACTGTGCGTTATCTGTCCGATGGAAATTCCATTTTTTTAAATGTTAATCTCTTTGGTGACAGAGGCTAAGCGGTTAGCGTACGCGCCTTTGGCATATGAGACTCGGGTTCGATTTCCGGAGGAGCTCATGTGGTTCGGATTACACGTTAATCAGTAGGTCCACGTTTCATATAGCCTCGCTAAACTCAACTCAACTCTTTAGTGATAAAGATTTGTTTTTGCATGGGAAAGCGTATATTCATCCTTTTTAAAAAATGTTTTAGCAACATCAGCATAAAAACTGTCCCATTATTATTATTATTTCGTACAGCGTAATGTTATAAAATTTGTATTACACAAAGGAAGCTTGACAGACAGGTTCCTCGTGTTTATAACGCTGCGTTAATAATATGTTCAATGTTATCGCTTATGCAGTCTTGGCATCAGAATGGAATGTTGAAAAGAGAAAGTTGACCCGACCAGCCTCAAGAAGAGAGGCGAACAGCGTTGATAAACACGACTCGTGAAGATATCAACAAGTAAGAGGAACACGGAGGCTGTGCAAAATAAACGAGGATGGGCAGGAGGAAGATTCTTCCAAGGTCGCTTGTCCTCGGCCTCCAAGTGAGGTCACCGTGCCAGTCATGAAAGGTCGCCATAATCCTTTCTCTCGTATGATCTCTTTTTATTATTCACGAGTATTAACAACAACAGTTAAGAAAACAAAAAAGAACCTCAGTACACTCTTAACCTATTAGACAATGAGAAGGATTACGTTAGTATAATTGACATCATATTTCATGTTTAGTATTCATGTATCTAATTCAGTGAGTTACACAAATAGAATTCAATTAATTGTTTATTCTTCCTGTGTCTCAAATTAAGGACAATGTCACTTAATGAATATCAAGTCATATTTCAAGCGTACTGTTTTGTACTACAGGATGCGAATAAATCTCAAAATAATGGTAACAGAACTGCTTTTCCTCACAAAGATGTGCGTATTCCAGTAAATCCCTTCACCAGATTTCTTTAGTTGTAGAGCATGCATCGTAGTTATTAGTGTGTGGGATATGTGCTCGCTGTACATGAAAATTAAATAAAATATTTTTATTCTTTAACCAGTCCCGTAGCCGGAACATTAACTTGTAAGACATGAGGGCCGACGTCTGAGAGAAGCTTCTTGCGAAGGGTTAACTTGAATTAATCTACATTCTTCACTTACTACTACTACTACTACTACTACTACTACTACTACTACTACTACTATTATTATTATTATTATTATTATTATTATTATTATTATTATTATTATTATTATTATTATTATTATTATTATTATTATTATTATTATTATTATTATTATTATATTTCTCTAAACAAACTACTGAAAGTTTCAAGGGGCTGAAGACGTCGCAGCTCCGGTCACCTTTTAGCCATGGACATCACTTCTGTTTCTCAAGGCCAATATATGATTAAATTGAATTAATTCAGTTATCCTGTGCAAAAATGAGCATTTAGAACTGCGTTTCCTATTTTTATTTGCCATGGAAACAATATGCATATTTCTATAAGGAAATACATTATTTGTTTCCTCCTAGTAAAATCTGATTTCCTACTGGGTGCTTCAAGCTCAAAGGTGCCTTCAGAAAAAATCAAATTTGATTATTTTCGAACGTAACTGTGTTCAGATGCGTTGGAAACGTTGACATTTCTTTTTCTGTAAAATCTCTTTTCATGTAGATCATGCTTAACCAAACTGTGCGCCGCGATGCCCTGATGCAGACTTTAAGGGACCATCCATCCAGATAAAGAAGAAACGTTTTGTGTTAAACAAAAGCGACAGGGGATGTGTTCAAAAGATTCATACTCTGCTTTCAACATATTTGCAGCACACATTCAAGCACTTACCATAGCGTGATACCGGTTTGTCTATAGGTCTACTGTCATTGCATTCTGTTACCGCCGATGTATCGAAAACGTCTTTAAGCTCATCTCCGGAGGAGGAAAGTGCTTTCCGGATAGCGAGTGTTTCAAATTCTGGAATAAATGGAAATCAAAATCACTATTTACACTCCGCACCTCATACTGACAGGATTGTCAATTTTGTCGCACGTGTTCAGGACTCACAACTCTATAGACCGTTCATGTTCAAATTTGCACCGTTTTGCTGCTTGGCTCAAGTTGAGTGATTATAAATGTAATATACTGTGTGCTGCAGAAAATATTCCTGCTTTCTGAAAAGCATTTTCCCACTACTGGTAAACTGAAAGACATTTTAAATAGATTGAACGCTGTAGAATACAATGACGATATAGACAAATTGGTATCACGATAAATGGTCGGCAAATATTTTGAAAGATAAAGGTAAGGTATTCAGTTTCTGTACCACATTATCTTCTGAATACATCGTTTTCCCTTTTTGTTTTACACCAACACGTTCCTTTTTTCCTGAATGATCCTCGTATTTTACTGCAATGACAGGTTTAGAAATGTCGCAGATATGATCCCAGTTATTAAGATTTTTCTGTCACAGTAAAGCTTCGCATCAAGAACTTCTTGTGAATTTAAAACATATGTTTTACTTCTTGATGTATTTGTTTTAGATACAATTCTGCTTTGACTTGGGATGCATTCGAAAAATCATGGTACACTAAGCGCATCGTGGATAATAATAATAATAATAATAAAAAGTATGGGAATCACTTATATAGACAAATATAACACCGATTGACTTAGATACGAGACTTGGGAATCTACTTGAATTAAAAGGTAGTGAATTCGAAGAAAGAAAACCACAAATAACCGATGAGCTGATAACACATCACTCAATTCAGAACCGTCTGGCCCTTGATGAGCTGGGATTTGGCTCAATAATCGGTAACGTTGCTCACTAATACAAGAAGAGAGAGAAGTTTCTAGACGAGAAACGATGCGAGATAGAACTCTGTCAAAGCGACGTCATTTAAGGGGACAGGGAGGGCAGTTATTCCCCCTGAGTTTGAGAACCCTATGCTTTTTATTAAATTGAATACTAATAAAAAAACGTGATACTCTTATGTCTATGGGGCTGCGATGGCTCAGTGGTAGAGCATTTACCTCTGGTCCCTGGTTCAATTCAGTTCGCGCCAAATACTTTGTGATGGACAAACACCGTGTGCGTGGGATTTCTCGGGGTTACCTCGTTTCCTTTCACTTTAATCACTCCACCATTGCATCCATTTTTCATCACCACCGTCTCTTTTAACCTAGTCATCATAACCGTGAGACGTGAAACTAAAAAAATTCATTTTATTTTCATTTGCTTATGTCTGTGGTCAATCCCGCTCACCCCCTGGCAAAACCTGAAATGACGCTACTACTCTGTCAATAGAAACGTATATTTTCTGACCGTGAGACGAAACATTTGACTTTTTTTTTTTTTTTTTTTTTTAAAGACGAGACAGCCTCAACTGTTGTCTCGCAGGAAGCTCTAAGTTCAGTTCAGTATAGGTACATGTACCCAGTGTCAACGTAATTGTTAATCTTGTATTATATTTTTAGTACGATGCAAGAAAGAGATTTTTTTTTTAAGTAAATTATATATTATCAGGACCTGAATCATTCCCGCTATATTACACTAAAAGTCAGTTTTTTGATAATCAGAAACCATTATAAAGTAATATAATTTTCTTAATAATAAGGAACTCACTATCAGATAAACATTCTTTAGGCACGATTTGTTTTCTATCAAGACTGACACATGTATTCTTTCATGACAAACTTGCGTGTATACTTACCGAGAAAAGAAACCTTCTCCCTTGTAGTTTTTCGTGTAATTGATGTATTAAAATGTCCTGTCAACAGACACTCTACGAGCCGAATTCACTTCTAATTGAGAGTGCTTGTTTTAAAAGAGCAGGGGGCGGAGCAGAGAAAATTATATCATTAAAAACTTTAAAATGATAGCTTATTATCGTATATTTAACAGTAAGAGTGAGTGCTTGTCAAACACGCTCCAGTAATGTCGTGCTATTAAGGAATGAACTCTTTATTATATTGCCTACATGTTTTTGTTCGTTCTATTAGCCATTAACTGTGATAATGTGGTGGCTATTTTGGAAGATTAACTAAACTGAACTAATAATATTCACAGTCACTCTCAAGATAGGAAATGTACTCTTTTCCGAGTCGTGGGTGTCGAAGTAGGTCTGTCGAGTGTTTTCTCTTACTTTTTTTAAAATTGGTAGATGATAAGTAGTATTCTTTCTTTTTATGATCTTGAACTTCATTCTTAAACTACTTAAAACACTTTGAACAAACTCACCATTTCTCAGGGTTGGCGCCACAGATGTAAATAGGAGTCTGGAATTATGATCATTTCCAAACATTTTCCTGATTACCATAACCAATTTCAACAATTATTTGGTCGGCAGACTTATATATAAATATTTAGGTCAGCGTTTCTCAAACTGTAGTCCACTTACTACAAGTACTTCTTGGGGTCTGCCCTTATGGTTCTCTTAGATTGAACATTAGCTAAATAATAATAATAATAATAATAATAATAATAATAATAATAATAATAATAATAATAATAATAATAATAATAATAATAATAATAATAATAATAAACGAGAGAGAAAAGATGGTTGAGAATCTCAAACAGAGTTTGGAAATTACGTAAAAAGCATCTTTCACTTTGTCTTCCAGGACTAACATTTTATAAAATGTACCCGCGGAAGTTCATGTGGTCGGATCCCACGTTAAGCTGTAGCACAATGGCATAATAATTTGTGGTTTGTAATAAGCTTGTGTGGAACTTTTAATATACCTATTGCAGAGATCTCACCCATCAATTTCTATAATAGTAGATTCATTTCTTCTATATAGTGGATACGGTAACTTCCCTAAAAGCGAATGAATTAGAACCAAATTTGGTCATTTCATTCATTTCCGCTTATCTTCGCCAGCCCCATGAAACCGTCTCGCGATCCCCTATAGGGGTCAAAACCACGCAGGTTGAGAAACCCTGCAATAGGCTAATTGTCATAAATCATACACTTGCTTTCGAAGAGAACGAAGTATTGTGGTCTTTAACATTCTGACTAGTAAATTTGAATCTCACTTGAAAAAAGTTTTTGAGATACGCTAATGAACAACCTTGAAAAATATATAATTCTAACATATAGTGCAACTGAGAAGTGAAATCTGTTACATCGTAAACGAAAAAGGAAAAAAAAAAGTATTTGTTACATAATAGTTGTGCAAAGCTTTGTTCGATTTCCATTATAATCGCCTGCCCCTCCGACCATAGATAGATACCTTTTCTTCTTCTTTTTTCTTTCTTTCTTTAGCAGAATCACCTGCTGTGAGATGGGTCGCAGGTCGCACCTTGCCCGTGTGTGGCGTTCGTCAGCTGACAACGGACGCTAGCTTGCAAGTCAAGTGGAAATAACTTGTTGCGTTTCGCTAAACATTGTTGGCGATGGATAGAAAAAAAAAAAAAAAAAAAAAAAAGACTCACTCCTTCTTTCACCCAAACTATACCTGTTTTTCTTTTTCTTCTTGATCTAAGAAAATCTTTGTCTTCAAGAGACCAGAAGGTGAATTAAAAGTCCAATAACACAAACAAGATGAAGAACATTGTAGGAGAATCATGCAGTGTTGTTGAATTTCTGAAACATCTTTTCAGAACAGAAATAAGACATGGGGGATGTACTTAACATATTGTAAAGTTCAGAGATCTAAAATATTTGCTACTTCCCTCTCCCATTGTCCTTGCATCCATTATATATATAAAATACAAACATATATCATTCCGCATATTGTTAGATATTTGTTTGTTGATGTCCTATTGTGTAGAAATGAGAACTACAATGTTCCACTTGCTGCGTTTATAAATAAAACAAATGTCTTTTACATAAAGTATGTAGACTACTGGTAGGCTAAGAAATTCTGCAGATGCAAATAGGCTAAGAAATAAATGTCATAAGTAGACAAACGAAACAAGCAAGATATGGAACTCAGTTCAAACCAAGAGATTTTTCTGGGGTCTATATACTAAATCATCAGTATAAGAAGCACAGGAAATAAAGTTCAGATAAACAGTGACAACTTTTTAAAAAAAAGCAGATTGTTTTTTATGCCATTGTTGGCTGACTAATCTTTCTTTTCATATTTTATAAAATCTTATTACCGGTACATTGTTGTTAATGTTGTATCTTGTAACAAATCTTACAACATTAGTATCATATAAAGCAGTTTTAGTAGTTTGAGGGAAATTTCCTTAACGTAGGGAAATTTTGTAAATAAAAAATTAGCAAAAAGGGAATTTTTCAATAAAATGTGAAAATCCAGGGAAATTCTTGCAGTGATTGATTGACCAATACAAATGCTTAATTCTTTTTTGTCCTTCAGAGACAAATCAATACAACAGGAACAGTTTGCGTGTATGTGTGTGTGTGTGTGTGTGTGTGTGTGTGATCAAAATAGGATAAATTGCACCCATTGTTAACAGAGTGTATTTTTTGTTTTAAAAAAGTGAAGGAAAAAGTAAATGCATAAAACAAATGTGGTTGGCACTTTCTTTAATACAGCTAAATTAATATTATCAAATAATTTCTGTCACAGGTATTGGACACCCAACAAACTAGGGAAAATTTGATAAGAAAAGGGAAAATTCAGAGTAAGCTGAGGGAAATTTTGTTAAGGAAACCTACGAACACTGATATAAAGGAGTTCAAAGATTATCCATATTCCAATCGATAAATCTAATTAAGCTGAACAAAATGATATGGGTGAATGGGAATCGTCACGCCTAGTTCTCAAGAAGAAAAACAAGTTCTTTTATAAACACAAAAATTTAAAACCACGCTACCTGTTAAGATGAAACTTAAACTGAAATCTAGATACAGTATATACCCTCATCAAATGTTCGTTTTAATACTAGGAAGAGATATAGCTCAAAATTATAATTAAGTCTTAAACTTTGGTTTTTGTTCAAGTATAAGACTATCCAAAGTTAAGACATAAATCAATCGATCCAGACAATGTTTCAGGGTGAATTCTCATGCGTAGTTTTCGGGAAAATTAAGAAAAACGAACTTTTATGATGTATGACGTTTCTTGCCACCTAATAGTGATACAGGTACTGCGAACAGTGGCACAGTGTTTCTAACAGTGGTACAGATACTTCTAACAGTGACACAGATACTTCTAACAGTGACACAGATACTTCTAACAGTGACACAGATACTCCTAACAGTGACAAAGATACTCCTAATACAGACAATGCTCCTAACAGTGATACAGCTGTTCCTAATAGTGACATAGTTACTTCTAACAGTGACAAGATACTCTTAACAGTGATACATACACTCCTAACAGTAACACAAATACTCCTAACAGTGGCACAGTGATTCTAAGTGGCACATATGCTCTTAACGATGACAAAGATACTCCTAGCAGTGACACAGATACTTCTAACAGTGATAAAGATACTTATAATAGTGACACATATACTCCTAACAGTGACAGAGATACTCGCTAACAGTGACACAGATACTGCTAACACTGTCAGAGATACTCGCTAACAGTGGCACAGATACTGCTAACAGTGACACAGATACTTATAATAGTGACAAGATACTCCTAACAGTGACGCAGTGCTCCTAATAGTGGTACAGATATTCCTAACAGTGGTGCAGTGATTCTAACTGACACAGATGTTCTTAACAATAACACAGATACTCTTATCAATGACACAGATACTCTTATCAATGACACAGATACTCTTAAAAATACACAAATACTCCTAACAAGGACGAATATGGTACTTGTAAATTATTTCCTTTGAATGTCTTATTTGGGAGCCCTGATCTACTTTTAGACTTCAGTACATTTGCTGCAATGAAATTGTTGCCGAAAGAGAATACGGTATTAGCAAATATTAGTCAATCTTCTTAGCAGGACAGGACTCAACAAAGATCCCTTAGTGATCATATACTATTGCATGAGTCTTACTGCTGGTTCAGTCATTTCCTCCCTCTGTAATCGTATAAGGGGGGAAAAGAACAAAATATAGGTCTGTAGTTGTCTGAAAGACATTTCGAAAAGAAGAAACGACAATCATTCGCAAAACGCTCCCATCATTGTTTCCAAGAAGGTAAGTCCCAAAGCACATGATTATGCCATTACAAACATTTATAGGATTCCTCGAGGCTTTTGTAGATTTGTACTTTTCCTGCAATCAAGGTTGCAGCCTCAGGTGGTTCCCAGGATACAAGCGACCGCAGCGCTCGAGTTTTATGTCTTTCAACTCCTCCTCCAAACATTGGCTGATGGGCTCCCTCTATATTGCTGGAAGATCGGACAAAAATATATAAAACATTTTTAAGGGTTATTTTCTCGGGGAAGTTGTTTTCTTTTTTTTAAAGTTCATTACAAGCAACTAAAAACTCTAAGATGGTAACCTTACGAATAACCCTCCTAGAGGTTATTTTCTTGCGTTGAATAGTTCTTGACCTTCCACTCCACCAGATGATTTTAATTTCTGCAAGTGTTTAATTTGAAAAACGAAAAAAAAAAAAAAAAAGATTGATAATTGGTCTTTTCCAGTGGGTTTTATTCCCTTGTAACCCACTAGTGGAACGATTAATAGGCATACTTCTTGTTTTGCAATTTAAACGAATTCACATACTTATTGCTGGGAAGTTTTGTTAAAAAAAAAAAAAAAATAGTTAATGGGGTTGAATTATAGGCCTATGCCTTCATCAAGTAAAAGTGTTTCTTGTATTCGTACATATCTTAGCTTGTTTTATGTTGAATATATTTTTGAGTTTAACCATTGGGGACACGGTGCTGGAGCCCTTATCTCTGATGCGTGGAGTCGGGTTCGATCCCCGGTCAAGTAAATTTGGTGGAAAACGTCGTGTTCATGGGTTGCCTCACGGTACTGTCATTTCCTTCTACAGTCTCATTCCACCAAGTCTTCCATCATCAATGACTTGTTTTATCATCGTGTCTTTTAAACTGAAAGCCATAATCGTAAAACGTTAAACTGAAAGATATAATTTCGTTTCATTTCAATTTAACCGTTGTGCTTCAATTTCATTTCATTATTTTTCTAATGGGTGTCAGTTCCCTACAGATGAAAACTTTTTTAAAAAAATCGAATTTAAATGTTTTATTTATTTTTCTTTTACATCATTTTTTCTTTAAAAAAATCCCATGCTTTCTAATTATTATTATTAGGGGTATAGGTATTCTGCCTTTCGACAGGTCCTGGGACTAATGAGATTTAAATAAAAATTAGATTTGGGCCTGGAAATGTTTCTTCCACTGTTGTCGATCTTCAGCTTCCTCTTTTAACTCCCAATATTTTCTCATATCTTTCAAATCATCGATCAGCTGTGTTCTTCTTCCTATTCCTCGCTTCCCTTCCATCTTTCCTTCTATGGCTAAAGATGCGCACGTGACGAGTCGAGACAGAATTTTCCTGACAAAATTCGAGTCGCGACACAGCTCTTTCAATAGAAAAATATACATTTTTCGAGTCGAGACATCACTTTTACAGCACATTTTCGAGACGAGACAGTCTCAAATCTTGTACCCTATCTATGGCGGTGTGAAGAAGACAATTTCTTCTCAAGATGTGTCCAATCCAATTGGCCTTTCTATGAAGGATGGTGGCTAGAAGTGTCCTCTTCTCTCCTATCCGTTTTAAAACATCTTCGTTTGTTGCTCTCTCTGTCCATTTTATCTTCTCCAACAGCACATTTCGAAGCTGTCCAAATATTTCTTCTCTAACTTCCGTAATGTCCAAGTCTCTGAACCACACAGTCCAATGCTCCATATATAGTACTTGACCAACTTCTTCTTAAGTCCAATATTGAGCCTGCTAGTTAAGAGTGACCTTTTCTTGTTGAATGCTTCTTTAGCTGGGCAATTCTTTACCTGATCTCTTTGGTGCAGTAAGCGTCTCTCGTCAAAATACTTCCCAGATACTTGAAATTATCGATCTCTTCAAGCTCTCTTTGTTCTACTCTGATCCGTAAGGGCGTGTTTCCACGGGATATTCTCATGACTTTCGACTTCTGTTTCAGGGGAAAGAACTGTAAATTATTATCGGCAACGAATGGCAGGCATTTTAGCTCCATAAAGTTCGCTTTTCGATTTTGTCCAAAACTACGCATCAGAATTTACTCTCAAGAATTTTATTTTCTTCAACTGAACGTCATCTATCAATTGATTTACTTCTAATCTTTTGCATATTATAGTTAATCAAACATTAGATTGATCAAAATTTTTTATAGTATAGGGTTAAGAGTTGTTCATAATTTTCGGCTATAGAATTAAGAATTGATCATAATTTTGGGCTACATCTCATTAATCATATTGTCGTCTTGATTGTGTTCAAAGGGAAGCCATGATCAGTACATCCTTTAGTTTCTTAATAGTGAAAGGGTTATCGTACAGCATAAATTTTTAGGTTTACAAAAAAATCGTTTTTCTCGTAAACTACGCATGAGGATTTTCAGTCGTCCATATCAGTTTGTTCAGTTCAGTGAGTTCTATTGATTGATATCTTTGGACATCTTTTTAACGTTGATAATATTGTAAAATTTCTTTCGTTGACGTCGCGATAACTCAGGGGGTAGAGCGCTCACTTCTGGCGCGTGGACTCCCTGGTTTGTTCCTAACTCTCGTCAAATCGGTTGTGTGGTGGACAAACAAGGTGTGCAGGCGCGCACCTAGAAATTTGGGTTGCGGAGTGTCCGAAGTTTAAGGGGAGAGGTCCACCACTATGTCTAGGTAGTAGAACTGGTAATAACCTACATTCGATAAAGCAATAAGTAATTTTAAAGTACTGCTACCTATATTCTCAGCAAAAATAATAAAATTAAATTGTTTTTATTAGAAATGAAAGAGTACAGATGTAATGTAAGATCATATTTTTAAGGTAACGTTTCTCTCGTGGAGCAATCCTAGTTTTCTTAAGAAAGTATAGAAACATTGGTAGAGTTACAAAGTTTAGGAGGGGGTCCAGTCCAGACCCAGTAGATCACTCCTGTGGATGTTCATAGGTTTTCTCGGAGTTCTCCCGTTTCCTCCTACTTCCTTTATTCCTCTATTTTATTCATCATCATCTCCCTTAAAAGGTGGGACGTTAAACTAAACTAAAAGAAAAAGGTTTTATTTCGTTAATGAAAATAATAATATAACACAACATGGAAAAGTTTACTTTTTTGCTACGATTTCGTTCAATGCTTTGCTGACTGTTGAAAAACGAAAAAAAAAAAAAAAAAAAAAACACACACACACACACCAAATCTACATATTGCATGCGTTTGCTGTGCGTAACGTACACGCTATACGTGTATATTTTAAGTTTTTCTCTTCCATTATATATGTTCAATATTTCCTTTCCATTTCTACCCAAGCTTACTTTGTGACCTGTTTTTTACACTGAACTAGAAAATTATCCGTATTTGCCTATATATAATAACACCCTTTGTGGTATTTCCTTCCTTCGGCAATGGCGATTCAGCAATTCGAACATAAACCTCAGGAACGTGAGAGATACGAACGGCAAAACACGAAAACGCCACATATTTTTAACAGTGTGGCGATTGCTCTTACCCTCCAAAAGAAACAAAAATAATAATAAGAAGAAAAAACAAATCCATCATTTCTCGTCACTAGATCACCGGGTACAATAACCATTTAGACTTTGTGGAACAGTCGTTAAGAAACCATTATGTCGATCCACCCCCGACGATAGAAGGAAAATAAGAAGAACCACTCGAAGAAAGATGATTTTGATACGAAAAACTTTTTCTTACCTGTCTGTCTCTTCTCTTCCTTGTAACCATTAGTACGGAATGCCATCGGCTACATGACCTATAACTTATCACATTGCCTTTTTTTTTCTTTTCTTTCCTATAATAATAATAGTTCCTTTTCCGACCTTGCCTCAAGCCTAGGCAACACCAACTAACATGGCTTTTTATGTATGTGGCTTATGAGTTTACATCCAGGGCTTTCTGTACAATACCAATTTCTTTGTGCTTGCTTTACCCGTAGGGCCCTATTTAATAGCTTCGTTTAAAATGGCAGGTTTAAGGTTACTGTGCCCACTCCCTTGTCCGAGCACTTCGCCTTTTCGCCACCAGATGCTTATTTTTTCTTTTAGCAGTCACTGCTGGCGCCTCTACTGGGAAGAACTGAAAGATCGTACCGCTCAGTTTAAATGTGTCCAGGATATCCACAATTGAAGTGGGCGGGGAGAGGAATCCAACAGTTTTTTTTTTTCCTTCGTGCACCTGCGGTCAGTCAGAGTCTATTTATACAAGCCGTGTTGTTCAGCCGCAGGGCAAAATCTCAGCCATTGGGTGATATCAATAAAAATAAGTAACTACTCCTGAGAAGTCCTGCTTGAGAATCGGAGTAACTACACCTGGAGTAATCTCCTCCCTCAATTTCGTATCAATAAAAGAAGCCACTACTCAGGTCTAATCTGCTCCAGATTTATGAACGTTTACTCGCGCTTCCTCTGCACGTAGCACTGAGTCGTATCAATAAAAGAAGTAGTTACTCATTTCTCCCATCTATTGGGCGGTCATTTCGGTGTGGGTAACTTTTGGCGCAGTATCCTAAACGCCATGGAAGGGACAAGTAGCAACGACAGTTTCAATTAAAGTGCATTTGTGGATATTATAAAAGTTCCAGTGGTACTTTCAAAGTCACAATTACCAGAAAGTAAACGAAGGAAAGCCGAAGCAATTACAGTGAAATGCAATGCAACGAAATATCAAATACATCTACAAATGAGACACAAATCCAAAAGAGAATCTTTAATATCCGAGCGAGCATTTAAAAAATAATAATAATAATAATTTGAAAAAGAAAACGGGCAACAAGAAAGTAATACCGAAACCACGGG
The DNA here is from genome assembly GCF_964235325.1 of Thermobia domestica. Taxonomy (NCBI): domain Eukaryota; kingdom Metazoa; phylum Arthropoda; class Insecta; order Zygentoma; family Lepismatidae; genus Thermobia; species Thermobia domestica. Next base: position 311,559,278 of record NC_137454.1, on the reverse strand, counting down.
TACGAACCTCTTGAAACTAATGGCTGTTGATTGGAATCCAGCAATATAAAGATTAACACGACAAGTGCATATCACGTGTTGTCCAAGGTCTTATCCAAGATTGTTTGGCTTTAAGAACGAAATCAGACACTTGGTCCCTTTGTTTCCTTTTTTAAATAGTCCAGCCAGTCACGTCGTAAAGCACGTCCATCTGATTGCGTTTTTCACACCATACATGTCCTCTTTCACCTTAGCATAAAAAAATATACATTCTCATGTATACACCCTTCCTATCAGCGTTGAGTTGAGTTGATTTTGAGTTTAATGTCCTTTTCAGTAGCGAAGCTATATGAGACGGGACCCACTGATTAACTTGGAATCCGAACCATATGAGCTCCCGCCGGGAATCGAATGCGGGTCTCTCATGCCAAAGGCATGTACGCTATCCGCTTAGCCACGAAGGAGTTCTTCCTATTAGCGTATTCGTCTCCAAAATACTAGGTTTCTTTATTGTCACGTGTTTATAGTCGAGTGCTCCGATAGCACCCGGAAATGTATATTGTTCTTGCCACTCTGCCTTTTGCTGTTTGAATATTACACACACCTTCGGAAACAATCAATTTTCAGATTTCGCAATAATCGCATCCATTACACTTGTAGCAGTCATAGACACAGTATTTTGAGCCACAACTGAATCCCCTGACATTCAGACCTGGAATCCCGTATCACTCACGTAAAGCAAGAAAACCCGCATCTTTTCATCATTACGTAGTGCATCACCCCAAATTTCCGTTGATTCTCCTAAAAAATGTTGTGCTAACTACTCTACATTTTCTTTCATGAACCTGTGTTTTTTGTAATCTCCATTTGCAACATTTCTGTGCAATTTATAAATATTGCTACATAGCAAAACAATCATAAACTCTGCCATATTTCGCACGGAGTCACCTATTTAGCTTGCTCCACAAATTTGGAGAAGTTACTAGCATTACAGAAGAGTCTTTGATTTTTATTGATATCAAACGCGGAGTAGTTACTCGGCTCGAGAATAGAGGTGTGGTTACTTCAAAAGGGCGGGGCTTCTTTGAGGTCAGCCGAGACGACTAGTGCTCAGTTCTCTTTTTATTGATACCAATGCGAGTAACTACTTCAAAATTGGGCGTAATGAGTAACTTCTCCGTTTTATTGATATCACCCATTGACGGGTAACAGAAATCTTTTCTTTTTGCAGATAGGAATAGAGTTTTTGTACGAAAAACGTGAATTAGGTTGCAGAGAACGTCATTCGCATCGCGTTGACAAATTTTCTTTCGTCCGTTTATCACATGAAGCTATTTTCTTTTTTTTTTTCGATTATTACCAGAATATGAGATAAAAAACCTAAATAGTTCTTTGTATACAGAAAACAAATAATACCAATATTTTCTTACATATCAGTATTATATGATTTTTTTCCCTGAAGTGTATGATGTTTGAAAAATGGACAGAATGAATTTTGACTTTTCTATGTGTCCCTATCCTTCTGAGTAGAGAGAATGCTGTGGCGCAACTAAAGGGCCTGCAGGGCCCGCAACATTGAGAGGCCCAGAACAGAAAGAGGCCCATTTCAGTTTCGAAGTTAAACTTTATAATGTTAGGATGTTAAAAATTTTGTGATGTTCCAACTATATCTCATTTTTACCTGTGAAGACGGTAACACCTGAGCGATTATTTAGTAAATGCCAACAAAACTTATACTGACCAGCGAAAACATTATGACCACTCGCTACTTTTTGAACGAAATCATTGTGCAGAGATAAGAGCTACAAGGCATAACACAACCGCGCGCCAAACGTGACAAGAATCTCACTCGATTAGTCAGTGTGGTGCTTGTGCCTTGAATGGGGAAGGACGACGATATATCAGGGTGAGTAAATGGCTGGGAGCTTCATTTCGGAAACAGCGCGACATGTCGAGTTTTCGCGATCTGCCGTGCTTATGTATTTCAAAGGTGGGAAAAGGACAGTGAAACCAGCATCGAACCAAACAACAAAAAGTGGGGCGACTACACCTCATTAAAAATGTCGGATGTCGTAGACTCTCGAGGTTGGTACAGCAGAATAGACGAAAACTAAAGTACAATATAATAATAATAATAATAATAATAATAATAATAATAATAATAATAATAATAATAATAATAATAATAATAATAATAATAATAATAATAATGTGCATTTTTTTTTGCATATAAGCAAGTTGTGACTCACTAGATAGAACATAAAAAGCCAAAACTGTTCTCTGTAAATTTTACGTGACTCATGGATGTGGATAGAGGGGGTCCGTTTAACATTTTTGCGGGGAGGCCCATTCGTCCTTACTTACGCTACTGAGAGGTAAGGTAAAATAATAACACTAATATATATAAACTCCTGGCGCAACAGTCCCTTGTGATCTGAGTCTGCAGCGGGCTTGTGTTAGTGGTCAGCACAACTACACCCAACGTAGCCGGCTGTCTAGATTGAAGTCCGCTATCTTTTAGTTTCCCAACTTTTTTCTCGATGTTTGGTCAACACAGCAATGTTTGAGTGCCACACCGGGAATTAAACCCTGGACGACGCACACCGTATCACTTTCGCTAATATTTTGGTAAAATTCAGGTTAGGGTGGTACTGAATTATTTTTGGAATATGCCATTTCTCATAATGTAAAGTTCAAAAGTATTGTGACATAATTAAAAAGTTCATTATCAACCACGTATTCTTGCCTCTAATATCACTAAAAGTTTTCGAGATATGTGTCAAAAATGGTTGAAACACTTGAAGTTAGTTTAGTAACTTGAAGAAGATGGCCTTTGAAGAAGATGGATGAAGAAAAATGGCCTTATACATACATAATTGCTCCAATTTTTATTTTTATTCTTCTTTCTCGTAAAGAAATACAAAATCATAATTTCAACCATTTTGGTACATTTTTCATAATTTGAAGGGCGAACAGCCGGTTTCTTTCCTTACGTTTTGAACTTGGGATTTATATTCTTCTTGTCACTTATCGCGAAAGTCATATAATGACATGGGTCCCAAAGCTAGAATATATTATGCTACAGATGTAATGACAATTTCATCTCTCAAGATCTATTAAATTTGACACTTATTGAACGATATCGGTTTTATAATACGAATATTTTTTCGCAATAAGGTGCATATAGTGGTCGTAAGAAATGACAAAAGCTACCATTGGCCTTTATAGTTTGACTGATGCTTTTTCGATCATGGTCTTCTTCTTAAATTTTGTAAAGGACAGTATCATTTTAATTATATTGGCCTAATTTCCTAAAGCCTCTCATTCGTACGCTAAAAGATTTATATTTTTTATGTATAAGAATTCAGGGAATGCAAATTTATTCAAAATTCGTTTACAATTAAAGTCGGGTAATATATATATATATATATATATATATATATATATATATATATATATATATATATATATATATATATATATCAATATTGTATGATCAATTCCAAGAATTATTTTAGTTCCCCGGTAAATCCATTTATAAAAAGCTCCAAATACTGCTACAATTTTAATGTGGTTTCAGGAGAATCTGCATATCTCATCCTTTTGTTACTCTCTATATATTCATCTACTATGTAAACAAACATCAGTGAAAGAAAGAGGCTGAGAGCTAACACGTGCTCCGTGAGGAACGTTGTCATTCCTTTTACTGATATATCTAGAGAGTCTAGTGTTGCCACGAGACAAGACGAAACTTATGGCTGTGTCGTCTCGTCCAGAAAAGATGTGCCCGTCTCGTCTCGTATCGAATGGTTCTGTCTCGTCTCGAGGCAACACCAGAAAGGCTGAGGCCCACAAAAAGAGCTGTTATACCAAGTAATTAAAATTACAACTTTTAACCAAGTTTTGTTTGGTAGCACAACACACAACACGACTGCAATCTTCCAGCAACGACTGCTTAGATTCGACTGAACCAGTAATTACTTCGATAGGAACATTTGTCAATATCGTCAGTACAGTCGAAAGGCAAGATTTCCCCATTTATTCTGATATCCTTTTTTCAGAACCCCTGGCGCCACTTCAACAAATAAGGAGGCCTATGTAACTTTCCCATTTTAAAAATGGTTTAGCTTCGAATAACATCATAAAACAATAAAAAATATAAATTTTGTTGTCAAATCAGCATCTTTTCAAGACTCAGTATCGATAAAGGCTGACACGTTTCTTTCTTGGTTCGGAACGAGAAAGACCATGAAACAATAGTTAGTTACTGATAAAATTACCACTTCTACTTGTACTTCTATAACAGGATTTTTATACGTAGATATCTCCACCAGCCCCCGGAATAAAATCTTCTGAAACACTGATCTCAATGAACACTTTACATTTGTATTTGAATCTGGAGCACTATCACAAAATAATTAAACTTGAATCGATTGAAAAATGGAAGTAAAAGCTGTTTGTGAGAATCATTTTTAAAAAATTATTTAGGTATTCACTGTTCTTTGTAGGATTTGAAACATTGAATCATTTCAATCATTTGAAATAATAAAAGATGGTATACATTTCGAAGGCAAATAATTTATTCCGAGTTAATAAATTTTTAAGCAAATTCAGAAACTGTGTTTATATTTTTCGAGACACGTTTGTATGTTCTTCTGGAAATTCGATAGCGAGATCGCTCACATGAAAAAATGAGAGAATTAGTGCTCTGACAATTTGGTAGAAACACAACATGCCATATATATACACATTACTGTGATTACATTGATATTTATTCAATGATTATTTTGCTTAGAGCTTTCTTACTCTCCAGGGTACTCTTCAAGGGTATACTCTTCACTTATGTCGCGAAAAAATATTCAGCTTGCAAATTTATTTCGAGAACTTCTCATTCCCTAATACATGTTTATTCTCTAAATTTGTACGTACAGCCGACAAACTTACATAGAATCTCAACAGAGTTCAAATGTGAGGTGTCTGCTGGGAAGCACAGGTCAGTTGTATGGGAGGGGCTTTTAGAGTACAATTCTAGGAACACTGTGGGCTTTTAGAGTGTAATTCTAAGAACGCTGTAGGGGGCCATCCCGTTCCACCTGAGACAAAAAAAAAAAAAAAAAAATCTGGAGGCATACAACTAGTTCACACTGGTTATAAAACAGCCGCAACAAAATTCTGAATGAAATGTGTTTATTATTTTTTTTTCACTATTCCATTTTCCGAACAATAACATTTACCGATGACCTGTTAGCCCCTCCACCACAGCCACCATGAAAACAAATTCAATCGGAATTTGTCCAGCTCGTTTGATCACGAATAATTATCGTTTGATCCCAACGCATACTGATGTATTACACACAATTTGGCTAGGGCTTGTTAGCCCTTGATAATCGACATGTATCATTCCATAGATATTTCAATCGTAAATAGGTAAGCAAAGTTTGCTTAGTTTCTGGTAGCAAGTATGGAAAATAGTTTACTGTTTGTTTAAAAATGGAGGCCTCCAACAATGAAACTAACAACAATATGAGAAATCGACATGTACCATTCTCTAGATATCTGAATCGTAAATATGTCAAGTTTGGTCAGCATCTGGTAAAAAGTATGAAAAATAAAGTGAATAGTTTATTTAACAATGGTAGTCTCCAACAACGTAACTAAAACAATATGTGAAATCAACATGAACCATAGGATAGATATTTCAATCTTACATAGGTACGCAAAGTTTGGTCAGTTTCTGGTAGAAAGTATGACAGATAAAGTTTATTGTTTATTTAACAATGGTGGCCTCTAACAATGAAACTAACAAAAACAAGTGAAATCGACAAGTACCATTTCATAGATATCTAAATCGTAAAGGAGTGTGCTAAGTTTGGTTAATCTGTGGTAAAAAGTATGGCAGATAAAGTTGATTGTTTATTTACCAATGGAGAAATCCAACAATTATTTATTGAACAATGGTGGCCTTAAACGATAAAACTAACAATAATATGTGAAATAGACAAGTACCATTCCCTAGATATCTCAGTGGTAATCCGATGGATGTGCCAAGTGTGGTCAGTTTCTGGTACAAAATATAGCAAATAAAGTTGATTCTTTATTTAACAATGGTGGTCTCCAACAATGAAACTAAGAACAATATGTTAAATCAACACGTACTATTTCCTACATATTTCAATCTTAAATGGGTGTGGACAGTTTGGTTAGTCTGTGGTAGAAAGTATGGCAGATAAAGTTGATCGTTTATTTCACAATGTAGAAATCCAAGGATTGTGTATTTAACAATGGTGGTCTTCAACAATGAAACTAAGAACAATATGAGAAATCGACACATATCTTTCCCTAGATATTTCAATCTTCAATGAGCGTGTAAGGTTTGGCCAGTTTCTGCTAGAAAATATGGCAGATAAAGTTGATTCTTTATTTAATAATGGTGGCCTCTAACAATGAAATTAACAACAATAAGTGAAATCGACACGTACCGTTCCATAGATGTCTCAATTGTAAATGAGTGCGCCAAATTTGATTAGTTGTGGTAGAAAGAGTGTAAGATAAAGTTGATTGTTTAGGTAACAATTTAGAAATTTAACGATTGTTTATTTAACAATGGTGGCCTTCAACAATGAAAGAACAACAACATAAAATCGACACATACCATTCCATAGATATCTCAATCGTTCATGAGTGTGCAAAGTTTGCTTAGTTTGTGGTAGAAAGTATGGCAGATAAAGTTGATCGTTTATTTAACAATGGAGAAATCCAACGAATGTTTATTTAACAATGGTGATCTTTACAATGAAACTAACAACAATATGAGAAATCGACACATATCTTTCCCTAGATATTTCAATCTTAAATGTGTGTGCAAGGTTTGGCTAATTTCTGGTAGAAAGTATGGCACATATAGTTGATTGTTCATTTAACAAAGCTGACCTCTAACAATGAAAGTACCAACAATAAGTGAAATCGACACGTACCATTCCATAGATATCTCAATCGTAAATGAGTGTGCCAAGTTTGGTTAGTTTGTGGTTGAAAGTATGGCAGATAAAGTTGATTGTTTATTTAACCATGGAGAAATCCAACGATTGTTTATTTAATATTGGTGGCCCCGAACAATGAAACTAAAAACAATATGTGAAATCGACTAGTACCATTAAGTAGATATCTCTGTGCAAATCCGATGGGTGGGCCAAATTTGGTCAGTTTGTTTTAGAAAGTATGGCAGAAAAAGTTGATTGTTCATTTAAGAATAGTGGCCTTCAACAATGAAACTAACAACAATATGTGGAATCCACACGTACCATTCCCTAGATACTGCAATCTTAAATGGGTGTGAAAAGTTTCTTCATTTTCTCGTAGAAAGTACGGCAGATAAACTTGATTGTTCATTTAAGAATAGTGGCCTTCAACAATGAAACTAACAACAATATGTGAAATCGGCACGAACCATTCCATTGATATCTCAATCGTAAATGAGTGTGCCACGTTTGGTTAGTTTGTGGTAGAAAATATGGCAGACAAAAGTTAACTGTATACTTAACACTGGAGAAATCCAACGATTCTGTATTTAACAATGGTGGCCATTAATAATGAAACTAACAACATGTGAAATCGACACATAGCATTCCGTAGATATTTCAACTTTCAAGGGGTATGCAAAATTTGGTCAGTTTCTGGTAGAAAGTATGGCAGATATATAGTTGATTGTTTATTTAAAAATGGTGGTCTCTAACAATAAAACTAATAACAAAAAATGAAATCGACACGTACCATTCCATAGATATCTCAATCGTAAATAAGTAAGCCACGTTTGGTTAGTTTGTAGTATAAAGTATGGCAGATAAAGTTGATTGTTTATTTAATAATGGAGAAATCCAACGATTGTTTTAAAATGGTGGCCTCGAACAGTGAAACTAACAACAATATGTGGAATCGACACGTACTATTCTCTAGATATTTTAATCTTAAATGCGTGTGGAAAGTTTGGTCAGTTTCTGGTAGAAAGTGTGGCAGATAAAGTTGATTGTTTTTCTAACAATGGTGGCCTCTAAGAATGAAACTAACAACAATAAGTGAAATCGGCACGTACCGTCCTATCGACATCTCAATCGTAAATGATTGTGCAAGTTTGTTCAGTTTGTGGTAGAAAGTATGGCAGATAAAGTTGATTGTTTATTTAATAATGGAGAAATCCAACGATTGTTTAACAATGGTGGCCTCGAAGAATGAAGCTAACAACAATATGAGAAATTGATTGGTACCATTCAGTAGATATCTCTGTGGTAATCCGATGGGTGCGCCAAGTTTGGTCAGTTTGTGTTAGTAAATATGGCAGATGAAGATGATCGTTTATTTAACAATGTAGAAATCCAACGCTTGTGTATTTAACAATGATGGTCTTGAACAATGAAACTAACAACAATATGAGAAATCGACACATATCTTTCCCTAGATATTTCAATCTTAAATGAGTGTGCAAGGATTTGTCAGTTTCTGATAGAAAGTATGGCAGATAAAGTTGATTCTTTATTTAACAATGGTGTCCTCTAACAATGAAACTAACAACAATAAGTGAAATCGACACGTACGGTTCCATAGATGTCTCAATTGTAAATGAGTATGCCAAGTTTGGTTAGTTTGTAGTATAAAGCATGGCAGATAAAGTTAATTGTTTATTTAACAATGGAAAAATCCAGCAATTGTTTGTTTAACAATGGTTTCCTCGAACAATGAAACTAACTACAATATGTGAAATCGACAGGTACCATTCGCTAGATGTCTCTGTGCTAATCGGATGGGTGTGCCAAGTTTGGTCAGTTTGTTTTAGAAAGTGTGGCACATAAAGTTGATTGTTTATTTAACAATGCTGGTCTTCAACAATGAAACTAACAACAATATGTGAAATCGACACATACCATTCCCTAGATATTTCAATCTTAAATGGGTGTGTAAAGTTTGGTCAGTTTCTGATAGAAAGTACGGCAGATAAAGTTGATTGTTTACTTAACAATGGTGGCCTCTAACAATGAAACTAATAACAATAAGTGAAATCGACACGTACCATTCCCTAGATTTTGTAACGTCCATTAACCGGATTATATCCGTTTTTGCTTAATTTTTGAATTGTTCATTTTATTTTTGATTGTTTTAATTTTATTAGTTGTATATGTTAACATTGGTGACGGTGGCGCCATCTACCGTTTTAGACACAAACTATTTGGACGTAATGAATAACCTTAAGGAAAATACTTTTAAAATATTGTGGATTTTCTGAAGAAAAAGTGCTGTTTGAAGGCAATTTCGTTAAAAAAGAATATACTTTTTAATCCGTTATTATCTTTTCTACCATAATTGCTTGTGCCGTTTTTTTTTAAAAAAAATAATGAGAAACCTATATACTTGACCGACGTGATATACGGGTTTGTCTTTGGATTTTACAATACCCCTTGAGGTATTTCCCATATTGGGTTTCATAGGAATATGCGTATACTCAGGTACTAATGACATATTACAATCTAAAAAAAAATATTGTATGCACCCTTTGAGATGTTCTATGGCAAATTTACGTACATCCACTTGCTTGCGTCAAAATATTCCCTACACTTATGTTGGAAATATTCCAATACTAATAATGGAATATAGTTTATGGAAGTGTACTAGGAACATTCCTTTCAAATATACCATGTGTTCATTATATCTTTGCTCGTACGCATTAAATATTCCAGAATATATCCCATTAAAAAAAAAAGTTTGAAATTTTGTTTCAAGGTATCTAACTTGACGCAGAATCTGAACTACATCGGTAAGATTTCAAGCATGAACATGTGACATAAATATTACATAAGATACATTTAACTGTGTTTCTAATGGAGTAATTCTATCTTTTATGTAGTTTGAAATCCGTAGCACAGTGTTATGAATAAAGCCATGAAAAATACACTGAGATCCGTATCAGTGAGCCATTTGAGGGCATAAATCGATAAAAGAGCAGTATAATGGTATTTAAAGTCTGCTTATAGCAACGAAACACGCTTATTTACGGTGCATTTAAAGGGAATGGGCCTAAATACATATACAATTACTATACTGTACTATACTGCCAATTGTATTATATACAGGTACTGTATTTGGTAAGAACCCGCCAAGTGAACTTTGTGGTGGACAAACACCGTGTGCGTGGGTTTTCTCGGGGTTCTCCCGTTTCCTCCCACTTTCTTCATTCCACCATTTCATTCATCACTCATCATCACCGTCTCCTTTACCCTAACCGGCATATGCGTGGGACGTAAAACTCAAAGATTTCATTTCATTTTTGTATTTGGTAACAATGAGCAAACACACTAAAATACTATTAATTCTCATGGAGCTATATGACAAATGCAATTGTTGATCTCTAGCCACATTTAAAACCTTGTGTTCTGCCATTTTTTGCCTGTCCGGACTAAGCGAAGTCCATCTAATCGGTGTCCGGATTAGTGATATTTCACTGTATTTCCATGTATACATGTATATTATTTTTTTTGTTTTTTGCGTATTATTTCTTGCTTTCATTTTAAAAAATTCCAATTGTCAATTTGTAGATTATGTTAAATAATAAAATAATGTTCTTAAATTATGGTTAGAGCAGAACCCGTGTTGCTCAAAACCGTTACGCAAAACATAGTAATACTGTTTGACGAAATGAATTTCTTTCAGAAGGAACAGAACTTTTGTTATCGACTGTACCAATGTTCTCCTTGTTTGACAACAAGACATCCTGCCATAAAATTTTCCATTTTCCTTCGTGAAATTTGTCGTTATTATTGCTTCATCAGGTTATAGTATAGATCTGTCGGGTGAGCTTTAAAATATACGACGCATAAGAACGTCCATATGTTGTGAAGACAGCTAGAACTAACGAAATTATATCTACAATAGAAAAAGAGTAATGGCTACGGCTCCAGCTATTAGTACAGGCGAGGTTCTGTCGCGACCTGCGACCGCAACTCTCCTTTCATTATTTCTTCTTCTACCTGTCCAAGGGCGGTACCACCTGACCAATATTTTTCTTTGAGGGAACCAGCCGGGCGTGAGCCATTGTCAATTCCAACTTGTCCTCCTGTTGAAGTGTTTTGAAAAGGATTCCCACCCTGTGTGTGCACTGCTCGTACAACTCTCTTTTCTACGCGACTTTCTTCAATCAACGGATGATGCACTTCAATGAAGCGTAGTTGAGGCATTATCCAAACAAACAGGGTTGCTAGCTATGCTGGAAGATTCATATTGAAAGAAGATTGTACTCATGGTAGACACATTCCTTGTTCATAATTTAGTTATGAAACATAAAAAAATCGATAATCGTGAATTAAAAACCACGTTTTCTCTGAGCAGCCTTTCTCTTGACATTTTCCAAGTAAGGACCCCTTCTATTACTCACGTTTCACAGGCTTTTATCTACTTTGAAAGAAAATTTATCATTAAAAACAGTTTTGACCACGTGTCATTATATTTACAGTGATCCCTGATTCGATTCTGGGTCACGCGACTTTGTGGTAGATAACATTGTGTTCGTAGGTTTTATAGGTAATCTCTCCCCCTTCCTTCCACATTGTCATTCTACCAATTGTTCCATCATCATTTACTTGCTTTAATCATTTGTCTCCTTTAGCCTAAAGGGCATGTGCGCCCAAAAGATGGGACAGGGTGGGGCCTGAGCTTCCTTCTGGCCCACGAAAATGTATTACATTTCTTAAGATTTTTCTTAATACAAATAAAAAATACCAAATGTAATATACGAACCAGAGAGATGAGCCCCACCCTAGATTTTTTTCCGGAAGCTCGTGCTGAAGGGTATGATCGTGAGACGTTAAAATGAAAGATTTTATTTCATTTCAATTCTTTCAACATTGTTTGTGGCTTTTCAGGCCTTAGATTGATATAATCTTAATTCAAGACATTCCTTATTTGTTTCATGATGTTAAGTAAGCGCTGACAGTTTTCGGATCCGGTACTACGCAGACTTAAAGTATGTGTGCCAGCGATTTGGCTGCACAAAAAATACTACATTAGTATAGCTGTAAGTTACTTAAATATAGAAAATAGACTGTTTTTCAAAATCGTGTAGTGTGTTTATAATGAATTTTAAACAATGAAACTGGATTGTGCGTGCTTGGAATTTCATGACTTAACTCTGTGTTCAAATCATACCGTAAGTGTTTTTCCTGAATGCGAGCTTTAATCGTTAAAGATTTCATGTTCGAAATAAGTAAATTATTTTTTATCAGTGGTAGCCTTTACCTTAAGTACAGGTATAGAAATAAACTTGGGTGAGGGGACAAAGTAAGTAATTCAAAAAGATCGATGCTAGGCTTGTAATTTTGTAGTGGACAATCTCGTAACCATGGGCTTCTCTTCTTTATTTCCGCATTTTTGTTCCATCAAATTCTTCCGTAACTATTTTACTACCTTTATTAAACATCTCCTCCCGGTACAACGCATAACCGTGGGATGTTAAACTAAAAGAATGAACTGATTACATACTATGTGTATTGAATGGACTTCATTGAACGTTTGTTGTGGGAATTTTGAAGTTCATGCAACGTGAGAACTACTTCTATATGTTGACATAGATATGTAGTACTTTGTTCCTGCTGACAATGAACAAAATGATTCGGAACAGCCTATAGAAAACATTTCCGCTGAATACAGTTGGTGTCATGATATGGTGTTGCGGTGAGAACGTATTCCTATTTCCGTTCTGCTGAGCTTCGTATATTTGCTTTCATTACTACTGCCATTCTTAATCTTTTTTTTTTAAGTTTTGAATTACATGACGCATTTTTCTGCTCTCAAAAGGTTGTTTACAACGAACTAGTGCTTAGCTTGCAAAATTCCATACCTCATTTCTTGCAATTCACTCTTCTCACATTTAAAATTTATGACAACCACACATATTCTGTGTCACATAATATTTATATAGTACTAGCATTCATATCTTTTTGAAATAGGTATATTGAAATAACTTTGATTAAATATGTTTTTAGATTGTGTAATTTTAAGTAACATTGTTTAACGTGAGCATTGCATAGTTATTTTTTAAAAAATTGTAGTAATTTCTCAATGGAAGAATATTTATTTCAGAAGCAAGGGCGTTTTCCAATTGAATTAGTGAATGAGTTAGCACAGTTTACTATGTACTTTGGGAACGATATTTTCATGCAAAATCACTGATTACTTGAAAATGATATTACAATAATATTAAATTAGTCATTGTTTGGAATATGCAAACGGTTCCACCTTCAAGTCTTTGGCTCTAAGGGAAAGTTAAATTGTTAGTACAAGCAATAAAACAGATTTTTCACTCCCCCCCCCATACATAATTGCTGTATTAGGCGCCAAACATGTAGACTAAGAAATAATTGCAATACCTCACAGAGGAAGACTGATGAGACCAATGGGTCCTCAGTAACACAAACGCAACTTTACAAGTGGACCAAGAAAATGGACAATTTAGTATTCAATTACAGTAAAGCCCCGATTATCCGCGGAACTGGGTGGCAAGGGTACCACGTATAACCCGAAAAGGGACTAAAAAATGAGGTGCAAACACTGAGAAAAAATATTTTAGCATAAAAATTACGTTTTATGCTAAAATACAAAAAGAATACATGTTGTACAAAAAGCATAATAACACAATAGTTTTCTTCTTATCAGAGTAGAGTTGCACTTCAAAACGTGCACTATTGGAAATATTGATTTTTACAATGCAGTTTTAAAAGATACAGTGCTTACTTGCGTGCGGATTGTCAGTCTGCAGCGACTACTTACGAAAAATAATTGAGCGCTACTGCAGTATAGTTAAAAAAAAAAAAAAAAAAAAATTGCGGCACTCGCAGATAATCCGCACCGCGAATAATCTGTATGTTGATCCAAATTTTGTCAGAAAACAATATGTCTAAATGCAAGTTCAAAAACCACTACTGACTAAGGCAAACACAATATTTTTTAGTGGCAATCTTGTCTAAAATATGACTAAAATAAAATATCATGTTTGTATACATTATACGTAATATCTGCGAGTTAAATATGAGAAACAACGACTTATTTATTTGTTTATTTTATTTATTTATTTACAAACATAATTGTTACAAACATAATTTATTACAACAACAAACAAACATCAAATGTAACTGGTATACGCTCCGAAAGACATTCAAAAATAAGCCCAAATTGGTGACATGGTCCTGTAATTGGAGGTGAGATAGTGTGGTGGAGTACATGTACTGTGAGAGTCGATCTAGCATGATGCTCTGTGCACCCTCTCCTACTCCGGATTCAAGCTTCAGCCGTCCTTCATAACCGTGGTGTTGCATAAGAAACCACGGTAAGAGAGATGGATTTTATAGGACCAAGGCATTGGTCCCAGTTAGAAAATTGAAAGATTTACAAAATACTAAAATGTATATTATGCATAAGTTTCACTGTAGTTCCTACATGACCATTATCATCCCATGTCCTTAACGACCCGTTTCTTCAATCTTGGGTAGCCACGCTCATTGATCAGTTTTTCTGTTTGTCCTTCTTCTTTGGTCCAAGTATTCGGAAGATACCATACCACTAGATTCTGAAAAGGCTATTTAAGCTTGTAAGTAGTAGGAAACATTCTTCGTTTCTTTCGTTCTTTCTTTCTTTTCTCTTTTGATCAGAAATCTTCCTTTCTCTCTGCTTACGAAGAAAAGAAAGATTTTTTTTTTTTTTTGAAACCCAATTTCATGGAGGTTTTTTTCTTCAGTCGACGGACGCACACCTGGTTTCGCAGTGGCGCGAGTTCCTCGGAAATGTGTTGTGTCATCCTGATAATAAAAACCAGAGGATGAAACAGTCCTTAAGTCCTTGCTGTAGATCAACAAAATAACAAAAAATGTACGATGTGTTATCAAAGATCTAGTCAGGGACCTTTTCTTCTTTTTAATCTCCTAATTCTTCCAATTCACGGTCCAGTTATTTAACAAATAATTCAGTGAAATACGGATGATTAATACTGAATAAAAAAGGGATTTACCAATTCTTTTGAAAAATCAAGAGATTAAGATCAAAATTTCTTTCCTAATAGTAGCATTAATATTGCCTTTCCAAGTAGCATTTGTGACAACAATGATTAAACAGTTTATTGCATACAAGGTTGGAGTATATAGGGTAAATATTTCGGGCACATAAAATGGCAAATTGAATGCAATGTGAACATTTAGTTTTTGAACACTTAATTATGTACAAATAAAATTATATAAAGTTTTAGCCACCATTCCTCATTATTTCCAATGATGATTATTTTTACAAAACAAAAATATTTAAAGTCACGTTTTCGATAAAAATAAAATAAGATGACTCTTATCTTTATCATTTTTCGAAAAGAAGTAATCAGAAGCAGTTAGTATATTTCAGATACACTGGCGTAACTTTTTCTAACTGGACCCCCAGCAGAAATGATAACCTGAGTTTCTTTCATTAATACAATACTAGCAGCGTTCACCCCGCTTCGCTGCGGTCACCCCGGAACGCAATAAACTTTGTTACTTAGATAATTTTTACTTTTTCGCTTTCAAGTGATATGATAAAAGCCATAGTAGATTGCAGTAAATGTTAACATTATATCGCCTGTCATTTATGTTAACCCGCCCCGCTTCGCTGCGGTCACCCCGGAACGCAATAAACTTTGTTACTTAGATAATTTTTACTTTTTCGCTTTCAAATTGCAGTAAATGTTAACATTATAGCGCCTGTCATTTATGTTAACCCGCCGAGTCACACGGTCATGCGGGTTGCATATAAATACGTTTATTTTTACCTATGATGAACTAATAACAAAGGATTTGTACGTATGGACACCTGAATGGTCAATTATCTCAAGACACTGGTAATTGAAAATTAAAGTGATATGATAAAAACCATCTAGGGTCCAAATCCTAACAACCCCCCAAAAATGAAAGAAATTGGTTCAGCCGTATTAGCGTGATGAGCGGACAAAGGATTTTGTACGTTCTCTTTTATATATATAGATGTTTTCGAACCCCTAGCCTCACCCCTTACAACGCGGGGTGTAAGTTACACCTGTGTTCAAATGTTTAGTTGTATTTATCATGAGTGCTAAGCAAAACTGTTACGAAGTACACAAAGACAAGTAAACATGCATTAATAAGTTGACAGGAATACCCAAAATGTGAATTAAAAATTAAAAAATTATGATTTAATAAGATAAGGCGAATAAACTGGGCTCACGTAGAGTCAACTGTCTGCCATATTGAGTGCTTATTTGCACTGAACAAGCGAAGAGATCATGGCGTTTTAAAAAATGTTAAGTTTTTCAAAACATGTGCTACTTCTTTTTGCTAAATCATATCATATGAAGAGGAACACAATGCCATTTCCTCTGTTTTCTGTTTTATCAATATTAATAACGATTGCTAACTAATGCTACATTTATATATAAACTTAGTACGTAATATAACAAAAAATAAATAAAATTTTAAAAAATAAACCTTGATTTGTTAGGTCAAAAGGAACTAACACTGATACACCAAGATAAAGAACTTGGCTATTTACTGATGCAAAAAAGAAGAATCTTCCAACAAGCACAAAGTTCACCCACTTCTGCTCTTCTTAGGAAACCACGAATTTTTTTCGTGATTTAAGAGATGCTTGTGTTGGCCTTTATTACCTGACAAATGCCGTGAAAATGTCTCTAAGATGGTTTGGTAAATACAATCACGCTGACCTTGTCACGATCTGGCATTGTCATTAGCAAAATCCGGATCTGCTAAGCACTTAAAAGATCCGAAGAAAGGGAAAGCTTTCATAAGAGTTTGTAGGTGTTGAAGAAACTGCCATTAGCTACAAGAATTTTTTCTCTGTTGAAATGTAAATTTGTATTTAAATAATAGTGAAAGAAGATGTCTCTGTTTGCTGCATCTTCCGGAGAAGACCTTTTTCGTATTTCTAATATTGCTTTTGGGAGAACGTGAAACAAAGACCCAAACTTTCCTCAGAATGTTTATTTTTGGGTGGAAATAACTCTTTCGGAATTATTTTGTTGAACGTTATGCACGAATTTAAGAACACTACAAACAACTTGGTAGTTCAGATATTTTCTATTGCAAAAGTTAAAACCGAGATGGTAGTCCAGTATCAAAAGAACTTACAGTACTTGGAAAATACATGATCATTATTGACATCGGTAGTATAATGTACTGACGATTTATGGTATTATACAACCTTCACTCCCCCCCAAACCGTTAAGTTCAGTTCTGCGTTATTCTGCTTTTAGCTATTTTTAGTATCAACAGCCACCAATGCCATCTGGTGGAATAATTTTTCAAATGACTATTGTAGCCTATGTTTTCTCGTACGTCATTCTCGAGATAGTTTATATTGTGCATTGTGATTGACAAAGATCTCCACTTTTAGTCTTTAGTCTTTTGGAATCGTATCAGTTAATTGAAAACTGTTTCAAACGTATTTCAGTTAATTTCATATCCAACTTCCATTATAACTTCTCTCGATTGGATGTTTGAATGAATTAAAATGATCCGAGCTCCTTCTTTTACGTTTTCTATGTTTGATATTGCTGAAGTTTCGTCACGTATGAGGAACGACGTCCCTCAGCGATCACACTAGTCGGGGATTTTGGGAGGAAGGTACGAATGAAGAAGAAAGAAAGAGGCCTGGAACCTATAGTATACGTTAAATATCACCCCGGCATTTGCCAGGTGTGAATGAGGAAAATCTAGCGAAACCTCATTCAGAATGGTTGGCCTGAAAAGCTTTATACACTTTTTCGACCGAGTACCCTCACCGGGAATTGAACCCAGGACCGCCCGTTAGTGACTGCGCCACGCGGGGCCACGACACTCTCATGAAATTGAGAAAAAAAGGCCAAGAACGTATTACAATTTAGAGGTGAATACATAACATTTTAAATTACAGAAGATATACACCACGTGAAAAAATTCCCAAATTGGACAGTTATTCATAAATTATGAATTGAAATAGCTGCACTCTCCGGATTCCAAACCTGTTACCTGCTATAACAATGTTATAAAGTAATAGCGAAAGGGAAGTGCAATCACGGTGATCACCTGAAGTAGGTGGAAATCCTGTACTAAGTCAAGATACTTGGAAATTTGCACTTTAATTCATAAAGGAACAATGAACCATCACGTTTGTCAAAGATTTTTCTGCTAAAATGTCTTATTATGAGCCAATTGGTAAGTAGCAATGCACTTTAGTTCCTAACTTCACATTAGCTGCAGCTTACAAGTTCAGAACTTCTGAAAACTGTATCCGAAATTTTGACACAGCACGGTTTGTTTGAGTTTGTTTTACAGTGATTTCAAGCGTACTAGTAGCGCTTGTTATAGCAAGAATAAAAACAATTATTATTATTATTATTATTATTTTTAAAAAAAGAACTGATTTGTTTCAGTACAGGCCAATATCGATTTTAAAAAAAAAGATCTGTACATTTATTTCGTTTATAGACAAGGAAGTAATTTTTGCGTCTAGGTTATGCACACATGCGAATTAGGTGTTGAAATCTCCAGCGTTCAATTATACAGCATGAACATAGTAGTTTGTTGAACAACGTCGTACAAAACAATGACAAAGGCAAGTGGGTAAATTGAAAGAAGGAAAAAAGGTAAAAACTGAAAGCAAAGCTAGACTGGGTGAAAACTGTTTTAAGTTGATGAACCGTGAAATAAGCATGATTTTACTTCTTGCTGAGAGACTCTGAGTGATATGAAAGCAATGACAAAAAAAGTTATTTCTTGAAGAAGAAAAGACGGATCCACGGGATTGTATTGTTACAGTCTTTTTCAGTCATCAGAGTTATAAGATGTTATGCTCTGTTGAACAATCTACTTCTCCACCTGTAGATCTAATCACGCATTAAGAGAAAAAAGTCAAAGAAAGTGTATATATATTTTTTTCTCTTTCAAAGTAAGTGTGCCACAGGGTCTACACAGTCTAGTTTGAAGTTCTTTTTATTTATTTGTTAAATCACGTAGTTAACAAAATTCTTGTATTTTTTTTTATTTTTTTTGCTACAGAGAGAGAAGAGAGAACCATTATTTTTGATAACAGGAGATAAGAACACATACTACAAAATGGCAGTTGACACAGACAAAATGACAGATAGGGCTATGAAAGCACAACAAATGAGAAACATACAGAGAAAGAGAGCGTGGCTGTTTCCATCTTAGAAAGAAGACAAATGACTAATTCATTACTACATTTGAAGTGTTTGTAAATATGGCTAGAAGTACGAGAAAAAATAGTTCCAAACTATGCATGATTAAAAAAAAAAAAAAAAAAAACGAAATCAAATCTTGGAAGTTTTACGTCCTACGTTTATGCCGGCTGGGCTAAAGGAGACGGTGATGATGAGAAAGGAATGAAAAAAGTGGGAGGAAATGGGAGAACCTCGAGAAAAACCCCACACACGATGTTTGTCCACCACAAAGCTCGCTTGGCGCGAGCTGAGATCGAACAAAGGACCCCCTACACTAGAGGTGTATGCATGGCCAGATGTAGTCATGTTCAATATGCTAAAGGAGGCTCACTAAAAGAAAAATATTAAATCCAATGACAATGTCAATATAGTTCTTTCAACTATGTAGAATTCTGAGAAATTGAAAACGTAACAAAACTTAGCTAAAAGTACTAAAAGCTTGTCGGTTTTGGTGAGTAGTTTCAATTACTCGGATCGCTTGCATTGAAATACTTAGAACTAACTTATGCTATTTCTTATGAAATGTTTCGTCTTCCTTTTTTAAAAATTATATTTTATTTTAAAATCTTGTTTGTTTTATTTAACAACTACAAAAGGAACACTGTCTTATTAGCAAATACTGGTGGTTAACTGCTTTTTAATGTCAATGAAGCGAAAGAATATAATGTGTAAACACATCTTATGATGTAACACTGGACAATTATTATTCTTCCAGTGTTACGCTCGAGTTTTAGAGAAGTCAATCAAACGCACGTGATGTTCACTTAAAAAGACTCCTTTTGCAGAAGAAGTGGAAATACCAGTTGTCTCTTCATTGTTGAAAAATAGATCTAGTCTTTTTTAGAATAATTCCATACTGTACCAGTCTCTAACATCGTCAGAAACAGGAACTAAGCAGACGAACTGTTTCAGCCGAAGAATCGACCGTCGTCGGGCAGACGTGACCGCAACTGCTCATTCGGCTGGTGCCAACCAACTCTCAATGTAATGAACGCATGAGGCGATTCCAGCACGCACGAAACGAACGAATGAATACTTTTCCCGTTTGTTGATGAGGTCACGAATTGAACTTTTCGTTAGATCATTGAAACTACTTTACTTCCAGCGCGTTCTCCAGCCAGGCTGCTGACATTCTTTGAATAAATTAGGACAACTTTGTGAACGAAGCCAGCAGCCTAATTGGTATGATATGTATGTGGTTTCCTGATCGTTATTCTAGTAAATTATTTTAACTACTGCCACGATGTATTCTTCCTTCTTCTCGTATTGTATTAATTACATCATTTTTGGGGTAGGTTATAAATACTTAAAAATTAATAACTTTCTTAATTTATTTAGCTCTTGTTATCTTAAGGTGTTTATATATATTACAGAAAAATAATGTTTAAAATGAAAAAAAAAGTTCTTTTGTGCTTTAAAGTATTCTTCTTGTAATTTTTGATTAAGAAACTAACTTCCAAATGATATCTGCAAGGTCAATTCACACAAATCAACGATTTAAAAAAAAAATCGAAAGAAGATCAACGTAAGTTGCCTAGTGTATATATATTGATACATCATCCAAGCATTGACTGTTGAAACTGAGGTAAAAGCCCTGGAAGCACCTCATTCAAGATAGCCAGGTCTGGATTCAAAAGTTGAAATTTCCCCAATAGTATCATTTAAGGTTTTTCTGAGGGGTAAGGTGGGGGTAGAAGCTTTTCTACCGCTATGAATAATTCACATTTTTCATTAGTATAATACCTTCCCATAGGGGTGTCGTGAGATTTTAGAATTTAATGAGTCAATTAGTTAGAATCAATTTTGAGACAGACTGTACCAGTCAACGCCAGCAGCAATGCCCAGTACTACTTGTACCTACATAGAGTCACTACTTCATAGAAACTTACAATAGTCTTACACTATTATCAGTGGCGTACGCAAGAGAATTTCGGTGTTTTAATTCAATTGAAAATAAACATTTATTATATTAGGGCTTATGCGTATTCGGAAAGGATATGAGATTTGAGTGCTTGAATCCCAGTCCTTGATAAAACTCTAAGTATGCTGATTATAATAATAATAATAATAATAATAATAATAATAATAATAATAATAATAATAATAATAATAATAATAATAATAATAATAATAATAATAATAATAATGTGTGTCGTGATGTCTAGGCATACAATAGGCTAAAGTGTGTCATTTGTCAAAACATTTTGGGAAACACTGCTCTAGACAGCTTATTTTTCAAAACTTAAATATTGTTAATCTATCTTTATGTTATTCACCAAGGAGAAAAAGTAAGGCGCTGGAATGTAAGGTGCTGATCAACACTGAAACTTCTTTAATTTACAGGAATCGAAGCCAGAACTAGGCCAGTACGTCTTCAAGAGAAATCATGGTAATTAGAAACCGTACAAATTTTACAAAATATAAGAATTTTACAATTATTGCACTGTGCAAAAAGGTTGACCGTCTGTTCGTTTGTCGACCATTTTCAGCATTGTGGCCATATGAGACGTAGACTTTACAGTTTAAGCTAGAATCCGAACTACCACAATGCTTCCTCAATGCTTTCTCACCGAGAAAGAGAGAATCGAAATCGAGACCACGTGCAGCAAAAGCATGCGCGTCAGGCACTAAATTAGTGAGGAGGGCTCGACTTGCTTTCTGTATTTGGAAGAGAAAAATTAAACAAGTATTGTATTAATAAACAGTAGCTAATTTATAGATAAACCAACGATCTGCCTGCCCTTTGTCGTTATCCACTAAGGAGCGTATCGTTAGTCATAACCAACCACAAAGCAACAAAGAAAAAAAAAATCTTCCTTGTACTGTTGCATCTTCTAAACTCTTCTGCAGTTAAAAAAGCCTATTTTTATTTCTTTTTCTAACTCTTTACTTAAAATTATAGAAAATTACGAAGGAAATTACTATTAATTAATACTATTTTTCGCTCTTTAAACTTGCCTTTGTTTATTAAATTACTTTAGCACGTTCCTATAGTTACAGTACATGTAAAACCTTTCCTTAGGTATACGAAGCGGGGGAAAAAAAAGGTAGAATCTTCAGCACTTACTTTAGTGTTTTTACAGTATTTTTTAAAAAAATAAATAAAAGCAACAATGTTTAGAGGAAACTGAGTAAAGACTTCATAAGAATTTTAGGTGGTAATTAAAAGGTATATAAAAAAGAGAATTTTTAAAAATAAAAGCTTGAGAAAAGTCAAAAGCTGGAAAGACTGAAACACGAAAAGAATTCGACTGTTAAATTTTTCATAATTATAGACTGTCTATAGTTTCACACACAAACATACACACACACACTACAAAGCATATTAAAAGAAGAATATGTACGAATTGTATTCTTTTGTTCTTCTTTTTGGAGTTATGTATTCGTTTCTGTGTGTGTATGTCTGTCTGCTAGAAAACTAACAATTAGTTTTCTGTTTATAATGAAAACAACTTACTTGACTACTTCTGTTTCTAAATGTGTGTGATTGTTGTAAGAGAAGCTGCCGCAAGCATTCCGAAAAGAAAGATGCGTGATGAATCATATATTGCGTGATTTCAACTTTTGGAATCGATTTTCTTTCTTTTTGTTTTTTCCCTGTTTGAATATTAAGTGGGGAACCGTAGGCATTAAGGAAAATGCATACTATTTCGTAGTTCCATGAGATACATTTGAAATGAGGAATTTTTCCTCAAACTTTATACTGTATTTAGTTTGAAAAAAAATTCTTTATTCCTAGAATAGAAATCCTAGGCATTAAGGAAAGTGCATCCTATTTCGTAGCTCAATGAGATACATTTGAAATGAGAAACTTTTACTCAAACTTTATATATAGTTTGAGGAAAAGTCCCTCATATTAAATGTACTTCATGCAGCTACGAAATAGTGTGCATTTTCCTTAATGTCTAGGATTTCTATTGAAATAACTGCCAGTCTCCGAGTCTTTCTTACTGGCAGTACAAATATTGTAATAGCTTCAGAGAATTAGTATGCATGCTTCTTTTATAGGAAATACACGTAAGGTATATACCAGTCACTTTTCCTTTTTATTTTATGTATTTATTTATGGTCAATGATGCTTAATTTATAATCTTAAGAAAGGAATTCGTGATCACAGTTTTAGATAACGAAGGTTTCGACTCAATTATTATTTTTTTTTTACTACGGTATTTTTTTTCAATATGTAGGTAATAATTGTCAGAAAAAGTATTTGTTAGTCGAAGTATGATGACAGTAAACTTGATAGGATATCTGCGTTATGCTTACGTACTCTTACCACGGTTCAGACATCCACTATATCCTCATAACACCCACAAAACAATATATGTATTTAAATTTTCCCAACAGTTCTAATCTCTTAACAATCGCATTTACTCTCAGAGTATATCCTTGATTAAAGCGTGTTGTATAAATTATACATATTTTATCAAATGTTTAGTTCCTACATGCTGTAAATCTCAGTGTTTACATTGCTCTTACTAAAATACCAAAGACGCCTTACTTGTGGACAGCATATAGCTCTACAGCTGACAGATATCTTTTAGTTTAGCATATTCATTCCTATTGCTATTATTACTAGTGTTTTCAACTAGAATTGAAAGGTGGCGGTGGCTCAGTGAAAGAGCGTTCACCATTGGTGCATGAGGTCCTTGGTTCGATCCCCGTTCGCTCCAAGTAAGCTCTGTGGCGGACAAGCACCATGCACGTGGGTTTTCTCGGGTTCTTCCGTTCCTCCCATTTTCTTCACTCTACCATTTCATTTATCCTCATCATCACCGTCTCGATTAGCCTAGTCGGTGGGACGTACAAGTTAAAGATTTCATTTATTTATTTATTTATTTAGCTAGAGTTGGTCAGCTCATAATTATTTTTTTTTAAAAAAAATAAATGCCTTTAATGTAACGCAGAAGACGAATGATTAGTGAAAATGAATGATTATAAAAGAATTGACGGAATGAGAATGTGGGAGGAAACGGGAGAACCCAGAGAAAACTCACAAATACGACGCTGTCCAGCACAAATATCTTAATTGAAGTAGCTTACAAATTGCCTCATGATGCCTGCGAACGTCATAAATATGTACACTCATGTCCAAAATTATTGTCGCATATCTATAAATATGTTGTTGTAGGAACATAATTTGATAACGAATTCGCCCGGTATTTCTTGTAATGTTAGTATGTGTATAATCGGCAAAGACATGTATGTGGCAAATTTCAAGTCAAAAGAGCAGTAAATAAGAACAACAAAACGAAAATAAAATCTTTCTTATCTATTTAGCAACATTTTGATTTACTCATTCTAATTTTCGTATTTATAATTCTTTTGTTATGAAATTTAACACAAATATATATTTCGCGATTATATACGTAATGTCAGTATTAAAAGTACCCTGCAAAATCATTATCAAATTATATTCTTACAAGAAAACAGTTATAGATATGCGACAATCATTCTGGACATGAGTGTTCCTTCGCAAGAGATCAAACCTGGTGCCACTTATATAATTTGGGTATACATGAGAACATTTACTCATATGCTTATGATGTGTATGTATGTATTCATTTTGAGAAAGCAATAAGCTGATTTAACTGGATTTGAAGAAGAAATCAGTGAAAATGACACAATGAAAATTCCAGTTCATTTCAAAGAAAAGAAAAAAAATAATTCGCTCATATAAATCAATCATGTAGAAAGAAATAATAATAATAAAAGATGTGTAGGTACTCAACACCATTGTATCGGCATTTTCTGATTTCTTTCTCCTTCCATGCTTGAAGGCGAAAGATGTTCATTTATGATAGCATAATAGATAAAGCAATATCTCATTCTATTTTTATAGTACTTATTTAATTTATTACAACTTTCATGAAAGGTAAATAACACAATTATAATAATTTCTTTTACGTTATATGTAGCGATTTTTACGTTTGGGTATCTTCATAAAAAGCTGTTAAACGGAAAGATCGATTATTGAATTTTAGTTTCTAAACAAAATTCTTAGGGAAAGAACAATGATCTATTTAATTTCACAAAAGGTTTCTAATTTAATAAGTGGCAGCGCAACTAACGCGACAAGAGAAAAAAACAAAACCGCAGGGCAAGACGTAACATGGTGAGCTGTCAAGATAATTTTGCTGACAGGAGGATGATGCGGCTGCTATGTGTTGCCGGGGCCTTCGACCTTCTCAAAAAAGTGATGTTTTTGCATCAATGAGATAAGACGCGCATAATTATATTCCTAAATTGAATACAGGCATCATAGGTGGGCAACGCCTGCAGTCTGTAATTGAAAAATCGTATCGCATTTTGAAATAGAGACCTTTTTAGTGGTCGTACACAATAGAGGGAGGCTACCTGATGGGAACGCTTTTGAAAGAGATGCCTGGTTTTTTTCATTCTGTATCACAGTTGACGACTTCCATTGTTCACAATTCTGCTTTGGTCAGTTCCGCTGCCAGAGAGTCACTGGAATGTTTCATACTTGTACAATGAACATTGTCTACACTATACGCGTACATATAAGCATATCTGCATTGTTCAGTGTACGTAGATGGAACACGAAAATTATAGCCAATAACAGAATAGTGTCAGCTTAAGGCATGCTTTCTATTCTATCTCGTTTTTACATCTTATTTTCATACATACTATATTTGTTTTGACTTAGTGTAGTTATGACCTAAAAACATATTTTTTTTAACTCTTTCATTACATAACTATTATGAAGTAAAAAATGATGTTGAAATTTATTGTTATTTTATTTATTATTCGAACACTTATTTAACTTGTAATTATATTATGTCATCAAAATTACCATCTCTAATGGTTGTATACGATGGTGTCAATCTTAGGCGAAGATACGAAATAATAATAATAATAATAATAATAATAATAATAATAATAATAATAATAATAATAATAATAATAATAATAATAATAATAATAATAATAATAATAAATGAAGAAGGAGAAGATAATGATGATGGAAATGCCTTTTTGGACATCAGTGAGATGTTACATAACAAAGGTACTACCCCGGAATTCATTTGCTTGATGGACCTGAAAAAAACGTGAAGAAAATTCAGTCAGGAAGCCCAGTCGCGGAATTTTTAGAATTTCCCGATCGCAAGGCGGAATATTAACTATTCCGCTTATTCTAGACACCTGGGTGGGATGTAGATGTATGGATGTGTCTTATCGCGTCGCTACTTGGCTCAGGTTCTATTTCTCCATGATGCAAATTCTTACGTCAGGATTTTATTACGAAATGTAGCAAGATATCACTCTAGCGCAGGGTTTCTCAACCCGGGGATCGCGAAGATAAGCGGAAAATATAATTATTATTTGAATCTAATACCAGAAAACATTTTTAAATATTATTTTGAATTTAGTTCTGAAAGGCATTTTTTTAGGTACATACTGTTATGAACAACAAAAAGTAGGTGTATTTTTAGTGCAGGAGCAGAGTTATTGAAAAACCAATTTAAATGAAAGAGGTACGATATGAAACTAACGACAACTGCATATTGCAATACTAGAAAAATGTAAATGCAGCAAAACCTGAATATTGAAATAAAATTAAAATTGACAGCTAATGAGATACCTGAGCATGGCGTGATTTCACTATAGTGCAGCAATATGCGGTTTAATCTTCGTAACGCACATTATCAAGTCGTAACATAAGTACTCAATAACCTTTTTTAACAACTGTTCAAGTTTTTTTTTAAACCAAAATTAGAAATCACTTTATTTTTTGATCACGCGTTAAGAGTCTTCATCCCGGCGAAATTAAAATACCGCTAATTTTACATTAATTATGTGATATCTTCAAATAGATAAAAGATAATCGAAATGTGGGACAAGAGCACCCTAGACAATATTATTTTACATGAGATACCGTTATCACGACTCATCTGCTTTCGATTTCGAGCCATTTTGAAAATCGGCATTTATTTTCGCGTTTCTAAACAGCTGAAAACGGAAAGCCACTAGGTGACTTGTGATATCGGTACCTCAAGCAAAATAATATTGTCTAGGGCGCTCTTGTTCCATATTTCAATTATCTTTTATCTATTTGAAGATATCACATAAATACTGTAAAATTAGCGGTATTTTAATTTCGCCGGGATGAAGACTCTTAATAGTAGGCCTCGTTCTTCATAACTTTGGTATGGCATTGGAAGGCAAAACCAAATCTCAAACTCAACTATAAAAAATCTTGTTGCAAAGTATGAATTTTAATTCACAAAAGTGATTTTTTTAAAAGTTAGAATAATATTAAACAAGTTTTGAAAGTATCATTCATGAAAAACATTTTAAGTAAGAAATAAATTTGCTTTCTTTGACTACGATTTGTGCTGTGCATTATTATTATTATTATTATTATTATTATTATTTATTATTATTATTATTATTATTATTATTATTATTATTATTATTATTATTATTATTATTATTATTATTATTATTATTATTATTATTATTATTATTATTATTATTATTATTATTGGTATTATTAGTATTATCAAGTCGCTTATGTTTTACTTGTTCTTTTATTATTTTAATTTCCGCAGAAGTGGACAAAGAAACGAACAGCTTTTTAAAAAAAGTCTGGTGATGGTAAATTGTCTTGAAACCGCACCAGCAACCTTGAATTCGGAAGACGCTTGTAATTTGAGTCCAAGTCACTGCTGATAATAGACTAAACTGTTAAACCACAATCGATTTAGACAGGAGCTAGTGTGAAACCTTATAATATGTAAGTTTGGAACATGGAGACCGGATGTGTAGAGCGATGACTTTCTGGAAACAGAAGAGGTGGGATCGGGAAGCCAAATTACAAAGTGGATGAACGTCTTTTGATAGTGGTCATATCCGAAAGGACAAAATAATATTGAGTGCATAAAACACAGTATAGTTAATAAAAAAAAGGCTGGTTTTGAAAACAATTGTAAGGGAAAGTTGGAAATAAGTATAAGTGGTTTATAAGATGAATATAATGTATCAACATCCTAAGAGAAACGAATAACAAACAATAAATTTAATTAAATTTGAATTAATTAAGATGAAAGAGTAGAAGGCTATGCCATAACGATATAATCTAATTGGTGCTTGCTTGATTCAATCCAAGCAAACAGTGATGTGGATTTGTGCAAGTAATGATATGCAAAGCCTTTGAAATAAAATCTTTAGTTTAAGAGTGTTGCATATCTACGCCATCTGTTTTCTTTGAAATGAACTAGAATACTATTAATGATGTGATTTTACTGATTATTTATTCTTTCAGTGTAGTTAAATGTCTCTTGTTTTTCTGAAATGAATTTGCATTATAAATATATTTAATATTACTTAAATTAAATTTTATCATTAAATGCAGTCTATTAAAAATATATGGTGTTAAAGTTATAATGGTGTTTTTTTTTTTAAATAAATAAATAGACTTAGAGTTTCTTTCAACTGCCAACAGATGGCACGAGGTGTTATAGTAATAAAAGGAAATAGCTATTTTCTACCCAAAATTATTACAATATGTATTGCATTAATTCTGGAAAACAAAAGAAAATTGTGACTTACACACCACTCTAACTTCAACCCGTCCATATACAGCAATATTTAAATTTTTTCACAAAGTAAAGCATATTTAAATAGATTAAACAAGAGATCAGGAGAATTAAACAATTAATTTTTAAGTTCATTTCAAAGAAAACAAATAAATAATTCCTCATACTAATCAACGGACTAAAATCAAAGATGGCGCCGGTGGTCAACCAATATCAATCAATGGACTACAAATTAAAAAACAAATGGCCGGGTAGTTAACCCATTAATGTAGGGCTATTACGTTAGGCTAGAAACGGCTGATAAATACAAGTGAACCATCATGAAAGAGTGAACAATATAAAGACAGTGGGGGGATAAAGAGTTCTAAGAAATCGTGCAGACGCTGTATAGTCTTTTAGAAGCTAATGTAATATATGGGTGTATACGTAATATATAGTTCACAGTTGTTCTGCATCTAATACATGTAAGAACCCTTAATTATGAGTTTTGCTTGCTCTTAGATATCAAGAGAAAATGTATAGAAATACACGAAGATGTAAACATTAAACGCTTTAGTATGCGAAACGAGGTACTCCTATCTTTCATCAAGTATAATGTACTAACGAAATAATTGATACTGCATCTCCGACTTATAAATTACTATACTCCCATCGTTCTGTTGAAACTATAATCCATTTAATATTAAATAAATGTGTTGTACCCTGTCGAAGTCGATAGACTCGTAATTTCTCCCATCTTCTCTGTCTCTATAACAACGACCAAATTTCGCCTAGTAAACGAACATCTATTAGTTACATCCCGCATTATATCTACGCCTAATGTAGTCAAGGTGCTGAGAAAGGACGTTCAACTTAGAAACAAATAAATTGATCGTCAAAGTATTAATGAATTCACTATTAATTCATCATTTTTGCAAACAATAAAACAAACTGAAGAACTTAAAGAATATTTGCATCATCGTTTATAATCACTGGCCATTTTCATTAATTTTTACATTACTTTCACTATGCAACAAAATAATTATTAATAACTTAGTGATATGGGTAGTTAGGACCATGGTCTGCACCTGAAAATATAAAACCTGAATTGAAGTTAAAAAATAATAAGTATATGCAGATTTGTTTAGTTAACAAAGTGGATATTGCTGAAGTAACAAGCGGAATATGAAGACTTAATTTTACCAGCCTATAAATAATAATAAAAACACTAGATCTCAAGAACAAAAAGCATTTTTTTTTCGTAAAAGAAATCCACCTTACGTTTATGCTTTCCTTTTACATGTTACAGATTTTCAGATTCCTTTTGCTGTTTTCATATACCCCTCGCGTGACTTTCGAGCAACGAGAATTTGGAAGATTTCCGGCGAAGATAGTCGATAAGCCAATCTGACCACGCGACGTCCAGACGAGACGAGTCACGATATATATGGACAAAATTACAGCATGATTCATTGGAATTTACCGTATAATTATCTATGTATATATGTATATATATCATGCATATAATTTTTCATTGATTATATGTGTTAGTAAGATTTGATTATTGTCATTACGTATTTTATGTTTTTTTTTTCTTTTTTAAATTGTATTTGGAGATGAATGAGCATATTATGTTCTTGTCGAAATTGATTACTCCTATATTACTTTGGATGTTACTAAAAGAAGTAGATAAGAGAGTAATTTTCTTTTATTGTCCTTAATTAGTCAAGTTAATAATATGCAAGTGATCAGCATGTTATTGCTCTATCCTGGCCTTGATTCTTAGATCACTGATTCATACCTTTTTTCAACACTTTATAGTGCTTGGTGTTTCGTTGTAAATGGCCTATTTAAATAATAAACGCTATATTTCCTACTCTAGAAAACATCATTAACACCTTAGATTATAAGAGATAAAGTAATAATGTACGAGTGACTAAATTTGGCATTGTGATCTGTCATAATATCTTGAACGAGTTTTGTATTTAGGATTTTGTTTCGGGGAACTATGCACAACACGTGAATAAACACATATATTTTTCCTTTTCGGTGCCGACAAATTTTAATGAAATTGTGCATATAACAAATTTATTTCGGGGGGGGGGGGGACTTGAGGCAGATAGACCCCTAAATACGCCACTGCCTTGAACCATAGAGTATCAATTTCTAAGCTTTATGTATGTTTTTTTTCGAGTTATCAAAATCAACTCAAGCCATTCTGGCATCATAGTTAATGAAATGGAGATTTCTGATTGTTTTCTATGTACTGCAATTTACAACCTGTTACTGAAGTCAAATATTTTCAACTCTAGAAATATTAAATTTGACTTCATTATAATAACTAATATGCAAAACTTTGCGTATTTTCAAGTAATTTTTGCAACGTAATAATTCTAGTAATCATAATAGATTTTCCTTTATATTATTATATTGGATATTCATATTAATCTATAGTGTTCAAATCTGAGAAAGGATGTAACACTTCATCAAAAAACTATTACACGAAACTTTAGCCCTACGTTTGACAGAATACGGTATTTCCAATTTCTAATATCTACACAATAGACCACACTTAAATAATAACTAAAATTTCTCTTGATATTTGAGATGTTTCATTACAACTTAAGTATTAACATTATATGAAGTGAATTAAGGCAGTTATTTTATCCATGAAGATAGTAAACATTTACCAGTTTGTTCTAGTTTTTGTTTTTAAAACCGTTTACAAGGGAAACGAAATAAATATTAATAATTTATTTAGTAAGATAGTTGGACGAAAAATAAAATATACTGGTGTATCTTTAAAACAAAATATTAGTATGCTTAAGTAATCTCCGGAATTCATGTTTGTATCAACATATAGATATTTAAATAGATTCTT
Source organism: Thermobia domestica (assembly GCF_964235325.1). NCBI lineage: Eukaryota > Metazoa > Arthropoda > Insecta > Zygentoma > Lepismatidae > Thermobia > Thermobia domestica. The sequence goes on along the minus strand of NC_137454.1, from coordinate 311,527,615 downwards.
GACTAGTGTTTGCAGAACATATTAATGTTAAAAATTTTTAATATTGCTCTATTTGTATAACGTAAATTTCTTAATAGGCCTTATTCGCCATAAACATGAAGTTTCAGATTTTTTCAACTTATCAATATTCACACGTTATAACTAATTCGTCTGTTTTACGTTGAGTGGAGTTTCTAACAATGAACTAACTTTGGGCTAAACTATACAATTCTCTTAGGGCGTGTTGGAAATTCCTGGTAATATCAGAATTCTGCAATACTGAAAAAATGAAATGAAATCTTTTAAGTTTTACGTCCCACGCGTATGCCAGCTAGGCTAATAGAGACGGTGATGATGAAAAATGAATGAAGTGGTGGAATAACGAAAGTGAGAGGAAACGGGAGAACCCTGAGAAAACCCACGATGTTTGTTCATCACAAAGTTCACTTGACGCGAGTTGGGGTCGAACCCAGGACCTCATGCACCAGACGTAAACGCTATACCACTGAGCCACAGGTGTAATACGCTACTGAATTGCCAGTTTATCGTTTTAAAAACGGAATCTGAATGAATATCATCCTTCATTGTTTCGCATGTTATGCAAATTAATGCGATCTGGCGGTGAAATCAAAAGAATGAATCAGTAATCTTAAAATAAAGGAAGTTTTATTTCGATGAACATACAGGCAACAATGAAAACTTTGTTCGTAGTCAGTATATAGCTAGCCTTGTAGCTATTCCACATTACAGACATGCTACCTACACTAGTACAACTGCATTTTTCTCATATAATATATACTTGTATATATATATATATATGTTTAAACTACATAAATATAGTTCGTATCAGTGAGTTAGCTGTTGGATATAGCACCAAAAATCTGCAATTTTCTCACGATTTTTTCCTGCTTATGAAAGCTTTGTATTCTTTGATTTTTATCGCGTTCTATAAAAACTGGGCAAAACTGACTGAATCACCGAATGGTTTTTGTGTTTTTATTATCTTAAGTGAAGATCTGAGCCATTTAAAAAAGCATTATGGCTGTCAGGAGAAACGGACTTAACTGATCCCCTCGTGGCAATTATCACTGAAAATAAAGAGCAGAGCACGAGAGGATAATCCTTAGGCTCAAATCACGAACAATGGTGCACGCAAATAACTGGGGGGGATATATGGAAATAAACTGATAAAAGAAAAAAAGGGGGCGCTTTATCATGGAGTGACATGAGGATGAGTGCGTAGTATCTATATTGCGTGATTACAATCTCTTTTGTTACTGTTGGTCCGCGAAACTTGAATCTAAATATAAACTCTCTTTCATATATGTAGAATCTTAAAGGCAATACGGTGTGTTTGCTATAAAATTTCCGTTTGGCGTTATGAATTTTCCTTTCATTATTCAAATTTTTGCTACTTAAATAATATTTGAACAATTGCGTTTATTTTCTCGATTAATTATTCGAACCGAAAGTGGGGATCATTCAAACTTTAATATAGCATTAGTCTGTCAACTACTGAATGTTATCCTCAATATTTTGAACAGTTTGACAAAAGAACTATACTAAAAAGATTTGGCGTTCTTCTTCTTCTTTTTTTGTTTATTTTCTGTAAATTTCAATTAATTCTAATCATTCTCATTGATGACAATACTGAATAAATTGTAACCTGATTATTTAAAGGTTATTTTATGTAAATGTAAATTACTACATTCGCTTTTCTTCCCCGTAAAACACTTCAAAAACCCAAAACCAATGAAAACCATAACAATATTTAGAAGCATTAATTACACAGCTACATACACACATACACACACAATAAAAGTTCTGTGCACCAGATATTCGATATATTTTGGTACACAGAATCCAAATTTCGAAACCCCAAGACGATCAACTTTTTTTTTTTTTTTTTTTTTTTTTTTTATAAAGAACTTCAGGGAATTTTGGTACGGAAGACAGCACATACGGTTTTCGCCCATAAAACAAAATTGAGACGGTCAGTCGTCCTGGGGTTTCGAAACTTGGATTCTGTGTAATAAAGTACATCGAATCCTTACTCTGGGGTCCGGTGTACAGAACTTTTTTTTTTTTTTGTGTGTGTGTGTGTGTGTGTGTGTGTGTGGTTATTTTATTGTTCTTTTTTTTCTTTTTGAAAAATATATTCAAGACTGATAGCATCATCAAAATTTCTTAAGTAGTTGGTTATAGCAGTGGTAACTCTGCCATCTCACCATTCTGAAAGAAAAAAGTAAACTAAAAAAAGTTAAGATTAAACGTTAATAAAAAAAATAATAATATAATAAACGATCATTACAGTTAACGCAACATAAGAAGCACCCTAAAAAATATTGTTCTATACTGCGATTTTGCATTTATACAGATCGGCAATTTTGTAGCAACTGGAAATCGTATTCTTGTACTTCTCTCTTGTACCTTTTAAGTTTAACATAGGAGCAAAAAATCGCTTTCCGGAACATTACCACGTTTACCTTTACAAACTTGTAGACAACAGTTTGGTATGTCTAACTTAAAAAAAAAAAAAAAAAAAAAAAAGTATTCAATGAATCGTGACTAATTTTCTTGTTTTTTGGTTTGTTTTTTTCAGGTAACTTTGCGCGGAGCTTCATCGTTCCTACACTCAGCTTTGGAAGGAAGAGCGTACTTCCGGTCTATTACAGTATTGCTCCCGGACACTTGGCCTGACTGCTCAAGAGTAACTCATAGTTCAAGCGGCGAGACAGCTCCACAGGCTGACATCAAACTGGAAACCACACATCCCGTATTCGGCGACGCTCCGTGGACACAGCAGAGCCAGGGCTGTGGCGAACCAGGAGATTTTATTTCTTTGAGCTATAAATTATTCTTAAATACAGACCTTCAAGACAAATTTGGTGACCTTGGTAAGTCAAGTAGACAAATCTCTAAAACGCATATATTTCTACGATGTAAATGTATGTAATTCAAACTTCTCTTTATGTTTCTGAGATATACAATTTGCATATTTAACCAAATTATCATCATCTGACTTGCGATGATTCGTTTGGGAAAGGACACTAGGTTAGGAGAAAACACATTTGAAATACAGATTATTTTCTTGGGGGTTCGTTCCATTTAAGTAAGACTGGTAGCTATATTAATTCAGAACGACCATGCTTGCGGGGAATTCTTTTTAATTCTTGTGGTTCGGAAATTGGAATCACAAGGTTTGATTTTCCTTTTGTAAGTTTTTTTTTTTCCCTTGTTCAATATCTTGAAGCAAGAAATGACATGGGAATCTTTTCTGTAACTATGCCCAATGTAGAATCTCTTTCAAATGTGAATCTTAAACAGAAAAAAGTAACCCTTTTATCGTCTAGAATGAAGATTAGTAAGAAATACACAAAAATCAGGTTATTTTTCCTTGTACACAAACTGGTAGTTAATAAAGGTAAAATAATGAAAATGGAAAAATAGTTTTCTCAGAAATTGAGATCTGTTATATTATTTTCTACCCGCCGAAGAAAACGACACTTTTATTAATATGAATGATTTTTTTTTTCTTTTTGTAATTTCAGGAAAAGCATTTGTACACGAATGGGCAAAATATAGGTATGGAGTCTTTGATGAATTTGGATATGCAGATGATCCAATTTATCCTCAATGCTATCATGATCATAGGACTTCCCATTTGACCAGCTGCACAAATATACCAATGGATACTTCTGGGTAAGTTAAAGTTAAATTATTAAGAGCTTAGCAAAAACATTGAAATAACTTACCATTTATCCCATAAAAGGCGCCTTGTGTTTTGATATTATTAATTAATATGAATAACGTACCATCTGCGTATCTACATACAATTCTATCTGCGTATTTGTATAGAATTTCTACACATTTTCGAAACGCTTTCTTTTAATTCCAACAAACTAATCTAATTAAACGGTCGCAGGCTAGGAGAATTATTCGTTCAATTAAAATTTAACGTCCCGTTCAGCACCGAGGCTATACAGTGCATATATAATATAAGACGTGGATATTACTTTAAAGTGGAATCCGAACCACCACAATGCGTTCAAATTTTTCAAGGCTCCTTCCGGCAATCGAACCCAGGACCCTGTGCATCAAAGGCGCGACAGGTACTGAGAGTGTAGTGCAATGTATGATAAATTATTGTATTAGAACCATTTGTTGTATACAGAGGCGGATCTAGAAGCTTAAAACTGGGGGCGGAGGCAGCCAGAACCCAGACTATGACAGGTATATCATGAGATTACAATAAACTTTCAAAAATATATAAATAATACATTAAATTATTTTTGTCATTCAAAAATTGGGGGGTTAGATCCGCCACTGGTTGTAAAGTTGTTCTTCTCATTCAAATTGTATAAGAAATTTTAATAAAATTATCCTTTCTGGTTTTTCTTTGCAATAAAACAAACCAAATATATATCTTGTCTAGTACTAATTGTAACGATTTAGAAGTGTCAAAATCGATAAAAAGATGAAATTGTATGTTGCATTTTAATTTCTTGTAATACTATTGTAATTAAAATATAAGTTTATGAATTTTACACATAGTATTTGTTTTAGTTAAAAAAAATCTATCAGAAACGGAACATTTATGTTGGTACCAGTCAAATTTTTATTTCAAATTTCTGCACTATTTTGTATAATAATAATTCAATATATTTGTACGCAAATTTTTAATATCTGCAATGGAAATATAAAATCATACCATTATAAAAGTATATAATTAAGTCCTTTCTAAACTATATGTTAATAAGTGTTAGTCACTGAAAGAATATATTTAGTTACTTCTTTTGTATTCACTCTTCTTGAATCTACATTAACTTCGTTCTTGATTTAGTAAATTTTGCCATACGTTGAAATAAAACTAATAAAGTAATATAAGTAATAACATAAGTTAAGGCGATTGAAATCTTTCGAAGTGCCATTTTGTTATAATTCCATCATTTGTGCCACGTTTAAGCTGAAATAAGCTCCAGATTTAACACTTCTGCAATAGAACTATCAAAATTGTTAAAAATGAAAGTATTCTGGTGAAGTTGATGTACATAAGGTTACGTGGTGAAGCAATTTAAACTTGTCCTTTAAAGGTATCTGTTGCAAATAGAATTTTTTCTTTATTTTTAAGCTGGAGTTGAACAAAGGCTGTTTATTAATTTAGTAAAATATTGATTCAAAATATTAAAAAACTGCATTTTTTGTGTGCGTATAATTTCAGATTCTGTGAAAATTTAACGAACAATGATTACTTCAGAAATATATCAAATGCTATTCATCCAGATGCAACTTCGTCAATTATGTTTGCTCAGTTTATGCCAGCGGTAAGTATAGCTACTTGATAAAGTTTTTATTCAAAGTAAAAACAATTCATGGCAAATTCAATCATTTACGGAATGTTAACTACAGGGTTATTCAAAAAGAAAGAACAGATTTCAAACATGTTCTTTCTTTTTGAATAACCCTGTATTTAATGATACTTACAGATTGTTGATAGTTGTATATTGTTTTAATGAAGAATAATTGTAGTTTTGCTATTTTATACTTTTTCCTTTCTGTATTGCTTTAGCAAAGATGTAGTTAATTAGAAGTAATAATTTTACACAGAAGTTAGAATAAGATTGTATCATCTTTAAATAATTCCAAAAATATTTTTTAAACTCTATAGATACTAATCAAGAGATATGTCACGATGCTTATTTTCTTTGTAGTACAAAGTATTTCCATTTCAAATAGATGCAAATACATTTCTCAACATCTCGTCTTACATTAAAGTAAATAAAATGTCATAATTTAATTTTATATAAAGCTAACAGATTTGCATAGTATCAGGAGTCTAAAAAGTACTTTAAAAAAATCTTTCATTATATTATCTGAGTATTACTTTATTAAGTATCTGAACTATCCATAATTTTGAATAGTTCTTGTTGTTATGTTCTATGATTAATCTTTCTTTATGTCTATTATATAGGTAACAAAATTCTGTGATCAAGATACTCACAATAGATATGCTCCTACAAAACAAAATATTATATGTAACAGGAAAAGTACCATGGAAATAATTCGACAACATGAAGATTTCGAAAACAGGTATGGTTACTTGTTTCTTTGTATTTTATGATGAAGTATATAGGTTTAATCAATAATATTCTATTCTTAAACATGTCTCTTCCGAAATTAGAGTAGTTTGAAAAAAAAGCAATATTAGCACTATTTTTCAAATGTTCGTTATTTTCATAATGTAACTAGGTCTGAAAAACCGACTTAAATCCACCTAAAATTGACAAAAAATCTGTAAGGTCGCCAAATCAGTTAACTGTATATGGGTGTGGAACTTTTTTAACTGCAGAATGGTTTCAAAGCCTGTTAGTGTACAAAGACAAATGGCGGTCATATGAATTACTGGTGCAGAATAAGCTATCTGTTACACCAGTTATCAAATACTTCGTTGAAAATATGGGGCTTTCAGAGCACAAGAGAATCAAGTCCATTGCCAAAGTTGTGAGGAAAAGAGACGTAAAGTTTGTACCGTTCATTTAAGAACATGGAAAAGTTGAACATTATAAGACTTATTTACAATACCCGGACATGAATATTTTAACCTCTGAAAGAGGATTTAGATAGAGATCTTAAAGATGAAAGATGTCCAAAATGACCGAAAGTAAACTGAACGAGATTTTTTTTTTTTTTTTTAATGAATGCAAATTTATGTCCTGTTGTACGAAAGATTTGCCGCATTGCTGACAAAAGTACACACGCAAAAAAATTAAGTGACTATGCTTTTGGGCAGATTTTTTGGTGGATTTTTAAAATTTATTTTCACAAATTTGCGTCTATGGTCACAATATTTTGTTAGGTGCAAATAATATCCGCGATCGAACATTTGGGGCCTCTCGTGGAACCAAAATTGAGGCCCAAGTTGTTATATATGTTAATATATCAATTATTTTATATTCGCTCCCATTAATCCCTTGTGTTTGGGAAAATAAACCAATGAACAGTCGTAAAGAATGTTATGAAGAGTATAAAATGCATTTATCGTGTACATTTTTATCTGTAGAAGTAAATATATATCAACATCAGAACAAGTACGATAGTACTTTTTTTCTTTGTAGTTGTAGGGAAAATATACCGTCTTGTTTCATTTCTTTGAAAGATAAATTGTTATGACAGTACACAATTGCCATGAAAAACCATTATTTTATGATTTTAATTGGAATGAAATGGGTATAAAGATGAAATAAAGTTCTTCTTCAGTTCTCTAATTTCTTTTACAACGTAGATTTGTAGTTCTCAAATTAATTTTTAAATTAAAGAACAAAAGAGATCAATATTTTGTAAAATAGTCAGATTCAAAATTGATTTAAATTAGTAGTTGAAAGATAACTCACTAGAATGACTAGATTTAATTTAATTCATTAGCGGCAAGCTCATATTGCTCTTGGCTCTATGTAACTTCTGCTTATGTGATCATAATCTAATTTTAAGTAAAATTCAAATTAAAGTTGGCCATAGTTTATCTTATCATGCAGTTGTTGGGATCAAACTTTGGTAGAAGCACCATAAAATATTAGTAATAACTTAGAATGCTTTCTTTTCAAATAAATGAACAAAATCAAATTTCAATGTCTTCGTTCATGTTGTTAAATAATTTCATTTTTATTTAAAATTGTTATATTTCCTTTCTTTCCAGCATATTTAACGATGAGGGAATGGATACAAGTCCATTAATAACTTACAAACGAGAAATGCTAACGAGATATGTTCTGCTAATTGAAGATACGAGAGATATGTTAATAAGAGTAAGAACTATTTTCATTCTTCATGTCTTTCTTCATATATTCTATGACAGTGTTTCTCAAACATTTTTCAAGTGGGGACTACTTTTACTGAATTAATCAAAATGTTCTACGAACCCCTTTGCTCTTGTCTCATTCTGAAACAATTTATTGCTTTTGTTAAGGGTTTTGAGCATGTGTGTTTACATTATTTAAATAGCATTAATTTCAATTCTATTAATTTTATAGGGTAATGGAATTAATAGAAGAAAATACTATTTTAATAGTAACCAATATTAAAATAATGGCCATAATGAATGAAGAGTATTTTAAAATAATTGAATGCTATCAAGAATATTTTATAATGATACATTTGTAAGATATTGGAATATGCAGAATATATGTAATTTGTACCTTTTGAAATTTATAACTATAGTGTGTCAGACACAAATCCCTTGAATTTTATTTATTTATTTATTTATGGACTAATGTTTAATCGAAGAGGACCAAAATTGTATATTTTTCGAGAACCACTTGTAGTCCTCGGACTACAGTTTGAGAAATGCTGTTGTATGATATTTGATAGGAAATTACCCATCATACTATCAATATAATTTTAGAATTTCTAACAAATTGATCTTTAAGAAGATTTCAAAAGTTGATCTATTCAATTCGTTATATATAGACTTCTTAATTCAATCATTTATTACCTGGAAAATAATTTTGAAACTATAAAATAACTTATTTAACAACTTCAATATTCACTTGTTCACTAAGCCTACTACCAAATCAGTTATTGGGAAAGTTAGTTTGTAATATGAGAAGGAACAGAGCAAAAGTTTATAATATACGCTGTTTAAATGCATGCTGATGATATTAAATAACGAACAGAAGTAATTTTAAAAAAATTAAATTAGTAAGTTTTTATTTCTTTCTTTTCAATTAACAATGCACTCTTTGCGCCCCTTTATCGAATCTGATTTGTTAAAACGTTGCAGTGGAAACCTGAAAATTCGATACTAAAATTACATTACAGGTGTTCCTAAATGTTCCATTTTACTATGATTTACTAAGTATATATATATATATATATATATATATATATATATATATATATATATCATTGATATTTTACTTCGTGAAAAGAAATTTAAGTTCTAAATATACATTACAACAGATTCTAGTGAGATCACATTTCTTGAAATTCGATTCAATATGGGGAGGCTAGAGTGAAATGCTTTGTTCTATTTATGAAACGAAGTAGATATAAAAAATGAATCTAAAAGTTTGTTATGATAAAAATTGGTTAGATATAGTATGTAGTTAAGACGTGGGATACTGAAATTTTGAAGAATTAAATATATGAAGCGTAACAAAATTAGTTAAAATGTTAAAAATTGAAAGAATTCATTCCTTTTTAAGCAATGAACAAGTCACTTAGTGAAACGTATTATTAGGAAATAACACATGTGTACGAGATATTAATCAATGAAAACTACGCAGTTCAACTTAAAAGAATAAGATAATATTGTATATGTTACTTATATAATTTTCTTATCTGGTCGTCCAATTGGAATTTGCTTCTTTCACGTTAAAATTCGAAAGAATTGAAAAAGAACTAATTCTTTAAAGAAGTTATAAGTTTTTTTCTTTTTTCGTTTAAATCACGTATACATAATTATGTTCAATAACAATAAATATTTGTTTTCCAGGAATCGTGGAGTTTCTTAAGAATAGCAATTCGTAAGTTCGTGGTGTATGATTTACCAGACAACACAGAAGTTGGTATTATCGTGGCTAATGAAACCAGTGCAGTTCGCCTGAGATCCCTCACAAGACTTACTGAATCCACACGGGACGCAATTGCTTCTAGCATACCATACAACCCTGGTGATTCGAGAAATAATATATTAGAGAAAGCAGCACCTTGTCTGCATTGTGGACTCTCTGAAGCCATAAATGTAAGTAAGAAAGAAAATGAAACCTAACATTTTACTTATTTTTTTTTAAACAGTGTAAGTCTATCTGTAAAATATGAAACGAATTTGGTGGACAATAACAAATTATATTCTGTTCTTTTCTTTTCATCAATAACACATTTTAATAAGTAACATAGATTTTAATAGGTGATTGCGTGCGCTAGAAAAGTACATTAGGAGTATTTTCGATAATTGCTTCATCCAAAAGTGAAGGGAAGGATAGGGGGAATAGATAAGAGAATTAGAGAACAGAGCTGTGAAACGTACAGGTTAGCGTCATGTTAGAAGACATCCCTATTTTTCAATGTGTATGTGATTTTTATATATTTTCTGGTAAGTAATTCATTATACGAATATACATTGTCTTCACTACGCTTTCAACTGTTCCTTCGCATTTTAGTAGATGACTTAAGACACAATGAAAAGTATAAAAAATTAAAACTAAGATAGAGAGTACCCACAAAATGCTATAAAGTAACAATTATTTGTGATTGTTTTTCATAAGCCATAAATCTGAAAGCTCAATTTCTAACGTCAAAATTGTCCGAAACTCAAATTTTTGCTCAATTTGAAAATTCTTCAAATGTAATAGAATACTTTACCTAGAATTATGATGATTTTTTTTTTCACTTTTTATTTTCACATATTATTAAGTTAATTTTTATCGCCAAACGAAATTTGAATGTAAACAGTATATAATTATTTTTATGTAATATTTTGCAGATGTTAGAGGAACAATCAAATCGACCAGCTGGTTCAGTAGTGATCATGGTAGCCCCAGGGACTGACAGGTCTTCCGATTTAGATGCAGCAGTAAAGAGAGCCAGAGATCACGATATCAAAATTGTTTCCATAAATTATCCCAGTGTTATACGACAAAGTCCGCTTGATTCGTTGGCACATGCGACAGGAGGCCTCGCATTTACAGTCACTGAACGCCGTTACAATAGGGATAACTCGTTCCTTTCTACTTACTTCAGTCTCACTAATGTGTTTTTCACCATTAAAACCGAGTTTTATCAAGGAAATAGGGCTGATCTTCCTATTGTGGTGAGTTCTTTTTCTGCTGCTTATCAACAAAGATTTATTTCAGTTGTTTAAATTTAGGAAACACTAATATTTAATGATATATATAAATTGTTAGATTGAAGATTCGATTTTTCCATTACTAATATTTCAAAAAGAAACCCATTCGTGATGTAACAACTATTTTTTTAAAAAAATATGAAATTCTTAAACTTATCTTCCTTATTCTATTGTGAAGCTTCATAAGAATATGTCGTTGATTCTCAGTGTGGGAATGGATTGAAGGAGAGCTTACATGATGGCCAATTAAGGATGCCCGAACTGATCCAGATCTGCTGATCAGGCAGAGTTCTGTTATCCGGATCGTGAATATCAGGTTTCTGTTGAGGTCCTGGTTATCTCCGACTGGGTCTATCATTATTAGGAATTCACATGTGCACATTACTCAGTAAATTATTAGCTTTTCCTTACCAAATACGTACATAGAGTATACTGAACTATATTTGAATGCTATGTTATATTTAATTTAATGAAATCCGGAACTCGGAACCAGAGCCAAATCTTCGTATCCAAGTCTAGGTCTCATATCCAAAGTCGAATCTTGAATCCGTTTGAAATCTGAATCTACGTTTCGAATATCCGGTTCTGGGCATTTATAGCTTCAATAAGTTCACATGGTTGCAATAGAATTTTTTAATTGTTAAAGAGAAGAGTATTTGCCTTTGTTATTGATGTTTAATAATAATAATAATAATAATAATAATAATAATAATGTATTTTTCTTACATAGATATTTCGTCAATAAAACCTGAAAACAATTTTGAGTACCAATATAGTTTTTGTTTTGTGCAATTGTTTGATATATTTAATGTTTTCTCAATGTAAAATAGGTTTTTTTTAAAAAAGTTTTATTCATTTAAATTAATTCTAGTTGGAGAAGAGTAGATTGGTTTTGAAGAAAAAGCATACCTACTAACATTGCAACAATGTTCATTAACTGAAAAATAATTTGAAGCAAAATAATACCTGAATTTAACATTCAGAGAAAATATCCAAAGTAATGACATTCACAATACTACGAAAAAAAGGATGGTTATGAGAAAAATAAAACAATATTAATAGAATTCTTCATGTTGTAATTATTAGAAGATGTAATACCACGTCCGAAGCTTGAATATTAAATTTCTGAATTTACTAGACATTGATTCATTCTTACAGGTTCACCAGAAAGAATTGACAGATGATGGACGGAATAGTGTAAGGGGAAGTTTCTACCTTGATGAAGCTTTGGGTGAACCAGGTCAATTTATGGTATTTACTCACAACACCGACAATCCTTTGATAAGAAGTATGACTTTAGTTAGCCCTTCCGAGACAGTTTATCATACTAGATTGGATATACTTGTTCCGATTAAGATTCTTACTCTTCAGGCTTCTCTGAATGAGGTGAGTACTTAGCAGTGATTTAGCACTGTATGATTTATTTTGTACTTTTTAAATATATATTTAGAACATATAAAAGAATGGCATATAAATATTTTCAAAATGTTATGGAATTTATAATCATGTACTGTATACAAAATTGTAGAGATTGTATGGTACATTTCAAAATTGTACGGTACCTTTTCTATACATCACGCACGATTAAGTTTTCTTTTTCGTTTTGTAAATATTGGATGCTGTCCGTGCAAATATGTAGGAAGTTGAGAGATGGTATCTCTTTTCAAGGTACCCTACAGAAGAGATTGCATGCTATTGGATCCCGACTTCGTTGTGACAATAAATGTCTATTGCACGACCAACGCACGAATTATCTTCCATATCTTTTCCGTTTATACATACATCTGTAATTTGAAAGAATTTTGTATCAATTGTAACTGAATTGTCTTTTCGATGGCGATTTACTGTATAGTGCTCTAAAATTGTCGCAGTACAACGATTACAGGGTTTATTTTGTTCCCATAGAATGTCTTCTTCCTAGCATTAACAACCAACTTTCTTAAAAAGGCAAGAGAAGATGCTGATGTCTCGATCAACTATCGTGGTAGAAATGTGCATCTTTAACTATTAGACCGCTTAATGATTTCTGTTCCATGTAAAGCTAAAATTTCCATTACTTTTATAGTAATTATGGATATTTATGTGCATTTTTAAAGTTAATTTTCCTGATTTCTGTTCTTTAAAGGGAAACGCGTGTTTGTCCTTGAATTGATTAAAAAAAAAAAAAAAAAAAAAAAATGAAAACGAATGAAATGGTCAGGATAAATCATCCAATATTGACCAAATTTGACACGTAGGTTGGTCTTGATTTCCTTAGTACAGATATGAAACATGCGGTAGACTCGTTTGGTTCTAAAGCTATGAAGTATACGCATGCGTTTTGAATATACAGAATGTACTGTGATGGTTAATACAATAAACAATAAAATCGCGCCATTCCTATACGATTAGCAAGTGGATTTAATAATTTAACCGATCTTTTTATCCTAATCATAAGCAGGTGAGAGAGATTAGACATTCTAAAATTTTTGCTTTACTTTTGGACTTACAATACAGAAATCTTGTGAATGATACAGAATTCAGATAGTATTGAATGCTAGACTGACTTTGTACTTTCCTCAGCGTTCTGACTAGTGCGCTTGACTGAAATCACTCTTATATAAATCCAAGCCTAGTTTAGTTAACTTCATAGACAACTTTTTCAACGAACGTTATATTGCATTGCTATCTATAATATTTGTTTTTTGCTTATTTATTCGATATATATATATAACTAGGTAGACAATTGAAAATTCTAAAACCTTCTCTTAAACTCCAGCATTGGATACAGATGTAAACAAATCTTTCGTTGAAAGTGTCCAGGAAATTGTGCTACAGTAGTACCCACAAGTAATATGAATTTTGCTACTTTTACTAACCAGTTTAAATGCTATATAGTATACTATGTAATTTTTCATTTTCTTTCAGACTGGAACATGGACATATGTAATTGACAGATTTTTAGGCAACCCTCAGCCTCATTATGTCCTCGTAACAGCCACACCAAAGACACGGTCCTCTGATATTGTTCAAGCTCGTGTATGGACGAATAATCCATCTTTACGTATGAACAACAACTCTAAGCCTTTAATTCTTTATGTAGAGGTAAGATTACTGTATTATTTAGCTATTTTGTTACATATACATTCCAAAATAATATTATCGTACATATTTATTGGTTTATTCTTGTAAGAGCAGGGTATTTGTTGAAAATTGATTTTTCGACAAAAATAGTACTGACTTTATTACACGTTATATAGTAAGTGCTATTAATTATTTAAAAATAAATTGAAAAATAGTTTGAATTTATTGATTTAATGTAATAAAGTGCTAAGATTTTTTACGTAGCAGTTGGTCCAGTACTGCCTAGAACTGTAGTTAAAATTCTTCTGAATATTACACTTTATTTCTGAATTACAATGAATGTCAATTTAAATGGAAAATATTTTACTGTTTTCTGTTTTGAAAGTCAAAAACTATTCGTTACTTTAGTGATAATGGGAAACAATCTCGTACTGAAAATAAAATAAAAGTAAGTTTTAGAACATGTAAATTTTTGTTGACATGATTCAGAGTACGCATTGAAGACAATAAAATCATAATACGCATTTGAATCTGACCAAAAGAAGTATTATAAAGCTTTTTTTTTTTTAATATACACCAAATAGTGAAATAACTTGGAAATCTTTAAATATTCAACACTAATTTTAAGGATTCCATTCTCAGGATAGTTATTTTTCAAGTACTATTCAATTTCAATGAATTATAATAAATATATAAATACTGAGTTTCGAAGGATTACATTAAAGATATTATTCATTAATAATTTGTTAAACAGTGACAGAAATGAGATATTTTTGGTAAAACTGTTGTAATTGACAAATATGAAAAGTATTGCAATCAAACTACTCCGTAGTCTGTATGTCTTACCTTACCTACTCAGCAAGGCAAGAATTCATAAGGAGAAGGACATAATAATGTCATGTAATTAAAATTTAACTAAAGAGCAAGTAATTCAAAATTTATTTTTTTTCTTACTAGGTGAAGAAAGGCAGATGGCCTGTTGTTGGTGCGAAAGTTGAAGTCCGGGTGACGATGCCAGGAAACGATTCCGTGCAAGCATATAAGAAGCATTTTGAATTATTGGACTCTGGAAATGGAGGTAAGAAAGACCGGAAGTAACAGAATGCTTAAAATATATTTTCGTATTGAAATGAAGGTATAAATGTATTTTATTTCAAGACTCGAGACATATCAGTTGAATATTATCATTATTATCCTATCTCTCTTTTATGAGGTGAGCAACAAAAGAGCAACTGTCAAACGATTAACATAGAAACTTATTTTCTTTCTAGAATTCTCATATTCTTAGTTTCCTAAAGTTATTTTGTTGAGATTTTGATTTTCGCTTAGATATTGCTAAGTGAAGTGCTAAATATGAAGCTTTTATAACTGGGTTGTTATATGCTAATTTGATAAACATCTTACTATCACAGCCCTTATATGCACATGTTTCTTTTGCGGGTGTGTTACCTGCGTGAAAAGTTGCTCTATACCATTTATGCACGTGACAACAGGCAGAAGGACAGTAGGATTGCTACTCTTGTTCTCAGGTTCTCCGAAAATAAAAAATTCTCATATATATTTCATTGTCACACTTTTTAAAAAGTCTTAAAACTATTTTTTAAAGAGAATAAATAACAATCACAAAACCTGGGTTGCATCACTACAACTGATGATTTCAGATTTTCTTCAGGGGAAATTTCAACGCATAGAGAGTGAAAGAAATGCTGAAAAAATGCTGGTAATAAACATTGAACACCATCAGATATACCCCACTCTCCTCCACTCTTATGTATACTGATTAATTTAATGAATATAACTTACATTAAAGTCTATTTACGGCTTCTAAACAGATGTACGTGACGCCATTACATGAAAGAGCTTATTTCAAGAGGTAAAACAGAAGTTTGAAGAATCTTATATAGTTCTGCATAAGGGTATAAACACATTGCTATTACACAAAATTGAAGTTATGATTGCAGAAGTTTTGAACGTGACTATATTGTACAAATGAATTCTGAGCTTCATCATACAGTTATTATATGAACTGAAATAATATTATTTCATCATGTGCCATGAATACTTTTACCTCGTTATTGTTTAACACTGTATTCTTATTTTATTTATTTTTTTAATCAGATCCTGATATTACGAAGGGAGATGGCGTATATTCCCGCTACTTCAGTGGACAACGTGGAGGTCCTGGTATGTACACTTTTGAAATCACTGTGACGGATAATGGAAATACTGCGTATACATGGCAGAACCCAGAGCGGCGTCGCAGATTAACACGGTCACTTCCAGAACAAATGGGTAAGATGCATAAAATTCTTTCCTCTTACTTTTGTCGAATTTTTTCGTTGTTGAGATTTGGAATCCAATTAATAAATCAATAGGTATGTCATTGTATAAGCCACCAAAAATTATTACAGTATTATTTGTTATTAACATTCAACAATACTGTTTTAATAATGTAATAACTTTTAATAACGCATAAGAAGGACCTGAAATAGTTTATTAAGATGCATTTTAAATTCACAAAAACAATATTTCATACCTACCATCACAAAATATACTATTTGCATCATATCTTTTCTAAAACTAAATGAAATGTATTTACGATGTATTTTCGGTAGTAATTATTAGATAAATATTCTTCAACCTACACAAGCAGTGCTGTGCAAAAAAATGTTCAAATAAATGATTTTAGGAGCTCTGACATTATAAGAAAATTGTTATACAGTTTAAAATCTATAACGTATTATTTTATAGAAAAGAGTAGTATTATGTATAGGAAGCATTTATGATAATTTATTTATTGTATTTGCTTACATCTAGTTTTAGATAGGTTAAGAACATTGAAAAAAAATAGATGCTATTTTTATCATTAATTCATCTTACAAACAACTTGAAATTAATAACGCTATTCGGAGTATTTGGGACAAATAATTACTGTATATTCTTAAAACACATTAGATATCTTAATTATGTATTTTCAGAATATCAATTTAGATGTATAAATCTTATTTTCGGATCATTTATTTCTATTTACACATATATTTCAAGACATTAGATTTCGTACAACATTATCACCTCGCTTTGTATTGCTTGTTTTATTTACGAAGTCAGAATTTAATGTTTCGTCTTCCTATAAATATATGATTTAATGCTTGATAATATATATGTTAATAAGATATTATGTAATGTGTGATTACTGTATAGTTACTTATTCAGAAATATTTTTTTGTTGATAAGTCATTAATTTAACTAATTCAGTCAATATTTTAAATTTTCTCTGCTATAGAGTATATTACATTAAGTTGCATTAGACATTATATTACAATATGCATTACCGTATAAAGCGTATTTCTTTGTACTATTTATACACAATTTGAGACCAAAAAATGCTCCTATTTTTGTTTATCTACTAGATTTTAAAAGTAATAGCAATGTTATTGTTTGTCTATAAGATAGTTGGAATTGAATTTCTTTTCAATGTATTATTCCAGGTGTGTCATCTTGCTGTGGAAGTGTTATTAAGCCAAAGAACGTAGAACCACTTGTGCCATTCCAAAGGATTCTGCCTGCATTTTCGGTAATGGTGGAGTCCTTTCCTTCGGGTGGAAATCTTCCTCCAAACAAAATTGGAGATCTAAGAGCTGAAGTGCTTCCAGCCAATATGAAAGTTCGATTCACATGGACTTCTCCAGGGGCTGATGGCGATGTAGGCACAGGTGAGTTTCTTCTCACTTTACTAAAATAATTTTTGATAATATGAGATTGATGCGCAGGATAAGGCTTAATTTCTAAAAAGGATAATTCTTATGAAACTTTTGTTTCATGATTTTCGTTAGAAATTCTTCAAATGTAGTTAAAGTAATCATTAGCTGACTTTAGACCTGAAATATCTCACTGCCGTAAGCCGCTTGAAGAGTAATCTTACAGTTAATTTCAAAGATTTTATACTTAAGTTCAAGCAAACATGTTAAACGCCCTGAAAACCATGAATGTAGTCAAGACAAGGTAAGAAAAGATTTTAGTGGGGCTAGTCTGTATGGGACTTAGCTACATATGAATTTATGAAATTATATATGCATATATATATATTTACACTAGTAAATAAAATCTTCTCGCCGTTTCACAGTGGCAAACAAAACCATCAGAAACATCCCTCTGAACTGGCAGTTACTGGAAGTTTGACATCTAGCTTATTGGGTAGGGCTGCATTTAAAAAATTCATAAAATAAGAATGTCATTATGAAACATTTAATTATATATATATATATATATATATATATATATATATACAATACATATATATGTACATCAAACGTTTATGTAATTCAACAGTACGTATAAGCATTTGTGGCAGCCTACTATTCCACAAGAACACGAATAATCTTTTTAAAAAATGAAATAGTTCTTAGAAACCAGGGCCTACCAGCCTGCTTGTGGCATTCATGCCTTTAGGCTGATGTGTGATTCGCACATATGCTCTTCTCCTCATTAATACTGACCTTATAGATCGGAGTTCGCTAGTTCTTTCTTTCAAGTAGTTCCCCAGTTATCCTCACGACCCTGAGTGGACGCCGCAATGCCAATATAATCTGATAAGTACGAACGGTCACCCATCTTTTATCTGACCAGACCTGCAACTACTTGACTTCACTGATCTTACCAGAAACAGTACGACTAGGGTTTTGGGACACGAATATACAGAAACTTCTTTATTTTTAAACTTTGTTTTCAATATGCAACATCACTGTGCAATATTTGAATATTATAAGTGCGTTTGTTCTCAAGTTAGAATGTTGAGAGAAGCGAAAATAATACATAAAAGGTTCGCATCATTCAGAAGATTTCCATATTGGGAAAATAATTTCCAAGATGATAATGCTTAGTACTACTACTACAAAAGAAAAAAGTATTTTATAATTATTTTCAAACATTTTTTCTCCTTTTAAGAAATGCTCAGGATCTTATTTATTTTTTTTAAGATAAACTAATACACTAGTAATAGTTGTTTATACAATACTAACTAGTCTACAAATTTACATTTCTTGGCTTTCAAGGGCAAATTACTAGCTGCAACTCCGTAGAGTTACTACCAAAGTCTGTAGACTAGTTAAACCTGTGATTCTGTTTCATAAAATATCAATGTGGTACAGTGAGCTTGTGATTTGTAATCACCTACTTTCAAGTCTTCCAACTTGTAATATTAGAAATTAAAATTAACTTTTGAGTAAGACCTCTTCCCCAATAATTAAAAATAATTAATGTCGTTATAAGTTGGAGATATTCTATAGGTTGGAAAGTCCAGTTATGTTTAAACTTCCTATGTTGTCAACTTTTTAAAATATTTAGTTTTTCAGGAATATTATTTTTAACCAAATTTCTTTACTGAATTTAACGATTTAATATCTTAGAATCATTTGCTTATTTTGCGGTTGTAGTTTCGAAAATTCTGTATTTTGAAATATGATTTTCTTTTTTTATTTCAGTGGACTACTATGAAGTTCGATATGCTCAGGATATGGCAACCCTTATAAACGACTTCGAGAATGCACACCGTTGGGAATTCAACTTTCCTTTCCCTCTAGCGGCTGGACCAGGATCAGAAACAACCTTCACCATTGACATGAGTAATGAACCCCGGCTTTTGGATGTACCCCTATTTTTCGCTGTTCGGCCATTTGATAATGATGTAATTCCTGGTGATGTTTCTAACATAGTGAAAGTATTGGTTCCTTCGCCCCCTCCCACCACAACAGAGAGCAGCACGGCCCTGGAGTCATCATCTTCTGTGTCAACAGAACCTCTTTTAGTGCCTGGAATTGTGTCGTCAGGAGCTGATATAGAGTTGGAAATAATTTTACCCATAGTGATTGGTGTTGTAGTTCTCGCTATTTGTTTGGGCGTTTACTTCTATGTTTTTGTACATCGTCGCAAGAAGCCCGCCAAGGAACAGCCAACACCCCCTCCATCGACTACAGGACCAACTACTACAACGACATACCCACAGAATGTTTCACCACGAATATCGAACGGTGAAGTAAATCATAGTCCTTCCGGTGAGAACGGTGGATTGTCACCTGTACACCAACAGTCTGTGGAATACGATCCACAAGATTCTAAAGAGCATTTGTTCCAGTATCCTGAGAAACGCTACAGCCTCCAAGAAAGCCCTGTTAGTAATGGTGGAGTACATATTCCTAATGGAACGCACACTGTCAGTACAATTAGTAATGGACGAATATTAAGTCCATATCAATCTTGGACCGCCAGCCAGTTACTTCATGAACACGAGAAACGCCACAGTCCATATGGAACCCATGGATCATACTATGGGCCAGCAGCTTATGAAAATGAGGCAAATCAAAATAATGCTCCACCGATACCACCTCCTCCGAGTAACAATGCTCTTTACGGCTCCAACACCTACAGAAATCAAATTAATAGCACACAACATCAACAACATTCTATATATGGCAGACATCCATCTTCACAAAATGGACACATTATTCCTCATCCAGCCATGTACGATGGAGGAACACCCATACATAGTACGCCACCAACTGGTTCGTTCATGTCTCTTAATTCTGAACAGAATCAGCCAACTCGGGTGAGAATGAGTCCTGGGGACTATGAACCCTGTGTGGAGGAAGATAATGTTCAGAAACCTCTTACAGCAAATGGCATCAAAATCCCTCCGCCTACATTGCCAAAGCCAGTTCTTAACAACAAGCCGGGACTTGTACCATTCAATCCGAGTCTACAGGGCTCACTTACTTCTGTCAACAGTGACAAGAAGAAGAGAAATATAACCCAAGTGTAGCAGTGACAAAACTCAAAGCACTCTCAACACATATTTCAAAGTGAATAAAACCAAAAAAGCAGTGCTATCTACGCTGATTTCTTTTGTAGCTAAACTCATACTTCATTACTTGAAACAAAACAATATTTTTGAATTAATTCAAGTGCGATCCCTTCAGAGACATGTGTATTGAAGAGTATCTAAGACACTTGATCCTCAAATCATAATATATTCAATCATTCATCCAATATTCTATTCTAACGTACATATTTGTTGGAGTACATTTTATACTTCATGTTAGCTCATAACTAATATCAAATAAGGAAATTGTGTGCGTGTGTGTTTTAAACTGAATTTTATGAAAGAGTGCTTTGAGAATGTGGTGTGCCAAAACGTGAAACCAAAATGTTTTTATATAGTGATAACACAGTCACAACCAAAAAAATACAAAAATCACAGTTTCTCTAGTCACAATGTTTTACATGAAGACATGACTACTAACCAGTTTTTTTTTTTACATGATTTTTACTGTGTTTAGTGTCATTCAAACTAAATGGCTATCTTATAGAAATATAGAGCTAAATATAGAAAGTGTGCAATTACGTAGAACTCCATTTTTAGCTG
This sequence comes from Thermobia domestica, assembly GCF_964235325.1. NCBI lineage: Eukaryota > Metazoa > Arthropoda > Insecta > Zygentoma > Lepismatidae > Thermobia > Thermobia domestica. The sequence continues at coordinate 311,506,313 of NC_137454.1, read as the reverse complement.
GATTAAATGTGACATATTTTAGTGTCTGTTTCTAAAGCTGGAAGTCAATGTTTTTGTGGAGTGGCCTGTATTTTTAAATAATACGTGTGAATTTGTTTTTAAATTCACACAAATTTGCAAATAGCAAAGCTCAAAATACCATTAATGTTATTTGCAATAAAGAGACTGATAATCAATGTTCATATTCACATACATACAATTCAAAATATGTGTAAATTCGTCAACATTATGTATATATGCATGTAAGATTTGTTTGTATAAAATTCTTTTAAAATAAGATCTCAAGTCAAATGCTATTTTGACAGGCTATAACTATGTAAGATTTATTCTTTTTCTCTGTCCCCCCCCCCTCAAATCTGTTAAATTAATGTACGTAAAGTTTATCTATATTGCATGAATGTGATAATAATTATTACAGGAAATAAGTATATACATCAGCACATACTTGTGGCATTATTTCCCAAGAAACCCTGCTGCAGGTATTCTCTTCATTTGTTGTTGGAGTAAGCTAGGTATGACACACACTGTAAAATATTGTTGTATTTTTGTACAGTTACCAATAATAAATGCGTTTTATAAGAATGAGGAATGTTCTCTTTTGTCAGAAGAAACCTTGACATTGAAACATTTATTAAGCAACAGTTATTTTGATCTGATTTATTATTTTTAGATAAAATTAAAAATTATTTTTACGACAGCTATGCATAGGTATGCACAGGAAAATGCCTGTACTCTATGTGCTCATCATTCTGATTTGAAGTGTGGAGTATTTATTGGACTTACCAAACCTCTACAAGATATCGCTGCTTTATCTTTGAAATTACGCTCAACTAAAATAAAAATAAAATTTGACCAAAGCGATCACTTATAACTAGTAATCGATGTTACAATTTCGGCAATATATAATTAGTAATTAATGTTACAGTTTCGGCAATATATAATTAGTAATCGATGTTACAGTTTTGGTAATATATAATTGGTAATCGATATTACAGTTTCGGCAATAATTAGTAATCGATCTTACAGTTTCGGCAATAATATATAATTAGTAATCGATATTACAGTTTCGGCAATAATATATAATTAGTAATCGAAGTTACAGTTTCGGCAATATATAATTAGTAATCAAAGTTACAGTTTCGGCAATATGTCGTTACCTTCATCAGACAGTTTATGAAGGCACAATCTAAGACTACAGAAAATGAAAGGAAGTCACTTCTAATGATCAATAAGTTCCTTCATTTCATTTTCACAGTTATACACTTTTAATTAGGCATGGATTTCAACTTTTAATGAATGAAACTTTCACTTTTTAAGATCTTAGCTATAATTAGACATGCATGTGTGTTTTATTGCCTTTCCTTTCCACACTTATAAATTTCTAATAGATCTCAACTTTAAAAATATATAAGTGTAGGAATGAAAAGAAGGATCTTATTGGTGGTTAGGAACGATCTCTTCTCTTTTTTTGAAATATACTAAATGGTGTAGCCTTAGATTGTATCTTCATAATATGTCTGATGAAGGCAATGGAATATTTCTAAAATTATATTACAGATTAGTAATTCTAATTGGTAGCTTTGGTCAGATTTTATTATTATTTTAGTTCTACGAGATATGTATAACCGTAGTTGGAGAGATAAGTGTTATAATTTTTTTTCCAAAACTCGGGAGAAATATCCTTAGATTTAATACATAAATACTCCACAGCTCGTAAAGTGTTATAGTCTGATAACTACTTTCAAGAAATGTCTTCGCTTTGCGAAACTTGAAGTCTATTTCCGATGGGTTTAAATTGAAAAGAAAAAGCAAAACAAAAATACGAGGCTTGTTTTTAAAGTAAGGTCCGTTTTGTTGTAGACACTAGTAGTTCGCAGGCCTACCGCAACGAGCGTGTGCGTCGTGTACTGGCATGCCTCGGGAACAACTGTGCTCAGTTTCTGCTCTGTAGCTGACCTGTACGGTTGTGTTCTGTGCTTTCACAATGTTTAAGACTATCAAGTCGCCCGCCGCGTGTGAGGTTCGCTCAGTGATACGGTTTTTGTCAGCAAGAAACCTGTCTGCTGCAGAAATTCATCGACAGATTTGCGAAGTGTACGGTGATACTGTTATGAGTGCAAGCAAAGTGCGTAAGTGGGTACGAGAATTCAAAAATGGCCGTGACAACGTCCATGATGAAGACCGCTTCGGTCGCCCTTCTTCGATTACAGACGATTTGGTGGCTTCAGTTGAAGCGAGGGTTCGTGAGAACAGGCGCTTCACAATAACAGGTCTCTCAAACGAATTTCCTGACGTGTCAAGATCAGTGCTTTACAAAACTGTTTCTGAACACCTAAAGTTTAGGAAACTGTGCTCCCGTTGGGTCCCGAAACGATGTGAAAACGGCAGTGAACTCTTGGTTATCAGAGCAGGCGGCAAATTTTTATGAAGAGAGTATTTTGAAATTGGTTGAGAGGTATGATAAGTGTTTGAACAAACTTGGCAACTATGTCGAAAAATAGAGTAAAGTATGTACTTTCTGAAAATACATTTACTTTTTTGAAATAACCTTTCGTTGTGTACTTATGTTCCAACAGGCCTTACTTAAAAAACACGCCTCGTATTTATTCAATTACTGTTAAATTTACTTTTTGATTATTCTGCATCAACTAAAGTAAATAAATAAATTTACGTATCTGTGTGTATTATTTGTATATTTAATCGTATTATTTCAATATCTTGCGTAGTACTGGAATCTTCTTCAGGAAGAATTTTGAATATGAATCGAATTGTTATTTCTCTGTTTGTTGTATATGTAACTATGAACTCGGCTAATATTCAATGGTGAAGTTCTCCCTGAAGAAGATATGAGTACTATGCAAAGTATTGAAAAATAGGATTAAAAATAGAAATAATACACACAGGTACGTGGAATTTATTTGTTTATTTTATCATTCACAATGGCGTATTAAATGAAAATTTCAACCTATTCTGCATAAATTATTTTTCGTCATAGCACAAGTCAATACTAAACTCGAGTTATACAGTATTTTCATCTACAATCCATAAATATATATAGTAATAAAAATCATATTAGAACAAAATTCGCGTTGTTCAAAACCTGATTATACAATGTATGCCTCTATATGGATGTTCAAATGAGGTCAGCTCATATGTATAACTAGACGTAACACTTTGCCATTAGAAATTAGTCAGTCGCCTCTAATTTCACAAATTTGTAAACTTTAAAAATGTGATATAGGTAGTCCTTCCATCACAAACGCTTTGAGTCAATTAATAACATTAGATTCCAGATTAGTTGAAGGAAATATGAGAAATAACAACAATTAACACTAGAAGGACCGGATGGGTCAAAATGACCCATCACCATATTTTAATATTCCACTGTAAACGTACTTGAAATACTAAGTGAATAATATTTTATGAATTTATTAAGGCCAATAGCATTAACAAATTCATAAAATATTATTCACTTAGTATTTCAAGTACGTTTACAGTGGAATATTAAAATATGGTGATGGGTCATTTTAACCCATCCGGTCCTTCTAGTGTAATCAACATCAATAAATCACCTACAGATTGAGGTAAGGTCAAAAGAAAAGAATCAGAAAGGTAAAGTCATGGTCTCATAATTTGAAAAAGCATAATTTTCATTAACCATTCCCATAGTTACTTCGCTTTCTTTTTGTGTACACTAAAGAGAATATGAAGAATAAGGCAAGGTGGTGATGATGGTAGAATAAATTCAGTGAGAAATTACGAGAAATGGAAAAATCTAAAAAGATCAGTGGGCGACATGTTCTCTGTCTGTCTGTCTGTCTCTCTCTCTCTCTAAAGTAAAATAAGTTGGAATAAGATTTGAAATGAAATCTTTAAGTTGTACGTCCCACGACTATTGTCGGATAGGCTAAAGGAGACGGTAATGATGAGAAATGAGTGAAATAGTGGAATGAAGAAAGTGGGAGGAAACGAGAGAACCCCGGGAAAACCCACGCACACGGTGTTTGTCCACCACAAAGTTCACTTGGCGCCAGCTAGGATCGAACCAAGGACCTCGTGCACCAGAGGTGAATGCTCTACCATTGAGCCACCGCGGCCTAAATAAGATTTCTGTATGTGTCGCACTTTAGACAGAAAGACCACTGTAATCATGAAAGGCCATACACAGTTTCTTCGTACTATTTAACAATTGTTTTGTTCTGTAGCGTGAGTAGATTCAAACATAAAGAAACATTTTCTTGGCTATTATTGAATTAAGGTTTGTTCCATTCGATCCACTGTTCCATGCGTACAGTGTAGATATCGCTTGGAGAAGAAAGGTGGTTGAGAAAGCCCGTACGTGACTGTTGATCTTCCATGATCGCGTATACACGCGCCAACTGCACCGAATTCAAGATTCGTTGTGATTCGGGACCCACGTTTAATAGTAGGATCTATACTTCATAAAGAAAGTTGGGTTGTAATGGAAAGATCGAAGACTCATAAGAAACATATATGAACCAAAAAGTAAATGTTAGAATAGGGGAGGAAATGACAGGAGAGTGCAACTGGAAGGGAAGTTCGACAGGGATGCCATCTCTCGCCTACATTATTTAATATCTATCTAGAAGAGAGAGTGAAAAAGAGCTTACAAAATGACGACAGTATTTTAGTAGGAAGTAGAATGTTTACATGTATACGGTTTGCAGACGATGTGGCGCTTGTTGCGGAATCTGAAGAAAAAAAAAAGTTAAGAAAATTTGAGGAAGGGTTGTGAAGAATATGGGATGAAAATGAATGTTAGCAAGACAAAAGCCATGGTGATTGGAACGAAGGGGTTGCTGTCAAATATAGAAGTAGGATGGAAGAAAATAGAACAGGTGACTAGTTTTTGATATCTGGATAGTATTATTTGTAGTGATATGAAATGTGAACGTGAAATAAAAGCAAGGGTGGAAATGGCGAAAGAAGCCTTTAGGAGAAAGAAAATACTATTTTGTGGGACCTTGAATAAATAGTTAAGAAAAAGACTCGCAAAATGTCTGGTAAGGAGTATTGTACTGTATGGATCAGAAACATTAATATTATACAAAAATGATGAAAAACGATTGAAAGCTTTCAAAATGTGGGTGCGGAAAAGAATGGAACGAATTAGCTGGCTGGAGGGGAAAACATAATGAGAAGGTTTAGAAATGGTGGGGGAAAAAATAACAATTTTAAATATTTTTAAGAAGAGGAGGAGAAACTGGTTGGGACATTCGCTAAGAAGGAACTGTATCATGAAGAACGTTTCAGAGGGTATGGTGGCAGGAAAGAGAGGGAAGAGACAAAGGAGACTACAATTAATGGACGATATCACAAGAGAAAAATCGTACGTGAAGACAAAGAGGTTTAGCGGAAGACTGTGGAGCATGGAACCCTCTCAGTTGTAGCAAGTGACCTGTCAATAATGACAGAAAACCTGATGATGATGATACTTCAAACTTTTGTGTTATATAAGGTTGCAAAACACAAAAACTCGAACTTGTATCATATACGAACTGGGTTATGAATCTTTCTAAATATCTATTCAAAACACAACATAATCTTCTTATGTCTTTTATTACTAAAAATTTTAGTACAAAATATTTTCTTCTTTATTTATAATTCATTTAATAAAGTATTTTGTATGTATAAAAATAATAAAAGTGAAGAAAATATGAGAACGTTAAGTGTACACTGAAAGCTGTAAATTTAAACTTCCTTTATATTTAACAATGATAATTCTTCTACAATGTTATAGTAGAGACAAAGGCACTGGACACAACAATTATCCAAAATTGACATAAGTATTACAATATGTTTCAAAAAGAAATTGTACGATTATTTCAGAATATACTTTTTTAATATTCTTAACAAGAAAAATAAAATTATTATTATTATAAAAACATTTAGACTTGTGATGAAATAAAAGTAAGAAATAATGAAAGGAGGGAACAACCGATTTAAACTTATTTTTACACACCAAATCCTCTGTAGGTGCGAATTCAGTAATATACAGAGTGGAAAAATAATTAACTGGACCGGGACTCGAACCCTAGATCTCCAACATATCATATCGATGAGTTAACCATTACGCCATCCAGTTCGCTGTTTAGAACATCTAAACACCCTCTCACTCATGTAGTGTGGTCTAAGATCAGAGCACCGACTACATGAGTGAGAGGGTGTTTGGCCGTTCTAGGAAGCAGTATGGGTGGCGCAATGATTAACTCATCGGTATGATATGTTGGAGATCAGGGTTAGAGTCTCGGTCCAGTCAATCACTTATTCCCCTTTTGTATGTTAAAAGTAAGAAATGTAACGAAACTTTCATTCCATTTAATAATCACTGAGAATAAAGAAAAATGAATTAAAATTAAAGTTGTCTGTTTACTATGATATTAATTGTGATCGTTCATTATGTAAAACATATTTAATAAACATGAATAAGAAAGGAAAACAGAAAATTTATCTTAAATATGCGAAACATGATCAACGTGAACATGAACGCGATCATCGAAGCATTACAAATTGCAACATAACTGCTATTAAGAGAACGATATAAAGTTTGGATATAATCGTAGCAATTTCAGATAAAGGAAAACCTTGATACATATAAAAGTATCATATCTTGAGGCAGACAAAATTCGTATTCGCGAATGAGGCTTGTTCTTGTACATTTAAGCAAAATGACGTTCTGTTTACAAACCTACAACTCAAAGTCTAAATAAAATAAATTTCGATATTTTAAGTACAAGACGATTTGATATATTTTCAGACAGATTTTAAGTTGTTATATATCAACCAAAAATGTTGACACTAAGAAACTATTTTTTTGATTAAGTTAATAGTATCTGATGGGAAGAGATGATTAGCTGAATCATATAGTGAAAGATATACTCTGCTTTGGCTTTGAACCAACGTAAATCGTGTAAAATTATGCCAAAGTAACGTTTAGTAAAGTTCGAAAGTTGTCTAGAGACAGTAATATTTATTACTTACAAAATAAATATCCTTGTTACAAATTAAACTTTTATAAACGTTGGATAATCAATCCAAGAAAGTTTTGCGTCATTTCTGATCATGCTTAGTTTGTGTAGAGTCCCTAAAAACTCGATACTCGATAACCGGGCAGTCCGTATAACTCGGCCACATCCTGGCAGGACGAAAAATCCCCGCGCGCAAGACCTATTTAAGGTCATTAAAAAAAGTAGCTAGTTTTTGCAAAGTCGGCTAATTAATTTTCATTATAGACAGCTTTATGCCTTCATAAAGTATTTTTTTTTCTGAGATCTGTCTTATCACGTAAATTATTGTACAGTGTGTATTCATTAATTTTCATTTTCATGTATAGTAAAGGTTCTATGCCTTCATAAGGTACGTGCTTTTCCTTTATTTAAGGGTAATTGGGCAGTTTATTCTCTGTTGTATTTTCAAACAACCAATACGTACAAGTACAGTACTGTATTTTCTGAGGAAACACTCGTACTTATTCTTTTTTAACCCAATTCTCGATAACCCGGCATTTTCACAAACTCGGCCACCCTTCGCTCCACATTATGTCGAGTTTTCGGTACTCTACTGTATGACATTTTAAAGTTAAGTATTATACTATTTTTATTTGATGATTTCTAGTATATTAAATCGTTTTATTGACCATTTCTTATTAATCGTAGCGCTATTTATTCAATTTGACGGGATTCTAAATATGAAAGTTAGGGGAAAATATTTAACGACAGGAACATTAGCATTGATTATTTTCTAGGTAAATAACGTTATTTTTAAGTTTCTGTCCGTATAATATGAATAAAGGATTAGAATTAATTTATATTAGTTCCTAGTTTGTAAGATTTTAAGAATATCTAATAATTCTACTTTCCAGTTTCTTTTATACTAATGTGATGATTGGTTATTAATACAAAGGAGAAAGACAAGACCTATCTCTTGAAACCCAAAACATACGACGAAAACACATGCTTTTATCAAAAATTGAACACAAATCTTATTGTTACTATCTCCATGGAAACAAAACTGAAAGTGACGTCAGGTTTAAGCGAGTCTTTGATATTCTGCTACTGTTGCGGATAGTCTTCATTATTGTTTTGTTGTGGGGAACCCAGGTAATATCGATATCCTTCGTCCATAGATTGTGAAAACCCACTTAACATTCCTCCATATCCATTAATAGAAGGTCGCATCATTTTCCAATAATGATCTACAAGAGAAGAATGCTGTGTCACACTCAGAAAATTATTGTAAGTTACATGTTTCAAATACAAGTTTCAAATATTGTGACAAATACAAGTTTCAATAATTTATATTTCACCCTGGAGGAAAAAAGAAAAAGCTACTCACATTGGAAACCGTAAGAATGTAAGTAGTTTTACAATATGAAACATGTATAAGAGATAAAATAATGTCTTTTGTCTTTTTCGCTCAGATAAGGATTCTTTAAAATTGCAGACAAGAAATTATTCTCGCTATCTCTGCTCAACTTGGCTATATACAATCCAAAGTGCGGATACTTTATGAGTTAGAATAGAGTTCCTACACACAAAAAACATTTCCAACGTGAGTTTTTCGACTTCCGTGTTGATTTAAGAGACAAAGACTGTTATGAGCGTCTTGTAACTCTTTGAAATAGTTAACTTTGACTAGACTCATGTAACGTTAAGGTTAACATGAGAGTACGAATTTTTAAATAATTATTTTATTTTACCTTCTCAGCATTCCAACTGACCCTTATAACTCAACAAACAAATAAAGCTATGCTGTAATATCTATAGTATCGATAGTGAGCTTTAAGAAGTTAATTAACTGCAAGAAAGTTTCACCTTAACTATATTTCTCTTCTTCATAACCATATCTAGTATATCACAAACCGATGCACAGAAGGAAACTTGAAACAGTTTATCTTTACAATTTGCAACTGCCATATGGCCTACTACTTTTGACCTCGTTATTAATATCCCTGGTTAGATTTCAGAAATGGCTCTTCTTCGCAGTTTCATGATGGGTATCTTATCAATTGTCAGATTTCAAAAAAAAAAAAAAAAAAAAAAAAAAATCAGAATTGGTAGTGAAACCTTAGACCATAGGCAGGATGAGCCCACCTTCCTTCGTGGAGCGGAAACAAATATTGCTATCAGCCTTCACTAGCTAATTATAATTAACGTTTCTGCAACAGAAACTTCACACTGAACAAAGAAAATGGAAAACAAAATCTCTTTCTATAGTCATACCTTGGAGACTGGAATTATGCTGATTTGAAATTAAAGCTCTAAATTAAGAAGATCTAATAATCTAAATCAGAGACTAGAGATCCAAAACTAATTGTTTTATCTAAATAGGGACTCCTACTGGTCTAAGAAAATAGTCTTTCAGTTTTAGATTATCTGCCTTTGAGCTAAGACAATATAGCTAATCACCTGCAAACATAGTCATACAGATTTTTTTCTTTTTTACCTTTTTTGATGACACGTAGTCTTGTTGAAAACTTATGGCCATTCACCTTGCCTTAGAAGGCGATATATTGGCAACCATATAAGAAAATCTAATACTTCGGCTCGAAATAAAACTCTGAACTGGTCAATGAAAATTCACATATGTTTGATCTAATTTCAACTGTAGGTAAGGGTGCAAGGCTTTTCAAAGAGAGGTGGGTGGCTAAGTTTCTTTGCATAAGACTGTACCTAAAATTTGGATTTATAAAAAGAACAAAATGCAATATAATCATCCAGTAAGGAGGTGGAGAGTTTTGAATCTCTGTGGAAATTTTCTGTCACCTTGGGTTCATCACTGCTAGAAATAAGCTGATGCTCATTCGAGAATGGAACTGAGAGTGACTCAAAGATCCCGACTTGAATCACGTGTTATTCACTCCATTTCGAGAGCTGAAAAGGAGAAACAAAATTAAATGCCAAGTTACGCTCAGCCATTTTCTGTGGTTATGGTTGTGCATGTAATTAATTACTCACTCAGTGTCTAGTGACTGTGTGAATCTAAGGTAAATGATACATGTACATACGTGGAATTCGAACTTCATAATTTTCTACTGGGAATATGTATACTGGAACTAATTACGAAACTCGGATAGAAATATACTGCTGCTGCTGCTACTCCTCATCCTCCTACTACTATTACTACTACTACTGCTACTATTATAAGGGACCACGGTGGTTCAGTGGTCGAGCACTTACCTCTGATGTGTAGGGTACCTGGTTCGATCCTCGGCCTAGTAAGTTTGTGGTGGACAACATCGTGCTTGTGGGTTTTCTCGAGGTACTCATATAGAATACTCCCACTTTCTCATTCCACCAATTCTGTCCTCATTCACTTGCTTTCATCATCGTGTCCGTTAGCCTAACAGGAATAATCATGGGACGTTAAAATCAAAGATTTCATTTTCATTTTTACTACTACTACTACTGCTACTACTACTAGTAATAATGATAATAATAATAAACTAAAACATAACATTACCAGCAACTGTATCATCCTGCGCTGACCTAATATTTGCACGAATTCTTCGATTAAACAATCGTGAAGTTCCAGGTGATGCAAAAACCTAAAATAATAATAATAATAATAATAATAATAATAATAATAATAATAATAATAATAATAATAATAATAATAATAATAATAATAATAATAAAGTACAGTAAAACACAGATAAGAAATATTTACGGTGTAGTACACAAAAGAAAAGATAGAAAGATTTAGATCGGGGGCGGTGGAGGTGATATTCGCAGTAGGAATCACACTTCTAAATTCTCAAGTTTACACTGGGAATAATGACATATCTCGTTATTTTCAAATCTTTGCATTTACACAATTTGACTTTAAAATTAAACAAATTATCAGCAGAAGTTTTAGTTTTGTAAAATTTTCTGTCGCATTTTTTGTTTTTTGATAATTAGGAGCTTATTTTATTACTTTTTTGTTTTATAGAAAACACACGTAGTATGAGCGTAACTGTTAAGGCTATGGGTGTTACTGTTACGATAAATCAAGCGCAATACGTACGATCTGCTACTTAATATATATTTTTCATATAGGGTAGCAGTGCCGTGCCGTGGAAAATCAATGTCCGGGGCGAGAATATACGACAGTGCCCCTGTACATATGAGTGAGCCGCGAACCACCACCATGTTGGCGCGAAGCATAAGAAAATTTTCAAAAATAAACCCTACTTTTCCTTGAATTTGAGCAATTTTTATTACTTTTTCCTTTCATTTTATTCTTTTTTCCTCCGGAATTTTGCGCTCCCTTACTTCGGCGCCAGGGTCCGTCGCCTCGCTCGCCTCTTCCCCTCACGGCACTGCAGAGTACATAGAGAAATAAATAATTTATTCTAGTAGAATAATAACTTATCAACTCCATCAGATTGGTAATGTACGACATACTTTTTAGCGCCATAAAAGTTCCGATTTTTTCTAAAACCACGCATGAAAATCCATACTCTTGTATATCAATGTGTTCAGTTTAATATATGATCTATCGATTCATATATATGTTTTATCTTAGGATAGAGAGAGAGTAAATCAAAATTTTGGGCTATGACTCATTGTTGTATCATCATCATAGGTATTCTGCTTTTATTGACAGGTCACTTGCCACGTCGCTCATAATACAATCTCTTCTTAGGCAATGTCCCAACCAGTTTCTCTTCCTCTTCCTAATAATATCTAAAAGTGTTCTTTTCTCACCCACCATTTCTAACACTCTCTCATTCGTTTTGGGCTCGACCCAACTAATTCTTTCCATTCTTCTCCACACCCACATTTCGAAGGCTTTCAGTCGATTTGCATCACCTTTACGTAATGTCCACGTTTCCGCCCCATACAGTACAACACTCCACAAGAAGCATTTTATGAGTCTTTTTCTCAAATCTTTCTTCAAGGTCCCACAAAACAGACTTTTCTTCCTCCTAAAGGCTTCTTTCGCCATTCCTATCCTTTCTTTTATTTCACGTTCGCACTTCATGTTATTACTAAGAATACTACCCAGATATCGAAAACTATTCACTTGTTCTATTTTCTCCCCTCCTATTTTTATATTTGACACAGACCCCTTCGTTCCAATCACCATGACTTTTGTCTTTCTAACATTTATTTTCATCCCATATTCTTCATTGTTGTATAGTGACTAGTATTACATCATGGAAAGCTGATTCAGTGTATGCTCAGATGAGGTTATTACCCAGCATCAAATTTTCGGTTTGAGTTGAATTGAGTTGATTTTGGGTTTCACGTCCCGTTCAGCAGCGAGACTATATGAGACGTGGACCTACTAATTAACGTGAAATCGGAACCATATGAGCTCCCGCCGGGAATCGAACCCACGCCAAAGGCGAGTACGCTAACCGCTTAGCCACGCATGAGCTCAAAATTTTCGGTTTTGAGAAGCGAAGGGGAGAAGAAGGGAAGAAGCGAATAGTCAAGCTCTATTTAACTAAACTTACTTAAAATTAGACAAATAATTAGATCTATTGAGTGCGAAAATCATATGTTATGACCTAGGATATATATATAAATCGTAATTTTGCTCTAAGAACACAAATTTTAACCCCAGTAAAACATAAGAAATGACAGTAAGTATAATAACGAAAATAAATTCTAGAATCACTTCTAGTGCGTGGGGTCCTTGGTTTGATCCCATCTCCCACAAAGTAGATTTTGTGGTGGACAAATACCGGTACCATATGCGTGGGCTTTGTTGTGGTTCTCCCTTTTCCTTCCACTGCCTTCATTCTAGCATTATCATCCATCTATCGTCACCGTCTATCACGGCTTTGGTGCATAGACGTGGGACGTTACACTAAAAAAAAATGCTAGAATGTAAGCACATAATATTTAACTATATAACAAAGTAAAAAAATGTTAAAATGTAATCAGAATATTTAACTATATAAGAGAAAATATAGGGATAATTTTAAACAAAATATTAGTTTTCTAAAGTCATACACATTGCAAATTTTAAATTGTAAGCTTGATATGAGTCATCATCCCTTCCGTAATGGCACGTATTCTACTGTCAGTAGCTTAGGATTGAGATAAGCTTTCAATGCTCTATTATTAAGGTTGCAATATTTTTTTTTCCCAAGAAGCAATGATAAAGGTATAGGGAACTGAAGTGGACAGATAATTAAACAAAACAAACAAATAATATATTGCATTTTTTTAAATAAAAATAAATTATTATTAATTAACAACCCAATAATATTATAAAAGTCATTTTTCTAGAAAAATCCAGAAGAGGTACTTAACTCTTGGAGGTTGTTTTTTTCTGAACGATTTTCTCAAAAACAACTCTGGCGATTTTGTTCACATTTCATAAATGCTCGTACATTTTACTAATAACACTATACTATGGTGTAAATACAGGGTGCGGCACGTAAAACGGCCCGTAAAGTGAACACATAAAATGAAATGTAATGTATTGAATATGATTAACTACAACACATAAATGAAATGTAATGCATTGAATATGACTACTCACCTTCACAGCAGGTGCTGAAAGTGTCCTCCGCCCACTTCAACACACATGTGAGCACGATTGAGGAGATTCATATATACCCTTGTCAGTTCTTGTGTTGTAATGCTATTGGTGACATCCTGGATCCTGGTCTTGAGTTCTTCAATTGTGTGTGGATTTGTTTCGTATACTCTTCCCTTTAACAGTCCCCATAAGTAAAAGTCACACGTGGACAAGTCTGGTGACCGAGGAGGCCACAAGCCTTTGCTGATTGTCCTCTCTGGTGTAAACATCTCATGCACAAGGGACAATGATGCAGCTGATGTGTGGCATGTTGCACCGTCCTGCTGAAAGTAACATAACTGACGCTCCTTTTCGGTCAAGTGTGTATAAAACTCCTCCAGGATTCCCATATACACGTCACTGTTCACTGTCGTTTCAAAGAATATGGGCCAAATAACGCGTGTGGCGGAAATGGCACACCAAACACCAATCTTCTCATCATGCAAGGTTACCTGGTGGATTGCGTGTGGATTTTCTGTCGACCAATACCGGTTGTTTTAGGAATTTACGTACCCAGACAGGTGGAACCACGCCTCGTCACTCATGATGAGCATTAGTGGATCCAAGAAACCACTGGCAACATTGCTCAACAGCCATGAACAGAAATGCACCCTCTTCTGCAGGTCAGGCTCCTTCAGTTCTTGCACAACACTTATCCGGTACCGTTTTAACTTCAGTCCCCTTAAAACACGTCTGCAACTTCTCTCACTCGCATGAATCTGTTGACTCAATCTCCTAGTTGACTTTCGAGAACTTCTTGTCATTATCTCCTCCACCTGCATCTTTAATTCAGGTGTGCAGACAGATGGTCGTCTGTTCTTGGGAGCATTTTGAACCGATCCTGTACGCCGCCATTTTTCAATCAATTCCTGAATAGTGCTTTTTGCTGGCACAGAACGTCCTGGAAATTTCTCCCGAAACAAATTCTTTGTTTTCACAAAAGATCCAGTGAGAATGAACCCTTCAACAATGGCAACACGCTCGGATATCGAATACGGCATTATCACACACTGACACTCACCCGGCTTAACACAACGAGGCCTTTTTCTCAACTGGTTTCGACAAGTTTCACTGGCTGCGGCTGCACGTGACTGCTGCAGGTCACGTAAGTCGACCCGACCTCGACACGCTATCTCTTGGTAGGAAGGTAGATTATTTAAGTGTTGCCAAAAACACAATATACCAGAATATTACGACGGGCCGGTTTTACGTGCCGCACCCTGTAGTTTATCTTTTAAAAATCCACAAGGAGTAGTTTACTATTGAGGTGTTTTTTTTAACGTTCTGAAAAACAACTCTCGTCAAGCACTTTTGTTCATATTTCATGAATAAATAAAGGGTAAAGAGAAAAATAGATGAGAGACTACTTTTGATGAAAATGTGGACGAAAGTGCTTTTATGTTCTGCATTACGTAAAAAAAGCTGTAACAAGAACAACAACAACAACAACAACAACAAAGCGAGGGAACAGATAAGGAGACAGAGATATTGGCACTTGCCTTTTTCCCGTTGTACCTTTCAAATATTTTATTATCAACCTGATAATGTGGCATTATTCGTTTATCCCGAAAGCCTCCAAAAGAAGTAGTTTATTCTTGGGGATTTTTTTTTGACGAATTTCTCAAAATCGTCTTTGATGAATTCGTTCATATTTCGTAAGTAAACGTTTCTTTAATAACTTGATAATATAGAATGATTAATTTCTCCTGAAAAGTCCAGAAGAAGTAGGGTAGGGATCTTGTTTCTTTTTTATCTTTTTTCGGATAATTTTCTCAAAATTTCAGCTGATTTTGTACATATTTCGTAATTGAATGTTTAATTAATACCTGATAATATGAAAAACTCATTTGTCCTGAAAAACTAATTCCAAAGGGGTAGTTTCTATTGGGGATTACTTTTTCCCAAACGATTTTCTCAAATACGACTCAGGCGATTTTGTTTTTCTTTCATAAATAAAAGTTCATTAATAACGACAATATGGCATAACTCATTTGTCCTTAAAAAAAAAAAGTCCAGAAAGTAGTAGTTTACTCTTAAGATGATTTTTCTTCGAACTATTTTCTCAAAAATGACTCAAACAATTTTGTCCATATTTTATTAATAAAAATAAGCCTACAATATGGGTTAAGTAATTTATCATGAATAAATTCACAAGGAGTAGCTTGTTGTTAGGGTAAATTTATTTTTCGATGATTTTGTTCACATTTCATTAGTTATCCTCAATGTTGCGTAAATCACTTTTCACGAAAATATCCTCAAAGCATATTTTATTTATTTATCTATAATTTCTTCAAGTACGATTCATGTGATTTAGTTTATATCTCAAACAAATATTTTATTAATAACTCTAATATATAGCGTAAGTTATTTCTTATGATAGTCCACAAAAGAAATAGATAGCGGTCTTCTGCAGCCGATTCAGGGTCTAACGAGAACACATAGTCATAACCCGTAACACTTTACGGAAACCAGTAAAGGTTGAAATTTACTACTATTTCCGATTTGAATACTGGTCTCCATAGAGCAAAAACGGTAAAAGATATCAAGATTCGGTTTCTTTGCAATCAATTCAACGTCCCGAGAACAAATGCCATTTCCTCAGTTAACACTCTAATTAAATCGGAAATGATTCAAATTAACCATTTCCGGTTTCAGTGTTTACCTCCGTAACATAAAAACGGTAACAGATAGCGAGAAGCGGTTTCCTATGAACGATCCAGCGTCTCAAGACAAGATATCATAATTATATCTATAACACTTTACCAAAACCGGAAGTGGTTAAAAATTTACTAATAGTTTCAGTTTCAATACAAGTCTACATAGAGCAAGCACGCTAAGATATAGTAAAGATCGGTTTTATGGAATCGAGTTAGCGTTGTAAGAATAGCTTCCGTCTCCTCCTTTAAGCCTTTATTCAAGCCAGAAGTGATTCAAATTAACCGTTACAACATTTACCAACAAAACAAAAACAGTAACAGATAGCAACAAATTGTTTCCCGCAATCGATTCAGCATCTTAGGAGAATATATTATCACAACCTGCAGCAAGTCTACCAAAACTGTAAGTGGTTAAAATTTACCAGTCCTGTCGGATTCAATACTGATTTCTAATATAAAATGTATTCCATTTGCCCCTATGCAAACTGAAAGTGGTTCAAATTAACCATTTCCGGTTTCAACACATTGCCATATAACAGAAACAGTAGTATATAGCTACAACGGGTTTCTGGAACCGATACGTGTATTAAAAATAGATAGGGTAAAGGTACCGAATATGGAATACTTTTTGTTTCTTCTTTATTTCTCAGAAATGCGTGTTCCAGAATAAAAATATTATACATCATAATACTTGTGGTACCTTTGCAAAACAAAATACAAGTACGAAAGTTTGTTCTACATTATTGATTTTTTACAATATTACAAAATTGAAAGAAACTCAATTTCCCATATTAGGCACACCCCGCTCGTAATATGGAACACTACCTGTTCTTAAAATGGAATACTACAACAAAATATTCGCGTCTGCCTACAATGTGACATTTAGATAATTCATGCATGCGCAATGCATTCGAACAATTTATTTGTTTATTTAAGGAATAAGTTTATTTATTAGTTCAAAGAAAGGAGCAAAGGAAGTGTTCGAGCTTTGAATTTCGAGATCACATCGGTCCTTAAGATAAGTCTACGAATTGGAAAAGACTCGGCCCTGACCTCAGGAAATGTACCGTCCCGGCATACGCTTGATGGGGCTTAGGAAAACCAGGGAATACCTCACTCAGGATGACCGGTCTGAGGAGAGATCATGCCCATGCTTGAATTAGCCAAATGTCGGGCTGTAGGCATTGTGGCCTATATATCATATTTGGTTGGAGTATAAGACAGGTAAACAAAAATTACATAACATTTTAAAGATAATTAAAACATAAAGAGGAGAAATACCAGAATTCTACGTAGTACAAAGATAATTATCGAACTTGACTGGACTTATTCACTATTAGACCTATGTTTCTAAATTGATGAAATAAGCTGTAAAATCAACATATTTTAACTTTTAGAGTAGCTATAATACATTTTACCTTGCAGTAAGCATATTTACTAGATACGACCAATAATAGAAGTAATAAAACGAAATATTCGGTGAAGCAAACTACGTGCGATACATAAAGTAAAAAAAAAAATGACATATATAAAAGAAACAGTTCAACATCTGCATTAGCGTGTTTTAAGGTGTCCAAATTTTGATTCCAGTTTTACTTTACAAAACACTGGCCACAAACATATTTTTCTCCACTTTTTATTGGACATATTTCGTGGGACCACCTTTTACAAATTGGGTATTTTAACCAATCTTCTTCCCCTGCACTGAGCGACCACAATTTACTACAATGTCCACATTCTTCATCATCGTCATCATTAGTAGAATCACTTAAACTTTCATGATCTTCGCTCAAGTCACTCACTGACTCTTCGGATTAAATTTCTAACTTGTAATTGCGTGATGTCCTTTCCTTTCGCTGTTTCGATTGGGTTTTCTTGGGCGGGGCATAGAAAGTTAATCGTTTCTTAACTACTTGCAATGATGAGGTAAAGGCCCGTTGTAATGAGGTACAGGCAGCTTCTAAATAGTTTATGTGTAGAGCGTTTGTAACTACTTTCGCCTCATCTGGCTTCAGACCACGTGTGTTGCGATGTTGTGACTGTAGTTCTGTAGTGAACTCACTACTTCAATCGGTACTATCGGGCTGTTCTGTTCACTTTGCACTGTAGATGATACGGCAGTCGGGACATTTGAACCAATAAATAACACAGGCCTACAGAAAAAAATTTTTTTCTTGGTGCCTAAAATTTTAGAGCTGATTTTAACTATGTGTGGGGCGCTGAATCCAATAATGTAAGCAGTTTTTTTCTATCAGCTCTACTTTGGTAGATACAGGCTACTGTACCAGTAGTGTTATTTACGTTACAATGTATGTGGAAGAAATATTACAATCCAAAATAAATATGTAAATTATAAATGATGTAACCACTATTTCTGCATGCTTCTTGCAATAGTATACAAAATAAGCAAAAGAAATACAAATATTCTCGTAATAACAAGTTTGAATATGATCTTATAAACTCTGCAACTCAAATAAATCCTACTGTGCTCTATAGAGATTTCTATTTGGAAGAACGGCGCTCTTTTCTCATTAGTGCTGCTATCTGTCGGTACTAAACGGAAACTAGTCATATAGTAGTTCCAGGAACGTCCACTAGATTGCATTGGTATTCTACTTGGCTAGTGGATCATAGTTGTTGTCTTGCAGGTGGAGT
This sequence comes from Thermobia domestica, assembly GCF_964235325.1. Classification (NCBI taxonomy): domain Eukaryota; kingdom Metazoa; phylum Arthropoda; class Insecta; order Zygentoma; family Lepismatidae; genus Thermobia; species Thermobia domestica. The sequence goes on along the minus strand of NC_137454.1, from coordinate 311,487,459 downwards.
GACATGTTGGAACATGTGAGTTTTGTTCTGAAATCATAACTTGTATCGCGTATACTAAGGCTTTATATTTAACATCCGTGTTAGTGGCCTGAACATAAAATGAGTTCAAGTCGAAGAAGTTGTGTTAACCATCCTGATGTGTTTTGTTACATATGTGGTGAGTACACATTTAAAGACAATAGAAAACATATCAGTGACTTTGTAAAAAAAGCATATCATGCATATTTTGGTGTACGCCTAGGGGACCAAGATAAAACGTGGGCTCCACATATTGTGTGTAAAATGTGTACTGAACACTTGCGACAGTGGACAACTGGAAAAAGAAAAAGTCTTAAGTTTGGTGTTCCAATGGTTTGGAGGGAACCCACAAACCATGTTGATGACTGTTATTTCTGCCTGGTAAATGTTACGGGTATTAATAGAAATAACCGGAACAAGTGGACATATCCTGATCTGCCTTCAGCAAGACGTCCAGTTGTTCATTCCGATGAAATACCAATCCCAACGTTTCACCACTTGCCAGAGCTTTGTGAGACTGAAAACGAACGTAGTGAACATTCTTGTGACATGGATGATGGAAGTGACAGTGATTATGAGGGAATGTCAACAATTCCTCAACAGTTTAATCAAGATGAGCTAAATGATCTAGTTAGGGACCTTAATCTTTCAAAAGAATCGTCTGAATTACTTGCTTCCAGATTGAAGGAGAAAAACGTACTAGAACAAGGAACTAAAATCACATTCTACCGAACAAGGGAAAAGGAGTTTTTACCATTTTTCACTGAAGACACAAATCTCGTATTCTGTCACGATGTTAGAGGTCTCCTAGAACACATGGGTCTTCCAGAATACAATCCAGATGATTGGCGCCTGTTTATTGATAGCTCCAAGCGAAGTTTAAAATGCGTCCTTCTACACAATGGCAATAAATATGGCTCAATTCCAATCGCTCATTCAACACGACTGAAAGAAGAATATGAAGCAATTGCTTTGGTTATGGAAAAAATTAAATATCAGGACCATCAGTGGGTGATTTGTGTGGATTTAAAGATGGTGAACTTTCTTCTTGGACAGCAAAGTGGCTACACAAAATATCCTTGTTTTCTATGTCTGTGGGATAGCAGAGACAAAGCAAACCATTGGTCAAAAAAAGAGTGGCCGCAGAGAGACGACATGGTTGTTGGTAAGAAAAATATTAATAACATGCCTATTGTTGAGTGTGACAAAATCATTTTGCCACCTCTACATCTCAAGCTCGGTTTGATGAAGCAGTTTGTAAAGGCGCTAAATAAGGACGGGCCGTGCTTTGCTTACATGGGAAACAAGCTACCTCAGATCAGCACAGAAAAATTAAAAGCTGGAATATTTGATGGTCCCCAAATAAGACAACTCATGAAAGATCCGGCTTTCGTGGAGTCCATGAATGAGACTGAACGTAGAGCTTGGACCTCATTTGTAGAAGTTATCAAGAATTTCCTTGGCAATAATAAAGCTGATAACTATGTTGAGCTAGTGAACCAGATGCTTAATGCATTCCAAAAACTTGGATGTAATATGAGTATCAAAATTCATTACCTGCACAGCCATTTGGACCGTTTCCCAGACAACGTAGGCAGTCTGAGTGAAGAACAAGGTGAAAGATTTCACCAAGATATTAAAACAATGGAGGACCGCTACCAAGGAAGATGGGATGCCCATATGATGGCAGATTACTGCTGGAACCTAAAAAGAGACTGTGCAAAGAAACATTCAAGGATGTCACGAAAACGAAGCTTCCGAAGTGTTGAATAGATCGTTTTGAACAAATTATTTGATTTTTTATTCATAAAAACTATTATAAAATATAGTTACAGAGTTATTATGTACTTGATGTTTGTGTTTATATGGTTTTCATTATTTTCAAAATGTTCCAAATAACAGATTTAAATGTCATAGTTTTCTTTTCACTTACAGTAAAACAGCACCTATGCAATTTTCAACGTTGTAGCAGGTCAGTCTTGCAATTCCTATATCTCAAAAACTAAAGCTGTTAGGGGAAAACTAACGCCATATTTGGATTCAGCGTCCCAATTCTACTTCAAATCAGCTAAGAAACACCCGGCACCAAAACCACTGTAAGCCAGTGTAATCTGTGAAAATTTCATTCGAATCAGTTCACGTGTTCAGAAGTTAACGCGAGACACACACATAAACAAACAACAGAAATGCCAAACGTTTCGACTAGGAGACGTTCGCTAACGCTCGGTCTAAAATATGTAAGGTCTAATATAACTTACAATTGAGTTATTCTTCTTCACATCTAGTTCACATACATATGAACCTATTTAGGAATATTCCATATTAGGATACTGCTAGTATTCTATATTAGGAAAATCGCCATTTTGGATAGTTCTCTACCTACACACGCTTACGTGCTTCTCTGTGTACTGAATCTTTATGCCCTTATGGTACACTATATATGTAATCTAAATATCACTAACTCAACAATAATACATGCCTCTATGCGTACATTCAGCAGCCCGAAAATATATGCCAGAAAAACTCAAGTTCTTGAAAAAAGTATTCTGCATCAAAAGAAAATCTTAAGTTATCTTTCGGCAGCAAACCACTCATGTGCAGCCTGAGGGCGTCATTGTGTACAAGTTTATGTAAAGTGTTCTCGATGGCAGCACATAGTACACAAAATAGTCTGGTATTTCATATTAGGAACGTATTCCATATATGGCGCACCCACCCTATAATCTACAAATTTTTACCGAAACCCAAAGTGTTTGAAATATACTACTATACTTCCAATTTCAATACTGATATCCAGTTAGGAAAAAACTGTAAGATATACCGAGAAGTGCTTTTTTTTTTCAGTCGATTCAGCGTCACAAGAATAGGTTCTATATCTTCCCTTAACCCTGTATTCTAACCGGAAGTAGGGGGCGCGGTGGCTCAGTGGTAGAGCGTTCACCTCTGGTGCTTGGGGTCCCGGGTTCAATCCCAGCCCCCGCCAAGTGAACTTTGTGGTGGACAAACACCGTGCTCGTGGGTTTTCTCGGGGTTCTCCCGTTTCCTCCCACTTTCTTCATTCCACCATTTCACTCATCTCTCATAATCACCGTCTCCTTTAGCCTAACCGGCATAACCGTGGGACGTAAAACTCAAAGATTTCATTTCATTTTTCTAACCGGAAGTGGTTCAAATTAACGATTTTCGGTTTCAACCTTTATCACAATAGAACAAAACAGTAAGGAGAAAAGCAAGTAGGCCTAACGGCTTTTTGATATGGATTCAGCGTACGAAAAACAGGTTGCATCTTTGATCTTATTATTTTATTACAACCAGTAGTTCAAAGTGCAAGAATTTTTACTTGCGAAAACGGGACGCATACGAATCAGGGGGGGATTAAATATCTGACTTCCAGATTGCATTTTGGGACTCAGTAGTGTTTTAATTTACAAAATGCACAAATAAGAGTGATAACACAGCGGTTCTAACTTAAGTACTACCCAATAATACTTTTAACTACTTCAACACTCAGAATTCCCAGTCAGTTCCCACTTGAACTAGAGAACACTCAATTTCCGTTTGAACATTCAGCACTTCCAGACACGGCTGATCTTTCCCAATGAGCGTTGGTACGGAAGAATGTAGAATTTGCATCGACCATTAATATTTTGAATAATAATTACGGGACACCTAGGTCATTTTTGCTTAAGAACGGAACACCTAGGTCCCGTTTGAGAATCAGAAAAAACGGGAAAACGCTTGAAAAAAGGGACTGTCCCGGCTAAAACGGGACGTCTGGTCACCTACCAATTCAAATTTGAGTATTGAATTCGCACAGTTTGAAGCTCTACTCTAGTTTCACACTGTGAAACGAAACTAATTTGTTTTTCTGTTGCTTATAACAGTTAATGACAAGAGATGAAGGGCCTTAATGTTTTGTACAATACTATAATTATCTCAGTGTTTTACTTTTATCTTCCGAGATACTACAACAGGAAAAAAATTAACGTGTAAGAACAAGATTAAGTTATATCAGAAAACAGGTTTTTTGTTCTTTATATTATATGCTATTACCTTTTCCTGTAAGAAACCGGCCGAAAATAATAATAATAATAATAATAATAATAATAATAATAATAATAATAATAATAATAATAATAATAATAATAATAATAATAATAATAATCCAATTTAACAAGTTTTACAGGATCATATTACAAGAAGAAACCAGAAAATTTAAAATTATTAGTTACGTTCTGTACAATATGAATTTTGTGAAATATAAGCATTTTTATGTGCGTATGAGAAACAATACGCATAATGCTGCTTATAATACTCACCACAAGAAGAAATGCAAACATTAACAACATTCGGAAGAGCATACACGTTACCTCCGTGTTGACCATGATTTCTTGTGTTCTGAAGAAGTCAAAATTAGTTTTGTTACTCCTGTAAAATATTAAATAACTAAATCAGTAAAAACAGTAATAAAAAATAAAGTCTTGTTTCTTTATGGACCATCTAATTTGATGTAACTTATAGGTATCTCTTCAAATGAAATATGTACATCAAATCAATTTTTGTAGGAGCTATTCTCCCGTTTCCTTCTACATTATCATTCCACGAATTATTTCATAGTCATTCACTCTTATTATTCATCCGTTATCTTTTATAAAGGTAACCAAGAAAGTTCTGTCGCTTTTTGTGGAGGTCTGTTACTGCCCTCACATCGTAAGTTGAATGCGATTGGAGATAACGCGAATATCAGTTATTGGTGTGGGTATATCCAACATACTGCATGGTTGGGGCAGTTCAGTTACACCGTGAACTTGCGTAAGGACAGAAGGAACATGGGGCCTCTACAGAGTGTCATAAGGGCGTGAGTGTTGTACGAGTTCAAACTGGGGTCAAACGCCGCTACAGTGGGGCAGAAGATATGCCAGATTTTTGCTGAGGGTGTCGTGAATACGCGGACAGTGCAGCGGTGGTTTAACAAGTTTAAGGACGGTGACGAAACACTTGAAGAAGCACCACGTACCGAAAGACCAACACATGTACAAAATGAAGATCTTCAGGCAGCAATTGAGGCGAACAGTGGCCAAACATGTGAGGAATTAGGACTACAATTCAGTGTGAGTGGAGAAACCATTCGGCAGCACCTCCATCAACTTGGAAAGCACTACAACTTGGGTCGATGGGTCCCACATGACTTGGCTTCGGGCCAGAAGGCAACGCGAGCAGACACCTGTGTTCCTTTGCTGACTCGTCTGGGGAAGGAGGCATTACGGTAATTTAAGGGGGAAAGGGGGGAAATTCCCAGGCACCTCTGAACACTTCCCTGGAATCTCGTTCTCCTTGTGCTTTCTAAGGATAGGAACTTGGTGATGACATATTCATAATATTTGAAATAATTGCAGATATGCATATTTGAAGCTTAAATTTTCCGTGGTGTTTTAGTGATTACATAAATTACAATTATGAGCATACTTTATGGAGATGCTCTCACAGAGGGTACCCAAGCACCTTAATACGCTATGTACATTAGAAAAACTGATTTTTCAAGTCTTTTGTGAGAAATATACTGTGAACAGAAATCATAATCTTTTTCATATTGTACAGGGCTATTTTCCTGCGAGTAAAAGTTTGTTTTGCAATGTTTTGAGAAATTAATACATTTTAGGCACATACTAACTCCCCCCCCCACATCGAAGTGCTTCAATTTTCACACTGGTGTTGACATGTGATGAGAAGTGGGTTCTGTATGAAGCTCCACAGCGCCGTAATCATTGTTTAGCATTCCTGAACCGGTACTGAAAGAATCGAAACCAGCATTGCACCAGAAGAAGGCTCTCCTGTGTGTTTGGTTGACTGCTCGCGGCATCGTGCATCGGGAACTGCTACCAGCTGGTCAGAGCATCAATGCAACTGTGTACTGTCAGCAGTTGAACCGTGTTTAAGAAAAACTCAAAAGTCTGGAGCCAGCACTTCTGAATCGCAAAGGGGTCCTCCTGTTACAGGACAATGCTAAGCTCCACGTCGCTAGGATGACCTGGGACACCATTCTATGCCTTGGATGGGAAACACTACTGCATCCTCCATACTTTCCGGACACTGTCCGATTATCACCTGTTCCATTACTTAGACAATCATCTTAGAGGACGCCAGTTCAAATCCCCAGTAGAGATGCAAAATGTATTTGATGCCTTCTTCGCTTCACGGCCCACTAAGTTTTACCGCGATGGAATCCATGACCTTCCAGGACGTTGGCAGAAAGTCGTCGATGCTGATGGGAACTATTTTTAATCTTTTAGGTACGTCTTAGGTCAAATATCGATGTTCAAAGGTGGTGGGCGAAAAGCAAAGAACTTTCTTGGTTACCTTTATAAAATAACATACTTCTGAGCATGCATTGCAATTTGAGGTGGTATTAGTTGTTCATGAGAGGCTCCTTAATCTAATGGTTAAAGCATTGGACTCATGTCTATGTAGTTCCAGATTTGATGTCCAGACGGGTAATCCCAATTTTTGGTATCCACCCAGCGTTGTGAGGCAAATTGGCGAGACATGTGAATAAAAGACATGACGGCCACTAGACCCAGAAAACTCCTGATACAACTGTTGGAGATAGAATGATGCAACATTCTGATCATGAGTTCGTTGGGACATAGTTCAACCGTTCGCTAACAGATGACGTTGGAGAGACTCAGGCCCACTATGGGGCTATCACGCCAGTGGTTCATTCTGATAAATAACCAAGAGTCTACATTTAGAGTATTTTTTAATGTGTGTGATTTTTGTGCACTTGAACTAATGTATATTATACATGTAGGCTGTAGTTGCTTGAAATAAAAGTTAATATATGAAATAGTTTTTATCGTTCTAATTGACATTTTTGTTTAGGTCAACAAGTCTTCACTATGTAGGGCCTATATGGCTTATTCATGTATAAATATAGGTATATAAATACTGTCAGATCTGCCGTATAAGGGATATTTTCTTCTTGGTAACATCCTTTACCAGAATGCGAATTCAGAAGAAGATGAATTCATATTTCTGATACAATAGCGGATGTGATTTTTATCTATGAATGACAGCTAAGAGTTAGGTGAAATGATAATTAAGAGAATTGACGAGTAAGTCTTTCCCCCGGGTCATTCCCCTGAAAACATCACTGCCTGTTGACGTTGCAACTGGAAAAGAAATAAAATATGCTCTTTCGTTGGTTGCGGTAAAAATCTGATTCTGCTATCCAAAGAATATAATAAAGGTGATCCACACAAGAATTCTGATCATCCTGGTCGAGAAAAGTATATATATATATATATATATATATATATATATATATATATATATATATATATATATATATATATATATATATATATATATATATATATATATATATATATATATAAACGAGCTCTGTCAATGATAAACCACAACTTGATAGAATAAGTGTATGAAATGAAATCTTTAAGTTTTACGTCCCGCGCCATATGCCGGTTAGGCTAAAGGAGACGGTGGTGATGAGAAATCAGTGAAAATGGTGGAATGAAGAAGGTGGGAGGAAACGGGAAAACCCCGAGAAAACCCACGAGCACGGTGTTTGTCCACCACAAAGTCTACACGGCGCGAGCTGGGATCGAACCAGGGATCCCAAGCACCGGAGGTGAACGCTCTATCACTGATCCACCGCGCCCCCCTAGAATAAGTGTAGTCAAAGTGATAAAAGTGTAACATTTGTTCAACAAGCCTTTGTGGCAAGTTCAAGAAAAGCATTAAAATGGACATCTTTACAGCAGGCCATCTGCTAGAAGGTGCCATTGGAGTTCATCCCTCCTGCGATCATCTTTAGCTCCCCTGAAAGTTTCAGTTGTTTGTTTAGATAAATACTGTATATTCTCTAACAGTAAACAGTGGAGAGCAGTGGTGAAGTGAGTTAGCTTCCCAATAATTGTCTGGGCCTCCTGCCTTAGTGCTCTGGTTACGAGCTTGGTTTAGAGCTAGAACTTCCAAACTTAGATGCAAAATTCTAGGAACGAAACTTAACTTGAAAGGGAACTAAAGTTCAAGTGCATTAAGTGTAACAAGGAGACGATTATTTTGCATGCAAACTAATTATTATCAGTTCAATGAAAAGTATGTTTGCAGTGTGGCATTTTCAAACAATGTAGGGCTTTCCGACAGAAGAAAATATTTTCACATTAATAGAAGGTAAATAGTGTAACTGTCTTTTCTAGGTTATTCAGAACCCAAATAAATTGGTTGAACATGAAAGAGAATCTCTGAAAGTAAATGTAAAGTGTCCATTACGAAAGTAGCAAGAACATGTTGTTAATGATTGTAGTTATTTATGCGTGGGATCAAAATTAGTTCATTACCAAATTGAACAAAATAAGAGTGATAAACCATACAGCGTTTCAGAAAGATGGCGCATACCACTTTATGATAAAAGCTAAACAGTTTTTCAATCAAAACTTTCCTAACGGCTGGACGGTGAGAGGTAGGCCACTCTCCGGACTTGAAACTATTGGATTTCTTTTCGTAGGGACATTGAAAAACTGACATCTATTCAACTAGTTGTAAACATTGACCATTAGATATAATGCAATTTCCAATGAGTAATACGATTTCACAGAATGACCTCACAATGTCTCGCGTATATAACTCTTTATATCCGTAAAGATGGAACACGTATTGAAACCTAAGAGCCCTAAGAAACTTTAACATGCGTTTTATCTTATTCATTTTATAGATTAATTTTATTATGATTGGCTCCAACGACACGCATATTTCAAACTGCCTTATACTTTTAAATTCCCTGTATATATATATATTTATATCTATATATATCTATATTTATACCTATCTATATGGAATTTTATGCATCATGGTATTGTCATCAGGGGCGTCATTTAGGGGACAGAGTGGCAAATATATATAGAGTGGGTCTACAGTAACGTGCTGAACTGATGAAAAAGATGAATCTTTACTTCTATCCTAGAAGAATCTTGTTTTTTCCTAGGAAAACTTGAAATGACACTCCTGTTAGTAACATCATATAAGTAACTATTTAGTCTGGTTATATCACGAAAATGGGAGTTCAAACTGGATACATAAACCGATGGACTGGTATTCTATCAAAGGTAGAAATTTCGTATCGTGCCGCTTCTTTAAATGTTGATCTTCCGCACATGTGCTCACTCTAAAAGACGCTCTAGAAGGCTTTACTATTAAAGACACTCTAGAAGGCTTTACTATTAAAGACACTCTAGAAGGCTTTACTATTAAAGACACTCTAAAAGACACTCTAGAAGGCTTTACTATTGGTACTCCAAAACACAACCTATTTATCAGCCTATTAAATATTTTTTTTTTCATTCATAACGTCAACATTTTCTAAATCCATTCAGAAAAAATATAGCACTGTACACAAATAAAATTAAATTAGTTTCACTTACAAAAGTATAGTAAAGTCACACTTACAAAGAAGAACATTAAAATTGAAGAGCTGGAACACAGGTATTTACCAATTTCAGCTACGTTCGTGTAAAACTAGTGAAGCGTCCTGCTAACAAAAGAAATAAATAAGAACTAACAAAAATACACAAAAGAAAACAGAGCGCCAACAACATGAATTGGTGTTTTCAAACATGGATATGTTATCTCATTCTTCATAAGCATGTACATATTTAAGTATTTTTTCTCTAAATATGTTACACGATTACAATACTTGCCAATACGTAAACACATTATCTATATAGGAACACTTTCACCAAAGATACTCTGCGAAAGGTTACATTGAAAGTAAGCAGATAGAGCAATAAAACACACAATCAAGAAAGAAAGAAATACATTTTGGGTGTTTCCCATGATATGATATCAAACATTATTTTCTTTCTTTCTTTCTTTTTTTCTTTTTTTTTAATTGTAGCACAAGCTCGTTACAAGTTTACCAAGAAGATATTGGTATATGGGTAAATGAGAAGGCGAGTTTAGGGCGCAGGTTGCACACATTGGTATTATTTGAGTGACATTATTTTTCATTGAAAATGGTGTAATCATAGTGGAGAATTGTAAATTGGGGAGGGGAAGGAAGGTAAATTTGGGAGAAGAATGCCAAATTTGGGTTTATGCAACCCCTTGGGTGGATGGGCACCATTGTAACTGATTGTGAATATTTGTCTATTTGTGTGTTCCCGTATGACATGCAGTTTGTGATGGGGTCTTTAATTAAAATGTCTTTAATTAAGAATTTGGGTTGCCAGATGTCCTGTACTATACAACCTATTTTCATGTCCTCTATGAAGGACGCACATTTGATTACCAGTACCGACATTTTTTTTTAATACACAATGCTAGCATGCTGAAGGCATGCTAGCCCCTTACAAGGGTTACGCCCTTTTCTCGGGAAGAGAAGGAATATTAACATAGAAAGGAGGCAGCAGGGATGGTCTATGCGATTTAATAATTTATATTAACTTTATTGATTATAAATTATATAGTATTAAAGTACCATAGCAGACATTATGGCCTTTAGCCATAATCATTAGGATAGGTGATGAGATGGAGATGAGAGTGAGGTGCACTGAACGCCACAACACAGTAAAGGGAAGGGTTAGTTAGACGAATGCATGTTATCTTCCGATCCTGGGGCTGCTCAGGATCATGATGAGAGACACAATGAGCCCTGTTAGAAGAGATGGATTACTGTGCGTATGATGGGAAGATGTAGTGCGAATCTGAATGGATGGCAAAGGCAGCTGCGATGTCTTGATCTGGATGATTTGGTGGGAGTGAATAACGGTATAAAGTAAAGAGGAGGGAGAGTGGCGGGTGGCGAACAGGATGTTGTGGAGCATAATCGATATCACTGTGTAGAATATCGAGGAAAAGGGGATGCTTCTGAGCCAGTCTATTGGTGATGTAGGAAAGTCGAAGCTTTTCAATGTGGTACAGGATGTGAGGAAAGGGGATGCGATCATACAGATCTTGTGTAGGGCTGGGTAGCTTTATACGATATACAATACGCAGGGCGTGTCGTTCTAGGATCTTGAGCTTGCTGTAAAAGGTTGAATGTGCAGCGACCCAAGCTGTGAACCCATAGGTTAGGACGGGTCGTAGGAACACCTTATATGTTGTGAGAATGGTATCTGCTCGTAGGCCCCAGGTTGTGCCAGAAAGTCGGCGAAGAAAATTCAGTCTATTGTAGGCTTTAGTGATAATCTGAGCTAAGTGAGGACGCCATGTGAGGTGAGTATCGAATGTAACGCCTAGATACTTAACGTGCTTGGTAGGTTTGATGGGAGTATCAAGAACAGTAAGGTTCAGGCGTGTTGGGTTTCTATGGACACGGGACCGTCTCTTAGGGTCAAGAAAAACTATTGCTTGAGTCTTCTCAGAATTTAGGCGTAATCGCCATTTCGAGCACCAACTAACAAAGATATCGATGGCAGATTGGAGTGCTGTGTTCAATTGATGGATCGTTTTGCCGAGAGCAAGAAAGGCCGTGTCGTCTGCAAACTGGAAGAGATGTACATTTGAAGGAAGTGCAGGAAGATCGGCAACGAAGAGCAGATACAAAAGTGGAGATAATGCTGAGCCCTGTGGAACTCCGGAATGAATAAAGACAGGGTGTGATAAGGAGTTGTTTACAGATATGTATGTTATGCGACATGATAGAAAGTTGAAAATGAATCGGATGTAGCACATCGGTAGTTTACAGGACAGAAGCTTAAAGAAAAGCGCAAGATGCCATACCTTATCGAAAGCTTTCTCAAGGTCAAATAGAAGTAAACATGATGGCTGTGAGCGGTTAAAATGATTCGTAATGAGATTGGTAAGGCGTAAGAGCTGGTCATGAACACCAATGCGAGGACGGAAACCTGCTTGATGGAGTGGAATGATGCGATGGCGAGAGTAATGTGGATGAAGTCTGTTAACAAGAATGCGTTCGAGAATTTTGCAGAAAACAGTGGTTAATTGGATTGGACGGTAAGATGATACTGAGGTAGCTGGCTTGTTAGGCTTTAGAAACATTAAGGTCTTAGAGGTTTTCCGATTGACGGGAATGAAACAGGTACTAAAATGAAAGTGAAAATATGGGCTAACAGGAGCAGTAAACATAAAGGACTCTCTTTAATGTGACGGTAGGTGATAAGGTCCATGCCTGGAGCAGTGTTACGTTTGCGAGCTGTGACTTCACGAATTTCTGGAACTGTGATAGGTGTGGTAAGTTCGTGATGAGCTGGAAAGTTATGCTCTGTACTGGGTTGAAGATGACGAGAATCAACATTAAACGTATATGCCGGATGGCGTCGTTCAGATCTTTCAGGAGGAAATGGCGTGAAGATGGTTTGGAGGTGATTCGCAAAGGCATCAGCTTTGGCACTATCTGAGGTGAGTGGATGATCACCGTCAATGAGAGGATAAGGTGTTCGAGTGAGTTTGCCAGTCAATGCATTAAATCTCTTCCAGTATTTGGTAGGATGTGAAGTTGCGTCCAGTGTATTGCACGTTTTGACCCAGTTTCGAAGTTTATAGGCTATAACGTAGTTTCGAACCGTACGTTGGAGTTGTCGGTGATGGCGGAGAGCCTCCTCGTTCTTTGAACGTACGTAATCTCGGTAAAATTGTCGAGAACGTCTGATCATGTGAAGGTATTGAGGTGGTAATCGAGGACGCCATGGATGTACTTGCGAGGTAGGTATATTCTCGGCAGATGCTGTATGGATAGAAGAGGTGATAGTATCCAGCGCCGAGTATAGGTCATCCTCCGTATTTGGTGGCTCGAGATGTTCAAGCTTAGAAGTGAGATGAACTCTGTAGTTATCCCAATTAGCTTTGTCAAATCTAGGGACCTCCCTCGGTGGAATGTTTACAGAACAGTGATGTCGAAAGGAACGTTTGATAGTTAACTTGACTGGAAGGTGGTCGCTGCCAAGAGGGTCTAAGACTTCGATATGGCATTTGCCGGCAAGGGTAGTTGAGGTGATGACAACATCCGGTGTGGTATCTGAGAGAGGGCGTGTTGATTTTGGAAGTTTATGCAGAATGCAAGGTATGCGTGTTGTAACGAAGTCCTGGAATTGAGCCTTCTGGTAAGCGGGTCTACTATGAATGTTAATATCGGCCATGATAATGAAGTGGCGAAAATTGTTTGCGATATACTGAAGAAAGGAGTATGGTATTGCATGGCCGGGGCGAACGTAGATGGTCGCCAAGGTGATGTATAAAGTTTTGAAATAGACGGTTGTGATAAGATATTCTGGAAGGTTGGAAATAGGAGCTTGGAAAGTACGATAAGGTAACTGAGAAGCAAATCCAATGAGTACGCCGCCATTGGCGCGGAGGGCTGGTATTTGATTGTCGGCTCGAAAGATCTGGTATCCTGAGAACTTACAAGACATGAGAGGTGTGAGATGCGTTTCGTTTAGTAGAAACGCTGAGGCATGTTCTTCCAGAAGAAGTTGTTCGAAGAGAGGTTTATGTTGATTGAGGGAACTGATGCTGAGAAAGATAATAACGATATCCATGAAGAAATTCATAATTTTAAACAGATGTTTCCAAGCGGGTGGTGTGAAAGTGGACTCGTTGGCCTGTATAGGTGGCATTGAAGGTAACGTGGAATGTGCAGCGGGCAGCATACTGTACTTGTTGTAGTACATGCGGCCGTAGAAAAGGATGAACGTTTTGTAGCGTTAATGTGATGAACTGAAGAAGTTGAGATACTGTAACAGGCTGAGAATCAGGTGGTACATTGGAGGAAGGAGTGGGGTCGGTCGATGGTTCACTTTGAGTGCGAAGTGGTGCCACTAAGTGAGGTTTGTCCGGTGAAGGTGCGGGTCGAGCTTGACACTTAAAGCTATAAGTCGGATGTTGTTCAGGACAAGCGGAACACTGCGGTGGACGCTGCAGGTTCGGACAGGTACGTGTGGAATGAATTCCAGCACAGTATCCGCATTTCAAATTATTCCTGCAGTTGGCGCTGGTGTGCGTGTTATATTCTTGACAACGCTCGCAGCGGATTGGTACTGGTCGTGCAGTGCGTGAGGGCTCGACACGATGCCGTTTGCGATATATATAAGCTCCGTTATCAAGAAGCTGGTTGATGGTGTCCTGCGATTGAGATAACACTCGAACCATGTAAGTGGGACCTCGGTCGTTTCTAATGCGAATGCACTTGGAAACTTTGTGCCCTTCCTCTGTGAGTTCTTGTAGAATCTCATCGTCCGTAAAGTCAGGATTTACACCTCGTATGACCACGGAAAAAGCAGGCGTGTGAGGTGGCGGAGGCGGCTGTTTGATTCTCCGGTCAGTCAGTTTAGAGAGTTGTGCATTCTTGCCAAAAATTTCATAACTGAACTTGTTACGAATGGTGGTAGCGAGATGCTGATCAGGAGATTTGATGATCATCCCATTTCTGGTGGCAACAATTTGAGAGATCTGAGCTCGCCGATAATATTTAGTGAGTTGGAGATATATTTGCTTTTCGTTCTGATATTTTGCGTCGAAATTTGTAAGCAAGAACGAATAGATTGGTTGTTTTGTACTGTCAGATAGCGATGGGAACTCCGTGTCGTCGATTCTAAGGCGCTCACTATCAGAGTCTGAGATGCTATCTCGGCGATGACGTTTCGGAGATGGTGCGTGATGGTGACCTATAACTGGAGATCGTGATCTTTCCGAGCTATTGTCGGTACGGTGTGAATCTCGGTGCCTACGTCTGATATCCGAATCTGCAGAGGATACGGTAGGACCAGCTATTACCGTAGGAAGTCCGACATGTTGTCCTCCAGTCGCCATATCGGGTCAACCAGTGATGGGCCGAAGGCCCATTGGTCGAAATGAGAGATGAGCAACAATGAGATGAGAAAGAAAATAAGATGAGTGTAATGAGTTTCAAAAGACAAGGAACCCTTCGAAAGCGATAACTTTCGTCAATCCTGTAAGTGCAGTATGTGTGTTTTGCTCTCAGGTACGTATTGCAATACCTGGTCCTCGCTGACACACTAACAAACACAAGACAGGCTAGGTTTCTTGATAAGGTAAGTATGATGCAGTACCGACAGTGGACGTAGTTGCTTATTAGTGTTGTAAACAAACAATTGCTGTGAGAAATGCGAAAAACCCATTAACTTATTGAAGACCGTTGTTGAATATGAATAACTGAGATAGAAACGACGTTATGAACTTCATAAAGCATTTATTAATCAAACTGGTAAAGCAATTAAGTAAACAGTTTTAAAAAAGCTAAGTTAATATATTTGTAAATTCCAAAATGACAACTTATGTACTGTATGCCTGTTTAGAATGTCTTTATTTATTTATTTATTTTATTTTATTTTATTTTTTTAATTTTCAACATGCGCTCCGTATTTACTGTGAAGGAATTCGGCAATCGTACTAAGGATATTATGAGACCAATCTGCTTGAAAAGTTCTCGGCGAGGTTTATCCTTCGAAGTCACGGTTTCGGAGATCACTTTGAAGCGGTAGTGCTAAGCTTACAAACAGGGATATGTACCTTGATATTTCCCTAACATAACCTTATACAGGATGTCCAATGTATAATGCAATCCGTAGTTTGGGATAGTAGAACTTTTGAACCGGAAGCGATGCACAAATAATGGTTATACCAAAATGAAGCATTGTCCATGCATATATTTTTAAACTAGGAAGCAACGATTGAAGTACAATAGGAACCGCACAGTGTTGACAGATGTAACCGAAGGTGTAAAACAATTGTTTTACAAGTCACGTAAATTGACTCATAACTCATACGTATAGACGTTCCGCCTTTAATGTTCAATTTGTATAGTTAGAGTAGCTTGGAAACTATGGAATGAAAAAAAAATCCATTTCCACCGGTAACTAATCGGATGAGGCCTCTGTAAGGGGTTACTAGGGAAAACGTGGTTTTCATAAATTAACATTCTGAATTGGCAACAGTGCTGATGTTTCAGTGTATCAAAAGGTGTGTTAAGGGTCTGACTACATTATGCAATTCCTGAGAACAACGAAAAAGAAACTTTGAAATGATCGTGATAAAACTTTTACTTACACGCACCCGGCAACATTGCTATTCATCATGAATTGAATTGTCAGTTCTACGGCAGATTCTGGAAGGGCTCCCGTTTTGATTCAATGAATAGCAGTGTTGCCGAGTGCATGTAAGTAAAAGTTTTATCACGATAATTTCGTAGTTTCTTTTTCATTGTTTTCAGGAATTGGATAATGTAGATAGTACCTTAACTCACCTTTTGATGCACTGAAACATCAGCACTGTTACCAATTCAGAATGTTAATTTATGAAAACCATTCCCCTAGTAACCCCTTACAGAGACCTCATCCGATTAGTTATCCGTGGAAATGAAAAATTATTTCCATTCCATAATTTCCCAGCTACTCCAACTATACAAACTGAAAATTAACGGCAGTAATCTATACATATGAGTTATGAGTCAATTTACGTGACTTGTAAAAAATATTGATTTACACCTTCGGTTACATCTAGCAACACTGTGCGGTTCATATTGTACTTCAATCGTTGCTTCTTAGTTTAAAAATATATGCATGGACAATGCTTCATTTTGGTATAACCATTATTTGTGTATCGCTTCCGGTTCAAAAGTTCTACTATCCCAAACTCCGGGTTGCATTGTATATTGGACACCTTGTATATAACTTCAATTTCGTGACAATAGCAAGAAACTATTTTCAGATCATTATAATCAAAGAACAGCCATTTTCAGCTGGCTACTCTATGACGTAAGGGTCTACTCTATGACGAGAAATGTCTAAGACAAACACACGTTGAGCAACGGAAAGGAGCGAATACGTTAAAAAAAAGAGTGGAAGATGCTAGTATGGGTAGTGTAGTGTAGTCTCGGATATTTTTGTTTACCTGTCACCATTGATCATTCTTAATGTCAGGTTTCCTGGTATTCCTTGGTCTCACCGTTTGGTTACATAGTAGTAACTTGTTCTACTTTACTTTTACTTCTACATTTCATACAAATTGCTTGGTTTCAATCTCTACTGTTTTGTCCTTTAAACTTTTAGAGTCATAGTCAGAAGCAATTTTCGTGTGATTAGCGCCGTACTAAGGATTTGGCTAACACATGATTTTAATTTCCATATTGAACAGTTTCTGATATTATCCACAACTTTTATCGAGAGATGTAAGTCACGACTGCTTCATACGGTTATCCAAATATATTATGAGAAAAGATGTAAGAAAGGTGTTTAATATTCTCTCCTATGCTTTTCTGTTGTATTTAGACAATCTTACGATAAAGTCGTGACTTGCTTGTACCCAGGGGTAAAAGTGGATCTGAAAAGGTAAGGGAATGTTGGACGTCGTGTCCTCTCCTGTGCCTATCTTTGCCCACTGTATTTATTTTATAAGTAGGGAAACGCTATAGATATTTTTGGAAGTGGGGGACGACGTCCACTCGCGTTCCTCCTCACTTTTACCCCTGCTTCTACCGTTATAGGAATCAGTCATGGTTAACACAGTCAAAATGTTCCTCAATACGGACTTTAGTTGATCATACAATTTATTCTGTTGCTAATCGTTGCACGCAATCTTATGTTAAGAATGAAGAATCGTTTGAAAAATATCAGTGAAACTACTAATTTTATGTATGCGTTTGCAACGTAACTGACCTCTGTAATTAAACTTGAATTTTGTGTACAGATAAATTGACTTTTGCTCTATTCTATATTTGATGACTTCTTCCATCTATTGAAAATTTTCATGTGTATCTTCTCCTCTTATTTTGTTTCAAAATCAAGTGTTACCAATTATAATTGAGTAGCGTCTGAAGAAGTTGACCAAATTCTCTCCATTTTCATTCTATTGCTAAAATTTTACATGCTCACCACAATATATTTCGAAATAACCTTAAAAAAGATGTATCTAATTTAGATTATTTTGTTTCTTCTCTTCTTGAAGAAGATTTCCTATTTTTCTTCCTTCAACATTGTACGAACGCTCTGTTCTCTCCTAATATTTTTGTTCTTACATATCTTTTTGCCTGCAATTTTTTCCACATTGAAATTCTCTTACCCGTAATCTTCCTCAAGACATTTCTCACCAATATTTCCCTTTTTGAAAATCGTACAAGAAAGCCGAAGATGAGGGAGCACGATGGGTTAGTGGTTCAGCGCTTACTTCTGGTGCGTGGGGTTCCTGGTTCGATTCCCACCCAAGTAAGTTTGTGATGGACAACATCGTGTCCGTGGGTTCTCTCGGGGTACAGTACTTTCCTCCCACTTTCTCATTCCACCAATTCTTTCATCATCATTCGCTTGCTTTAATCATCACCTCCCTTAGCCTAAACGGCATAATCGTGGAACGTTAAACTGAAATATTTCGTTTCATTTCAAAGCCAGATGTACTCGTGCCTTAAATAGCTTCCAATCGAAAAATACACTGCTTTTCTATATTGGTACTATATATGGACCCTACCTTTAGTTGTTAAATACACTGGTGTGCAGCCCGTTAAATAAAACCTAAGTGAAACTGAATAAAAAGAGTTAGCCTGGTAGAAAAAAAAAGAAAGAAAAAAGCTAAGAAAATTAGTAATTTCCAAGTGGCATTGATTGTTGAAATTTGAACCATACATAGAAAGTAGTGCTGCAGTATGATACAGGAAACACAAGAAAGAAACAGTTGATTAAAAGAACAGACAGAACCATAACTTACACTGAAAGCACTGTGACTTATGATGCTCTCCCCCTGCTAATATTACAAAAGGAGTGAAACAGGCATGTGATCACAACGGACTGCTCTGCAACGTCTTTCCATCCTGCTCACATAGCTGGTAATGAGTTCTTCTAATATGGAGTTTCACTACTCTATCAGTGCTGTTGATAACTGCTTTATGGTGCTTGGTGCGTCCGGACGTGCTGCAAAACATCTCCCCATAATATTCCAAACGTGTTCAATGGGATTCAAGTCAAGAGAAGAGGCAGGCCAGTCCATTCGCCAAATATCCTCTCGTTCTAAGAGTTGAACCACTTGAGATGTTCTATGCGATCGCGCATACAGAAGAAATCGGGACCAACTGCATGTCGAGAAGGTGTACAGTCTCATAACAACGTTGGTCAGTAGGTCTACCGGTTTCAAACATTGGGTGCTCAAGTATACTCTCCACACAAGGACATTGGCCCACCAAAATGATCGTGTTCGACAATGTTCTTGGATTCATTGCGCGTTCCTACCTCTAACCGGACGAATGTACATGTACAGTCATTACTGAGACTGAATCTACTCTCACCGGAGAAGAAAACGCGACCCCGTTCCTCCTTGGTCCATTCCCGATGTTCTTGGGACTATATTAAACGGTACTATCGATGTACGGGTGTCAAAGGAATGACCACGGGGCAAAGAGACCACCTACCATACAGTCAGCTTTCCACTGTGGAACGTGAAGTTTGACCACTTGGAGTCCTCTTAGATGTGTTTACAATCGCACCCCCTGTTTGACGTCGATCCCTTTTTGCTGTTTCACAATGCAGCGGTGGTCCTCTGCTTAGTTGAACGTGGTTAACCACTACATTTACTACAAACAGCATTTCCAGTAATTTATCATGCTTCTCATGCACGTAAAACAATGTTGTGGGTAACACTAAACTCCTGAGCACTCATCCCATTTCGTCCTTCTTCCAGTTTCCCGAAAGTTCTGCAACGTGTGAAGTCATCTAAACGTTGTCTTCGGGCCATGTTCTTGTGAGTAATACCACAACGATGCACCTTAACAGGTCTCTGACTGACATACATTGTCTCATCTCTTTCATTCAACTGTTTTGTGTTCGGGAAAAATGTCCATTGCGCGCTACAGTCATGCTGACGTCACCTTATATAACGTCTTACTCCTTGTGCAAGTGTGGGAGACCTCTGGCAAAAAGTTGCTAGGCTTTCATTTATTTCCATCGACCACGCAAAATTTTAAATACTTTATTTAGTCCTTAAGTTTTGCAAACCGGTG
Organism: Thermobia domestica; assembly: GCF_964235325.1. Taxonomy (NCBI): domain Eukaryota; kingdom Metazoa; phylum Arthropoda; class Insecta; order Zygentoma; family Lepismatidae; genus Thermobia; species Thermobia domestica. The sequence goes on along the minus strand of NC_137454.1, from coordinate 311,467,466 downwards.
TGTTTTAGAGATGATAATGAAGTGTTCTCCTTACATGCTGAAATATTTTATTTTTTAAATTACTTATAAATTTTAACCTTTCGTCCGTTTTAGTCCGTATAATAAAATTATTATTATTATTATTATTATTATTATTATTATTATTATTATTATTATTATTATTATTATTATTAATAATAATAATAATAATAATAATAATAATAATACAATGAATTACTTGTTAGTTTTAAAACTTGAAGCACACAGTTATGGTAGTACCAGGAATGCACACAGAGAAAAATCCGTTCTCCGGATAGCGGTATATTGTACAAATATACGGTATCCTCTTGCTTACTATGGAAATCAGTACGGAGCATACGTTATCCGTATGCTACATAGGCACTGCCCTTAGATGTTACATCATGACGTTGCAGGATGTCTGACATCTAACAGTTTTCCGTATATCACATACATATACTTCTATTACTTTCGTCGGCTATATGTTATATACGTCCATTTGTATGTGAGATCCTGACCGTCTGCATTGTTTCGTATGGGAAGTACGTATAGATGGAACACTTATACAGAAAGTATCATAAAAATGCGTTTTCAATTATACGTCTGCTGTACGTTAAGTCCAAAAACTACAGGAATTACGCATGTAACCTATCTTTTTAAGTACGCCACCTACATTTTTTTCTCAGTGCATGTTTTCTAGCGTATTTACATATAAACTTTGTCTTACTGGAACCTCTACAACAAATATTAACATGAAAAATGAGTGAAAATTGTGGAAGATCTAACAACAGCATCATTTGAGAGCTTTAAATCAAAAAGATAAACATTATAACTGGGAATGTATTGTTGTCGTTTGGAATATATTAGTCTGAATTTGAACCTTTCATTTATTATTCTAGAATGAATCAATATTCCATGTGATGATTATTATTAATATTGTTACTATAAATTTAGTGCTTATAATATTTTAATTTTTGTAAACAAAACAATAACCGAAAAACAATTCTCTACACGTAATATACTACACATTTTGAAAACACGCACCTGTACTTAGGTAATCACAAAACCAGTTGACAATGTTCGAAACGCAGTAGTAATGGCAGCACTCTGCCTAACTTTGGACTTTGACCCCGACCTTTATGACGTCATAGGTCAAAGGTCAATGACCTGGCCCGGGGTCAATGACCTAGGGGGTACCTAGGACCACCCCCTCTAAATTTTGGCAGGGGTACCTTGGCCCACCCCCTAAATTTTGGCAGGAGTATATAGGACCACCCCCCTTAAATTTTGGAAATTGCCAAATCTAAAAATTTGGTATGGTAGCCTAGGACCATAGTATGTACCTCTATCAGTATTGGGTGTCTATGTCGTTCCCTTTCATGGGTAAAAAATTGCCAAAAATTCAAATTTTGGAGGTTTTTGACCTAATTTTTGTTACTATAAATTTCATGTTAATGTCAAAGTGATTTATACAGTAACTTGTGAATCTCAGAAAACAAATGAAAGGGAACAAGGTGGACCACCCAAATTTATAGTGATACATACTAGGGTTCTATACTATTATACCAAATGTTTAAATTAGGCAATTTCTAAAAATGAAGGGGTGGGCCAAGGTACCCCTCCCAAATTTTTAAAGGGGTGCACCAATATACCCATGTCTTATGAAAGGTAATAGACTCCTGTATACGCTCATATAAACATATAAGGTAATAGGACCTCATCCAAGGGGATAACTTAGGTCAAAACCAAACACGTGGTACTTCGTATTGCTTACGTTTATATTTTGGCAATTTGATACCCCTAAAAGGGAACGAGGTGGACCATCCAAATTTATCATAATACATATTAGGGTCCTGTACTATAATACCAAATGTTCAAATTGGGCAATTTCTAAAATTTAAGGGGTGGGCCAAGGTACCCCTCCCAAATTTTTCAAGGGGTGCATTAATATACCCATGTCTTATGAAAGGTAATGGACCCCTGTATACGCCCATATAACCATATAGGGTAATAACACCTCATCAAAGGGGATAAATTAGGTCAAAAACCCCCGAAATTTGACTTTTTGGCAATTTTTTACCCATAAAAGGGAACGACATAGACACCCAATACTAATAGAGGTACATACTATGTTGTTTCAAAAATGATGCGTATTTAAAGCGAGTACAAAAATTTTTTATTTTAGTTTGTAAATTCTTGCACTCACTGGTGTGAAAAGGAAAAAAACCGTTCATCTCTTTATCGAATAGTTGAAAACCGTTTATTTGTTAATCGAATAGTTGAAAACCGTTTATTTGTTATTCGAATAGTTTAAAACCGGATAAAGTTTAACGGTTAACCGTAAAAGCTGATAACTGATTTAAATTCTATTTGAAAAAATTTTTCTTTTGAAATTTTTGAAATTTTTGTTTCAAAAATTTTGTTTGAAAATTTTTTTGTTTCAAAATTTTGGTTACAATTATTTTTTGTTTGAAATTTTGGTTTTTAAATTTATTGTTTCAAAATTTTTTGTTTGAAAATTTTTCATTTCAAATTTTTTTGGTTGAAAATTTTTTCGTTTCAAAATTTTTTGTTTGAAATTTTTTTTGTTTCAAAATTTTTTGTTTGAAAATTTTTTGTTTCAAAATTTGTTTTGTTGAAAATTTTTTAATTTCAAGATTTTTGTTTAAATGTTTTCGTTTCAATTTTTGTTTTAAAAACTTTCGTTTGATTTTTTAGTTTGAAAGAGAGAACATTGACCAGGGACCTCGTCGCGCATCAAAACCAAATCATCGATCACGTGACCGTACTACACCCGAAAAGACCTACCAAATTGAAAGGGGATACCCGTCCATACCTTATCAAATAGGATAAACTGAGTCAATAACCGAACACGTGGTTGTACTAAAAAAAAAATTGGCAATAGGAACACCGAAACATATTGAGATCCTGTACTATGCTTAAATTGGACAATTTCAGTGTACCCCTTGCCAAATTTTAAGAATGGTGCAACAATATACCCATGTCTTATGATAGGAAATGGACCCCTTGTAATCATAGGATCTCATCAAAGGGGATAAAATGGACCAAAAAGCAAACACGTGGTACAACGTTTATATTTTGGCAATTTTTTGTACCCCTAAAAGGGAACGAGATGGTCCACCCAAATTTATAGTGATATATATTAGGGTCCAATACTATGATACCAAATGTTTAAATTTGGCAATTTCTACAATTTAAGGGGTGGGCCAAGGTGCCCTTCCCGAGGGGGTGCATCAATATACCCATGTCTTACGAAAGGGAATGGACACCTATACATGACCATATAACCATATAAGGTAATAGAACCTCGTCAAAGGGGGATAAATTGGGCCAAAAACCAAACACGTGGTTGTACTAAAATTTTGGCAATTTTGTACCCCTAAAAGGGATCGAGATGAACCACCCAAATTTATAGTGATCTATATTAGGGTTCTATACTATAATACCAAATGTTTAAATTGAGCAATTTCCAAAATTAAAGGGGTGGGCCAAAGTACCCCTTCCGGGGTGCACAAATGTACCTATGTCTTATGATAGGTAATAGACCCCTATACATGACCATATAACTATATAAGGTAATAGGACCTCATCCAAGCAGATAAATTAGGCCGAAAACCAAACACGTGGTATAACGTATTGCTTACGTTTATATTTTTGGCAATTTTGTACCCCTAGAAGGGAACAAGGTGGACCACCCAAATTTATCATAATACATATTAGGGTCCTGTACTATAATACCCAATGTTTAAATTGGGCAATTTCCAAAATTTAAGGGGTGGGCCAAGGTACCCCTTCCAAAATTTTCAAGGGGTGCATTAATATACCCATGTCTTATGAAAGGGAATGAACTCCTGTATACGCCCATATAACCATATAGGGTAATAACACCTCATCAAAGGGGATAAATTAGGTCAAAAACCTCCGAAATTTGAATTTTTGGCAATTTTTTACCCATGAAAGGGAACGACATAGACACCCAATACTGATAGAGGTACATACTATGGTCCTAGGCTACCATACCAAATTTTTAGATTTGGCAATTTCCAAAATTTAAGGGGGGTGGTCCTATATACCCCTGCCAAAATTTAGGGGGTGGGCCAAGGTACCCCTGCCAAAATTTAGAGGGGGTGGTCCTAGGTACCCCCTAGGTCATTGACCCCGGGCCAGGTCATTGACCTTTGACCTATGACGTCATAAAGGTCGGGGTCAAAGTCCAAAGTTAGGCAGAGTGCTGCCATTACTACTAACGCATTGCCAGAACGAACTTTAAAGGAATTAATTTTCTTCGAAATTTGTATGAAATTGTATATTAAATTTATTTGAAACAAAATATTCCAGTACGGCTATGCCGGCTAGGCTAAGGAAGAGAGAAGAGAGGCTAGGCTAATGAGAAATGGATCAAATGGTGGAATGAAGAAGATGGGAAGAAACGTGAGTACCCTGAGAAAACCCACGCACACGGTGTTTCTCCACCACAAAGCTCAGCTCACTTGACGCGAGCTGGGATCGAACCAAGGATCTTATGCCCTAGAGGTGAACGTTCTACCACTGAGCCAACACGGCTCTTAAATTTATTAAAGATTAAATTTAATAGATAATTATATTAATATAAATTATATAATTATTGAATCAATAATTGGTATTAATCAACACCAATATCATCTCTCTATGATTTACAGTTCCCAAGATATGACTTCTTAAATCTTCCGAAATCGGAACTTTTTTTTACCAATATCTCGGGAACGGTAAGAGTGATGCGAAAAATTCCACCACTTCTTTCAGATAGGTTTTGATGATCTATCGAATGGAGGGCTCAAAATTGAAAAATTCGCAAATAACAGATATACACATACACACAGAGACACATAGGGAATTCAGTAACGAACTTTTTAAGTTCGTTGGACACCTTATATAATTCTTCAGCTAAGCGATCACTACTTTTCATGTATAATATGGTAGATAATAATACGGTAGGTAATAAAAGTGCATTAGTTTACATAATCTGAATCGAAAGTTAATTTAGAACTCAAAACTTTAAAAACAAATGTTCCTAGCCCATATTCACTGCATTACCTTTCTTTAAAATATCCTATTGATTTAAATTGGTTCGGTAGTTTATTTGTAATGCAACACAATTCTTGTATAGACTATTATATACGATACATAAAGTCATTGAGGAAAGTGAATACCATACTTTATTTGTAATTTGTATACTAAATATGCTATCTTCGTCTGTCAGAGATTGTGCAGTATCTGGGGCTGGCAACTCAGAAAAACAAAATTACGGGTATTCGCTCATACTCCTCGAAACAAATTATGAACAATTGTGTTTTGATATAGTTGAGCATGATAAAAACACCGATCTGCCGATAAAATACTAGTTATTTGCCAACTCTAGCACAAGTAGTATATTCATAGAAACACATCCTAACATATGAATGCATATAATTTGAACCTCTAAATAACTGACAATAGTACAATGTAATTTATAGTACTATTTGAGCATTTACAGAATGTATGAAAATTAGTAATATCAAGAGTGTGGAGCTCATTGTTGCAACTAGCCTTTGTCAACGGAATTAAATTTCAACTTTAACAGTTTCTTTTTTTTAAGGGGGGGGGGTTGTAAAAACAGTAACAATTAAGAGAAGCCGTAATTTAAGGTAAGATATAAAATTTACTTCAAATAGTTTTATTTTCATATATATAACTACTCTGTGTATAAATCTTGAAACTATTCTTTATGAGTGAAGGAAACTTATAACATCTGTGCGTCTAATTGTCCGTATTCAAATTGGATTGACTCCAGGAATCGAGATATTGTATGCTTCAGAGGTATATCAATACAATTTTGCGCTGAAAATAAAGGTTTATTTTTACTGAAACACTACTTTAATACTTAACATTCTTTGCTGTATGCGGTTGCTCAACCATGCAAACTATAGCACTAGCCGCCGCTGTATACCTAGAATTGTGAACCATCCTCGTATGCGTCAAAAAATGAAATGTAAATAAAAAAAATGAAACATAAAAATACGAGTCAGTATGAAAACTGAAAAATCGAACTCTACAAGCAACAACTCTACAAAAACGAAAATGAAATCTTACGAAATGAAGTTTTACGTCCCACGGTTATGTGGGATAGGCTAAAGGAGACAGTGATGATGAAAATGAATGAAGTGGTGGAATGAAGAAAGTGGGAGGAAACGGAAGTACCCTGAGAAAACCCATGCACATGGTGTTTGTCCGCCACAAAGCTCACGGCGCGAACTGGGATATAAACAAGAATCCCGTGCACCAGAGGTGAACCCTCTATCACTGAGCCACCGCGGTCCCGCAGCAGCTCTACAGAGGCAACTTTTAGATTTTTGTGATATTTTTCATGATATGTGTGTGATTCTGAAAACAAGTATAACTGAAAGTCACGTTATTTCACGACTAAAATTCCACTGAAATTGAAATTGGGATATCATTTTCTTAGTTTAACGTCCCATGATTATATATATATATATATACCTATGCTAAGGGAGACGATAAATGAAATACTGGAATAAAAAAAGAATGTAATAGAAGAACACCGAGAAAACCTACGCACACGGTGTTTGTCCACTACAAATCCCACTGGAACCAAATTAGAGATCCCATGCAGCAGAGGTGAACGCTCTATCACTGAGCCATAACAGTCCATGAATGTCATGTTGTGATCATATAAACAATCGTCTAGAGAAAATATTTTTTTGTATTATTGCGATCGCAATACAATCTACGTCATCAATCAATCAATAAAACCATGCAGACCTACAAAATTAGTGATAAAGCAAATAAAATTATATATTCCTGATGACAATAGTTTGCGACATAGGACATATTTTTTTTCTTTAATTTGTCTCTTCACTACCACCAGTTAATTTTTGATGAGGAACCTATACTAATGGGAATGTGCATTACTATTTTTTACATTATTATTTTTCTTTACTCTTCTTGTAATTCCATATAAGATTTAAATTTTCTTCATGCTAGAATTTATACCGTACGTATGGGCAACACCTAAATTTAAAATAAATAAATAAATAAATAAATAAATATTTCTCTCAAGATATATTATTAAACTGTGTTACATTTTAAGTATTATAGTTAGAGACATAATTTTGTGTGTAATGAAGCCCATTGTTGTATCTGGTAACGTATTTGGTGAAGGCATATTACTATTATTATTATTATTGATGAACGTATTGTAATTTCGAACTTGAACATAGATGAAGAATATTTTTATTCAATTCATTCATTCATTCATTCTTTATTCTTTCATTTATACATCATCAGTCAGAGATCAGTACATAGAACTTGTCAAATAATATTAAGATACTTTAATATTATTGACAATACATTAATTTTACAAAGTATCACCCAAATATTTATTAATGTCATAATACATTTTGTTACATAAAAAATTGAAGAGTTCATTTTTGAATTTCTGTATGGTTTTGATATCCTTCAGGTAAGTCGGGAGCTTATTATACAACTTAATGGACATAGAAAGGATGCTTCTTTTGGTGCACGCATAGTTTTCGTAGGATGTGAATATGTTATTCTTTCGTCGTGTGTTGTATGAATGTACATCGTTAACACGAAGAAAACTACTTTCATTTATCTTTACATATATAGTACTTTTGTATATGTAGAGGCAATTCACAGTTAAAATTTTATTTGACTGAAAGACCCTTTTGCATGAGGCTCTTGGTGATAAATTAAAAATAGATCTTGTTGCCTTTTTTCGTAGACGAAAAATAGTAACACTGAAAGAAGAAGCTCCCCAGAAAATTATTCCATAACTTAACAAGGATTGAAACTTACCATAGTACAACAACAACTAGGTTTCTTTTGACACAGAACCACGTAGTCTATAAATCACAAAACAGATACGGCTTAATTTGTTATGTAGATCAGTAGTATGCGCATCCCATGTAAGTCTGTTGTTAATTGTAACTCCTAAAAATTTAGTGGATTTTGAATAGTCTACAAAAGTTGAATTTATCAAACTGGGAGGTACTATTCGAGGTGTACGTGAGTAATGAAAATTTAGTGCTTTTGTTTTCTTTTGTATTTATCATCAGTTGATTGAGATGCCCATTTTGTTAAACAATCCACAGTTAGTTTTAATTTGTTCTAGTTTATCTGCATTGTTCACTGTTACAAGGACATTTGCATCATCAGCATATAGTACAATATATTGTGGATACATAAATTGAACAAGAACATTTATGTCAATAATAATAATAATAATAATAATAATAATAATAATAATAATAATAATAATAATAATAATAAAAGAAATTGGCCCAAGAATTGAGCCTTGAGGAACACCAGCAGAGATAGTAGCAGTTTTGGATGAAAATGTGACGTGAAAAAGGTCAATTGTTCTTAGTATTTTTACTAGTTCTTTTATAGTATTATAGTTCTTTTTTCACAGTTTTATCTAAGAATTCACACAAATTTAAATAGCGAATTAAAAAAAAATGCACACGTCTTGACTTGCCGAGTTCATTTGACAAGGTAAAACGCAATCTTTTACATGTATGACTTTGACCGTTGTAAAATATGGTCAAGTGCCATAAATATATGGCATTTCTTCTGATAAAAGGAAGTATAAAGTGTTCTCAGAAGATACATTTTCTTGGTTTATAGAGTAGGGATGACTAACAATGGAAAAAACGTATATAAGACTATATGGAAAATGTTAAATTCGCTTTGCAATGAAAATTACATAGTATATAATACTAGACAAATAAAAAGCTTAAGCTTTGTATTATGCTGGTTCTCAAGTACTGATTTACCTTTCCAGAAAATTATACTAATAGTGTAATGCAACACAGTAACGAGATAAAATACAACAATATTCACTTCTGTGAAATAAAACAAAGCACTGTAATCATTTATTTAGCAACCTTAAAATCCTATCTTTGCCATGTGCATTTTTAAAAGAGCGAATATTGTTACCCGTGTGGTGCGTCAAGTATTATTTCTCTACTATATAAATTTATTTCGCAAACCCACTATATGCTTATTCATATAATCCTCTGAGTTACTTCTCAATTCATTTGCTTTCTTTCTTTCTTCTTCTTCTTCTTTTCGATAATAATAACAGTTTTAACACTTAAGATCGAAATTTAGTATTGATTTTTCTGAAGAATTGGAAAACTGTACACAGAACTCCCATCTTCCTTACTGTAACTAACAGTGTTAACATAGCCATTAGGACTGAACTAGGTGCATGTTTGGTAAAGTATGCTGAATCAAATACTGTGGAAATTTCGGTGCATTGTGTTGAATCGAGTGCTATAGATTCTTTTTTTTTTGGTGCAATAACAGTAGATATAGATTTCATTATTTGTTGTAATTTATGATGTAGTGCTATTACTTTTCTAAACTACCTTTGACCAGATTAACAAAAGAATGGGTACTTACCAATGAATCCTCCCTTGAAAAATTTAAACATTTTGACGTTTCGGAACTCACAGCTGGTTCCTTCCTGAGTGGCAAGGTAAAAAGGATTAAAACGGAAAGGAGATAAAAGGAGTAATACCAGGAATACATACCACTGTATAAAAGTAACGTACAGAAAGGATCCTAAGATGAACAGAATAGAGTGAAAAAAAAAGTAATTATAATTACCTTTGTCCAGATTTAATTTTGGTCCTAATGAATAATGATTCGTATATTTGTCTTTCTATAAGCGAAGAAGATGTGTGCGAAATGTTGGGTTTGTTTAATGGAATTCTTAGATTCAGCTAGGTGTTTTGATAGTTCTGAAACTATTTGAATCTTGTCCTTAGAGTCTCAACATATTTTACTATTCTTGTTCAAACGTTTTTCTTCGTCATACGATGCAGGTTTGGTCACAATAGTATACCATCTCGAAAATGCCAGAGTTAACTTTTGCGTCTACTTAATAACTTTTGTACCCTGTTAGAAAAAAATTTCATATTTTTTCGTGATTTCTTGATCACACTAAAATCATATTTTTGTGGAATTGTTTGCATTAAATTTTAACTAAAATCAAAGAGTGAAAAAACCTGGGCAAAGGATGAAGAAGATATATTTGTCTGCTATTTTTATTATTACTATTTTAGTGCTTTTGTAAATGCCCAGAGCTTTCCGTTTCCACTTGTCTAACGATTGTTTATTGTTACCATCTTGAAGACCAATTGCATATGCGGAGTTTATTGACTGCCAATATTCTGCTTTTGTAATCTATTTTGTAAACTGAGAGGAATAAATTAATAAAAACATTTGAATTAGTTTGATACGAAATTTTATTTCAATTACATTGATTTGTATGTTTGTTTGAAACTTTTTTTCATTACCTAGATCAAGAAGGACGTTACGTACTAAAGGTAAAATTCATGCAGAGGTTTAGTCACGGGGTCCCATCGGAACCAGCCCTTCCAAATGATTTTCTGGACCCTCAAAATGGCCAGCTTTTAAAATATCGTCGTAAGATTACCTCGCTTCAGTCATTTAAAAATAACAAAGTTTACATATAATTAATAACTTACGGTAAATTAATTACCCATCGAAAAATAGTATATCTCTTCCATGTAAGGAATTACAAAATGAACAGCTTGCTAGCATATCTGCTACAATCGATTGATCTAGTGCTCCTGTGCGGATCATGTCCAATATGTAGTATGAAAATATTAAGCTGTTAATAAAATAATTATGGTGCTTTTTAGTCACGAATATAAAGGATTTTTTTATCATGAAATCTTAAAGAAATTAAGAGAAATTTCAAGGAAAATCAGTCTTATGTAGATAGGTTCTGTGTACAAGGCCTTAACCAAAGAACTGATTGGTATACACGAGAATCCTTCCTTCCAAATACCTTCTATAAAATGAACAGAGACCTATGAATGCTCGTACATCCTTAACCGTCTGTATGTGGACGAAGTATAATACTGACCTGTGTTTACAATCAGTGGCGGCCAGTGGATTATGGACTTTTGTGTTGCAGTACGAACGATCGGAGACAGAGGATAGAAACCGGACTCATTAGCTAATCAATTTTAAATGCAAATGCTATGTGACACGTGAAAATAAACAAAATTCTGTTAAAAAAACTAAAAAATAATGCAGAACATTTTATCCTATTACTTATCTTATTTAAATAGGTCTATTCTCCTCTCTTTGATTGCAGCAAATCTGTCCTTACATGCTGGCTGAAGTCTGGTATTCTCATTATCATGTCTTTTCGATGGAATGCATAGCCAATGCTGACAACCTTCCTTGGGACATTGAATTTTTGCTTAAAATGACCTCTCCTGTATTCTTCCAGAGGAATACTATTTCCTCCCGGATACTCTGTATTTTCAGATAGAAGTAGTTTATTCTATTTTCTTAAAAATCAGTTAGTGATCCAGGTAAGTATACAAATATAGAAACACGACATTATATTTTGCTGTCTTTTAAGTTTTTGACCAACCCTTCATCAGCGCCCTAATACTTAGTCCGATGCCTACATTTTCATCTGACCCGATGTCCTATGGCTCTAATGTCTCTCCCGATGTTTTCCTGCCCCTTTGTCTGTCTCCCCAGTCATTCTTTCAGTCATCCTATTAAAACTGGGATAAATGGTTTTTAAAGTTGGACTTATACAGAAATGTGTTACTGCAGAAGAATAAGAAGTCAGCCCACTAAAACTTGAGATAATGTTGGAAGGTGGTACCATACACTCACACTAAGATTTGTAGTATTGTACAATTCTTGCTCACAAAAACTAAGAAGAAATTAAAGGAAGAAGACATTTTTCATAAAAATGTAATCACGAAAAACTGGAAAAGTTACACATCAAATGAGGAAGAAATATATCATAAAGAGAATAATCTATATATTAAAATGCTAGAAAAGTTTATATGTTTGTGGACGTTTATATGGTTATGGTAAATCCTTTCAGTAGTGAGTTCTCGGGAACCATAAACTCTAGAAAGATGCCGTTTTCACTGACCGATTGCAGATTTTGTCCAGTTCTAATTGAATATTTAAAAAAATGGCCGTTATTTATTTATTACATTTTTTAGGGGTAAACTGGACGTATTGAAATTTTAAAAAAGTAAAGCATCATATTCTACAAGTTCTACATTCCAACACCACATATTTCTCTACAGGGGTTGTATACCTATCAAGCATTTGTTTCACAGCCAAATGATAATGAAAGACGAAGGATAACTATTTCTTCTGTCTAAGATGAATCTTTATTATTTGGAGTGTTTTGTCCAATGAACACCATATATCAATGACATTATAATTAATTGTGTATATAGTGTATTTACTTACTACATACTGCATGCAAGAAGAAAGAAAACACTGATCATACATGAATTAGAAAGTCCAACCGGAAGTAGGCTCAATCTTGGAAACGGTGCGAAATATTGAAAAAAATATAGGAAGAACTCCCCTACATGATAGGGATATTTTGCCGAACTTAATCAAAGCGTCTTTCACTTGTGTCTGTAAAGGGACATGTACAGATGTTGATAATACAGCTAGTCATGTATTGTAATCAAATAAAAATGTAATCAAAATCAGTGCTAATTACCCTTTTTTCTTAAAAATATCGAATCATGTAATTTTTAATGCTTTATCAGTAAATATATTCTAAAGCTTTATATTTAATTAAATTATTTTTCAATAAAGTATACTATTTTAAATTGTTCTTACAGTTACACGATATCTTGGATTTCATTTGACGGAGGTCTAAACTTCAAATGACCTTACAAATAGAGGTAAAAGTAATATTTCTAATGAATAATTCTAAAGAATATGAACTAGACTTTTAATTATTCTTATTCTTAGAGATTGGAAATTAAACAAAATGGCTATTTCTTAATGTTAGAGTCAAGGGTGTAACTATAGGGTGACTGAACTGGCAAATGCTCATTATATAATATATTGAAAAGCTCTTTCACACTCTCTGAAGATTTCAACTACTGTAAAAATGATTTAAAGATACGCCTTTTATATGATTAATCTCATTGAAACCTTAGAATATACCTTAAAGAGTAGAGTCCTTAAACAGATGAGGACACATAAAGTATTCTCTGAAATCATAAGAAAATATGCATCTTCATACTTACGTGATGTGCAAAAACTAATCGATGCTTATAATCGTATTATAATACAATATAAAACAGATAAATTATAAAGAAGTATAAAATTTATTCGAAAACATTTCTATACAAAATCACAAAGTGGCACAACTTTTCGAATCAAAGATGATGCGAGATATATTAATGTAAATGACTAGTTCAATATTTTGTATTGTAAATTTATGGAAATGTTTCTATTTATACTTCATCTGCCAAAGTTTCGAATGTGGAACACAAATGCAATGGTTAGTATCACCTTGGATGCATATGTAGAGTACTCTCCAGAAGAGGATTCAACAACATTAGATACGTGAACAGGAGTTGCACGAGACGTTGATGTAACTTTACACCACGTTGGTCCAATTTCTACTATATTTGAAGCGTTACTTGTTAATTCGTGATCCCCACTGGTTAGCACTGTCAAATATATTGGATTGTGATCAGTTTCAGCGCGCAACGAAACAGTAATATGTTCCCTTTGTCCAGAAGGTTTAGGAGCTGCAGTTTGCTTATCTTCCCATACGAATGCTATCCTCTCAAATCCTCTTTGAAGTGCTTGTTTATCCTTAGAATACTGTATAATGTAATTTTGAGCTGAAATATAATTCAAATAGCATGAATATCTAAAGATTAATATTAGTGGGTGATGACTCTTTTCTATAATATTGTTAAAATTGTATTTTAATAGGCATTTTATATCTAAGTATATTAGATTGACATCATACTTATTAAGTCATGTATATTTAATCTTTACTAACTCATGTTTGTTTATGAAAATTCAGAGTGTGAACAACTGCTGTTAGATTTTGGTCTTGGCTTATCGTTCCGGTGCGTTAACCACTGCGATAGCAGTCTGTCGTTAGATTAGTCCTATATTTGTTAAGATCAGTATTGAGTTGTTCACACCACACAAACTTTATCGTAGTGCAGTAATTTCTAGCGCACGGTAATTCGTAGTGCACGGTAATCGGACATCCTGGTTCGATTTTTTGACCAATTGCTGTTTTTTTACTACGAATTTTCATTTAATTCACAGGTACAGAGGATATGGAGTAAGCAAAAATAGGTTCCTTGAAACACTTATCATGCTTCTATGTATTTTGTGTGATAAAGATCAAATTAAACAGTTAAAGTAAAAGAAATTTCATTTTATTCATATGTATAACTCTCTTATTTGTAACAGTTTGTGACATTTGAAAATTTTAAACTTATGAGTGAAAACTGGCAGTTGTAGCATAATAAAACCAAATAAATTTCAAGAAATGACAATTTATATTGCAAAATTGAATATATTCATTGCATTTTCATATCATTAGTTAATCAAAAATCCACATTAAATGTGTTAATCTACATTAAAGATTGTAAATAGTACTAATTAAGTAATAATTATGATTCTACTTACATGTTTCTGTAATTCTTGAATTTCCTTTAAGCTTCCAAGCTTTCGACTCCCCCCCCCCCTGGAGCCTTGGTCACGGAGGTTAAAAACAGGAAGAAAAAGAGTAGAAACATCAAGGAATAAAAATGGAACGGACTTACCAAGGGATGAGCTGTGTTGTATGGAAACACGTTGCCAATTACATCAGCGATCAAAGGGTAAACATGATACAAATTAAAATATGGCGGAGTCAATTTGTGCGCCTTTCTTGTTCCTTGTTGGGAGGTTGCTGGAAGGTTGTCAGTCATGCCAATATTGTGAAAAGTTTGTGATTACCGCCTCACCGCCTCCTATTCGCCACTCAACCATCCCTTGTCTAAATTTATTTTTTCTTTTTAATGAATAAATAAATTTTCAAAACCCAGTCTCATTTCTAGCTCCAAATAACATTCTTGAACCTTCTATCCTGTGTTGCGTTTCTTTTAAATGTTTCGATAAACTTGACACCGGATTTTCCCCTTATGAATATCTAATATGCTCTTTCACTCGGACTTTTAGATTTATCTTCGTTTTGCCTATGTAACTTTCTTGACAAGTGCATTTTATTTCATAAATACCCGAGTTTTCATTGGGATTCATGCAATAACTCTTAAATTGGGTAATGTTCTTTTCCAAAGTTTCGGGGGGCTTTAAAGCTGTACGAAAACCGATATTGTGTATAGATTCTATTTAATGCAGTTGTCAATTTGGGAAAAATAGGCAATCCAACCCATTTTTTATCTTTTATGTCGGTTTCAAGTTTATCGAAACTTAAATTTCTTTTAACCGGATTATACCGATTATTTAATAATGAAGTTGAATACCCATTCAAACTACCTTGCTTCATCAGGTATTTAATCTCTGTCTGTAAATCTGTTTTTGAGGAAGTAAGGCGCACAAATTTACTCTGCCATATTTTAGTATGTATCATCTTCATCCGTTGACTGTTGACGTACTTGACAACGTGCTTCCGCACAACAGAGCTCTTCTCTTGGTAAATCCGTTCCATTTTTATTCCTTGGTGTTTCTATTCTTTATCTTCCTGTGTTTAACCTCTGTGACCAAGATTCCAGGAGGGGAGTCGAAAGCTTGGAAGCTTAAAGGAAATTCAGGAATTACAGAAATCTGTAAGTAGAATGGTAGTTAGAATTCCTGAGCATGGTTTTACATTGTCTAGTAATTATGACTTTAAGATATCAACAACCAGAGAATATCAAAACGAAGAAAATATAAGAAAATTACAAATCATAGAAATATTAGTTTCATAAACGTGAACCTGCAGAGAAAATACATTAATGAATATCGTGGCCAGTAATTATATAAAAATCAGTTCATATTAGGTAAATCTTACCTTGGTATTATATAAAGCAGGAGCATGTTTTACAACATATAGTTTACTTCTGATTGCATGATATCATAAGCATTCTCTTTAGGTTGTCCACATCAAGTTAGCAAATATATCCGTTTGAGGTCTAAAAGCGATCATTTAAGATCTACCGATGTCATATGATCATATTTAAAGCATATTCCAACCTTGGAATTCATAGCAAAACCAACCGTGCTTCCATGACTTTGATTGGTCAACAAAGATTCATCTTCTGCAGTAAGGAGTATTAAATTCCATTCCTTACAGATAAGCTGCATTACATGATAATGGGGAGTAATATGATTTATATTTCCTCTAGAAGGGTGAACATAGCTCAAGAAGCAATCATAAAATGGCAAATATCTCAGTGATTACAATAAATTACATTTATTCACCATTTTATGTAAGAATAGCAAGATATGGTATCTATGTCATTTTGCCCCAACTGTCGGTCTTTACTAATAAGCAAAGATCATATATATAACTACAATAACATTGGACTTATATATATAACTAAAACAAAATAGAAACATTAAATTAAGAAGTATACACTGTTTCATTTAATAATCAAAAGAAGCAATCTTCATTTAGTCATTTTGTCGTACGTTCATTAACATTTGTTTCTATCCTACAAATGCCACATGTCTTTGAAATCCTCATGTCAAAAGATGTTCTGGACAGAAAGATATCAACAGAAAACAATATGATGAAGCAACATGGGTTAAACACAGAAAATAATAGATATTCAAAACAAAATTAATTGTAGGAAAAATGAAGATCAGAGTTAATGTGGGTGCAGCTGCACCCGTTGTACCTACTATGCAGCCGCTTATGGTCATACATATACGGCCTCTCTCTCTCTCTTTGTACGTATATACTTTATATATACATAGCGTGAGTTTTTTATTATAAGACTGCGAAATATCTGGAGAAATAAGCATGGGACGTAAAAAATGTCCCAAATAAAAAGTCAAATTTTGGAGGGAAAATTTCACCTCTGATAAAATTAACTCATCCGCTCCCTCCCTGGAGGTGGGACGGGAGAAGTTTTCAAAACTAAAATGAAGATTCCCATTTTTTATTGCAGATTCAGATTTAACGGGGAGAAAAATAAAGAAATTTTTATTATAAACATTGTTTTTTTTCGATTCGCAATAGATGGCGCTGTAATTGGTGAAAACTAATTTCACTAAAATTTCTTTAATTGGAAGACTCCAGCTTTTATTCCAAAATAAATCTGCGATAAACAGCACCAATATTTTGTCTTAAATGTTTTCTTGATTCGCGATAGATGACGCTACATTCAGCATGAAGTAGTTAAGTTACTTTCTTTTAATTGAAATACCAATGTTTTCTTTAATTAAGTTTTACTGTTGATCAAAAGTTGATATAACGGAACCTATCTTTTGCACGTTAACTCAGTATAGGGGTGCTTGTTTCTGGTACGTCCCCCTGCTTCACACCTTTCAGTTACAGTAAGTGCTCAAATTGACTACCTTCACCTCGATGCATTTATTGATTCTCGTTTCAAATGATTCTATACAAGTTACATGTGTGCCTGCAAAAATCTGGGTCAAGTATTTAGGATTTGTCCCACAATGTTTTCAATATATATTGTCATTTTGTCTTTTAGGAAATCAAACTAAAAGAACTCTGTATACGTAAGGGCCTCCCAGATCGCCCATAAATTAGAATAATTTCACTTTTCTTTTGTGTAATCGGATAATCCATACGTATGGAGGGACAGTAGAGCTCAAATGACAGTACGAAATATAACAAAACATAATTAAAAAAAACTAGGAAAAACTATTTCAAGAACAACAAATGAGCGAAGTTTAAAACAAACGAAGCAACTTAACAAATGTACTACAAAATATGCAATTGAATATGTTGCCAGTGGTACCTAAATGTCAAATAAAATACAATTCAAAAATAATATAAAATAAGCAAATGAAATGACTGTTAAACAGTCGTCTTCAACAATTAGATTAGCGTCTTTCTCGGTTGAAGAAGTGAGTATCAATTATAATAAATAATCGATAACTTTGCTCTCTAAGGTGCTGTGAACGTGAACCAAGCAAAGATGTAGCCGATAAAATGCTTGGTAACCAATACGATTGCCACTGCAGCTGTACCTAATTGCACCCCACATACGACACATTTGAATTGTCTGAATTCACTTCGAATGGAGAGACATCATTCATACCACTTATCATAAGTAGAAAGAACAGATCCTAATTGAAGAAACCTTAGTGAAGCTAGTTTTGGCTGGTAACAGCGCCATCTATCGCGAACGTTTCTAATAAAATTTCCTTATTTTTTCAACTAGAATTAGAATCTGCAACAGAACATGAAAGCCCTCATTTAAGTTTTCAAAGTTGCCTCCACTCAACCTCCAGGGCGGCAGGTGAGTTAATTTTACCATAGCTAAACTTTTCCTTTTAAAATATTAATTTTTTATTTCGAATATTTTTTCGTCCGATCCTTATTTCTACAGATATTTTGCAGTCTCAAGTTAAAAATTCACCCTATATATACACTTTCGATTTGAATAAATAACTAAATTTTATTGTTTTTCTTTCTTACGAACATCAGAAAAAATATATTAATTATAGCACTCTTAAAATTGAAGTCATTATCGTGTTCACTAATGACACTATTCTAGCAACGTAACAGTATTGGCAATTCGTGTGACATTTTTATGGCAAGAGCTATCAATTTCTCGCAGTCATACATTTTAAATTTAGGAATAAGAATGATAAGCACAAATCCAAAATCACGGGTTAATTCTGCGTTCCGAAGAATTATGAAGCACAACGTCGTGTAATGTGGGACTATTCTGTAAAATACGGGACATAATTAAAAAAATCTAGAACACAGCTGAGATGTTTGAACCACCAACAAATGGCTAATTAATATGTAGGGATGAAACATGACAAGACAAAATCAGTTTATATAATCCTTATGAAAAGGACGACAAGTTGTCAAATAGTGGTCACAAAGAAAAGGAGACATTTAAAGAAATGTCCACATAAAAAAAAAGTTTAAAACAAATAAATTGCTGAAATAGTAATGAGCAGTTTAAAGCTAAGAGAAACATCGTGAAACACGAAACATATCGAAGTGAAAGTTTTACCTGTGCCATAATCCAGTAAATTGCCAGGAGCTGTCCATGACAATTGAACAGAGGTGCCACTTTCAGTAGGAAAAACAGATTCAACTGTTAGGTCGATAATTCGATTAGGTGGGTATTTTGTAGGCCAAGAAGTTACCTACGAAACAAAATATACAGATCTTACTCAATCAAGAAATCTAAAATAACTTAACACAGTACTAGTAATTATTTTAAATCTTCACCTATGTAAAAATACATTTTGACTATTTCTCTACAAAAACTTAAAAGCTTAAGTAGTATTTGTACTCACATACTCACTGCTAACTATAGGTATTATAGAAAGTTACTACAGGTTTAGAAAGAAAAAGCATGGTAAATTTTAGAAGGGAATCTATGTTAAATTGAATATAAACAATTAGAAAAATGTCTTGTTTGAAAGTAGGTATGTTGCAAATTACGATGGGAAGAATTTTAAAAATTAATTACTGAAAAGAGAATTGGATAAAAGTTGTTAAAAATACCGAAAAGATAATGTCGATGGAATTTTTCCATTTGAAAATGGAAGGCTCGAAGCAGACATTCTTTAGAGAGAGAGAAAGAAAAGCGAGTAAGACTCTCGTAATGATATATGCTGAACAGACTGAAACATTAAAAGGATTTCATTACTTTTCATGACTCAGATACAGAATACGTATTTAAAGTATTAAGTACAAGCCTTTATCTTAGTGTGTGTATTATATGAATATAAAACTTTAGCAAACTTGCTTTTTGAACAAAAAAAAAAAAATAGTTGATTTCTTCTCAGAGTAACTTCAAAATGGAAGCGGTTGTAATACTGAATAAATTATTAGGATTATTATAAAATACACTAAAATCTGTATACCTAATTTGAATTGTAATTCAAAAACTTAACTAAAACGCAAAAGGGAATAAAGTGGCTCCCCGTGAAGGCTATATAGCTGTTCGTCAAGGTAGAAGTAGACGTTTAGCATTGTGTGATTAACTGAAATTTAGCATGAACCAACCAACCACAAAAGTCTTCCTTTGGTTTTTTAATTAGCATAATCTGCCAGAAGAAGGTAGACGCCGATGTCAATCCTGAAATATTTCCCTTATGGTAGGTACTGATAACATAGATAAGGGAGTGGCAACTGAATTATTGGCAATATAACCATAAATATCTTATCAAGAACGAAGTGTCAAGACATTCTGGTAGAGTATATTTATGACTAAGAGCAGGTACTTAGATCAGAAGACGGAAGCTTTATGAGAATAATGTAATATATGTTGTTATGTAGTAATTGTTGAACTGAACAATGCAGCTTCATGGAAGTTTATATTTGTTACATAAATTGAAAACTATATTTCATTTTTTAATTCTTTAGAGAGATGAAGCTATTATTTTATTTTTAATATCTTTAAAATACACAACTTCGACGTAACTAACAATACAACATACTATTACTTAACAATTAAGATAATATTTGTGTTCTTTTCATTTACATACTCACTTATTCACCATAAGCTCTTTCAAACTTGATCTATTTCTTTCCTAACATCCAGGAACTAAGAATTAATTTAATCGGATGAGGGTATTACTTAAATCAAATTACTTAAGCTATAAGCTTGAAATTTGGGGAATGTATTGGATTTTGTGACGTAAGGTACTACTAAGGATGGATTTTTAAAAACTCAACGATGAAGAGCGAGTATAGAGGTTGCAATTATTATAATGAGATGTCCATATCTCAGAATTTCTTAAGGTTTGAGACATGAAATTTGATATTTGAGAATTTTCTTTAAAAAATAATTAAACTATACTCCGTGTCACCCGAATTGGCGTATGGCGTTAGCCAATAAGCTCGCAGTGTGCTGTTACCAAACATTCAGTGACGAATCTAATCATTCATAATTGTCCACAAATACAAATAAAATCAATTATGAATGATTAGATTCCTCCCTGAAGGTTTAATAACAGCGCACTGGGCACTGCGAGCTTATAGGCTGATACCATATGCCAATTCGGGTGACACAGAGTATAGTGTTTTGGCGCTTTTTGATATTTGACTTAGAAGGAAATAAAAAGGGGGGTGCTGGTTCACTGCTTATGCAAGATGTTCGAATTTCGTACGAAACTTCGAATTTAGAGCAACCCTGTTTGAAAAATACAGAAGGAACGCAAAATATAGCCAGCAGTAACACATGGAAGCGTTTGCTGATACAACAGATACATAGTTTAGGGTAAAGAAATGGAGAGAAAACAATTGATCAATTTTCGCTGTGATAACTTACTGTTGATAGAAAATGTGGTTCTATCAAATCAAGGGAATAAAACCTGGATGTCTCCATTTGCTGAGCGGAGATACCAAATAAATTATATAATCATATAGGGTAGTTTTTTCTATAGTCGATAATTCCTCATAATGTTCTACAGGCTAAAGTGTAACCAAACCATATACAGGGTGTATCAAAAATGACTTTAGAACTTTGAAAACTCACATTGATTTATTTATTTAGCTTACAGACATGGTTTTGTTGTCATTTTGTAGCAAAATACTTCAAGTTTTTTTTTTTACCTTATACCTAAAGGGGTTCAATGTAGCTTCTATTGGTGATGCAGAACACACCCCATCTGAAGTCGATTTCTGCTCTATAACGTCTTCAGACGTACGGGAACGACCTGAACATTTGTTGTGTCTTATCGAACATCCAGTTTCAATAAAACACATATGTCACTGATAAATAGTAGGCCTATTGGGAGGATTTTTACCTTACTTTGTACGAAAATTACATTGCAGTTGTCGCCGAGTTGGATTCTTCAAACCAAAACACACAGCTTGCACGCTCGGGACCAATAAAGGCAGCCACCTTTGCTGCAACTTTCGCTAGCGCTTACGATAGCTCTTCTGAACTAGTGTACTACGTGAGTCAAAACTTGATGTATTTTGCAACAAAATGACACCAAAACTATGT
Organism: Thermobia domestica; assembly: GCF_964235325.1. Classification (NCBI taxonomy): domain Eukaryota; kingdom Metazoa; phylum Arthropoda; class Insecta; order Zygentoma; family Lepismatidae; genus Thermobia; species Thermobia domestica. Next base: position 311,445,435 of record NC_137454.1, on the reverse strand, counting down.
CTGTAAAATCTGCAAATTAAATGAATAAATTAATATTAGTTTCAAAGTTGTAAAGTTCTTTTTGATACATTCTGTATATTTGTCCGGAATTTCGAGAGATACTTGAGAAGAAATACACTGGAAATATAGAATTGATGTAAGATTATTTCGAACTCTGCAGCAGGTATTAGTCATGTAATGTTACGACATGAGAAGGGCCAGAGATAAGAAGTCTGAATTCCAGAAGAAATCTTGCAAATAAGGGAAAGAAAAGTGTAAAGACATTAAAGACGAGAAACGAATATACCGATAGTAAAACATCGATTTAAGATAGGAAACCAACTAAGTCAGAGAAGTATACAGTACACATAAAGTGCTGACAAAGAATAATTAAAAAGGGGAAAGAAATTTGGATAATTTACTATATAGCGGCAAATTCAATGAGAATAACAAAGAAATAAAGGAGAACTATTATGAACATGAAAGAAAAAAGAGTGCTTTCAGAATCATCTAGCAATTTCGAACTAATTTAATCAAACATGTCTAATATTCTTCCTGATATTTCTTTTTTCTCTTTGCTTACTCATTAGTTTATTTAGTTGGTTGGTTGGAATTTAGTAACCCTTTCAGCACCGAGGCTATATCAAACGTGGACCTATAGCTTAGCGTGGGTTCCGAACCACATGGGCTTTTGCTGGGAATCAAACCTGAGTCTCCAGCGCCGAAAACTTGTACACTAGTTACATAAGCATTAGAAACTCTTATCTAATTTAGGTTAATTTATAGACGCTGAAGACGGAAAGAAAGGTGTTTAATGAGCGAAATGCTGTTTGAGACAAATGGAAAGGATAAATTGTATGAGCATTTGTATGAGATAAGAATTGCATGTGTATTTTAGTTATCAAAGAGAAAAATAGTACTGAAAATGAAAAAAAAAAAAAAAAAGAATTGCAATACTGAGGAAGTAGTTCGAGAAAGATTTATGTAAAGTGAAGTAAAAGACAATTGAAGTAAATAGTTACACTTACTTTTAATACAATTCATTCTCTCGCAATACAAACACAAACACACACACACTCACTCTCTCTTGCACACATATAACCAAAACAAAGAATAAGTTTCAGTTAGATTGTAAGAACACCTGAAATATTTTATCGAATAATCATTATTTACACATTGCTTCTTTGGTTAAACCCAATGTTTTCAACGAACGTAAGAATTCTTTTTCGTTGCATAGTCTGTATCCTCAGCTTCAGATTTTGAAATTTGATTATTTTGTCACCATTTTTAGTGTACATTTTAAATTTCTTTGCATTTACAAAATATTACTTAATATTACTTCAGATACTTTGCATAAACTAACCTTGAAGGAAGGTCCTTTTGCATATCGAGTAAAGTTTCCTGTACTTCTTGTAATACTTCCTGTAAAATAAAAATATATATTTAACAATTTTTTTTTTCTGTAAATTTTTATTACTCTTATTACATATTGAAATATTATATCTTAAAAAAAATACATAGCTATCTTAACACTAGCTAGAAGATCTATTTCTTTTTCGATATCTTGTATCATTAAACAGGTATCACAAAGTTAAGGTGAGTGAAAATTGTCTCGCTGGGCGGCTCTACATTTCTCCTTCCCTGATATTAATTTGTATTCCTATATACAAGAAGCATTTCTATATAGTGTTCAGCCAACCATGTTTTTACGTTGAGAAGAATCTGACTAAGCACCAGCTGGCATCATAGTCAGCTGGCTAGATGAACGTGAAAGTCATATTTTTTGTTGGAGTAACACACTCGCAGCTTTTTCCACTAGGAATATTTCAATAAGTGACTGACAACAGACTAAAGATGGATTTCCATAAAAATCTGTTAATCCCTAGTAAATACTATCAAAAATAGGCTGACTGACGAACTTGCTACAAGAGTAGTTGTGCTTTACTATGATGTTTAAATGAATTAAAGTATTGTAACAAACTTTTACTCAGTCCAATATTTAAATGAAAAAATGAGGGTTAAACTCTTTCTTCCATACTTTCTTCTATCTTATTATTATTTCTGTTCCCAACGTATCAAAATAATAATTTAAACATATGAACAAAAGTTCTGAAATGTTGACCTTTTTATATATCTTTAGAAAATCTCTCTCATGACCGCAGTTATAAAGGATATTATTCTAAACTAAATGAAACCACTTGGCATAACAGCCCACTTTATGGGTCTGAGCCTACTCCAGCGCCATCCGCCAGCCTAGCGGCGAGCAAACGGTCAGCGCTCTGCGAGGTCCTGTCCCTGACAGGCGCATCAGGAGCTTTCTAGGCCTAGTGGCCGTCACGTCTTGTTTGCACGTGACTCCCCAGTTTGCCTCACGACACTAGGTGGACGCTGAAATTTGTGAAGCACCAACCGAGAATTGAACCCAGGACCACGCGGACATGAATCCAACACTTTAACCACTAGACTACAGTGTCAGCTAAAGAATATTATTCTATATATATATATACAGGGTGGCCCAAAAGTAGGTATATATCCCTGCATTGATCAAGTATAACATTCTATTTTATGGGTTTATTTGCTTTGGCTCTTCCGAGCTTAAGATGTAAGTAAAAACACATTAAGAACAAATAATAAAGAAACCAAGTCTACCTGATGGATAACAATAAGAAATGATATAAAATGCAGTACGGTGCTGTATACCTACTTTTGGGCCACTCTGTATATGTTTATATGCAAATGTTTGTATCTACCTTCGACACAACATTAACCAAAAGCAAAGAAATAATAATCTGAGTACCTGGTTGGACTAATAGTATGGTCAATTTTAACAGTAGTAAGTTAAATTCACTTCATTTTGATTAAAAATAGTCTTTGCAAATAAGCACGCAATAAGTGATATCGAATCCGATTTTGTTAAATTTACCAAAATATTATCAGTAAAACAAGATACTAAATTTTTGAATAATTTTGACAAATTTAAATTTAGTTTCAAAATATTAGTAATATATCATGGTGACATATTTCTTTTCTTGAGAAAATTTCTACGTCACGAATTCAAAACAATTTCTTTATTTGTAACACGACAATTTTTATTCTTGAAACGTTTACAATTTTACACCATTCAACAGAAAGAAAGTTAGAAACAACATTAGGTATAAAAATGGACTTAGAAACGGAAGAAATAATTCAAATATTTCTGAATATTATGACTGGGACTAATTGTCTCACATAAATGTGTCGTCGTATCACAGTAAAACAATGATGCACTGCATGGAATAAACATATGAAATTTATTTAATTACCTTTAGCGACGATTCCACTCTACGAGAATTTCTATTTCAACGTTTCTTGTTTTCAGTAATATTATGCAATATACAAGAGGTGGGATAATTCTAGAATACATCATAAATATTGTGCATGTTTGTGTGGTTTGCATGTGTGTATATATAATATCATGAAAGGTAAGGTTTATGAACTTGAAGTCTTAATTACGGAGTTTAAAGTTCAGTGTCAACAGAATATTATTGGAAAGTAATCTCACAAACAATTTTTGTTTCATACGAACCCATCATAAATAAAAATAACATGCCTTAATAGGATAAATTTTTATTTACACAAAATATGAAGATCAAAAAGCCACACAGTTGTTGACAAAAATTGAAAGTTTGTTTTCATTTTATGTATTTATTTATTAATTTATTTTTATTGAAAGTATGGTAAAGGTTAAGCGAGTTCTTGCTGAGCCTGAATCTAGTCTGTGGCATATTTACAAGTATAACAACTAAGAAAAGGAAAAAGTGAATAAATATTCGTGAATGAAATTTGATTCATAAGTCAACAATGAAACAGAGATACTATTTTGTTGTTGAAAGTAAATATTGAACATTCTAAACTAATGTGCTGTTAAGGAAATATTTGATACGTGAAAATGTCAGTTAAATTTTGAACACATCATAGATGACATATGACATTACCTACTGACTATAAAACGACCTGATTTCAAACTTACTTCTCATCTTGAAGCAAGAAAATGCCCTAGAAATTATTAAAACTAATGTTGAGTTTTATATGCTAGATACATTCCATCGTTATTCATTATTTTTCCTTTTTTGGGAATGTTTGGTGAAATATTAAATTCACTACTTTTCCCAAAGGTTATGTGTACAATGAATTTTTAAATTTATAAGTGTATCAAATGTTATATGAAATGCTATAGTAAATAGTTATGTAGCAAAAACATTAAGTATGAATTTTACTTACATGTTCTATTGTTTTAATATAACTATTTTTGCCGTCATTTTGATATTTTCCTTAGAATTCTTTTTTCTGTATTATGCCTGTTTAGAGGAACATTTTGATTGAAGGATTAAATAGTTCTATATACTGTAACCACCAGTTTCCATAGAGATATTGTTATTAATGCGAGGCACATGTTAAAAAAAAGATATTTTTTAAATAACACGAAAATGATAGGAGAATAAATTTATTGTGACTATGTAAGTACGTACCTAGTCATTTTTCGATATAGTCACCATGAACCTCCAGATTCCGTATACCCTCTGTGTTAAAAAAAAAAAAAATTAAAAAAAATGTTACCTGGGAGTGCAGCGAGTCCCGCACTTCACTGTCTTATGGAAGCTACTTTTTTCACTGAAGAAGAAAGAAATCGCTGGGGGGCATAGTCGGAGCTGTAAGCAGGATGATTGAGTATTTTTCATCGGAATCTTTGAATTATCTCAACAGTACGAACAGCTGTGTGCGTGGATGGACGTTGTCATGGATCAGAAGAATTCCAGAGCGTAGTGTTCCTCTACGCCAGTTCTGGATGACAGGCTTCTTGATATAGATTCAGCGCCCGAGGAACATGTTTTACGTTTGATCTTATTTCTCTATTGTAACTAGAAGTTATAGATATCCAAGTTTAAGTTTGAGTATTGAATTCACATAGTTTGGAAGTCTACCGTAGTTTCGCACTGTGAAACGAAATTCATTTGTTTATTGTAGTATTCCTCTTAAGTATATGGAATGGAATATATTATGAGTTATTTGTAATGATATTTTGATATTTTATAGTTTTTCGCGTTATAATTATAACGCATTATTATTAAATAACATTAACGATAAGAAGCTACAACTACTAGAATATTGTTATGTCAAAGTGTGTTATAGTATAGCGAATGTAAAATCACTTTAATATAAAATTCCTGTATACTAATTGCCTTTTCCGAAACTTACCGTGAGGTATTTCAATTGTTGTCGGAATCTCACCAACTGCTTTGCACCATACCTCATGAACTCCTGGGACAGAGCCAAATGGGATAAATCCTGAATATATTCCATCACCTTGAAGTGTATCAGCACCAGCACCAGAATCTCGCAAAGAGAATTTAAATGTGTCTTTGCTCTTACTTTGTACGCTTCGAATTTCTGCCCTGTTTGTGGAGATAAAAAATATAGGATGAGAGATATGAGTATATCATACCTAAAGGAGTTACTTAAAAATGACATATACCAAATGCCGTGACGTTTCCAAGTAACGGTATTATCTGAATATAATAATGCCGTATTTTACTTTCCCAAAATTTGGTTGAAATATTTTTTATACTACGTTATTCATTTACAACAAATATCAACTCTAACTATTACTAAAAAAGAAATGAAAATAAAATGAAATTTCTAGTTTTACGCTAAAGGAGAAGGACGATTAGCAAAAGTGAATGATTACGAAATAATTAATGGAAGAAAGTGGAGGAGGGAATCACAGAACTCCGAGAAAACCAATGAACACAATGTGTCTATCACAAACTCAAGTGATCGGAGACCAAGCGTGGGACCCTGATAATTTTGTTCAGAGGTGAGTGCTATACCATTGGGTAACCTTACCCTCTACTAAAAATCGACTTGACAAAAGTATAAATATTGATAATAAAGAAAACAATATCTACACGAATAAGTTTCATATAATTACAATTAAAAAAAGTAGTTAAAATTATTATTTGTATCCTGCATTTCTTATTATTTAAAGAAAAAAAGTATAGATTCTGCTTAAAATCTTAGTATGAAAATCTCAACAACAATGTTTCTTAATGAGCTTGCTTTTTATATAAGAAAGAAAGGACCAGGATTATCTATTTATCACTCATGATTTGTCCAAGAAATCCTCGATATTGTTGATGAGAATAGTTGGTCTAAGAATTATTAAGCAAATTGTCAGAGAGAACGTTAACAAATCTACATATATTCGGGAAGAGCACTGAAATTGTCGAAAGGACATTTTAACCACATGAGAAGTTTGGATTAGAAAAATATATAAAATAAGAAGTCTTAGTATATGCGCTAAGCAAAGGAGAACGCATTGCACATTTATTGAGGAGTATACTTTGTGCAGAAATTACATTTTCTGATAATTTTGCTGTACAACAACCATATTTGATGATAAATGGGTGCTGACAATTCTTTATACAGTAATCAGTTGTTGTTTCAGATTATTTTCTTATGAGATTCAATAGCCATTGCTCAAGAGTATCTGTGGATAGTGCTAGAAATTGTTGATACTCGAGCTATTGATTTATTTTGTTGTTTCTACCTTGCAGGTTCTCATTACCAAGGAAATCTTCATACTATGTCATTGCCCGGCACACTTACTTGTGCATTCTGCTGTAGAATAATTCCTGCATTTGTAGAATAGCATTTCCAGGTGGTAATATCAAGGCTTCTAACTTACTTTAGCCATATATTTCTGTTTTCGCATAATGGATGTTATTATGCGTGGATTTTTGTGAAATCCGTAGAAATCTAAAAACAAAAAGGATGCAAGGAAGGAAAACAAGAAGAACACAAGAGTTCTTCTGTTACTTAGTCAGGATGGCTAAATCCTACAATAACATTATTTGTTGAAAGAAAAAAATGTACTTGATCGTTGCATGCTTATCTTCTTATATATAAAAGAGAACGCACAAATCCTTTGTTACCTCATCACGCTAATACGGCTGAACCAATTTCTTTTATTTTTGGGGGGTTATTAGGATTTGGACCCTAGATGGTTTTTATCATATCACTTTAATTTTTAATTACCAGTGTCTTGAGATAATTGACCATTCAAGTGTCCATAACGTACAAATCCTTTGTTAGTTCATCATAGGTAAAAATAAACGTATTTATATGCAACCCGCATGGCCGTGTCACTCGGCGGGTTAACATAAATGACAGGCGATATAATGTTAACATTTACTGCAATCTACTATGGTTTTTATCATATCACTTGAAAGCGAAAAAGTAAAAATTATCTAAGTAACAAAGTTTATTGCGTTCCGGGGTGACCGCAGCGAAGCGGGGCGGGTTAACATAAATGACAGGCGATATAATGTTAACATTTACTGCAATCTTCTATGGTTTTTATCATATCACTTGAAAGCGAAAAAGTAAAAATTATCTAAGTAACAAAGTTTATTGCGTTCCGGGGTGACCGCAGCGAAGCGGGGTGAACGCTGCTAGTATAGAATAAGAAACATTATTAACATTCGTATAATTGTGTTAGTGTAAGAATGCGAGACTCCACTTTTAGACTGAATGGCACAGTACACTTTCACTACACTAATACACCCCATTGCTCTGTTTATTTTCATATCCTTTATACAGTACTTTCGTTGTATATCATATTATTATATATTATTATACATATACGTCATATTATCATAACTGACATTGCAGGTTAATGAAAAGCATGTTTTTTTTTTTTCACATATTAGCGCTCTGCTTGGAATATATCGACACATTACAAAGAAAATTATTTTCTAGATAAAATATGTTTTTTTTTTAGTTAGTTAGTTAGTTAGTTAGTTAGTTATCTGGCCAATATGTACTTACCAATGAATTTTGTTCATCACGATCGGTTGCAATCTCCAGCAAAATATATTGAAGATAACTGTCTAACACAAATTGATTTCTTATTTAGTGTTGTTTTTAACTCTTAATTCCATGTCAAACTCGATGTTAGGGGAGAAGTACATGGTTTATCATAGCAGTCTCCACACTCTTTGTAATAATCATCCTTTATGTGGTTTGATTTTGGAATTGTAATAACTTAATAACTTCTGATATTACATCATTTTCATTGTTTCTTTATATAACTTATCCTGACAATACAACTTCATTTTCTGCATTTAATAGGTTTCCTTTCACATACAGGAAAATTTTAATTCAGACACATACTACAAACACAAAACATGTAACATTTACAATGATGTCTATCTAACTAATTTCGTGCGTCTATTTTCAGTTTCCTATCTCTCAAAGTTGAGTTTCTTGTGTAATGTGACTATTATTTCTTCTTTGTTGATGCTCCATACATACAAGTGTGGCTTCTGTAGATTTCTATCTGGTACTAGAAGCAGTATGCTTGTAAAGACATTTATTTATTAGGAGATTCAATCTCTTGTCATTGAGAAAATACTACTAGTTGCATGTCAAATATATATGTATCTCCGTTACATTTTTCATATCGTTAAATGAGAATTGTCTGACATCAGGAAATTTTGCCTATTAATGAAGCTTTACAATGTAGCTGATAACATGAAATGGAATGTCATGTAATGGAAAACAAGGGTAACGCACTATTTTATGTAATTAGAGTAAAAACTATTTCATGTAACATTTTCTTTTTACTCAACTTTCTAAAGTATTAATCTATTTTACCCTATTTTATATAATTTCATGTGATGAAAGAAACAATTGAAACAGGAAGCATCGTAAATGCTACTAAATTGACCTTTGCATGTTACTTTATAGACATGATTTGACTTACGTTACTTCCGCATTGAGTAGAGGCTGATGTCCCTGCTTGAGCTCAGCAAAAATTGTAATTGGATTGATGGCAGCATTAATTTCTTCTGCATCTAAGTAAAAATCAAATGTAGGATATTACATTTTAATCAGACAATAATACTGATAATATGCTTTAGAGGAGAATTAAACGTTACTCTAGAAAAGTGTTAATTATAAGCACTAAAAATATACAATCAGATCAAAAAGGATCCCAGGAACTCAAAGAGCCGAAACTTTCATATGAAATGCAGGAAGTAGCTCCTTGTTAGAAATAACACTAAAATCACAGTGAAATTTAGAAAACAATTTCTTGAAATTCAAAAATTATTACGTGGATAATATAAATGCGCCAGGCACTTATTTGGTTACCTGTCAATGTCAACAAACTTACACAGAAATGACGAAAAGAACCATATTAATCAGAATTAGAGACTATATGAGATTCCAGGGACAAAATACTGCAATCTGTGGATTACCAAAACATTTAGCTTCTTCCAACCATATCATCAATAATGTACAATTACTACATAGGACAAATTCACAAATTGAAAGATCAAATTTCGAATTTTATTTTATCAGAACTAAAGAGCTATAATTAAATCTTGATCAAGGTTCACTGGATAAAAGCTGGAATTACATAATCAATCTGTTTAACTCGAGCAAAATAACTAATTACCAATAGGCTAGATGAGTGCAAAACATTTAATAATAATATGTGTAGGAGCAACGCATTCTCAAAACTTCATTCTAGCAAGGACAGACCAACGTAGACCAACATAGAAATTATTTAATCAACTAACTAAAATAAATAAATAATTAAATAAAGTACTATATATAAAAAATAAATTTTTAAATTAATACTTAACATAAATCATCAATACAGTTAATGCTAACAATTTTCATAAGTAGGGTGCAGCTTTGAATTTGCATAAATATTTATAATAAAAAAATCATAATAGTAATTTACAGACGTACAAGAAGCATTCCTATATAATGTTCAGCCAACCATGTTTTTACGTTGAGAAGGATCTGACTAAGCATCAGCTGGCATCATAATCAGCTGGTTAAATGAACGTGAAAGTCATATTTTTTGTTGGAGTAACACACTCGCAGCTTTTTTCCACTAGGAATATTCCAATAAGTGATTGACAATAGACTAAAGATGGATTTCCATAGAAATCTGTTAATCCCTAGTAAATACTATCAAAAATAGGCTGACCGATGAACTTGCTACATATAAATAGAAGTATCGTATTCATATTTTTTTTCTTTATAACAAACACCGAACGCACAAGGATAATTTCAACACAAGATTTGTCAACCTTAATTCAATTAGTGTGACAGGAGTTTGATCCAACGCTGTTTGTTACAAAACAAAAAATTCATTTTAAAATTTATGATTTTGAGAGAATTAGTACGTAGATGTTGCTGCAGTACAAATCAATTGTGAAGTTTTCAGAATACGTGGAAGGGTAACTCAAGATATAGGTGACCACTAAATTTTGTCGTTTTCCAGGTATAGTGGGCTTGAAAGAGGTACCAGGAATTCTTCCTAGTGCCAAAATTATTGTCCTATGAAACAAGGAAATAAACGCAAGGACGTGAATTAATTAATTTTATTAATAAAGAAGTGCATATTACACAAAATTAGAACTTTAACATATTAATCCAAATTAGCTTGAATTTATATATTTCTAAGAGTATAGACACACCATTAGGTTAATGTGATTATTTATGATTATTATCTTCATGGCAAGGTAAATAAATAATTACTTAATTTATTCCTATCAAACACTATTACATTATTTACATAAACAATAAAACAATATTATTAGAAAAAGTAGTACATAACGGTAAATTATACTGTAGATAGAGATGAGTATAAAGTTTAATTGAATAAACTAAATAAATGCGTTTATATGCTAATATATTTCGAATAAACTACCACACCAGAACATAAATAACTTAGTGCCTGGTGATATGGGTAAAACAGTTCTGTAAGTATTAAGTAGTAAATTCAGAGTGTTAGATGGTCCTACTGACCATAACTGAGTGATAGCGCTGCTTATCTCTTTCAACGCTTAAGCACAACGAATGTAGAACAATAGAGATGTAAATTTGACAGTTGTAAATGATCTTTGCCGATTCTATGTTGTATGTGAATTGATATGATTATGATAAGAATTTCATTTTTTATAGTAGTGGTAACTTATAGAAACAAGCTAAATTTATGGTTAAGGTGGATATAATTTAGTATCACATATAGTAAGCTTTTTTTAGGTATTTATTAAGGTCTATATACTATATAAATAGAAAGGTACAATCACATTATAAATAATAAATACTTACCAGAACTAACCCAACAATTCAGACTAATAGATTTGTCCTTTGGATTTTCGCACAATTCTGAAGTCACTGATATTGTAGTCTTGTGAAATATTGTTTCATTGAAAACAATTTTGTAACTCCATTCACCTACCTGAAGTAAAAGAAGAAGAAAAATTAAATATATAGGATTAACGATGATTAAAATATCAATATTTGCTTCTACTCATACGATAACAAGAACAATAGAAAAAATAATGTTTTAAATTTGTTAAATTTTCTTTATTAAATTTAAGAGGTAATACTGTTGGAAATCTTAAAACATTTATATCAGTATTTTAGCCAGAATTTTTTTTCCTATACATGTTGAAAAACTACGAAAGCCAGAGAAACGTTTATTAAAATAGAGTTCTTTATGTTTAACGTAAATAATTGAACACAATCAACTATTTTGAAGTAATTAACACTCATACTGTATTTCGATTTGGTCCTGTAGAGCTTTGCTTTCAAAATAATACATTTTGTGAAGCAACTGCAAATGATGGAGATTTGAAGATGTATATTGTTAGAAATATTTGAAAACAGACACCGCAAGATTTTTTCAAAACTTCTTTCTCTTAACGCAATATATGAAAATCTTATAATTTAATTGTCTATGAACATCTTGATTAGCGTTAAAGTTGTAATCTGATGTCAATTTTAAGCTTTGATTTACCGAGTATTACAAGAATTGACGATAAATACTATTGTTTTTCATCTTTTTAATCTTACTAACATACAAATTAAGCCTCTTCAATACTTATCTTGTGGATGTTCAGCTCGTTAACATGAGCTTTTTAATATACTTTATATATCATTTCGTGTCAGTTTAACAAAATTCTGATTTGTGTAACAATGTACAATCAAAATTAAAGTTGTTTTAATTGCAGAATTAAATAAAGATGCTAAATATTTTATTTCATGTATACAAAATTCAAAGAATATAAACTTTCCAAACATGAAAACATGTTGTACATTCATAGCTTAAAAAAAAAAAAAAAAAAAAAAAAAACTTTGTGTAGAACTTCCTTTAAGTGTTGAGCCTGGATCTTAAGTTCATGTAATTATTTTTAAACAGTTGCTATCAAATGTTACATTGCATAACAGAAATATATATTTTTTTAAAGTCGTAATAAAATAAATGAACTTTTGATTATGAACTAACATCAACAATTAGTCGAAGTTTCCATCTTCACATAGTTTTAATGAATTTTCATTACGTACAGGGTCTATCCTGAATGAAACCAGACTGAGGTTGTGGAACTGGATGTATTGAAAGTAACATAAACTACAACTAATAATCTTCAAAATAACACCCACCGGCATCTACACAGCGCTTCCAGCGATTTTACCACTGTAGATAAGCACCCTGGAACTCCTCTTGTGAAATGCTGTTCAGAGTCCTTGTAACGGCAGCTTGAACAGCTTCGATAGACTCGAATCGACGTCCTTTGAGGTCTCGTTTTAGCCGAGGGAAGAGGAAAAAGGCACACGGGAACAGATCAGGGCTGTAGGGAGGTTGTGGAGGCGTAGAAATATTTTTCTTGTCCAAAAACTCCTGCACAATCCTTGCGTGTGACTGGGCGCGTTGTCGTGGTGCAGGGTCCAGTTGTTGGCGATGTCTTTTCGAACGAGGACAACCCGTCTGCGGAGTCTTTCGAGGACCTGAACGTAGAAGGTTGCGTTCACCGTCGCTTCTTGTGGGACGAATTCCTTGTGGATGACGCCTTGAGCGTCGTGGAAAACGATGAGCACTCGCACAACGTCTCACTCAACACTCGGTTCACACCGAACCACAGCTCGCAGCAGACTGAACACTTGTGCGTGGTGTTGCTACGGCCCCCACTACCTCTACCGGCAGTTAGTTTCACTGCGCAACGCGAGAGGGCGCCACATCAAAGCTAGTATGGTTTCATGCAGGACAGACCCTGTATTTCATTGATCTATATACTATTGTGTTTAGTATCTTCATTATTATTATTATTATTATTATTATTATTATTATTATTATTATTATTATTATTATTATTATTATTATTATTATTATTATTATTATTATTATTATTTAACTTTGATAGACCCACCATTTTTTTTGGCGTTTTGTCTGTTGTAACATTCGTATTTCAACTGCTTCATATAGTTTCATTTTTTTGTCACAGTAAAACCGATCCTGTGAAATGCATGTAATATGACAATTTGAAAGATACATTGCCCTTCCTTTCATATATTTTTCACGAGTGTAGCCAGAAATTCTCATAGAGGAAAGTGGATTCAAGATGGAGATAACTGTTTCTTCAGAACTTTGACACGAAGTATCAATTATCTTTTCAACGTATTACCTTTATATCCATGGGCACCCGAAGGGGGCAGGGTGGAGCCCGTCTCCCTGGCTCACGAAAATGTATACATAATATAGCAACCATGGAAATGAGCCACCCCTAGAAAATTTTCTTCGTGCGCCCATGTTTATATCCCACGAAAAATTAAATATTGTATAATTCTAGTATAAATATTTATAAGAATAATAATATTTATTATTTTGCGGGAGATATTACTTCAGGCACTACAACGTATCTTTCTGCGGTTAAGCAAGATAGTAGGAGACTTCCCTTCTCTCATCATTGTATTATCTTCCAGAGTGGCTTGTACGCATTATTGCCATTTAGACTGCTAAACTATCACTAAGGTCTTTCGCAGTAGCGAGAAGTTCGAAGTTTTTTTTTTTTTTTTTTTTTTTTTTTATAGCTCATTACACTTAATACATCCAAGTGCACAGTGGTTCAGGACGAGCAAAAAGCTGGCCAAAACCCAATTTTTGAAAATTGCGTTAGAAGGACACTGGTTTAGTATATGGGTTACGAAATATCCATAGTTTACTATATACAAATAATGAACACGAGTAACATGTAACGTGTGAGTTAGAAAGAGTGAAAGTTAACCATTGTGGACATATCTGTGAAATAGCTGCCAAATAGAGTATTTGTCATTCAAGTTCATGGCTTGGTATCTGAGAATATGTGGTTACAAGAAACATTTGTTGTATATGGCACCAACATACCTCTCAAGCACTGCAACTGTCCAAAGTGGTTACGCAGTATCTTCCATATCTACGTTCCCTCGAACAAAATATGTTAATGTGACAAAATCTAATTTCCTTTACCAAAAGGTCCACAAAACTACAGAGATTTAGTATAGTGCCCAGCGTTCCCCAGCAGAGTTATTGGAATGGCCTGAAAGAATAATCCATGATGAATTGTTTTTCAGAAAGTTTAGGTGCGAATATGTGCGAATTCGTGAAATATGTGTTCCTTTGTGATTGTGTGTGGTGACAGGACACTGAAATTAATTATTCCTACTTTTTAAGTGCAGGACATCTATAGTTCATAATGATGCTGAGAAGCATCCAGGTCAATGCGAAAATGAGAGAAATGTAAGGACGTTGTCAAAGGGAACAAACGCGGCATGTCCAGACCTGGGTTTTGACGTAATTGGACCTTGGTGATCACCCAGCCCACGTTAGTGAAGACATTCGACGAATTGTTTCCAGGTTTTGTAGCCAAGTGTACCAAAAACTGTATAAGAGTAGCAGAAACCATGACATCTTCCTAAAGACACATACAGAATGGCTTGATGAAGAACTGACATTTAAATTCCGGAGACAGATGGAACATCGATCAAATCCTGGCGGTTGTTCATCGAAGGATTTCAGAGAATCTATTGGCAGAACTAAACGGAGGAAAGCGGAAGATTTACGAGCATCTGCAAGTACGTCGGAACTGACTTTTGCTGCCAAAATGAGGCTTTGGGCATCAGAACAACAAGATGCAGAAAAAGTACTTCGTGAGGTGACAGAAACAATTTCGACTAGAGTTCGTAGGATGAGACAAATGTTTAGGAGCGCAAAGGACCAGAGCATTTTACCCAAACCGTGCACCAAAGAAAGGGCGCTTGCATTGCTTCTCGATCGTAAATTAACCAAAAGCCAATACAACTGTCTACATATTGGTGCCAGAACATGCAACGCAGACATTTATCCAAGTTATCACCAATTACTCGAGGCTAAGAAAGTTGTTACCCGTCAGATGAGAGTATTACTGTTTCAGATGTCAGTGCAGAAATTAAATCGCAGGCTTTATTGTAGAAAAAAGTTGAATGAGTCCAGTGCATCGAACAGCAGATTCAAGATCACCTATCAACTGTGAATGTTAGTGGATTCCAATTTACTGTGCATTACGAGCTCATTCTCACTATGGTAGATGTGAAAGTTGTAATGCATTCCTGAACAACAAATCTCTTCAAAACTCTTATTTTTGCAAAGCATCTCCCAAAGAAATGAACGATTTAGAGAGAGTTTCTATGAAAGACGTAGACACATCCACATTTCTCTTTGGATTGTCAGTGTTACATGCGTACATACGATTTCTTTCAGTACTTCCTTTATATTGTATATAGACTCGATTTCAAGACATGGCAAGTTCGAAAGAAGCACAAGGAACTATTGAAATCACGAAAACATGAGTTTCGGAATCAGTTTAGAGAAAATATAGGCCTTAATGTGATAGACCCAAAGCAGAAAACAGTGGAACAAGCAAAGATGGGAACACTGCTAGAAGATGTTTTGCGGACTCACACCGATCTTCGCAAATAATGGGGAGATCTGAACAACTGATTATACGTTTTTCGGTGATACTATCTGTAATCAATTCTGGACTTGATATTGATCCCAACGCCTTTGACAGTTATGCACTGGAGACGAACTCGTTATTCACCTTTACAGTTGGTTCTATGTATCTGCTAGTATCCATAAAATTCTTGTTCATGGATCGGCTACAGAATGCCATTTTACCAATAGGTCAGTTTTCTGAAGAGGCACAATAGGGACGGAATAAAGACTTACGAACATTTCGGAAAGATCACTCACGCAAATTCTCTCGCACTATTACGAATCAGGATATGCTGCATATCCTCCTTATTACTTCTGATCCCTTTCTTTTGCGTATTAGGCACATGGCTACCGGGAAGAAAAGACGTTGCTTGTCACGTAAAGGACGACTGCTGTTAAAGACGTCGGAGCGTAGAGCAGAAGGGGCCAACGCGGCATCCAGCAACCAAAAGAATGAAGGCATTCCATTTTCATTCAGCGATATTGACAGTGATGATTGACATATAAATGTGGTTGACAAAATCAATTCTCGTTTTTCATTTATGTGTGTGAATGTAATGAAGACTTGTATGTGTGAGTGTAGTGCAGATTTTTATGTGTGAGTGTACTGATGTAATGCATACCAATACCCAGTACTTTATCAGTATTTACAAACATTTCCTACTAACTCTCTCCTGCAGATAAATTTAGTGCAACCGAACGATGAACGTGTTCGTTAATTCTTAGTACTATAAATATACAATTTCCAAATATTTGAGGCATTAGAAGCATTTTGTACATTGTTATAAACGGTTATAGGTTTTGGCCAGGTTTTTGATCGTTCTGAACCACTGTGAAGTGGTGTGATAATTATTTTTAATTAAGATGTTCTTTTTACGAACCTTGATTTGGAAGTATGCCTTTTTAGAAAGGAGGACAAATGAATTATCCTTAAATAATTGGCAGAGGGATAAAATAGAATGCTACTGAGTATGTGGACAAAGCACAATCACATCTTTCAACAGAGTTCATATGTCACGACACATCAAGACAAAGGTTTAGACTAGTTTTAATTCCAACACTAACGCCTCTTGTTTACTAAAAAGGCACTTGCTGCAAGAGAAAATCACTATCAATTCCGGCGATTAGATACACTTCATTGTACTGAACTATATACATATGAAAACTGCAATACTTACATGTGGAGATGGATCTTTAAATTGCAGCAGTTTCTCAGTATATTCTACTGAAGTATTATTTATGGAATATTCCGTTTCGTTTGAAGAAGCTATCCAAAAGTGTCTGACCGTTGTATTGAATTCTACATTGTAGAAAAGATTGCAAGACGCAGTTTTATCTACTTGAAAGCTTCCAACTATAATAGCACCATTTTTTTCATATTCAGCTCTGTGAAGCTAAGGAAGGAAAAAAGTATTTTAATATGTAGTCTAAAATGTTCAATTAGAACAGAATTATTACATTGTAAAGATCAGGGATATGCTGCTAAGAATTTGTATTACATGACAATAAACGAATATGACAGTTTAATATAGAAATGACAGTATACATATAAGTTAATAAATTATATGATACACAGAATATAATAATTTATTGGTCACATAGATGAAACTATTTTCATAATATATGACTAGTTTTCAGCTAAATAGGAACACATGTATCAGCTGTTATCTTCAGGAGGAATATATAATTATATATTATATAGAATGTGAGGTTATTCGTTAGATTAATATTATATGTGGAAATGTATCGCTTCAGAGGCTATTGTTAGTAAAAGGATGAGGTTGCTAACTTACACAGAGTTAACAACACGTTGCACAGCTATCTCTTATTCCCCAAATGATATTTCCTCTCAGGGCCTGTTCGCAACTATACGATCTCTTAAGGTCTCCTGAATACACCACAATATCATTTCAGCAACCTCAATATGTTACACACTTTTCACATAATCTATAAATCTACAACAGAGAATATGCATAGCAACTCTTCATTCTAAATGTATGTTATATCCCAACTACATACGTGTAAATACTTTTTACACGATCAAATATATATTTTCCCAGAAGTGTCATCGACCACTTTCGATCTCATTCAACTAGTTAGCACATGGTGCTTCATCTTCAAATGTATTTTACGATCGCTTTTATCATTATTGTTACAGAAGATTAATTTAAAAATTGTAATACTTTAATTTGAAATATAGATCACAATTGGTAAAAGAACATCCCACACTTGTTTTACTTAAGGATACGGATAAGAAAACAGAGCTTATAAAAGAGTGGGCGATCATTTTTTTTTTTTTTTTTAATTTTAAATAAGATTATGCATTTGCAAAAGTCACACATTACAGCTTTCAAAAGGAACAAAAAGTGCTTAATGTTTAGTAATTTGAACAATACATCACAGACTAATAGCTACACCACATAGCAATAACGTGGATTATCTTACATAATTTATCTATATATATAAAAATGAAAGTAGTTATGTTTATAACTTAATAAGTCATGAACCACCCGACCGATCTCAATCAAATTTTCCACCTAGATGAGGTTCAGACCTGGAAAGAATTTTATCATTTTGCTTTGACAATACAACGTAGGACAGGGGGAGGAGATGTATATATAAAAATAAATAAAACGTAAAACTCTTAAACAACGAGACCGGTCTCGATCAAAATTGCCATATAGGTGAGGTTCGGGCCTAGGATAGTTTTTATCATTTCACTTTGACGGTGCAACTTAGGGGAGGGGGAGGAGGAGATAATTAAAAATGATCGAAAATGAAAGTGACTATCTTTGTGATTTAATAACTCTTGAACCACACTACCGATCTCGATCAAATTTTCAACATAGGTTAGATTCGGACCTGAGAAGTATTTTATTACTTCACCTTAACGGTACAACGTAGGGGAGGGGGAGGAGGAGATGTATAAAAATGATCGAAAATGACAGATATTAGTGCCGAATCCATGGTTTCTGGAGTCGCTGAGATGAACAGTGACACTTCAGATGCCGGTTAAATCCAAAATCAGCTCTTTATGTCCAAAATAGAACGTATTCTCCACATGCGAAGAACGGGTAATGTGCTAGTACCGGTAGTACATAAAAATGATTTGCCAAAAATACTTGTGAATGTTCGTATTCAGCTGCATGTTTTTTTTTTTTTTTTTGAAAAACAATTGAGAAACTATAGTTCTAGATAGAAGTATCTGTATAAAAGCTAACTCTAGTAAACCATGTCGATCCCGCCGTCTCCTACAAGGGACATAAAATATGATGAAATTATTATTTCTTTACAACTTTAAACTCAGACTGGCAACATTGGAAACTGTTTACAGGAGATGATCATCCCTTGTAAACAGTTTTCAATGTTGCCAGTTTGATTTTAAAGTTGTAAAGAAATAATAATGTCATGATATTTTATGTCCCCTGTGGGAAACGCTGGGACCGACATGGTTAATAAGATTGAGCCGCATAATGGTAAAGAAGCAACGTACTAATGTTCAGATAAATATGAAAATGATTTTTGTTGGACAGCTACTCAAATATTGGTCCATTTACCTAATTCCAAATGCTTTTTAAGGTCCTGATTCAAAATCGAATGTCCTAATTCTCCTCTCATTCCTAACTGTTTTGTTAACGTAATTAGATAGTTAAATTTAACCTCTACCAAGTGTATTTCCTCTAATATTGCTTTGCTTTGCTTGTATCTTCTTATTTCTTTAAAATTTATGATTAAATATTTCATTGTTCTGTACTACTTTTGATTATCTTGTAAAATTTTAATATTATAATGCTTACACAAACTAAATTAATGCAGTTTTATAAATAAATATTTCATATTTCATAAATACCGGTAAATAATTCATTACAACTCTGTAACGCGACATAAGTTATTTCTAACGAAGAAAAGTAAAAGTAAACGAAATGAAGTCGTTTAGTTTAACGTCTCTCGATTATGTCCTTTAGGCTAAGGGAAAAGGTGATTAAGGCAAATGAATGATGATGGAAGAATTGCTGGAATGAGAAAGTGGGAGGAAACGGGAGTACCCTGAGAAAACACACGGAGACAATGTTGTCCACCACAAACTAACTTGGCTGGGAATCGAACCGGGGACCCCATACACCAGAGGTAAGCTCTCTACCACTGAGCCACCGTGACTCCATAAAGAGAAGTAAACAAGTGGTAGTTTATTCTTGAGGGTGTTTTTTTTTGGGGGGGGGGGGGCATTTTCTTGAAAATGATTTAATTGTTATTGTTCATACAGTATTTTGTAATTAAATGTTAGATTGTCCAGAAGAAATTTATTGTCATTTAAAAATAACAATTTGAAATCACATACGCACAATTTTGTTCAATGACCTTCTGCCATTTTTCCAACTGTAATTTGGTGCGAGATACTCGAATTCTATTCCAATGACAACTCATGTAGCTCAGATCTAACGGTATTCAAGTCTTATATATATATATATATATATATATATATATATATATATATGTATGTATGTGTGTGTGTGTGTGTGTGTGTGTGTGTGTGTGCCATTACTGTAGATTAAACTCAAACATGAAAAGTACCAACTTTCTCTGTTGGTCTAGTGGCTAGAGAGAGTCCGTTGATGCATGTTGTCTCGGGTTCGATTCCCAGTGGGACAGTACAAAAAATATCTTCATATTCACTCACTTTCACTAATTGTTCGTTTCTTTTGGTCTAAAGGGCGTAACCGTGGGAAATTAAACTATAAAGAAATCATTTCATTTCATAAAATGTACCATAGTAAACAATTACAGTAACTCATAAATAAATTACAAGAAATTGTCTTAGCTTATGAGGCAGGGGAATTCTGAAACTATGTAAAATAATTGAAACAATAGTTTAAAAAATACTAAATTTTATTTACCAAAACTCTTTTCCTGTCTTTTGGCATGAGAGTTAGGGAATCGTCCAGTGCTTTTGAAAGTCCTTCCTCAATTTCGGTTTCTTTTACTGCATAGTGTAATCCATTTGTAATTTCAGATAATTTTTTAAAATTGGTTGGTGGCTCAGTACTGTAATATTGAAAATAAATTAGGATGTTATTTTCATATTCAAATAATATTTCTTACTACAAGACAAGCATCATAAATTAGAATAAACCATGATGATGAGTGTTATGTTTTCTAGTAATTTTGTACACCACAATATCAGAACAATATTTTAGCAATAATATTTAAGTATTCACATTAATAGCTTTACTTAAGCCCTCAAATATTCTACACATCTTGTATCTTTCTGTATTTTTCAATAGAAGAAAATGTGACGGTTTGACTTTATTAAGTAAAAAAAAAAAAAAAAAATATATATATATATATATATATATATATATATATATATATATATATATATATAATCACATCTCTATCCTCTTTTTTGTGGTTTTCCCAAAAAGTCAATTGTGGAAAATACAACTTCTGATGTAGGAATTACACGTAATTTCCTGAATAGGATCTATGCAAACTAGGAATGCAAAAGATATGACTCATGTCTAATACTGTTTAACTTTTCATATTGTAGTATGTGGAAATGTTACGCTTGTTACAGTTTAAAACATGTCCTGCAAATTGTCCTAATTACGTACTTCTCTAGTAGCTTCAAGTCAATTACTACTAATTCAAATGCTTCAAGCAACGCTGCAGAGACAGGCATGTATACACACATACAGGGATTTTGAAAACGACATTAAAAGACTTTGGGAAATGAAATGAGTGTGTGTGTGTGTGTGTGGTGTGTGTGTGTGTGTGGTGTGTGTGTGGTGTGTGGTGTGTGTGTGGTGTGTGGTGTGTGTGTGTGTGTGTGTGTGTGTATGTATGTATGTATGTATGTATGTATGTATGTATGTATGTATGTATTTGAGAATTCATTTCCCAAAGTTTTTTAAATGTTGTTTCCGAAAAGGATGTGTGGAAAGGGACTCAACTCGAGAACAAAATGCCGAATTAAGGGCGCGTAAAAATATAGTGATTATTTTAATGTACACTCATGTCCAAAATTATTGTCGCTTGTCTATAAATATGTTGTTGTAGGAATATAATTTGATAACGAATTCGCCCTGTATTTCTTATAATGTTAGTAACTGTATAATCGGCAAAGACATGTATGTGGCAAATTTCATGTCTAAAGAACAGTAAATAAGAACAATATAAAGAAAATAAAACTTTCTTGTCCATTTAGCAACATTTTGTTTTACTCGTTCTAATTTTCGTATTTATAATTCTTTTCCTACGAAATTTACCCCAAATACTACATTTCCCGATTATACGCATAGTATCAGTATTAAAAGTACCCTGGAAAATCATTATCAATTTATATTCTTACAAGAAGACATTTATAGATATGCGACAATTATTTTGGACATGAGTGTACCTGTGGATATGGAATGTGTACAGTTTCGGTTAATTTATCATTTTTCGTTTCTAGAAAATGTCATGAATGTCCTTCTGTTTCGAGTCTAAGTCTCTCATAGCATCTGCTCCACATCTACTGGGGCATTAATAGAATTTAGATTCAGAATGTTCTTTTACTCGATATCAATCCGACATTTTTTATCTCGAGCTATGCCTCCATATTTTATTGCTTCTATCAATTTTCGGCAGTTCCAAAATGATAGATTTGTACACCCATGTTGGTTCATACATTTTACGTTTTTCGTTTTGATTGTTTTGTTGTTAAGTTTAGAATCCCTTTTCGGCACTGAGAATAAGTGACACATGGATCTGAAATTTAATTTGGAATCCAAACAATCGTAAAGCTTACAAATTTTAATGCTCTCCACCAGGAATCAAACCTAGGACCTCGTGCACCAAAGACGTGTATGCTACATGAGTGTTGACTTTAAAAAGTAGGAAAAACTTGTTATATGAGAAGCGCAGATTTGTGATAAGAAACATCTAAAGAAGGAGAGGAGGTCACTGATTATTTAATACGACACAGATTATAAGCTGTTACATACTGAAGTTGAAAATTTACGACGTGTACTAATACGAGATAAGCACATTAACAGTTGAAAACGCATTTCTTGCAACGTATACCTGACATTTGACTTAGTCCACGATGAAGCGTGAAACAAATAATTTAGGTTATGCCATTGTCTACAGAAAGCAAAGATTATTATAAAAAGCTTGAAATTTTATTTTATGCTGAGTAAATTTGAGAAACTAGGGAGATGGATTTCAAGCCCCAACTCCAACCCTGGATACAGTCTTGCTTCGGTAATCTTACAATTGAAAATGATTTTCTAGGAACAGTTCTTGTTTTCCAGTTATTATGTTTTAAACTTCCAGATAAAATTAAACAGAATCTATTGAATCCGATATTATTATCCCGGAGGACAGAACATATACTCACCATTTGATTCTCTGTTAAGCTTATGACAATTTTTCCAGATGATTGTAGAGCTGACCCTAAGTCACTCAAATAGAAGAGTATCACAATAAAGATTTATTGATAAAGTAAATAACTTTTTTATACAGCATCAAAGTGAAAATAGCGTACCAGTGCATTTATAGAGAAAGAATAAACTACATATTCTCTTCATAAAATGTTCTAAACTTTTTCTGAATCATTAATAGGTTTGTTCATCAGGGTTTCTACAAGTTTTGAGAATCCAAATTTCTTGATCTTTTCTTGAAGATTTTACAAATTTTCTTGGCCAAATACTACAATATTTTAGGGTATTCTTTTTAATACCCTACCAATGACCGGTTAAGATGAAAGCTTTTATTTTACACTTTTGTCTAGCAACTTGTAATTAATAAGGACTGCACATCTAATTTACCTAATCTTATAATCTCAGTGTTACCTCTTAGAATACACTTTAGCTTTCATCGTGGATAGGGTATGGCTTTATTTATTGTTGTGTCATAATTAACGCTTCCACTTACGAGACAATTGTAATGAGCTATTCGCCATTACATCTGGTGAAAGACAAGAGCTCTTTTAACAATTCTGCAGGCCAGTGTGTACTTTTTAATCAGTTTCTTGAACAGAGTGATTAAAAAAATTCTCTACTGGTTCCGAAATGACAGTATCTCCAGATTTTTTAAACCTTTGCAAGCAGCAGAAGTACCAAAAACCAACATCTACATCCTAAGCCATTTTGATATGGGACTAATTTGTCAAGTCAATGGTAGTGAGCTTTCAGGCGTTGTTTATTCTATTCATCACATTTTTGCGAATGAATCTGGTTGTAATACTGTACAGCAGACTGTATGTAAAGTTCCCTGCACATGAATGGCAGAAGTGAATCATTAGACTGAAATGTGGCTAACAATAAGAAAGGCTCCTACTCAAGTGCAACTGACTGAAAAAATTCAAGCTTTGCAACAGAAGCTGATCCTGTCGAAATTCTTGTACCTTTTCAAAGTTCTTAGATTGAGGAGGCTTTTTTTGGACACCACTCACATACTTCCTAAGAGGTGTGATCATCATAATGGCTCATCATAAAGGCTCTCATAATGACTTTCAAGTTTTCCACCTGATTGCACAAAACGTTAAAGGAAATCTTAAGGAACCAGAAAAGTGTGTGTACTCTGCTCGTCTGGAAGGTTACTCATTGAACAGATTAAAAAAGAGAACGAAGAAACTCATGAAATGACCATTCAATCTTGTTATAAGCAATTTTGTAGGCTCCATGTACAATATTGAAAGAACATGTTCCTACGTGAAAAATTTCTGGGCGATCTGGATCATCTGCTTCAATTTTGAGGCGTTCCTTCAAATCACGCAAACATTTTACGCTCACATTGAGACCGTCCATTACAATTTCTTGACCTACCGTACACATTTCTTGACTTTTCTTGACATTCTTGACGTAGTGTTCGATTTCTTGACCTTTTCTTGACTTTCATGACCTGTAGACACCCTAGTTCTAATATATCGTACTCATTGGGTGCTTTCTTTGTTAATTTCGTTGCTAACTACAAAACATTGAGCAACAAAATTCTCTCCTATATCAACTAATTTAGACCTACCCTTGCACAAGAAGTTCTCCTATTGACCGGTCTGTACAAATCGTTTATTGTTTCCGAATACCTACGTGAGATGGTGGCGCGATGTGTGGAAAACGACCCACAAACAATTTAACAATAACTCTGTAATTACAGCCATGTTTCCATTACACCACATTTCCAGTACAAAAACGTGTTCTTCATTGCTTCTCAACCAATACTAACAATAGGGGTCACGTGAACAGCTTCACCTAGTCACATTACTGACAATGTCAATTAAATTATAGTAACTATTGTCCTAATCAAATAGTTACTAACTAACTAACTAACTCTATGGCCTATGGAACCCGGAGGTTCAATGCCGCGTTCACAAAAGCTTTCCACTGACTTCTATCCTTAGCTAACTGCATTCAGTTTCTACTTTTTATTCCAATCTCTGCGAAATCCATCTTAATATTGTCCTCCCATCTGCACTAGGTCTTCCTAATGGTCGTTTTCCGATTGGTCTTCCAGTCAACACTTTGAAAGCGTTTCTACTTTCTTCCATTCTAGCTACATGACCTGCCCACCTAAGCCTCCTAGACTTGACGACCCTAACAATGTTGGGTAAACCGTATAAATTATGTAGTTCGTCGTTATGAAGTTTCCGCCATTCCTCATTCCCGTTCCTCTTGGGTCCGAATATTCGTCTAAGGATCTTGTTCTCAAATACTTTCAGTCTATGTTCTTCCCTCAGAGTAAGCGACCATGTTTCGCAACCATACAGAACAATAGGCATGATTATAGTTTTGTATATTTTAAGCTTCAAATTCCTCGACAGAATTCGCGACGACAAGAGATTTTGAACCGAATAGTAACACGAATTCGCTGCTTTCAGTCGACATTTACTTTCTTCGTGAATATGATTTTCGTATGTTAACATTGATCCTAGATATTTGGAACTATCCACTTTATCAAAAGTATTATTTAATATTTTAACGCATCCATAATTTGCCGTATTACGGTCCCGACGCACTTCCATGTATTTAGTTTTCTCTGCATTTACTTCTAAACCCATGTCCCTGCAAGCGTTTAATAAGATCTCTGTATTTCTTTCTATTGTTTTCCTATCATCCCCTATTAAATTTACATCATTAGCATATGCCATAACCTGGTGAATACCGTTCAACTCTAGGCCCTGGTTGCTATTTTTGATTTTCCTTATAGCGTATTCAAAAACAAAGTTAAATAATAATGGCGACAACGCATTTCCTTCTTTCAAGCCATTTTCGACGTGAAAGCTCGTGGACAAAAATTTTCCTACCCGGACTTTACTTTGGGATTCATTTAAACATATCTTAATTAATCTAATTAGCTTTCTCGGTATTCCAAGTTCTGTAAGATCGTTGTATAATGTTTCTCTTCTGACCGAGTTGTACGCCTTTCTAAAATCAATAAATAGTTGATGTACCGGGGTATTGTGTTCCCACTTTTTTTCGAGTATTTGGCGAATGGTAAATATTTGGTCGATAGTTGATCGATTTCGTCTAAATCCGCACTGATAATCTCTAATAATTTCATCTGCGTATGGGGTCAATCTTGCTAATAGAATATTTGAAAGGATTTCGTAGGAAGTTGACAGAAGAGAAATGCCTCGATAACACTAGTCAACAAATTTTAACTGTTTTTCTGCCACATGAGAGAAAACACCTGATCTGAAAGGAACTTTGGCCGCTGAATTCGAATCTGCAATCCGTTTTTCTCTATCACGCACAGTTTTCCCGTGACAGAGGGATTTTCGGGAAATTTCCCCCCAAATTTCCATTTTTCTTCATTTTTATACCTCTAGCTCGGGTACCCTTAGGCATATAAACATACAAATTATATTCTAGGTTAGTTTGATTTATACTTAGTAAAGCCTGTAAGTTTCATCTGAGTCGCATCATTCTTCATTGAGAAATAAATATATTTCTATAAGTATATGCTATGTGTACTGTCCATTTTACCATATACAATAGGTGCAGAAAAATCACATGTAACTTCCACGGGAATTACAATATAAGCAAGGTTTATACTTCATTGGATTTGTAATGAAACATACTTTACAATGATGTATACACTATGTCCGCCATTTTTATAAGAGGGAAATTCTAGAGGGATTTTTCGGGAAGTTCCCTATAAAAGTAGATTTTTTGTCTCATGTCACTGTTCATATAATGATACATAAGTGGGAATTTCGCCAGAATATAGATTTATATCAATTCAATAAATCAATAGCTCACTAGTAAACAAGGTTTTTGCCACATGAAAGAAAACATCTGATCCTAAAGGAACTTTGGTCGCTGAATTCGAAAGTGCAATCCGTTTTTCTCCACCACCCACAGTTTTTTGCGTGACAAGGGGAGGGGGCTGAGAAATTTCCTCAAAATATACCTTTTTTCCAAATTTTCGTACCACTGGCCCTTGAAATATAAATACAAAAATGACACCATATAAAACTTTGATTTATACTTAAGAAACCTCGCAAGTTTCAGAACAATCGCATTATTATTTCTAGAGAAATAAATATAGCTGCATGTATGTTGTTTGTACTACTTCTTTTAAGACGTGATGTTGCGTTCTTTGCACCGAAAGAAAAAAACACAATTTCATTTACCCATACAGGCACAAATACGAAAAATGAGAGTATACGACATGGAGTAAGAGGTCTGTGGGTTTTCTACCACCTGGCATGTGATTGCATTGATACAGCTGTACAACAACACGTGTTTAGCTGATGCAATAAAGCTGCGCAAAATCGGACTCTACTGATAAATTGTCAGGTCCATGGCAAATAGATAAGGAAGTGTTGTATAACTGCATGCATATTGTAGGTTTAGTTTTAATTTGGATTTACCTGTGACAAGTGGTCGTAAGTGCGTGTGCGTGTGCGTGTTTGTTTTCTTTCTCCGCTATGAAGAGATCGCGGCGTGCGTGTATAAACTCACCGAACACTTTCTGTTACGTGTGTGGAAAATATACTGTGAAAAGTCAGCGCCGTGCATTAACAGAAACGTTAAAACAAGCTTATTATAGCTATTTTAGATGTTATGTGGGTGATCAAGACAAAGTGTGGGCTCCCCATGTGTGCTGTGTAACATGCTATTCTACTCTTATTAAGTGGAAAAGTGGCGATAAAACTCGAGCTATGCTTTTTGCGGTGCCAATGGTCTGGCGAGAACCAACCAGTCATGCTGAAGACTGTTATTTCTGTCTAACAAAAATTTGGGGTCATTCTAAACGAACAAAATCTAATATTGAGTACCCAAATGTTCCATCCGCTCTAAAACCCATACCACATGGACTTGAACTCCCAATCCCTGATCCATACACACAGTCAGAAGAATCTTCTCCAGCAGAAGAAAAAGTAGATGAGTTGCCCGAGCCATCAACTTCCTTTGATCCAAACTATAGCCCAACCAAAAACACACCTCTTCTTGTTAACCAGTCCAGACTGAATGACTTAGTGAGGGATCTAAATCTGAGTAAGCAACAAGCTGAGTTGCTCGGATCGAGACTTCAAGAATGGGATTTACTGGCTCCTACCACCAGCATTTCAATTTTCAGAAACCGACATGAACAATTTTCAGGTTACTATATAATGCAAAATTCCCTCTGTGCATGTACAAATATAGATGGTTTAATGGATGCATTAGGTTTCCAACACATCCCTGAAGAATGGAGGTTGTTTATCGACTCCTCTGAAACAAGCCTTAAGGCTGTTTTGCTACATAATGGGGCTTCAGGGATGATTTACAAAATACTGTTGTTTTCTGTGCTTGTGGGACAGTAGGGCAACTGAATCACACTACATTAAAAAGGAATGGTCCCCAAGAGAAACATATATGCCAGGGAAACACAATGTTAAGTATTCTCCCTTAGTTAATTCAGAAAAAATTCTGCTGCCGCCTTTACATATAAAATTAGGCTTAATGAAAAACTTTGTTAAGGCCATGGACAAGAATGGAGAAGGTTCTGCGTACCTTAGAAGTCAGTTTCCAAAACTTAGTGACGCGAAAGTAAAAGAGGGGATATTCGTCGGGCCCCAAATTCGGAAACTATTAAAGGACCACATCTTTGAGACAAAGTTAAATAATGATGAACTATCCGCCTGGAGAGCTTTCAGTAAAGTGGTGTATGGATTTTTGGGAAATCATAAGGCAGAAAATTACCGTCAATTGGTTCAAGAGCTTTTCGATAGCTATCAAAGGTTAGGATGTAGAATATCCCTGAAAATTCACTTTCCTCATTCCCACTTGGAATTTTTCCCCGAGCACTTAGGAGATCTAAGTGACGAACAAGGGGAACGATTCCATCAGGGCATTCAAAAAATGGAGCAACGTTATCAAGGTAAATGGGATCCTCATATGATGGGCGACTACTGCTGGTTTTTAGTTAGAGAAAGTGACTGGCACTACAAAAGGAAGAATTAATTGTAAGTACAAATGTTTTACTTTCATACTTTGTAAAGCAGTTGTGCATTTGATCCATTGTGAGTTATTGATATTTGTTTTTGTAGGTCAATATTAATTTTTTGTTTACTATCTTGAATAACGTTTAAAAGGTGTGGGAACTAAGAATTTTGTTGTATACTTTTGGAGTTAAAGATCAGTTTTTCAATAGGATTAATCTGGCGCAATTCCCGTTTCTGTATCACTATATGAACAGTGACATGAGACAAAAAAAATCTACTTTTTTAGGGAATTTCCCTCTTATAAAAATGGCGGACATAGTGTATACATCATTGTAAAGTATGTTTCATTACAAATCCAATGAAGCATAAACCTTGCTTATATTGTAATTCCCGTGGAAGTTACATGTGATTTTTCTATACCTATTGTATATGGTAAAATGGACAGTACACATAGCATATATTTATAGAAATATATTTATTTCTCAATGAAGAATGATGCGACTCAGATGAAACTTACAGGCTTTACTAAGTATAAATCAAGCTAACCTAGAATATAATTTGTATGTTTATATGCCTAAGGGTACCCGAACTAGAGGTACAAAAATGAAGAAAAAGGGAAATTTGGGGGAAATTTCCCGAAAATCCCTCTGTCACGGGAAAACTGTGCGTGATAGAGAAAAACGGATTGCAGATTCGAATTCAGCGGCCAAAGTTCCTTAAAGATCAGCATTCTTCTTTCATGTGGTAAAAATCTTGTTGACTAGTGTAATTATTACAGTCAGTTTTGTCGCCTTTCTTGTGAATTGGAACAATGATTGATTCTTTTCACTCTTGTGGCAATTCTTCCTTGTTCCAGATAAGGAGAATGAGTTTGTGTATCTTGTTCCACCATTCTTCGCCTCCAGCTAAAATTAACTCAGCTGGAATTTCATCTACACCCGGAGATTTGTGTTTCTTTAATTTCTTTATAGCGGTTTCTACTTCTAACTAAATAGTTAGTATGCTAGTTAAACCAGATTCTAATACATTTATTTATTTATTTATTTATTTCAGAAAACAACAAGCGGATGCCTAATTACAGTTTTCCATCATGATAATATAATTTAAAATACACATATGATAACAAAATAATACGATTGCAAAATACTTTAAAATACATATAACATGATCTACATCTTATTTATTTAGAGTAAAATTCTGTCTATAGCTAAAAATGTCTATCTCTGGGTGCTTTTCTGACATCTTATTATACAATAAACACATTTTTCTGACAGGCGATACATCCAATGCATTAGTCCTTTGCGCTGAGAGATGGAATATGCTATTATGGGGTCTGGTTGCTCTATGTGGGACGTGAAGTTTGATTTCTGATAGTAAATATTCTGAATCTACTGTACTATGTATTATTTTATGTAAGAAAGATAAAATGAAGTGAGTCCTCCTGCTTTCAAGTGATTCTAATGAATATTTGCTTCGAAGATCTTCATACTTCTCAAATTTCGGATATATCCCTGTTTCTTTATATGTTAAAAAGCGCACAAATTTATTTTGAATGTTTTCGATTTTACTTGTATATTTCTTACTATCAGAACCCCATATTATTGCTGCATATTCCACCTTAGACCTTACATAGGCAATGTATAATGTTTTGAGGACATCGGTGTTAGAAAAATCACTTCCTAATCTCATCACAAAGCCAAGGTTCCTAAAGGCCTCACCAACTACTCTGTTGACATGAATATCAAATGATAGGTTTGACTGCAGAGTGACTCCAAGATCAGTTATATAATCCACTCTTTCAATTGGTGTTTGATTAATAGTATACACATTGCGGACATAGTTCATTTTCCTGGTGTATGATACTACTTTACATTTTTTAATATTTAACAGCAATTTGTTTGATTCACACCATTGGAAAATAGAATTTATATCGCTTTGCAAAGAAATAGCGTCTAACTCCGTGGAGATACTACGATAGATTTTTAAATCGTCAGCAAACAATAGTTTGTGGGAGGATGTTATTACAGGTGGTAAATCATTAACAAATAATATAAATAATAGAGGTCCTAAGTTCGATCCCTGAGGTACACCAGAGTCTACGACATATTCCTCAGTTCTACTGCTAGTGCCACTAACTTCTGAACTATAAAGTATTTATCTCTAACTATGTATTGAATGTCTTAACGTTAAGACAAATTCAGCAGATTATCTTTTCTTCTTTGTTTAAGTCATTTACTCACAAATTGATCATGTGCTCATGGGTTCTTTGCATTGGTGTCTTTCTTAATAAACGAACTAATATTTTATTATATAACCATATTCGAGGATATCAATAGATTTATCTCTTACGTATGTATAAAAATAGTTTGATTCGTTAAAGATTTCAAAGCTTAAATTCATTTTGTGTAAAAATTAATATTTCAATTAATTTTTTTGAAACAAATGATCAATAATGTTACTAACACAAATAATAAGGAAACAAATAAACAATGTATCTTAAATCTCTTATTATATATCCCTAGAAACTATTCAATACAATCAAATCATGAGAGATTCGCTTTTTCTCTGGTGAACTGCATATTACATGAATAGGAATGGAGTTAAATGGAAGGAATCAGCAGGCTCTAACAACAAAAATAACAAGAGCTCTTAATGAACTGTCTACTAATGATGTGAATACTCAACTAGAAGCTGCTACAATTCTTAGAAAACTAACACGCATTGATGATCCTCCTATTGATTTGATGATTAGTTTGGATGTCTTGCCTAATTGCTTACCGTTATTAGAAATCAACAACTGTCCAAAATTACAGGCCGAAGTACTATGGACATTAATAAATATAACGGCTGGAGCATCAGAACAAAGGGTTGCTGTTATTGAATCTGGAGTAATTAGAAAACTCGTTGAGCTTATAAAATCTCCTGCGGATAATGAGTGTGTTCCAGAACGTGCTGCATGGGCCTTAGCAAACATTGCGACATATAACAATTCAGTCAGGCGTGCTGTAATAAACTATGGAACATTGCCTTCGATCTGTGATAAAATTAGAGGAAATTGTTCTGAAGAAGCTCTAAAAATTTATACATGGGCGATGTATGTTATATGTGATTTTGACCATGCAAACACGATGGGATTTAATTTGCATGAGGACGTAATAGGTGAGCTCACTCGAACACTATTGCCCTTGTTATACCACGAAGACAACGAAATAGTTATAAATACATGTGATACTTTAGCTTGCTTTTCTGGTAAACGATTTCATGTTCAACGAATTGAAGCCATTGTGAAAGTAAATGGAGTTGTGCAAGCATTAGTTAAATTACTTGATTTTGAGGAAGTTACTATTTTATTAGCAGCAATGAAAGTACTACGATTAATTGCGGGTGGAACATCATGTAAAAAACTGAAAATTATTTATTCTGATATGTTTGAAAGTTTGTTACCCTTGTTGATGCATTCCGATATGAAGGTTGTAGAGGAATCTGCTCATGTTATATCACAAATTTTACATCGTATCAATAGACCAGACAACAGAAACGACTTGCCAGATCTACGAACGGAAAAACTGTATCCATACTTATTAGAAAATCTGACGAAAGGTAACCAAGAAGGTCAAAAGAGAGCAGCATTTGCTTTCGCTGCTTTGTTACTTAAAGCACACAAAAGTTTTGATGTTTGTAGAGACACCATGTACGAAGCTCTTACGAAAATTCCACATACTTGTATTATGAAGCCATTTACCGGTAAACTGTTAGATGTGTGTTGTAATCATAGAGTTACTACTGTTGTCCAGTTTATAATGTACATTTTGGAGAAAGCGGATGTAAAGGGGACACTAAAGAAATTTTGTTTTGCTTTGGACATAAATCACTTGCGTCAAGTTGCTTCAAGCGTTGATAATAATCTGTGTGGAAGTGTCGCATTTAAAAAAGTTATTAGATTTTACAAACGTGCTCAGAAATTGCCTTGGAAAGATTAACAAACCCAAATTATTTTAAAATGCTAATCTAACATACAGCAACAACTGCAAAGAGTTCACGTTTGGCTAGAGGTTACATAATATCCAAATGGCAATATAAAAAAGCAACTCTTGAATAAAAGAATTAAATGTAGTCTGAGCAAAATCTATAAAAAATAATGTATAATTAGCAGGCAATTAAATGGTAATGGAATACATATTTGTGATATGATTATTTCATAAATGAATACTCAACGATACTTTCATTTATATAATTTTCAAAGAGGTACTTGTAATTAAAACAGCTCAATTTTTAGTATTCCACCCGTGCTTTATTTATTTTATTTCAACTTACATTTTAAACGCATTATCTACGTTCATCGTCAGTTTTAATGCAATAAAACTCTGACACTGAAAAGATGAAATACAATAAATAAAACACGGATGGAATGCCAAATATTGAGAACTTTTATAATTAAATACTTCAATTTTTTCAAACTACATTAACATGAAATAGCTAAAATTTCCTCATGAGAGAAAGACGAATGTGAGAATATGTTTTTAACTTCTCATATATCTGCAGTAAACGGATGCCACTCAAAATATAACCAATGCTGCAAGTTCCTTGTGCATCATATTCACTCCCCCATATATATTGGGTGTTCTAAAAGTGGCGTCCATGGACCACAGAGCACTATTCTACAGGTCAAAATGAAGTGAAAATGTTGTTATACCCTCCGGGGCCTCCTTAAGCTGCTATGGGGAATTAAAATTTGACTATGTGGCAACGTCGCAGATTAACTTGGAACCATTAGCATTGTTCTACGAATCCATCAAAAAGTTGCATCGATTGCTACACTAATAAATAATGCTAACGTCACTCTACATCGACTTCAACTCCAATCTGGAAAGAATTGATGTAACTATTTGATGGATTGGTAGAGGTACTATATAGTTCTTTATCTGCGACGTTTTTACATAGTGCAATTCACGTCTCCAAACGAGGACCCCAAAGGTTTTACATATATATATATATATATATATTGGTTTATTTTCGCTTGTAGAATACCTAGTGCTCTGTGGACGCCATTTTTAGAACATCCGATATATATGTAGGATGTGACTGGTAATTCGATCTATTTCTTGAAAAGGGTTATTCTACAACTAATTTGGAACAAATTTGTCTCTATGAACCGGGAGTTGTAAATCAATGATTTTGGAGTAACTTGGAAGTTTATGTTTTCGAGATATGCCGATTTACAACTAAAAACTGCAAATTGTGAACATATTACCACACTTTGACCACGAAATGGATACTTTTCTAATAGCTGACGAATGAAATACTACTGTTGAAAAGGTATATACCCACAATCACCAGAAAGTCAGACATGAATGGATCATAAATCGGAAATCGTGGTATTATTCTTTAAAAATTCCTTTATATCAAAGCGAATAACTCAAAGAAACGTGAAGATACTTGGCGTGCAAATTGCTAAAATGACTCCCCCACTTCATAAGCTTTTCATAAAGGTACAAATATTGTCAAGTTTTGAAAGAGTTAGACGAAGAAAAGAAATGAACACACAATAAGCTATAGCACTAATTTGAATTTGATTCGTAAATTCACTTGAATGTGAGAAAGTTGTCAGTGTAGAGAACTAAATGGGGAAAAGTTGCAAAGTAATCAATTCTAATGAAATAAGTCGAAAATAAACTTGCAAAGTGCAAATCTTGTTCGAATTGACTCCCTTGGGTGGGTATGCAAGCATGCAGCCTACGACGTTCAGCCACTGTCACTCGTGTTGAGAGCGTGTCTTTATGTGCTGAGCGGTTGCCAAGGTCCTCTGTCTCAACTCTTATGGATGCTTCAAGTGTGCAATATACCAGATTCTTGATGTGAGTCCAAATGTAGAAGTCTCATGGTATTAAATCTTGACTTCGTGGTGACCATGATATTGGGCCACTTCCACAAATATTAGATTTCACGAAACCCTGTACGCGCAAGGCATGGTAGCTTTCTACAGCAGTACTTCAATCATCAGCTGTTAGAAAAGTGCCACAGCCCGTAAGAACATAAAAGATACACTTTTCTCTTTCTGCCGCAAAACTTGACTTTATCATATATATGACATATTTTTAAGAGAGATGATAAAAGCACTAAAAAGTAGATGCTAAAAATAATAATAAAGTGCTTGAAAATAGAAATAATTGGTTACTATTATCTATAATTTTTTTTGAAGCTGTGCCATGCCGAACAAATTATTTTGATGGTAATTTTATGAGTCATTAAAGTGTTTGACTTAGTATAATCTAATTTTTTTAAAAAAACAGTTTTAGATAAACTGTTAAAAGGTTATGATTGCAAAACAATAGTGTATTCACTGAAAGAATAACTACAAATAGTCGATTTCTAAGAATTACGACAATTGGAATAATTTATTAAAGTTCATAATCTATATGTTGAGTTTTCTGCGTGGAGTGGAGCGAATATTGATGTCAGTTCCGGCCCTAGATAATACTTTGTAATAAATTGTACCTTATTTGAAGAATATAGCTTTAGAAATGAAAGAGTCATATTTGTCACGTACAATGGACACAATAGAAACGAAGAATTAAAACCAAGATTCGGAAATAATTTTGCATGTTAATATGAATCACACTGAAGTGACACCGGTATGAAACTACTCATTACATTAACAACTGTCTTAAATTTTGTATCAAGTTAAGTTCCTTTAAACTGCTAAAGAACATCTTACACGGAAACATGTATTGTACTTGTCAGTTTCTGAAACATCTTCAATAAATGCGTACTTTGCTATTATAATTGAACAATTATATATATGCTTTTTTTCAAAATATGGAAATTTTCTCAAAATATGGATATTTTCAGAAGATATTTTGATGCATATACTTCCCGGACGTATTTGAAGAGATAAAACAAAAAAGGCATTCTTCACATAAAAATCTACGTAAGTTAAATAGTATGAAGCAAATAATCGAACGAAAATTAATATACAGTATAATTACGCACTTGTAGGCTACAGTTACTATCTTTGCTCCAGAATTCCTCACTTTATTAATATCGATTTGTTCGCCAGGCTGCTCAGTTTCTTCGTCTGTTGTTACAATGACTATACCTCCAGAACCTGCTCTTGTCAACATCTGCAACACAAAGTAATAAGTTTGTCAAACTCTTGTATGATATAAAAGAAATGTAGATATCTACACTACAAACGAAAAATTAAATTGGAGGCAGAAGAAAACATTAACTAGACAATTTCAGTCAACTTTAACGTAATTAATATACTAGAAAACTCGGATTATTTTTGTTGAAATTTAGCGCCCGTTTTTTCAGAGTCTAGTTTATATGCACCTACAGTTTAAGGCGGATTCCGAACCATTGTAATGCATTCAATGCTCTCCCACCGGGAACTGAACTTCTTATTACGTGTACAAAAGCCACGCAGGTAGCCTCTAGATCAGAGGAGAAAACTGCTATGGTTTACCGTCAAGAAGACTGCTAAGAAAGTGAATAAACTTAATTTTACGCGAGAAATGTATTTACGTTTTATAAAAATACATTTGGTGCTTTCTATTTGTATTTTGTATTACCAATGTGGCTCTTGATAGGCAAATGACAAGGTTATTTTTTAAAATTTTTTCTCTTTAATACGGAAAGCATGAAAACACCACAAACATGTTTGATTATTTATCTTTCTATTTGTATACATTCTCTTGCACGTAAAATGAAAAATCTGAATTATTGCTATTCGATGTCATTTAATCAACAGCACTAACAAAATTATTTAGAGAAACCAGTTTGAATACTGATATTAAAAATCTATTGTTGAAATCAAATTTTTCTTTTCTTTTCCCTTTAAATGTATTCTTGAGCTATATATTAGATAAGGAGACATAAAAGAATGTATTTTCATAGGAATCAAAGTCTGTAATAGGCAGCGTCAGAACTTTTTATGCAAATGGCCACAGAGTGAGACGAAAAAATTTACGAGACAAACAGTTTTCATTTTTAAATCATCTACCCATTAATTACATTATATATATATTACACATTATTTACAAAAAATAATGAAAGAAGCATTATACAACACTGATAAACTATACTCTAAGTGCTTTCGCTAAATAGTTCATCAAATAACTAGAAGACAAAGATGCAGGGGAGATAGCAGAAATGTAGCTATAAAGTGTTCTGATGGATGCAATTACGGAACTCAGTCACGTGATAGACAAGTGGAGGAAGTTCATATGCATATATCTTTATGTAATCAGATGAACGTATTTACATTTATTCGGCAACATTTGTGATGTAACACGAGCTCTATTCTTTTTAATTATTTGATTAAATATTTATTATAATTTTGGCATAAGCCGTGCGTAGGAAATAAATTACTGAAATGTTCGTTAAACTTAAGAAATATAGTACTAACAACTGTAGAATAGACTTCTTTTTAAAACTTGATTTTCAACATTTTATTATAAATATTTCAGAAATAGATTATTGAAATCCTTTGTAAATTCGTTACGTATTACTAATGGTAGTTGTAATTATTATAAAATCTGTAGGACTAATTATATAGTCCTTAGTTAATATAAAAAATGTAACTCTCTTGATTTCTAACTAGGAGATTTGAACCATATATTTTCAAGGTCGAGTTTCCTCAATGAACTTGTTGAGTACAGAATTCAAAGTGATATATTTTGGATTTGTAATTTATTGTATTTAAATTTGGTACTTTATTTTCTGCTTGAAACTTTTGTCATAAAAATATATCAACACAGTAAACGTGATCAGCATGTCTAATTGACTAATGCATCTTGCATAATATATATAATATACTTATTAAGTTTATTGTATACTTTGACTCACTCCTTAACTCAGATGTCACTTTCTTCTTAGGTATGATTTAACATCATGATAATGTAACATAAGATGTGGATGGTTATTTTCAAAATGTCCACTTCAGTCTTGGTCTAATCTAACAAAGCTTCGACCGAGTAAAAGTTAGTTACCAGATTTTAATGTTGCTGATTTATTTGTTGCGGATAAGATCATGCGAACGTATGAGAACAATAACCTATAAACATATTATCTAACATAACTAATATTTGCATTTACCACGACGAGTACTGGAATGGAAAACAAAAGCAGATCTAACGCTGCAACATCTATAAATTAAATAACTTAGAAAGAATGGAAAAGTGATCTGACTGAACCGAGACTCGAACCTGGAATCTCCGGCATACCGTGCTGATGCGTTTGACCACTACGCCATCCAGTCCACTTCCCAGAAAAGCTAAACACTCTCTCACTGCTGCAGTCGGTGCTCTCCACTCAGACTTCCACTCCACTCCTTTCATTAACATATGAAATCACATCCGTTAAAAGGTGTTCTCAAGGGTAACATTCATAAGTCCTGACGGCACAAGACCAAAATGACATAAGGCCTAAAAATATAGGCACTAGACCTAAATTTTAGGTCTTGTGCAGTTTTGGTTTGTGCCGTTTAGGTCTTATGCCATTTAGGACTAGTGCCGCGAAATGATTTTTAGGTATTGTGCCGTTTAGGTCTTATGCCGTTTAGGACTTGTACCGTTTAGGTTTTGTGCCTTTTTCATTCACTTGCCTTAGTTCTGAAATTCGCCACCACTACACGAAGTTGCGACGATGCAGTAACTAGTTGGCAATAATGTTACGAACGTAGCTAATTCCAACGGTAACAGCTATATTTGTATTACTAAAATTATTACTATCATTATCTGTTCTGCAGCTATACTTGAATTACATTATACAGTATAACCTATTTCATTCTAAGAATTAATTATACAGTTGGTTAAGAAATTCGTTTCTTTCAAATGGAGATACGAGAATCCCATGACAAATTCCTAAAGAAGGATTAAATAAAAATGTTTAAAAAGCATATTTTACCAGACATTTCTGAAACCAAGCAAGCATTCAGAATTGCAATATATACTCTTTGGAGTGTATTTTATTAAGAGTAGGACAAAAGCCCACTCTAATTTACTAAAAATAGGACTAAAGATCACCAAAGTTTACTTAATTAGAACAAACGCCCACTAGATATTTCACAAGTGAACATTAAGTACCGACTGCATATATTAAGAACGCAGTAAATTTAAAATTGAACAAAGAACATTTACTATGCAATACAGTTACTATATTTCACAGTGTGTTTTGATAGAGTTGATATGTATAAGCGAGAAAAAATCAACAAATAACGCTAAATTACTAATGTAATATGTAACACAATACGTTTGCAGAAACCAATACATAGTCATTTCGGGGTGTATCCTGCAAACCTTTTTAGGGAATTAGGCTTTTTAATATATTAAAAGCAAACCAAAAGTTTATTTCCAGATTACGAAATCTTCAATAAGACAATAAATATATACATATTACACTCGTACAAAAATACATTTATTATTATTATTATTATTATTATTATTATTATTATTATTATTATTATTATTATTATTATTATTATTATTATTATTATTATTATTATTATTATTATTATTTTTATTATATTTCCTTTTGTTACCTTTTTGAAACCTGGGTCTTGACAGTGCATGCATTTAAAACCACAGCTTGTGGGAAATGTACGAATAAGTTAGTCATAAGAAATCGGAAACTCTTCATGGAAATCCATTTGTTTGACTGTGTTTATCATCTGCACTCTTATATAAGAGTTAAGATAAATGACTTTCAGGGCATACTACTACAAGTAGAGTGGTTAAATTTTAGTTAAAAAAAATCATTTTCTTACGAAAGCAGGATATAAGATAGAATTTTTGGAAATATGTATCGTAAAAAGGGTGGGGTAAGATTGTTTTTAAAGAATAGTGTATCTCGCAAATCTCTGAAGCTAGTAAAATAAAACTTGGCATACAAACTTTCACTGAAGAAAAAACTGAAAATTCAACACATAAAAGGGAAAGAACAAAGGGGGAACTTTCTTTAATGTTCGAATTCCCCATTACTTATTCAGAAAATATTTATGAAGTAAGGAAAGGTTTTCTTAAGCTGGAAGCGTGAAACTCGGTATTTGAACTTTTAACTAAAAGTAATAAAATATATGTTTTAGCGTCTTGAAAATTACACTTCTAAGAGGGAAAGAGGGTTAATTTCTATAGTATTAAAATTTCCCATTGCTTATGAGATTTGGGCAGAAAACTTTTCCTTTAGGCCTTGGTTCGTCTAGTTAAGCAAATGAGAGTAAAAAGTGGATAATTAATTAGGTTCCTTTAATTATTTTAACATGTTGATGTAGTTTAATTTTTTTAAAGTGTTTTCTTTCACATTTTATTATAAACATTCTTAATTTGCTGTAATTATTAAACACGTTTAATAAACATAAAACAGACTCACCCCAATTTGGGGGGGCATGAGTTTGTTTTGGGTGTTAAGCCATCATTTGCCGTCCGTGACATAACCTAGAACAATCAAGGCTCAGATCTAAAAAAATGTAGCATATCTGAAATATACTATTATTATTATTATTATTATTATTATTATTATTATTATTATTATTATTATTATTATTATTATTATTATTATTATTATTATTATTATTATTATTGTTGTTGTTGTTGTTATTGTTATTATTAAATAATAATAGTTAATTCCAACGGTAACAGCTATGTTAGTAATTCTGAAACTATTATTAATAATGGTAAGAGTAAAGAGTAGTTAATTACGAGTATGACAACTATTTGCTACAGAAAGAGTTCAACACAATAAATATATATGTAAAAATAATTTACTTCAAATCAGCACAAAGAAACAAAAATCATGACGTATATAACTAAAACACAACATTATGTTACTAATACGAGGTCAATGGTGTGGAAATAGAAAGAAACAGACTTATGAAAGATCTGGGAATCACATTTGATAGGCAGTTAAAATTTTGTCACCATACAAACCTATCATGCAAAGAGCAAGAAAGGACAATATGCTTTATTTATTTATTTATTTATTTATTTATTATTTCAGAACGATAGAATATGTATTTAAACAAATTACTTGTAAGAACTAAGCTAGCATCTGGTTTTGTAATATGAAAGAGTATGTCTAAAACTTTGACTAACAGGTTGATAGTATTCTTGGCACGGACGTGATGGTAGCGCTACAATAGATTTTTAGATCTAGTGCTGTTTAGATCTTCTGCCGTTTATTACTTGTGCCGCGAAATGATTTTTTAGGTCTTATGCCGTTTAGATCTTATGCCATTTAGGACTTGTGCCACGAAATGATTTTTAGGTCTTGTGCCGTTTAGGACTTGTGCCGCGAAATGATTTTTAGATCTTGTGCCATTTGGGATTTGTGCCGCGTCCCCGTTCTCAATATATGGACACTGGATTGTCCAAGCACAGCAGCTAGGCTGTGGTACAAGCCATGTCGTCTGAGCAGAGAACACCGACTGCAGGAGTGAGAGAGTATTTGTTACTTTTGGGAAGCGGGCTGGGGGGGGGGGGGCGTAGTGGTTAACGCATCAACACGGTATGCCGTAGATCCTGGGTTCGAGTCCGGTCCAGTCAAATCACTTTTTCACTCTTTGTAAGTTATTGAATTCGTATCTACAGAGAATTGTGGTATGTCTAAACAAGTTTAAATCGGTTGTTTCCTGCTTTCATTAGTCTACAAATTAGTTTAACAAACATTATTCAGAACACATAACTAACAAGAAAACTACTACGTCATATTTCTCTAATTATTAATTTCATAAACTATGATTGAAGGTAGAAACAAAATAATATTTATGTTAAACCAACTTTCAAAAATGCAATCAAGTATTTGTACAATTAATCCATAATATTGAGAATGGAGAACACTAAGAAATTATTCTTCTCAATTTTCAAAGCTTTATTTCCCATGTTTACTTATTTAATTTAAATCCTTGTTGTTATAAGGATATTAGAAAGGATGAGCGTTTAAGAAGATAAAAACTTCAGTTTCAGTTTAATTTTTGTAGTAAAAATAAATTTAAATTATAGAATAAGGGTAAAATGAAACAGCGATGACTAACTAGCAAGAGAATTATTATTTTCATATAATTCATTAATTCTTTAAATTTTGAAAATCATTTTTCGAAAATGCAACTTCATTTCTACTTTTCTCCTGTTTAAGAATTTCTGAAATATTTAGATTACATAAACTAAAATCAGAAATTGAAATAAATAGTTTCGAATTACACTTCATTAGGATATGGATCATTGAACACAAATTGCGGTGATTTAAGTAAACAATGGCTTTGCATACTAATAATTTTATTTTTTTAAAAAAAATAATACAGAAATATATTATTTTTTTACGAAATT
This sequence comes from Thermobia domestica, assembly GCF_964235325.1. NCBI lineage: Eukaryota > Metazoa > Arthropoda > Insecta > Zygentoma > Lepismatidae > Thermobia > Thermobia domestica. The sequence goes on along the minus strand of NC_137454.1, from coordinate 311,402,876 downwards.
TATTGATAATTGTAGAATTTTGTATTACTTTTTACATTCATTTGTTTGTTTAAAATTAATATGGCACATACGTTACAATGCTTTTGTCTGCACAACATAATCCTTGCATAATTTGACCTAATTTATCAAAACCCATTAATCTTAATATTCCAAAAGAGAAATATTGAGTTCTACATGCAAAAGCAATACATAATTGATGACTTTGGTGAAAGAACGGTTATGTTACATCAAAATAAAGACATCATATTTGTAATAATTAAATTTTGAAGGAAGTGTGTTGATTTTGTTTTCTACGTATCCGCGTATATTCCACTCAGGTTATAATTCTGTTTCAACAAAACATGAAACAGAGTGCCGCACAATACAGAATCAAATAACACCCTTTCCCGCTCGCCTAGTGACTAGCGCGTGCGCCTTTGTGTCAGTACCAAAGAGAAAAAAATAAATAAAAATAGGAAAAGAGAAGTTACTTAGGGTTTAATGTGGAAGATATAACTGATGATTCTCTGGGAACTGCGGTGGCTCAGTGAAAGAGCGTTTATCTCTGATGTGTGGGGTCCCAGGTTCAATCTCAGCTCCTGCCAAGTGAACTTTGTGATTGGCAAACATCGTATGCGCAAGTTTTCTTGGGGTTCTCCCGTTTCCTCCTACTTTCTTCATTCCATCGTTTCCTTCATTTCTCATCATCACCGTCTTCTTTTGCCTAGCCGGCATAACCATGGGACATAAAACTTAGATTTAGTTTCATTTGATTTCATAACTGATGATTTTGTGTATAAATTATTCTTTTCAGTGTTTCGTAACTGTACTATACGGTACCTTTGCTGCTACTACAAAATTGTATTTAATAAAATAGTATTTTTAGATGTTTTTCATTGCTACATACATCGCCAACTTCACCATAATTGACCTAAACACGTATGTATTGATAGCGAGAATTTAATATATTAGATAGAATGTTATAATTTGAAGAAAATTATATAGAGAGTATTAGTAAAAATGAATAACATCTGATAATCCTCAAAAATCAGTTTCGCTTGCCAGCTGTAATACAGTAATATTCACTAATTGAGGGACTTTCTGCAAAAACGAATAAGTTTCATTTCAATGTTGGTTTATATTCTTCTAGGGCAGGAAAAATCTATTATCTCATACCTCAAAGCACATTGGATTCGCCTCCGTTTCCTAGGGAGTTCCATTTCTTCTGCGCCATATGGTACATAACACCATAAGTAATCGAAATGGGACTGCTTTCTTTGTCCAGCAAACCATTCAATTTTTTTTGCAATATTTTTAAACGAGTAAAGTAATTGATGATGGTGTTAAGTAGGTACTTAGGAATAGCTTATTAAAGTGTTTCTCAAACTTTCTTCAAGCGAGGACTACTTTGATTAGGGAGAATGTTCTAAGTACCTAACTACTCTTAAATAAAATTCCCTTAATTCTTTATTGGTACCTGCGTATGCCTTTTTGTATTACTCTGGTCTATGTTTTTCATCATTTTCTCCCCCTGTGTCCCACCATTTCTTCTGTCTTTGATGTTAAATACGTACAGGTGAATAACACACAATTTCATGATTCTGCGCTCAATATTTTCGGAGAGACCTGGTGAACGAAAAAAGTAACAAAAACTCCCATTTCTCTGCTAGAAGTAGCACTTCATGAAATCGCATCTAATTTAGAGCCAAGGATGCAAATAAAATATTTTACAAAATTTTGAGGTTCTACGCCTGACAATTTAAGAGATCTGTTGCTAAGTAAGTCAGTATCTTATATATAAGAGTATATCCACTGACTTACTCATCAACAGATTTCCGAAATTGTCAGATATAAAACTTCAAAATTACTAGAATATATATTACTAAAAGAAAATAGATATTACTTTTTGTAAATAACAATAATACATCTTTATAAGTTATTAGAATTGGCTAATGTTTGCCTTATCGTATAATCTATTATTTATATAATCTCTATACTTCAATAAATAAGACTTTTGATATTTCATCCATATTTCATTTTATTAGGCTGATGTTTTGAAAGCAGTCAGTCTAATAAAATAAACATGAATGGAATACCAAAAGTCTTATTTTTTGAACTACAAACATTTTCATGAAAATTATGTGGAATATATAATCTATATTTGTTCGAGCCTCAGGTACAGTGTATCAGACGCAATTCATTTGATATATATATTTTTGTTTATATTTTTTGTTTATATTATAATAATGTTCAATCTAACAGAACACAAGAGTATACCTCGAAAACTAAGTTCGAGAAAAGTAGTTTAATACAACTAAATAGTTTACTGAAGATGTTTGCGAAAGGTTTCAACAATCTTTCTCTTGTCAAATTTAGAAAAGTGTGGTAAGGGAGTAGGGGATAAGAAGAGAATAGTAGATTAAGCTCCTCATAAGTTTGCTGTAATTAACTATAGTAAATTGTAGTCCAGTTCAACAAATTTATTTAATAGTTTTTCATCGCTTGCAATGTCGTCATCAATAATTAACAAGGCTAGTTAAGAGAACTAGAGCTTTAAATTTTTAAGAGATCCAAAACTTCTAGTAGAAAATTCTCGGTAAATTTTGATTACAAATGAATGTACTTTTCCAAAGTATTGTTTATCAATGAAAAGATACAGATTTAAATAAGAATACTGAATCTGAATAATTTACCTCTAATGCTTCGTGAAGTCCATAGCCTTTGCAAGTGACATGCTGACTGTCACTTGGTATCTTCTTCGCTAACTGCATTCGTGAGTTGCTATTTATCAAAGTTAGATTGGCTACAACTTCAACAAATCCTCTGAAAACAGAGAAGAAAGTTTTTAAACAATATTTCAGTTCATTTCCAGAAACAACAAAAGTTATACAATTGTGATTAAAGGACAAATTGTAGTTTCGAAATACGGAAAAATAACTGAATTAAAAAAAATATTTAAAAATAAAGTTAGAATGATGATCACAGAAATAATGTAATTATGCATTATTGTTTAAGAACTCCATTACATAGAAAATCTATTCACTAATAATATTCTTCCTACTACCCTAGGACAGTCATCCAATCCTATATTTGTATGCAAAAATTTCGCGTCCCGATTTAATAGTCATCATTTTGTAACTTAAAAAGAACTCTGGAAGAGAAAACATAATATAAACTTTTATTTAAAAGAAATAAATAAACCTAGAAGTTAAATGTTATTTCGAGTTTTGCAAAGGAATTTTGTAATATAGTGGAGAATAATGTTTAGTTTATATAAGTTAACAGTTCTAACTTAATATGCGTAATGAAGAAATTAAGCATTTCAGCATTTGGTACAATTTTATTACTATGTATCTTTTATCTCGTATGTGTGAAGTTATTTTTTAGTTGCTATTATTTATAAAACGAAAGCTAAGAACATACATACATAATGTGTTGACTGAAAATACCAACAATCCTTTCATTGATGCATCTAATATATAAAAGGCTGACAGTAGCAGATAAAGATGCTTTTATGCTATATAACTTGTTAAATATCCGGTATATTTAATAATCTGAATAGACGACAATCCTACGCTACTAATACACATTGCAGAACTGGATTTTTTCTGTTCAGCCAGCTATTAGAAGAGCTATAGCCTATTTTTAAAGTAGAAGCAACAAATAGTGTTCTAATCTTTAGATACCGTAATAAATTAACTTTATAGTGAGAAAAGAAGGTAATTTGAGTCATACCAATATAATTAAGTAAACAAAATAATAGTATAGATTTCTGTGCGCGTAGGTACGGTTTCGATCTCCCATGGAGGTATTTAATTGACGTGAAATATCGACTAGATCTTGGGATCCTAGTTTAAGCATAGGTACCGTCTCAGAGAGTCTAGGTTCTGAAAAGAGATGTCAAAATTTAAAAGTCAATCAATCACTTATAATAGTAATCAAATATATTTAACTAAAGGAAAATTTTAGAAAAGGCCTTAAATGCATTATTAATATAACATTAATATAGTCTGAAACTTACGAGCACTGAATAAATCCAACGAAGACACCATCAGGAACTTTGTATTGCAACCATTGGTGTATTTCTTTCTTTTGTTTTTGTGATTTATTCTAAAGAGTAAGTGTAAAATGATAATGATTAATATTCTGAATAAAAAACTAGAATTGTGTTTTATAATATAGCTTTTCCTATAAATATCTAGGAATCACTTTGAAACTTATTAATAATAATCAGGGTGAGCCATCTCAACTATTTATGAAAAAGATAGTAGCAAGAAGTGTTATATAAATTTCAATCATGGTTTAGATGGCTTACCCTAATTCTTAACCATCCCTATAAATCATATGATGTTGCTTGGAATTAGTAATTTTAATAACCTTTAGCAATACTTCTATAAATTGATTATCTTTCACCTATAAAAAAAATGTCCATTGTTTGTGAAAAAAGAGCTATCAAATCATATAATTGGTTAGGGTTGCCAACTCTGGAAAATAAAATTACCGGTACCCTCTCAAAGTTCCCTATGATATAGGCCGAAGATTCAAAATTGAAACAAAAGAAAAACAAAATGGAAAAGGAGGGAGTAAAAGTAAGCTCCAATCAGGGTGCTTTAAAGGACCCTGCTTCAATGAACTAAGCAAGTTCTGATTAGTGAAACAAAGGAACATTATGATACTCATAGCCACGTAGGCGTTGAAAAGAGGAAGTGCCGACGCCGTGTCGACATTAACAGACAAAGCAACAGTTGAGGCCCTTTTCAGGAATGAATGATTATTTTTAAGGAAAGTTACGATATTCAACAGCTAGAGATGTGAAACTAAACAATGCAATAAACATTGTACTAACGAGACGCCTAAGAGTTATTTTTCAACAATCGATGAACAATTAAAATTTATCACTATATTTATGCCGCACAATTATGACAAATTATATACTTCTGTCTCTATTGTTCAAAACAATATTTTACAATAAAATCTATTTGTTAGCAAGTTTCTTATGTTAAGTAAGTAAAAAAGTGCCATGGACTAAAAAAATTATCCCTTAATGTATAATACAACTGAAATTTGTATTTGTATTTTGTTGAAGAATTTTGATGTTCGATGTTTTATTCTAAATTACAGATTTCAAAATACCGGTCATAAAGGGGCTGGTAAGAAGTTTGTACCGGTAAGCGGCCTTAATAAAAATAACAGTAATATTTCCGGCCAGGCTGGTGAAATACCGGTCAGTTGCCAACCCTATTGTTATACAGAAAACGAAGAAATGCACAACTGGACTGAGAATCAAACAGGGTCCCTGGCTTACTGTGTCGATGCCACTACGCTAACCAGTCTGCTTCCTGAACAGCCATACATTCTATCACTCTTGAAGCCAGTTTTCAGCCACCTAAGACCTGTGGCGTACCTTGGTGGCCACAAGAGGTTAAAATAAATGTGGACGAAGTTTGGAGAAGAAATGTTTGTATCCTTGCAGATTTCCTGGAAACCCTGCCGACGCCCATGAACGGGGGTGAAATGTAAAAACAAAAAGAGGAAGAAATAGTTCTTTGTTTGATAAGAGAGACCTTTAAATAATGATGGTAATTTTCTTCTTCTAAATCATTGTGTAATTTTTTTGTTCTTTTTTTAGAAAAGAAAAGAGGAGAATTGAAATAATGAATATTTAAATGTTTAAAAAGAATAAAATTGAATGCTGTTTGTAATTTGTTCAGAGCGCAAGGCAAAGAGAAAGAAAGAACGATTGTATGTATGACGTCAGCACTCAATGGAGTATCCGTGCGCTTCTACCTTGTGGCTGAAGGTCCTTTCGTGTAGCTTCAGTTGCAAGCCAGAATGGGAAGGGGATAGTTAGAGCGTCAAACGGACCCTGTGATTGATTCAACCGTGAACGTTCGTTGTCACTGTCTGGACTTAGGTTGCTGCCGAGTCGAGCTGAGAAGAGTTGATTTGATAGAGGAGGAATTCAAAGGCGATGTCGGAGTTGTTATTCGTAATCTGTGTGAGCTGTATAAAAGGACGAAACTTTCTTTGCTGCTGAGGTGTTGTTAGATTTCGTTCATGGAAGATTGTCTGTTCGAAGTACCCTTTAGTGTAATGTTACATTTGAAGCCAGAGAAAGGGAAACCATTGCGAGCTGATTACGGTAAGTGTAAAGTAGTAAAACCCGTAGAATATTCCTTTGTCCTTGTCCAATTCACGTTTGTGTGGTCGTCTTTTGAATTCTCAGTTTGACATAATTTGCAGTCCGAAGTGTTCAGCAGTTTTCTCCTTTGAATGAAGTTTCAGCATATTTTGTACATTGAAATTGAATTGCTATTTAACGTCCCAATTTTGTGCATTGATATTGAATTAGCTATTTAACGTCCCTATTTTGTGCATTGATATTGAATTGCTATTTAACGTCCCAATTTTGTGCATTGATATTGAATGGTTAGAATTTTGTTCTCGTTATTCGTTGAATTGAATAATTGACTTAAAACTAGTATTATAATCATAATAGTTAAAGGTTAAAGAATCAATTTTGATATTTTTGAAGCTTCGCTGACGTTGAATTTACTAAACGTGATTAAAATAAAATTACTTCTTACCTAATTTACTGAGTAAATTTGCATAGAATCTTGATTCTAAAGTCAACTGGGGTAACCATTGATTGCTGACTTTTGGTTCTTTTGGTTATACTGGTTGATAAATTAAAATAAAATTGTGATAGGGCAATTTGCAATTACTTGATTATTGTGTTTAGAGTTGTTGAAATCAATTAATCAGAAGTATTTGGATGAGAAAATATTTAACTTATTGCACTTTTTTTAAAAAGAAATTTCAATTTGCTTGTTGAATCTAGGATTTATATTCGTTAATTAATCTCAAATTTATTATTGTTGGATTTCTATTTAAAGTTAATGAAAATAAATTTATACAATTGTATATGTGAGTTTACATTTCTACTTTTCAACCGTAAGGTCTGTTCTATGCTTAAACTCTTAAGTGTTAATGCAATAGTTTCTGTTACGTTATCAGTTGAATTGATATCAATTGAGATAAAGGTAAGAAGTATAATTGCTATTTCTTTGGTACATTTGACCCCTCAGAAAGCCGCCCGCTTTGTTAGATCTTAAATACTTCAGTTTAAATTGTCCCATTATAGATTGGTAAACAGTCGTAATATTGCGGATTCCAAATAGGTGTGGTAGCGTTGCTACAAGATTCTGGCTTGCAACTCATTCAACTTAATTTTATTGAATTGCAACTTAACCACATTAAACTTATTCTTGACTGTAGATTTTTAACTGAGGTAACTCAGCGACTCACTATTTTTGCATTTGGAAAAAAAAAGAAAGAAAAATTGGTTATTAAAGTTTTCAACGTTGTTTGTATTGAGTCAAGTTTTTGCTTGTTCACGTTGTTACTTCCGGGTTGTCATTTGGAAAGATTCATTAATTATAAACTATTGGAATTTCGTGAAAAGTCGAATAGATCCATTGAGAAAATTTTGTTTGTGGAAAACTTGTTTTAGTTTAAATCTGAATTAACCAAAAGTCAGCGTTTTTGTAAATTTTTTTATGAAGGATTCAAATTTAGATTTGGTATATTGCAATTCTTGGTGGGTTGTTACCTTTTCTCTTTTTGTAGTAGAACGTAGTGGAGTAGTAGTAGAGTAATTGTCATAATTAATATTTATAAATGTAGAAATTTATTAAAATTTGAATTTATTTATGAATGTATGTTTCGGTGAAGTTAATAATTATAGTGTTCTGGTACAGTTGTGTTTTAAATAATTTGGCGCAAAAAATAAATATGGCGGAACGAGACGAAACGGTGTTAATAGATATGGATGACATAGAAGATGGTGTATATACCTTAGATCAAACGGGATTCGTATCTGGAAATAGTTTTGCGAGTATTCCTATGAGTTTGACCCCTCCCCATAATTCATTTTTTCAGATAAATAATAGAGAAGAGAATTTAGTATTTAATACATTGGATTCTTATTCTAATAGTAATAGAAGCAGTTTAGAAAATCCATGTTTTCCCAATTTTAGTCATGTTTCTCAACCTCCAACTTCAAGACCTTCAGAAAATTCATGTTTTCCCAATTTTAGTCGTGTTTCTCAACCTCCAACTCCGGGACCTTCGGAATATCATAATGAAATTATGAATAGAGATAGATTTAGAGTAGGTAACTGTGTTCCTAACGTAACAAGGCAGGTCGAGTTTCAGTTATCTGATGAAAATCCTGAAATAAGTTCACAAAATAGAACTAGGTCAAATTTTTATCGCCTTTCGGATTATTATAAGAGGGTTTCGGCCATTAAGAACTCAACACCTATAGGAATGTATAGGACTGGAAGGCATTTACCTCAAGATTATAATTATTTTAGTTCAATTCCGATAAATAATTCAGATACTAGGAATTGTCAAGGGAACGTGGCGAGTTCTGGAGTAGCGTTGAAGTATATGGATAAATATACTTTTCAGAAATTATTAGAATCATTGGAGAACAAGATTAAGGGATTTACCAAAATAGATGGAAGAAACAGTAACTTAATATTTGAAATTTCGAGGGTTTTGGAAAAATTAATGGAACAATGTAGTTATCCGGTTGGAGTTTTGTATGGAGTTTTGTTATCGAAAAGTGAGGGTGAATTTCAAATCGAAGTTCAACATGCAATTAGTGCAGATATTTCTTGGGAGGATTTTCGGAATAGAATAGTAGATAAGCTTATATCAAGTACTGCTAGACATTCATTAATGGCCGAGATAATTTTTAGACAGCAAAAATTAAATGAAGGGGTTGATATGTTTATAGAAGATGTTTATTACTCTTCAGTGGTTTTGAATTTCAGTTGTAGTGAGGGGCAGATAATCCGAATTATATTGGATGGGATGAATCCCTCCATAAAGTTTGTTTTCTAATCGATTACCTCAGTCTTTGAGTGAATTGAGAGAAGTTTGTAACACATATGCGAATTAGTTTAAAGAACAATTAGAGTATATGAAAAAAGTGGGGGTTAAATCTGGTGCATCTGCTTCAGTAATGACAAGGCCATCCTTTAAATCTGAAAATAATAGTTCTTTGGGATTTAATAAAAAGAAAATTAGTACAGGGGTTAATGAAAATCGAAAAGAAATTAGTACAAGTCGAATGCCATTGACGATGCCTGAACGTCTTAATAGATCGAATAATCGGGTAGTTCCTCCGAAGACGAGTGACTCTATAGCTTCTTTTGTGGATGGAAGAATTAATAATAGAAGGGTGATGATCTGTTTGGATAGTGGGTCCTCCTATAACCTGATAACCGAAGAATTTGTTCGGAGATGTGAGTTGGAGCATCAACTTGTAGAAACTTTGCCTGAAATGATTCGTGCTCCTTTGGGATCAGAATATCATGCTAGCAAGGAACTTTGTGTTATGGTGAATTTGTCAGGGTGGTTTGAATTGGTAATATTTAAGGTAGTGGCCGACCTACCATGTGAATGCATACTTGGTGTACCCTTTTTGAGAACAACGTTTTCCGTCATTGATTATTCTAGAAATAAACTTTTGTTAAGGAATAACAGGAAATCAGTTATGATTTTTTATGATGATAAGATGGAAAAACATTTAGACAGGAAGTATGGTGGTGTTTCAAGGTTTAGTTCCGGAGACCGTGTTGGCCAGTTTGGTAAATATCGTGAATTAGATACAAAAGTGTGTCAGAAGATGGCTTCTTTGTTTTTGAAGTGGAATCCTGACAAGTCTAGTAAGTGTGATCGTTCAATTCAATGTGATATTGAAATAAACAATATCGAGAAACAATTATTGGAGATTAATGCTCCTAATGAAGAACAGTTGAGGAAACTTCGGACAATGTTTGACAAAACCGAAAAACAAGACTTTGGGTCGACTTCGTTTAGAAGTGAATCAGGTAGTCATCGTTTAGATGGATCTTTTGTTAAGAACAGTTTAGTGGGTGTTTCTAAACTGGAATTTTCTTCTGTGAAAACATTTTCGGATTTGAATGGAGATTTTGAATATTTAGTTAATCCAAATCCAGCGACTAGTCTAGATTTAGGATATGTGCGCAATGATGATCGAATTGAAGTGCAAAGGGAAGATTCATATGAAAGAAAGGATGGACATTGTTCGAATAAGAAAAAGAAGAATAAGAAAAATAAAAGGACAAAAATTAGGAACGATCAAAAGGATAATTCAAATCCAACAAGAGATCGGAGTGAAACTGAGGAAAAGGATAAACATTTAGCTGCAGTGTTGTTAAATGGTGAATCAGTTCAGGGAAAATCAGGAAACAATCTTGTGAATGTTATCCAAAAAGTGGAAAGTGATTCGGAAGTTTCGGATATGGACCTTGAACAATCTAAGAAGTTTTATGAACTTGTTAAGAAAAATAAAAAATCATTTGCTTCTGATTTTGAGGAAAACTTAAAGAAATTAGAACAGAAAGATGAAAGGTTACAAAGTAGGGAAAATTCGAATGGTTTAGAACAATGCGTGGATAAAGACGTTCAGGAATTCGTGAATGATATTCGAAAGGAATTTAGTGATGTAATTTCAAACAATATAGGGTGTGTAAAAAATTTTGTTGCCAAATTGTACCTAAAGGAAAAGAAACCTTTTAAAAAAGCTCCGTTTCCAGTACCAAAAAATAAGGAAAAATTTTTGATGAATGTATTAAGGAACTAGTTTCACAAGGAATTCTGGTTGAGGTAGATCACTCTAATTTCGGAAGTAGTTGCTTTCTTGTAAAAAACAAAAATAATACGCATCGTATTGTAGGAAATTTCTGCAAAGCTAATTCTTTGATCATAGACGATGTGTATCCGTCTCCTAATATGGAGGAGTGTTTAACAAGCCTTGCAGGGAAGAAAATTTTCAGTGTCTTAGACTGCCGTAAGGCATATTTTTAATTGGCCCTCCATGAGGATTCGCGAGAGATTACCACAATCGTAACTCCGAAAGGATGTTACCAGTATACCAGAGTTCCTGTTGGAATTAAGACTGGGAGTAGTTTGTTAACTCGTGCGATGGTTAAGGTCTTTGGAGATCTTAAAGATGAGGGTGTAAGATGTTATTTTGATGATCTCCTTATAGCTAGTAGAAATGTGGAAGAACATAAAAGAATTTTGCGTTTGGTATTGGAAAGAATGAGGGAAAATGGAATTACCATTTCGCCTGATGAAAGTTTATTTTTTTATAGGAAAATTAAGTATTTAGGTTTTGTGGCGGATGGTGAGTCCATTGAAATAGATCCATCAAGAATAGCAGCCATTAAAAACATACCACCTCCTAAAAATAGGAGAGGTGTTATGAAAATTTGTGGGCTATTCAATTATTATTCCAAGTTCGCAAGTGGGATGCAGGAAATCATGGCTCCCATAAGTGAATTACGTTCGGAGCGTAAAAGATTTGTATGGTCAAGAGAACACCAGAAAACATTAGATAAATTAAAAGAAATTTTGATAAATAATGTAATATTAAGAACTCCGGATTTGAATAAAACCTTTTATTTGCATTGTGACGGAAGTGGGAAAGCGATTGGAGCTTGCCTGTCACAATTAGATAGTGAGAATCGACTCGTTCCTGTGTCGTTTTATTCTAAAAACTAACGGAAGCCGATAAACACCAGAGTATATACGAAATAGAATATCTTAGCTTGGTTAAGTCAATAAATAGGTTTAGACATTATCTCAGTAGGGAGTTTGTAGTCTTCACGGACAATAAAGCTTTGTCTTGGATATTGGGAAACTCTAAAAATTGCTTAAATATGGACCATTGGTAGAGACACTCTGTCAATTTTCTTTTACAGTTCAACATGTTAGGTCGCAAAATAACATTGTTGCTGATTTTTTAACAAGAGTTTATGACCCATTTGAATTTGTTCAGGTTGATGGGCCAGTAGGAATGGCTATAATTAAAAGAAATATGAAGATCGCAAATACTTGGAATTTACCTTTAGTAAAAGAACCTATCGATGTTCTACAGAGAAAAGATCCGGAATTATTGAACATTACAGAGAGGATAAATTATGGAGAAAATGTGCGAAATTTCATCCTGAACAAAAGTATATTAATGAAGAAGAGTAAAGCATTTAATTGTCCATATAAAATATATATTCCGAAGGACTTACAACGGTTGGTAATAGAATATTTTCATGATCAAGTTCTGTCAGGGGGACATTCTGGTACATATCGTACACTTAAGAAAATCATGAAAAAATACACGTGGGATACTATTGTGGAAGATGTAAAGGAATATGTAAGATCGTGTGTTCAGTGTCAGAAAGTTAAAGATCATAATAAAAGAAAAATGGGTCCTTTGATATCAAATTTTTCTGAAAGAGTTTGTGAGAACTACATGATCGATATTATTGGGCCAATGCCTGTCTCTAATGGCTATAAGTTTGTACTTATAGGAGTTGATAACGCGTCTCGATTTGTTTTTCTAGAAAAATTGAGAGTATTGAATTCGCAAATTATTTGTAATAAGCTACTAGAAGTGTTTAGCAGACTAGGTTTTCCGGAGACCTTGTCTACAGACAATGCTTGTGTTTTCGTATCGGAGAATTTCAAATTATTTTTGTTTAGTCTAGGTATTAAACATATTAGAATAAGTCCTTACCATGCGGAAGCTAACATCGCGGAGAGATTTATCAAGACTCTAAAATATTCTTTGAGAGCTTATTGTTCTAATAACCAAAACATCTTGTCGAAATATATTCCGGAGATACAGTTTTCTCTGAATCTCTGTGAGCATTCTGGTCTGAAAGCCGTACCGGCGAAACTTTTTTTAGGACGTCCGATTAACACCCCTTTAGAAAATCGCTGGCAGCTTAATAGTCCAGAATTGTCTAAATTTGATAAATCAAAAACTTGGGAAAATGCTCTCAAAAATATGGAAATGGCATGGATTAAAAGAAGGAGTGTACTCTCTAAATTAAGAAGCCCAGTGGTGGTTCAAGTTGGTGATGAAGTTCTCATAAGATCTCATGGTAAGTCATCGTTGACAGAGAAGATTACAAAGTCTTTGAGTGATAAATGGGATGGGCATTTTTTATTCGAAGATTTTTAACTCCAAATACTGTTTTAGTGTCGAATCTGAATAATGATCAGAATTCTTTTAAAAGAGTTCATGTGACCGATCTAAAGAAATTCTTTCCGAGGCGTCAGAATAATTGAATCTAAGTTCGATCTAAGTTTGAATCCATTCATAAAGAAATATTTGAATATGTAAGGTTGTTAATTGAGAAATCAAGGTGTAATTGATGTGTTATTATTAGTGGATTGAAAAACAAAATTTTTATATTTTTACATATTGTAATTTGTAAGTTTCTTTTAGAAATTGATTATTGTAAATAATAATTTGATTGAATTTTAGACCATGGTCTTATGTATTCAAAGAATGTATGAAAGGTAATGGATGAAACAAATTTTTAATGAAAATTTTTAGGCTAGCCTATAATAGAACTAAGTGATTGCAATGTTATGAATATATTGTAATGTTATGAAAATTTAAACAAATTTTAATGTGTTTTCCTTTTTTATTGTTTGTTGTGAGTTTACATTTCTACTTTTCAACCGTAAGGTCTGTTCTATGCTTAAATTCTTAAGTGTTAATGAAATAGTTCTGTTACGTTATCAGTTGAATTGATATCAACTGAGATAAAGGTAAGAAGTATAATTGCTATTTTTTGGTACGTTTGACCCCTCAGAAAGCCGCCCGCTGTGTTAGATCTGAAATTCTTCAGTTTAAATTGTCCCATTATAGATTGGTAAACAGTCGTAATATTGCGGATTCCAAATAGGTGTGGTAGCGTTGCTACAGACCGCATGAAATATTCTTCAGCTCCTGTTCTGTTAGGCAACCTTGTGTCTGCAGTCTGCTGCTTTTATTATATACTTAATGTGATGAATAAAGGAGGGAAAGCGATTTTATCTCATACCAATTCTCCAATAAGTGCAAATCTTGTCTTGTACATATAATTGAATTCACATTATAGTGGAATTGCTGTGACATAAAATCGATTCTTTCCTTCACTTATCATATAACATATAGGCATCTTATCTGAAAACGATTTAATTGAATGGAAAATTATTAAATCTACCGTTTCTATGTGTTTTAACTCATGTTTGAAGTTCTTTTCTTCTTGAATTTATTGGCATGGCAAATCTATTACTTAGTAAGAAACTTCACCTTCCATCATAAAAATTACGAGAAATAATATAGCAGAAAAGTAAGATTTTTTTGGTGGTCACGCAACTGCTCATTTAATTTTTTGTTTTAATTGTTAAACCTGATCTTTCGATTTCTAACTTGTTAGATGTATATTTGTCTCCATATTTCAGTCTTCAGTCTTTTTCAAACTGAGTTCATTTTTTTAACATCGAATTTCTTTTGCGCCCTAGGCTTTCCTTGTACATGTTTCTGGGTTAGGTTTCCGATGTAGGGAAGATTTTTCGCTGTTGACCAAGCATTGATAATCATTTAAAAGCGATTTAAAAATTTACTATAGGATCCAATATGATAACATCATATCATTTTACTTGAAGTAATTTGGTAGGCAGAGTCCTTCGTGGGTTCTAACGGCCTAGGGAGTAATTCTAAATCTCTTTTACTCTGAAACTTTTCTTTTCATATAATAATTTCATTACCATTAGCAAACTATTCATAAAATAATGGTTTATGATTGCATTATAAAGGAGTGGATATGAAAATAATTAATTCAAGATATCACATTTATATGTTTTTGATGTAATACGTTCAGGAGATATGGCACAATAGCATTCTTTAGTTGATCACGGTACATTTGCCCATGACACAAAGATATACACAATACTTCAATATATCTTTAAATAAAGTTCTAAAGAGAAATTACGGAGAAACTAAAATTGAATACTTAACTCTAAAGTAAAATGTCTAATTTGCGATGTAATAATAATAAAAGAATATATAGTTTAAACAAGTAGCCATGTTAAAGAAAGGAAATTTAGTACATATTAATCTTGGAAGGGGTGAAAAAGGTTATTCATGACTATATAGTTAGTGTACGCGCCTTGGTTCGATTTCCGATGGAGCTCATGTGGTTCGGATCTGACGTTAAGCTGCAGGTTTACGTCTCATGTAGCTTCGCAGCTGAAAGGAACGCTAAATTTCAATTTAACTAATCAAAGATGACAAAAGACTTATATAATCATACAGTAAAACTCCAATTATCCGTATTAATGAGTTAGGACGTAATCCGGACAATTGGGGAAATCATCACGAAAAGATTATGTTGTGAGATAAAATTCTCGAAAACCAACTTTTGTTTAATAAAAACGGTAGACCCTAATGCACGTTGAAAATAGCGCTTTTACTACAAATTAAAAATAAATACTGAAAATTCCAATTAAACAAAAATTTTAACGTGGCTTTAAATAGGAATTCCAAAGAAATGATATCTTTACGGACGAATACATAAAGTTCACAGTTTAATATATATATATATATATTTTAAAATTCAATTTGTTATTTCCTGTTAACGATCTGGATAACTGGAGCTAGGATAAAGAGAACAGTTTCCCATAATAACAAAAGTAAATTTCAATTTGGTCAGCTTACCAGCAATTTTAAGTCTCTCTCTATATATGTATGTATATACCAGGTCATGTCAAAAAATCCGATAATCTGGGGTTGGCTAGATTGTCGGAGAAGCTGCTACTTATTCTTATAACACCAAAAAAAAAACTGATTAAAAAAATGCTTCTTGCTATGTTATCGTTTTTGCTTTATGTTAATCAATATTGAAACCGGAAGTTGAAATGGACTTCTACCATGTCCGATTTTAGTAGAGATTTAAGGATAGAAATGTCATTCGTTCTTGGGATATTTAATCGACTTCAGAAAACCGTATCTCTCTATATTTTACCATTTTTGCTCTATAGCGATCAACATTGAAACCGGAAATAGTTAATTTCTTCCACATTGACTCCAAAAACAAATCAATTCCTAACTTTTTGATCCACTATGTTTTCATTAAATTTGGTGGTGATTGGTCGAATAGTTTTCCAGATTTTTTTGTCTCCCGAAGAGACGGATAAAGTAAACATATACATAAAGCAGTTTTGGTAAACCAAACTTCTTTAAAAATTGAACATTCGAGAAGCTATCGGAACGAAAAATAGTACCGGAAGTCCATACCATCACATATTTCTTAGACCATGTCCTATGTGACACGCTTTAAAGAAATATCCCTAGAACTCTATCGGTATCTATCTATATAGTTAAGACAAATGTACATAAATTGATAATCAGAACTTAACATTTAGACAATTTATTAGAATTAATTATTATTGTTAACAGTATTCAGTCAACCTGAAAGCCATTTCAAACGTAGTGCACAATATAATGACTTCAAACATTTCTTTAAAATTACAATAAACAAATATATTTTTTTTACACGATAACTAATTAGTAAACATCATAAAATGAAATGAATTGGGGGTTCCGGGTAGCAAGGGCAAACTTAACGAAAGGTTCTTCTGTCAATTAGTTATTATTATTATTATTATTATTATTATTATTATTATTATTATTATTATTATTATTATTATTATTATTATTATTATTATTACTATTATTATTATTATTATTGAAACTTTAGATAATAAAAAATGACCCGAAGGTAAGTTCGCCCTTGCTATCCGGAACTTTCAACTTTACTATGTATGTAAATAGTAGCCACATTTCGAATCTTTACTCACCTTGTATTCCATTGATCCAGTTATGTCTAAGACAACAACAATATGGGAACTTGGAGATCGTTGTAACACAAATTGAGGATCAGCAAAACGAATAATGTTTGAATTATCACTGTTAAAAATCAGAAAGAAAATGAATAAATAAGAAATTGTATTGTATCGTACATAATCAATCATCAACATGTGTAGCAAAACAATAAGAAATTTTATTTACTTTTTACTGCACGGTAATAAATAACCGTCAGGTGATACTCGGCGTTAACTAACTCTAACCTCTACAATCCTGGATTAAATTTGACTTACTTGAATACGATTTCTTTTCAAATGAAAGTCTTGCACGAAAGATCGTTCTTCTAATCGGCCATGATTTACTAGTTCCATTACAACGTAACACGTTGTGTCATTTGTAAGCTATAGTAGCTTTGTAAAGGAAATGGACATTACACAAACAGAAAAGTACACATTCCTGCTAAAAGCGTTACATTTGAACTATCAATTTCCTTGGTTGAATGTTTTAATATATATAACATTGTATACTTTAACATAGATTTAATTATTTTCATAGTTTGATCTATGTGAAATATTACGTGCTATCTAGTCGAAGTATCCTAAGACTTCGTAAACATTTCAAAGGTTTTCCGAAATGAAAAACTTGAAAAATATTATTCTGAAACAGTTTTATCTGGCTACAGTTTTAGTACTATTTTTTCCCCTTTGAAGTCCAAGTTTCCAATATTTAAACTACAAAAAGCTATCCTGTATTACGTTTATTTAATATTAAAACAAACTAAAATTTCAGCTTGTCAGACACCTCATGAGCGCTCTTTTGCTGGGTTCCACAGCTCAAGGTAAACTATATTCTTGTGATGATTACCTGTTTACCAAAAAGTCCTTATGTTGTGATATAACAGTCCAGACACTCTTCTCGTCACACAGTCTACTATGAATTGTCGGTGCTGGAACTAAGCTTGGATTTTCAGTCGAAATTGGGCACATTGCTTTGATCTCCTACAAAATAATTTGTTTATTGGCACTTATAATTATATCTAGAATACATTTTTAAAATCTTTTATCTTCAAAATTATTTTCGATACTGTGCAACATTACACATAGAATCGAAAGTTTAACTTTCTCCGGAAAATACATACAAAAGTTCTACATTTCTAAATTTAATAATAGAGTAGCACGAAGAAGATCTGGCTAATTTTATAAGTCTTCCAGACATTCTGTCACAGATTTACGGTATTTAGCGACCATAAATAGTGACATACCTTGAAAGCCCCCGTATATGTTATAGGTTTGACAGATATAAGCAAATGTTTTTCTTATAAAAAAAAAAAGATTCGATGCGTTACATTTTGGAATTAACGGTTTAATTCAAATTTTGACTATATTTCAATAATCTCTTCATAATAATTATAAGAAATTATTTGAATTAGTTTTTCTGAAATACTAACGAAAATTCTAATACTGATTAACACAAGATTCCATTGCTTGGCAAACATAAATAAATATTCTTCACTAAATGTTCACATTTCCTAATATTTTCATTTCCTTTATTTGAAATATTAATGATGATTTACACATTTTGATACTATTTCTCACAGAAGTATAATTAAAACGAGTATTCTTATTGTTTTTACTCGCTGCTACACCTGCCACTGTTGTTTCTAAAAGAACTGCGAGACTTGACTTGTACAAATAGTTTATTATAAAGAAATAATAACAATGTTAATATTTGCTTTGATTATAAGACTATAGTTAAATTAAACAGATGAAGAGCCAGTTTATTATGAATTTATAAAGTTATTTTTAATGAATGGAGCAAATAGATAATTTTCTACAAGTAGCAGTTGGTAAAATATTTGATATAAATAACAAGAAAAAATTAATAAACTGATACAACATAATAGTAATAACCTATTGATATTGTTTTAACAATAAACAATTAATTTTAACATTAACAAAAAACTGAAAAGTTAAATCAATTGCTAACCATGAAAGTTATTATCCTTCATAAAACTATTCATTAACCCAAGTTCAATAGATATTTGGACACTCACCGGGACTTCATATAGGTAAGAAGCCGTGGAATTGTCTAGAATTTTACAGTGATCATCAGCAGAATTTATTGATATCGATTTACACATTTCTTCGTTCCTAGTGAGATAGAAATAAGCAGAAAAAGTAGACCCAAACACTGTATTGAATCCTACTTTCTTATTATAATACTTCTTAAATGTATAGCTAACATTAAAATATTTCCTCATTACGAAGATTGTTCCGGTTGAATCTTTGTAACTATCCAACAATCTTCAAACTATTTGTTTCTTCCAGATAATGCCCCACTGTATAATCGGATTAAATGGTTAGCGTTTGCTTTATGAATACAAGAAGTCCGAATTCGAATCCTGATGGGACCATACGTATGTGGATTAGACCTATTTTTAAGGTTTAGGTCCATGTATCGTATACCCTTGGTGCTGAAAAGAGACATTGAACTTTAAAAAGAAAATAAATACAATTTTTAGTCTAATATTTCACGGTCATGCCCTGTAGGCTAAGGAAGACGGATTATTGATAAAAGTTAATGGTTATGAAAAAAGACTGATGGGAAATGAATGATTATGGAAAAGACTGATGGAATGAGGATGTGGGAGAAAATAGGATAACCCCAACAAAATTTACGGACACAATGTTCTCCACATAAACACACATAGTTTGTGATCAGAACAGGAACTCCTCGCGCCAAAGGTGAGCGTTCTACCACTGAGCCACAGTACTCCCTTAAACCAAATGTGCAAATAGATTAATTGTTGGTTAGAGTTTAGTATTTCTTTTTACTATCGAGGCTATATACAACGAGAACCTACAGCTTAATGTGGAATCCAAACCAACGTAATGCGTTCAAATTTCAAGGTTCTCCCACTGGAAACCGCACCCGGAACCCAGTGCACTACAGGCGAGCGGCCTAACAACTAGACCAGAGATGCAATAGAATTAAGTATAGGGTTCGTCCACTTAAACATATTGTGAAGTTATTTATTTATTTCATTATACAGTTCAATGTTATATTGGACTGTGTAAAAGATTAAGTTATTTAAAAAAAACTGAAGAAAACAATATATATAAAATTTTTATTTAAATATCTGGATAAATTTATTGTAAGTACTGAAGTAACCAACATAGTCTAGTCATATATGTCTATTATCATCATATTGATCCAATACGTAAAAGCTAACATTTAATTAAAGAAGAACGTAAAGAACTAAAAATATACGAGTGTGATTCAGAAAGTAATGCCTCCAAGTCCACTACTTGGCCAATAGTACTGCAAATACTCTGAACTGTTTCTCATTAATGTACTGATGTTTAAGCTATAGAATGACACTTGTTTTATCTTTCTATCTCTTCTCATTCCAGAGTAATGGAGCAATCCATGACATCCAGTGGTGACGACCGGTTGAAACAGCGGGATGTCATTGAATTTCTGACTGTGGAAGGTTGTGTGCCCAGGAACTTTTCATCGCCGGTGACGAGTCGAGGATACACCAGTACGACCCGGAAACGAAGTGTCAGTCGATGGAGTATTGCCACACGTCCTCTCCTCCGCCAAAAAAAAAAAAAAAAAAAAAAAATCAAAGTTCTCCCATCTGCTTGCAAACTGTTGTTGACATTCGGCCTAATCCTGCCTTTGGCTCTTCCTCAAACTTAAGGCCCTTTTTAGACGTTATGATAAATCATCAAGGGTAGAGATTTTTTTATCATACGCAGGTGAGATATTTTCTATTTACACACAGCGATATTTTCCGTAGATATCTCTAGCATATGGTCAATAGGGTCTGACATCTTTCGGAGATTATGCGAACTACTTCAGAAACTTTGAGTGTCTCCTAGACAAACAAAAGATGACCACGCTGTTTGTGAGTTTGTGTGTGTGTATGTGTGAGCACTGTGTCACTCAGAAAAGGACAATTCCTGTTTCTTGCTAATTTGTTCCCGCCGTAGTGAGATAAAGACCTTGGAATGGAAGACAGCGATGCTGCAACTTTTAGCTTTATCACGTCCGTGGCAATGGTATCATTGTATTTATGTTTAAAAAAGAAAAGAAATCGAAAAGTCTGGGTAAAAGATTGGATTAGAAGACGATACGGACATGGGATTCATGCTAACCTCGTACAGGTAATCAAGACTGAAGACAGTATAATGTACATGAACTATTTTAGAATGCCGGATAAATTATTTGAAGAATTACTCGAAATGATAAAGCCAAAAATTGAAAAGAGAAACACGGTTATAAGAACCATGTGTCCGTAGTATACGATTTCCTGACGTGCTTACAAGTGCAGTATACGAGTAAGCTACTGCGTGGAAAGCGGGATCATACAGTTATTGTGGAAGAAGTAGGGAAAATATACGTTTTTTTTTTATGAATAAAGGAAACATTATTGAAACTTAAAGGTCACCTATTACACTTTTAATTTTTAAAATATTACTTCTCATTAAGATTTTATCGTTCGTGGTACCCGCGGCATTTTCCATTGTCATTTTGTGTTCGAGTTGGTTTGCTTAAGTGGGCAGAAAATATACAGGTGACTTGTATGAGTGATTTTTGCTATAAAAAGAGTCCAATTTGTTTTATAAAAACGCCAAAATCTTTGATTATATTCCGGTGATGCCAAAACAACGAAGTTATATCCTCAATCTGGTACACTGACAGACGATATTCATTTACACTAGATTCAAGATTTAAAAAAAAAAAAAAAAAATCAAAACATTCTTCTACAATAATGGCAAATTCCACATTAATTGTAAAGCATATTTACCTTCTTCCCGTACATCCCTGCGAAGAATATTTATCGTAAATTACATGAATTTTGAAAGGGTGGCTGTAGTCCAATATCAGTCACTGGTACATGCAAAAAGCATCGGAATATTAATTTTGTATCATTTGTGATTAATCTAACGCTTCCTGAAATTTCTAAAATAAAATTTGAAATTTTTATAAAGATCCACCAAATTATGCTTCGCCCCCTCTGCTCCCTTAAGATGGTACGTTATCAAAATAACATTCCAGATTTCATAAACGCATACTTTGTTGCTACAATGCCGCCAAATTTTTCATTAATTAACAAAGAAATACCTTCTTCTCGTATGTCCCTACTAAGGATATTTATGGTGATTTTTTTAGTTTTAAAAGGGGCTATAGCCCCATATAAGTCACTGGCACATGTAAGGAGCATTGGAATATTAATTCTGTGACATTTGTGAATAATCTGACGCTTACTGGCATTTCCGGAACAAACTTTTGAATTGTTATAAAGATCCATCATCTGATGATTCACCCCCTGTGCCCCCCTAAGACGGTGCGTTACCAAAATATCATTCCAGATTTGAAAAACGCACACTCTTTTGCTACAATGACGCCAAATTTCACATCAATTAACAAAAAATACCTTCTTGTCGTATGTCCCTACTAAGGATTATGGAGGAGCTCCTCCATGGCTAAGCGGTTAGCGTACGCGCCTTTGGCGTGGGAGGCCCGGGTTCGATTCCCGGCGGGAGCTCATGTGGTTCGGATTCCACGTTAATCAGTAGGTCCACGTCTCATATAGCCTTGCTGCTGAACGGGACGTAAATCTCAAAATCAACTCAACTCAAGGATTATGGAGTTTTTTTTTATATTTTTGAGAGGGGGCTATAGCCCCATATAAGTCCCTGGCACATGCAAGTAGCATTGGAGCATTAATTCTGTGTCATTCGTGATTAACCTGACGCTTACTGACACACCGAAAATAAATTTTGAGGTTTTGGTAACACATCACCCACCACCTTTTTACGCCCCTTGCCCCCAAAAGGGGGTCCTTCCCAAAATAATGTTTGAGACAGCTTTATTAGCTTTGTTAATAAGTGTTTTTGCATTTTGTAACAAATACAATTTATTTGCCCCAAAATCTTTACGAATAATTATTGGAGAAAACTGCTTCCAAAATTTAACATTGAATCTCCCATAAGGAAAATGAACTTTTGTGTTTACACCCCCAAAAGGGGGGCTAAACAGAAATTTTCTCTTATTTCCTTTATAAATTCAAAAAAATTAAGATATTTCTCAATAAGAGTGCCAAATTTTACATTAATAGTGTGAAAACTTCATATTCTCCCAGTGCTGTAGAAAATTGGATGAATTATGGAACAGTATATTATATATATTGCAAAAATTTTTCCCGAACTTAATTTTCAAGATACAGGATTGAAATATTGCACACGTATTGTCTACATAACTACGTTTTTTTTAAAAAAAGAAAAAAAAAACATATCCCTACCTGAACCCAAGCCCGGGCCAGAAGGACGCAATAATTTCGAAAAAATCGAAAAATCTCCCGGTTTTCCTCGATTTTTTACAGTTTCTGGTGTATAATACGGACAAATGAGTGGTACTGTTGAAAAGGATGCTCTATCAGTGGCGAATCCAGGATATGATAAAGAAAGGGACTAAATCATAGTTTGTAGCTTTATCCAGTATAAATCAGAATTGAACCCCATTTTATCCAGTGTATACCTGAGCGTCAAGGCTGGGCTAGAGCCCCTATAGCCCCTCCTTCCAGTGTGCGAATTAAATAATCTATATTGAGGGGAGATAAAATTAGGCCAAAGGACATAGTGTGCAGGTTCAAATTTCAAAATGAGACAATAAATGCCCTACCCCCATATATATATATATATATATATATATATATATATATATATATATATATATATATATATATAGAGAGAGAGAGAGAGAGAGAGAGAGAGAGAGAGAGATAGATAGATAGATAGATAGATAGATAGATTGATTGATTTTAAGAAAATCTAGATATTAGCCTATCAAATAAATGGATTGTTGCTGGTCCCGATTTCTCACATCAAGGTCAAATCGAAGGCCAAATATTTAAAATCTCTCAATTCAAATTTCGAGCTTGTGCTTCTACTTCCAGCTAAAGCTGTGCTCATCACGACTTTTTTTTCTCCAAATATCGATTCCGTGATGGGCACAGAAAGTCAACACTTAAAAATTACTTTACTGTTAGGTTGAAGATGAGTTGATTCACTATGGGCTACGTTATTCAAATAAAGTAAAACATTGAAGTTTTTCAGACAACATTATTAGCGTGGACAGCAAAATGTACAGCGAAAAGATGGAAAAATGAAGGGTTAACTTTTAAAAAAAAACCCGCTCCAGTTGAAATGCTTATACAGACAAGGACAATGTCACGGAGAACCAATCGTATTAACAATTCTGAAACAAATCTTGAATTATTCGCTTATTCACCTAAAAATCACCTTCATTAACATGTCTGCTCACTAGGAGCGTATCACCCAGCGTGTACGTTAACATATACTTACGAGAGAATACCTATATCTCAGATTTTGAGTACAGTTTCAAAAGTTCATTTCCGTAAACTGTAAAAGCAGTGATTATTATGCTAATTATCACAAATTAAATGCAACTTTTGAGTTGCATACACACAACCTACTAGGGAATGAAGACCATGTGCTAACAAAGAGTACACTGGAAAATGAAATAACATGTTATAACAAAAATTAAAATAAGATGATAATCGATACAAATATAGAGGATGAATATGACATATCCCAACTTCGCCAAGTATGGTAGAAGAAGCTATTTGTTTACTTCTTTTTGTCAACCGCTAAGAACATTTATAAATCTATATGTGGCTTTGTTATACGCAATTAGTACGTTCAAATTCACAAACGATGACGAACTGAAGGGTACGAAGATACAGTTGCAACCCGTAGTCATAATAATATAGTTCAACTAAACAACGTTGAAAATAGTGGGTAATTAGGTGGTAAGTAGAAATGACCAAAACTGAACAGTTTACATCGATCATTTCGAAATACAGCTAGAAGATTAAATTTACAAGAAATAACAAAAATCAGTGAAATTTGGAGTTATACTAAGCATAGTTTGAGGGGGAAAGCGAGCATCCCCGGTGGGGATACTTCAGCTGACTTCTTTGGGGGGGGGAAACAAAATGTGATTGAGGGGGGAAATACCCCTCACCCCCCGGGTAATTCGCACCCTGCCTCCTTCGATCCGCCACTGTGCTGAAGAAAATGAAGTATAAACTATGATCCTACGATATATAATCCCATGATCTTAACATATTTCAGATTCTATCGAGAGTCAAATTCATGGTGTATATTTCAAGGCGAAGTTTCCCTATCTAATCAAGAAACTTGTATTTCAGCATATAGGGGCAAACATTTTTGTTAACTTCATATCACCTGCATTTCATTGCAGTTTTATTTTATTATAAATTATTGCTTAATTCCATTATAGAATTGTTCATAATATTTGTCTAATTATCTTCGACATTTTCAAGTATAAATGTACTTTTTTTTTTTCATTTCTTTATATAACGAAATGTAATGCCATAGTGACCTTTTGCACTATGGTCTCTGTTTCGTTCAGAGCTAAAGGTGACTTTTATTTCTAAACGAAAAATAAAATTAGTTATATTTAGTTCCAGAATTAAAGATGATGGATGCCAATGTGCGGACCACACACAAAACAACTTAAATCCATCTTCTTGACCATAGCTAATTATGGACTATAATTGAAGAGCATTCAATTTATTTTTGAGCTGTAAACTTATGAATAGTAAAATCTAGAACAGTTTTACGCTTGTAAAATTCTACTTCATTTTGTTCGCTTGACAATAAATATATAGGCCTAAATAAATACTAGCAGAATATCGAATCACACCTTTAACTGTAACAATATTTTCCTCTTTACTGGAGTCCTATCTGATCGATGAAAAAATAAAAATAAAAAAGTAGTAAAACGAGAAAACTCGAACACGGGTCGCGGGAATGGGAATTTGCACGGACCCAATGAGCTACGGAATAAGACACAAATTATACTATATATATGGCAATAATCCTAAGCTTCACGCTGTGAAAGAACGTTGTCACTTAAAAAAAAAAAAAAAAAAAAAAGGAATTCAAACCTTATAAAATGTTATGACAAGTGCCTCAATTTGAATGGTGAATATGTTGAAAAGTAATGTAATGTGATATTTTTCCCATGTGTATAATAAACATTTTGTATCTGCGAGTGTGTGCCATTGATATCAAACGGCAGTCCTTTTCCGAATTGACCTCATAGTATTTAGTACATTGATCTTAATTTCAATGTGATTGATTACTCAAGCGACTCTCCAAAACCAGGACTGGAAGCAGGCCCGTATCCACGGGGGGGCTAGGGGGGCCGGGCCCCCCCTAAATTTTGGCTGGCCCCTAAAAGTTTCACGGTAGGCTTGCAAATGAACTATAATATGGTGATTAAGTATAATATGATTGGGTCGGGCCCCCCCTAACTTCTACCGGGCCTCCCCTAAATTTTTGGGCTGGCTACGGGCCTGACTGGAAGTCAAATTTATCTTGACATAAATTTGATTTCTCCAGCCACACAAACAAATGGCACAACCGAACAGTGGCGTCTAAAAGCTTGAGGCTTTCTCGTAGACAGCGTGGAGAGGACCCCTTCTCTACGTCCCACTTCACAATTTTGAGCTCCCTGATGGTGTGGACCCCCCACAATGCGGGGTCCGCGAACCCCTTATTTACGCCCCTGCAACCGAATACTGAAGCTACGATAAGCGCATTAATTAGATTAATAATACTGTGAGTTATAATGTAGATAGATATAGATATAATATATTTAAAACAAAACATTTTACTTGATTTTTCATTTCCGAAGTTTAGAATTTTGCAGTATTAGTTTCTCAATGAATAACTGCAAATTAGAACATTAACTTTTAGCATAGAAATGAACTATGAAGAAATGAACTATGACTATTCATTTCTATGAACTATGAAAAGCTCTTCAAGCGTTTTGAGATAAAGCTGTAAAACAACCACCAGCAGTTTCGTCTAATTCTGTTAATTTTGAGGAGAATCTAACACTCTAGGGGATATTCATGACTTTTTAACTTTTGTTGCAGGTATTTTCGAAAATCTTCAGAGGAATTCTACAACTTGGGGGGAGGGGTCGTTTAGAAGACACGGCACTGTAATATATTTGCAAATTGGGTAGGCTATAAGCAATGGCAATAGATTTTTATTTATAAGTTATTTTATACTAGATGGAAAATCAATCTAACAACTCTGTTTAATTTGAATTATCTGTATTATCTGGGGAATCAAAAATATTATATAAAATCATGATAATTATTATTTACAACCGTTGTCAATCCAATGTTTGATAAAGATCTTTCAACATTTCTCCAGAACATTCCATCTTGGGCAACCCTCTTTCAAATCATTCCTCAGTGCTTCTTAATTTGACCATACCATACGGTATCAGGGCCTCTTCTAGGTCACTTCTTATCATTTACACAGAAAATAACAGAGGAACATATTATTGAGAGTGGTCAAAAGAGCAGGAAATATTTCAGCCCAAACTAATGGAGGAAGTGGCCAGTGGACATCTTGACAGAGGGCGAAATGGCAGGTGGATATAATGATGGTTTATAATTACATGTACATTGCTATTTAATTGAATTTTACATTATAAAATTTCTAATTTACTGTATGCGCTCATTTAATCATTGTATCTATCTATCTATCTATCTATGTATCTATCTATCTATCTATCTATCTATCTATCTATCTATCTATCTATCTATCTATATATATATATATATATATATATATATATATATATATATATATAATGTTATTACATATAATCTTAGAAGTTCTAGGGAGAAGATTAACCCGACTAGATAATGGTTAACGCGGTGACTTTTGGATCAAATATTTTAATACGATATTTAAAATAAAATACAATTTATATAGAAGTAAAGTAAGTATGAAATAACTATACATAAATTCAAAATTCGAAATTTTAATTATGAAGTATCTATATACAATTTTGGAATTCGAAATTGATTATAATAACATGAGATAAGCACTAAAGCGCTTGATTGACAAACCAGAGTAAGAACCGAAAATAAAACAATATTGAATAGGTTTACAACAGGGGTGGCTAGGCTTTGTTAGGTTTGAGGGCTACTTCTCATTTCCGAATTCTCTAGTGATCTACTAATCAAAATATAGATTAATAATGAGGACGTGATGGACAGTAAAGAAGAAGTAAATATGAACAATAAAATTAAGATTAATGAAATATTTTTTTAAAAACCTAATTAATTCATTTTTATTTTCTCAGAAACGTTCATTTGTTATCAGAAACTCGAAATCAGTCCATCGAGACTGATTGATACAGATAGTGTGACACAGACCACCGCGGGCTACCTCTCACGATTGCCGGTAGGCTAGAGACCATGGTTGATGTGTTGGCTATCTCTGGTTGGTTATAATGACTTGTTTCGAAGACATGAAAAGGGTTTCAAACAAAGACGTGTCGCTTCTGATGTATGTGGTCCAGGTTTCAATTCCCGGTGCTAGTCGGTTTTATCTCATTTTAAACTATGGATCTACCTTTGCTTTAGCCGAGGTTAAACTTCAGATATCAAAGCAAACCAAATTGAAGCGGTTAATTTGTTGTAGCTTTCGTAGTTTGGAAGTCTCCTCGAATTTCATGAACAGAAACCGGGGAAAAGATATTTCTTTCCTTTTTGTCAACAGAACAGACCACTGGACGACAGGTATAAACAAATTCTTAACAAAACCTGTTTTTAACCAGATATTTCCCGCTTTCCTTCCAAGAAGCTGGCAGCTAAGGAGGGTTGGAAGCGGTGACCTATTCATTCCTTTGTTTCTCTACGGGGGGCTATACCTGGCTTGCATGCGATAAGTTGAACATGTCGAACTTATCTCATCGTATCATATGCAGGAGAGATATCATGAGATAAACTAATTTAGACATTATGATTTCTGAAATTTATCTCTACCCTTGATGATTTATCATAACGTCTAAACGGCCTCTAAGAATCACCTTAAGGCCCTTTTTAGACGTTATGATAAATCATCAAGCTTAGAGATTTTTTTATCATATGCAGGTGAGATATTTTCTATTTACACACAGCGATATTTTCCGTAGATATCTCTAGCACATGGTCTATAGGGTCTGACATCTTTCGGAGATTATGCGAACTACTTCAGAAACTTTGAGTGTCTCCTAGACAAACAAAAGATGACCACGCTGTTTGTGAGTGTGTGTGTGTGTGTGTGTGTGTGTATGTGTGAGCACCGTGTCAGTCAGAAAAGGACAATTCCTGTTTCTCGCTAATTTGTTCCCGCCGTAGTGAGATAAAGACCTTGGAATGGAAGACAGGGATGCTGCAACTTTTAGTTTTATCACGTCTGTGGCAATGGTATCATTGTATTTATGTTTAAAAAAGAAAAGAAATCGAAAAGTCTGGGTAAAAGATTGGATTAGAAGACGATAGGGACATGGGATTCATGCTAACCTCGTACAGGTAATCAGGACTGAAGACAGTATAATGTACACGACAGGGGTGGACTGGCTATGTAAAAAGGGCGCGGCCACATACTCTGGGAGGGCGCCGTCCATCTGAGGCTTTCGCTTGTATGGAATACCCCCTCCTAATAAAAGAAAGTGCCGGGGGGCTTCCCCCGGATAATTAGTACACAAAAAATAACAAAAGATTAAATAGCTATTGTAGTTAATCACGATAGAATTATACAAATTCAATATTTTCATAAACAAACAAAGAGACTTTGAGTACTAAATAAGAGGCGTGTTTTTTAAGTAGGGTCCGTTTTGTTGTAGACACTAGTAGTTCGCGCGCATACCGCAACTAGCGTGTGCGTCGTGTACCGGCATATCTCGGGAACAACTGTGCTCAGTTTCAACTCTGTAGCTGACCTGTACGGTTGTGTTCTGTGCTTTCACAATGTTTAAGACTACCAAGTCGCCCGCCGCGTGTGAGGTTCGCTCAGTGATACAGTTTTTGTCAGCAAGTAACCTGTCTGCTGCAGAAATTCATCGACAGATTTGCGAAGTGTACGGTGATACTGTTATGAGTGCAAGCAAAGTGCGTAAGTGGGTACGAGAATTCAAAAATGGCCGTGACAACGTCCATGATGAGGACCGCCCCGGTCGCCCTTCTTCGATTACAGACGATTTGGTGGCTTTAGTTGAAGCGAGGGTTCGTGAGAACAGGCGCTTCACAATAACAGGTCTCTCAAACGAATTTCCTGACGTGTCGAGAACAGTGCTTTACAAAATTGTTTCTGAACACCTAAAGTTTAGGAAACTGTGCTCTCGTTGGGTTCCGAAACTCCTAAAGAGGATCACAAAACCCAAAGATTTGGGTGTGCCATGAAGTTCTTGACTCATTATCACGAAGAAGGTGACAGCTTCTTGAGTCGGATCGTAACTGGAGACGAACATGGGTTTCGCATATCACACCCGAATCGAAGCAACAGAGCATGGAATGGTGAGACACACACTCGCCTGTAAAGGTGAAGGCCAAACAGACTCTGTCCAAGCGCAAAATCATGGCGTCGGTGTTTTGGGATAGGCATGGTGTTTTGTTGGTCGACTTCATGCAACGAGGGACCACTATCAATGCAGAAGCATACTGCCAAACCCTGTGAAAGCTACGCAGAGCGATTCAAAACAAACGACGCGGCATGCTGACAAAGGGCATTGTTCTTCTCAATGACAATGCAAGACCTCACACTGCAGGTCAGACCCGCGATTTGTTGGACAGCTTTGGCTGGGAAGTTTTATACCACCCACCCTACAGTCCTGATCTTGCGCGAGCGATTATCATCTGTTCCTCCACCTCAAACAACACCTCAGTGGCAACCGTTACAATGATGACGACGATGTGAAAACGGCAATGAACTCTTGGTTATCGGAGCAGGCGGCAAGTTTTTATGAAGAGGGTATTTTGAAATTCGTTGAGAGGTATGATAAGTGTTTGAACAAACTTGGCAACTATGTCGAAAAATAGAGTAAAGTATGTACTTTCTGAAAATACATTTACTTTTTTGAAATAACCTTTCGCTGTGTACTTATGTTCAAACGACCTTACTTAAAAAAAAAAACACGCCTCGTATATTAGGCCTATATAAATCTGCACACTTTAACTGAGACTACAAAAATCACACCAGTTGTTTAAATCCTTCGGCTACATTTATTAACAGCCTAATTATAAATGAAGATTTGAGTTAAGTTTGGGCTTATGCTATTTTTCATACTTCTGTCCTTTTCAAGCTATGTTCATCATAACATTAACTTATGTTTCATCTATTTTTAAAACCGTTAATAAAACGTATATATGAAACATTTACTACAAATTAACAAAAGTAAATTTAGAATTATATACCTACCTAGCGAAAAAACAAATTCAAAACAAAACTGGAAAATGAAAGTAAAGTCACTGCTTTATGCTTGAAGGAGCCTTCGCATCTCCCTGATTTTTTCACACATTTTGTAAATAATAAGATTGTTGTCTATTTTGGTCAGAATGTCTCTTTCTGAGTTCATCAAGAACAGTGATTCCAGATGTTCATCTGTAAGTCTTGAACGGAGTCTTGTTTTTATGTAACGCCACTAGCGCCTCTAACGGCGGGAGTGGGACGGAGAGACATGTAAAAATGATCCAAAATGACCGAGATTAGAGTCAAATCAATACATTTCGAAGTCGCTGAGATCATTAATGGTACCACCAAAGCCTAAAACAGAAAGGGCAAGGCCGTAGGCCGAGTAAAGACGGGATCTGGGGGCGGAGCAGTGGGGGTGGGAGGGTTGATATATAAAAATCATCCAAAATGACCGATATTAGAGTCAAATCTATAAATTTCAGGGTCCCTAAGATCATTATAATGACATTTCCAAAGCCAAAAACAGAAAGAGCGAGGCCACAGGCCGAGCAAATACTGGGATTTGGGGCGGAGCATGGGGTTGGTAAGGGTGATATGTAAAAATTGTCAAAAATGACCAATATTAGGGTCAAATCTATATATTTAGGGGTAAATCTAATATCATTAATAGCATTCCCACGCCGAAAACAGAAAGAGCGAGGCCGCAGGCCGAGCCAATACCGGGGTCTGGGGTGGAGCCCTAGCTGGCCAAAGGCTAGCAAATTTATAAAATAATTATGTAGCTTTGTTTTTTTTAAAAAAAAAAAAGTGTTCAGAGAGGAAACTGTGCGCCTTCCCGAGGCTAAGACGGGCCTTAGCCCCTCCCGAGGAGGGCGCAAAGGCACTGATGTGAGGAGGGCGCAGCGGCCATCGGGCCGGTACTTGATTATGGCCAGTCCACCCCTGGTACACGAACTATTTTAGAATGCCGGATAAATTATTTGAAGAATTACTTGAAATGATAAAGCCAAAAATTGAAAAGAGAAACACGGTTATAAGAACCATGTGTCCGTAGTATACGCTTTCCTGACGTGCTTACAAGTGCAGTATACGAGTAAGCTACTGCGTGGAAAGCGGGATCATACAGTTATTGTGAAAGAAGTAGGGAAAATATATGTTTTTTTTTATGAATAAAGAAAACATTATTGAAACTTAAAGGTCACCTATTACACTTTTAACTTTTAAAATATTACTTCTCATTAAGATTTTTTCATTCGTGATACCCGCGGCATTTTCCATTGTCATTTTGTGTTCGAGTTGGTTTGCTGAAGTGGGCAGAAAATATACAGGTAACTTGTATGTGTGATTTTATGCTATAAAAAGAGTCCAATTTGTTTTATAAAAACGCAAAAATCTTTGATTATATTCCGGTGATGACAAAACAACAAAGTTATATCCTCAATCTGGTACACTGACAGACGATATTCATTTACACTAGATTCAAGATTAAAAAAAAAAAAAAAATCAAAACATTCTTCTATAATAATGACAAATTCCACATTAATTGTAAAGCATATTTACCTTCTTCCCGTACGTCCCTGCGAAGAATATTTATCGTAAATTACATGAATTTTGAAAGGGTGGCTGTAGCCCAATATCAGTCACTGGTACATGCAAAAAAGCATCGGAATATTAATTTTGTATCATTTGTGATTAATCTAACGCTTCCTGAAATTTCCAAAATAAAATTTGAAATTTTTATAAAGATCCACCAAATTATGCTTCGCCCCCTCTGCCCCCCTAAGATGGTGCGTTATCAAAATAACATTCCAGAGTTCATAAACGCATACTTTTTTTTTTGATTAATTAACAAAGAAATACCTTCTTCTTGTATGTCCCTACTAAGGATATTTATGGTGATTTTTTTATTTTTAAAAGGGGGCTATAGCCCCATATAAGTCACTGGCACATGTAAGGAGCATTGGAATATTAATTCTGTGACATTTGTGAATAATCTGACGCTTACTGGCATTTCCGGAACAAACTTTTGAATTGTTATAAAGATCCATCATCTGTTGACGATATTTAAAATAAAATACAATTTATATAGAAGTAAAGTAAGTATGAAATAACTATACATAAATTCAAAATTCGAAATTTTAATTATGAAGTATCTATATACAATTTGGGAATTCGAAATTGATTATAATAACATGAGATAAGCACTAAAGCGCTTGATTGACAAACCAGAGTAAGAACCGAAAATAAAACAATATTGAATAGGTTTACAACAGGGGTGGCTAGGCTTTCTAAGGTTTGAGGGCTACTTCTCATTTCCGAATTCTCTAGTGATCTACTAATCAAAATATAGATTAATAATGAGGACGTGATGGACAGTAAAGAAGAAGTAAATATGAACAATAAAATTAAGATTAAATATTTTTTAAAAAACCTAATTAATTCATTTTTATTTTCTCAGAAACGTTCATTTGTTATCAGAAACTAGAAAACAGTCCATCGAGACTGATTGATGCAGTTAGTGTGACACAGACCACCGCGGGCTACCTCTCACGATTGCCGGTAGGCTAGAGACCATGGTTGATGGGTTGGCCATCTCTGGTTGGTTATAATGACTTGTTTCGAAGACATGAAAAGGGTTTCAATCAAGGACGTGTCGCTTCTGATGTATGTGGTCCAGGTTTCAATTCCCGGTGCTAGTCGGTTTTATTTCATTTTAAACTATGGATCTACCTTGGCTTTAGCCGAGGTTAAACTTCAGATATCAAAGCAAACCAAATTGAAGCGGTTAATTTGTTGTAGCTTTCGTAGTTTGGAAGTCTCCTCGCATTTCATAAACAGAAACCGGGGAAAAGATATTTCTTTCCTTTTTGTCAACAGAACAAACCACTGGACGACAGGTATAAGCAAATTCTTAACAAAACCTGTTTTTAACCAGATATTTCCCGCTTTCCTTCCAAGAAGCTGGCAGCCAAGGAGGGTTGGAAGCGGTGACCTATTCATTCCTTTGTTTCTCTACGGGGGCTATACCTGGCTTGCATGCGATAAAAATGAAATGAAATGAAATCTTTAAGTTTTACGTCCCACGGTTATGCCGGTTAGGCTAAAGGAGACGGTGATGATGAGAGATGAGTGAAATGGTGGAATGAAGAAAGTGGGAGGAAACGGGAGAACCCCGAGAAAACCCACGAGCACGGTGTTTGTCCACCACAAAGTTCACTTGGCGGGGGCTGGGATCGAACCCGGGACCCCAAGCACCAGAGGTGAACG
Source organism: Thermobia domestica (assembly GCF_964235325.1). NCBI lineage: Eukaryota > Metazoa > Arthropoda > Insecta > Zygentoma > Lepismatidae > Thermobia > Thermobia domestica. The sequence goes on along the minus strand of NC_137454.1, from coordinate 311,368,562 downwards.
CTCTACCACTGAGCCACCGTGCCCCCCTTTGCATGCGATAAGTTGAACATGTCGAACTTATCGCATCGTATCATATGCAGGAGAGATATCATGAGATAAACTAATTTAGACGTTATGATTTCTGAAATTTATCTCTACCCTTGATGATTTATCATAACGTCTAAACGGCCTCTAAGAGTCTTCATCCCGGCGAAATTAAAATACCGCTAATTTTACTGTAATTATGTGATATCTTCAAATAGATAAAAGATAATCGAAATGTGGAACAAGAGCGCCCTAGACAATATTATTTTACATGAGAAAACGTTATCACAATTCAGTTATCTGCTTTCGATTTCGAGCCATTTTGAAAATCGGCATTTATTTTCGCGTTTCTAAACAGCTGAAAACGGAAAGCCACTAGGTGACTTGTGATAACGGTACCTCACGCAAAATAATATTGTCTAGGGCGCTCTTGTTTCATATTTCCATTATCTTTTATCTATTTGAAGATATCACATAATTACTGTAAAATTAGCGGTATTTTAATTTCGCCGGGATGAAGACTCTTAAGGGTCAACGTTACAGTTGTGACGCGGAGGTGGAAGCAATAGTTCGACAATGGTGTCGCCAGCAGCCACCACAATTCTTCACCGACGGCATGAAAAACCTTATTTCGCGTTGCTGGTACAAGTGTGTTGCCCGTAATGGGGACTATATTGAAAAATAATGTCACGATTTGTAGCTAATATTGGAAGCTTTCCACTAATACCTGTATCGGTGCTATCTGTCAAACACAAATAAAGGTATCACCTTGGAAGCATTACTTTCTGAGTCACCTTCGTACATTTAAATGTTTGGAAAGATTAATAGACTTGGAAACAATATCATCTTTAAAATACCATTGACTGCTAGCAGTCTTTAGTGTTTATTACATGATAAATTTTTGAGCTTTAAAAAATAAATATTAGTCTTGGAAAACTTTTAATGCATCTGAATATCTTGTTCACAAACTAGGTTTTAAGAATATTAGAGACTGAAATGGGATTCTTTTCTGTAAAAAACTATATAAAAGAACTGTTGTTCATTTTTACAAACATTTTATTAGCATATGGAAATTATCAAAGTAAATGGCAATTGCCTATTCATTGACTTACTTATTAAACCATGAGGTAGATGACCACTGATGTGGAAACACACCATAGCGAAAACGAACCCATTGTGAAACAAAAATATTGCCTACAATAAACAAAAATTAAAGTCAGATAATGAATTCTTGTAAAGAAAGGTATAAAATTATTGTTGATTAAACTTAAAATAAAGTTATTTTTACTACAAAGTAATATAGTATCCGTTTGTAATTAGAAATAAACTTCTATATTTCTTTGCTGACTTTTTCAGCTTAGGGAATTCATATCAGATACTGGCTATTGCATATCAATGTAAACATTCAAAGTGAATTAAAAGATAATAAATATACATAAATAATTTTTCAATTTGTAAATTATCCTTTAATGGAAAACTAGAATTTCGAGTAAAGCTTAGTTATAAATATTGTCACTTGCAGAATTCATAGTTCTTTAGTTAATCATAAGTTTGCTATGCTTTATACATTTCAAAAAATAAAATAAAATAAAAAAAACTAAAAACTAAAAAATGCAAATAAAATATAAAATTCTGAACAGATAGAGGAATTAAATTATCTAGGCGAAAACTAAAATACATTAAATTTTATGTAGAAATTCCATGGCAATAAAGTGTAAATTTAACACGAAGAATACAAACGAATATTCCGAAAAACGAAGAACATAAAATGTGACAAGCGCTATAATAAACTAACATATACAATTCTCAAAATAGGAAAGAACAACATGTAAAACCATAAAAAGGGAATAAACTCTCGACATCAACAATTGTAAGAAAACAAAAATAAATGTAGAGAAAAATCTGTATAACCGTGCAAAGGTAGCACGCTATTTATGTGGTTACTGCAATTATATACATAAATATCAGAAACCTTTGCAGACAAAAAGGTACTATATACTAAAGAATTATCTATCCAAGTTGAAAAATAAGCTTATATTGATATCACTATGAAAGTTGAAAAAAGGTCAAATATCTATATTGAAAAATATTTCAAAAACCTAGTATCCTTGATGAAGTTCCTATGTCAGCTTTAAGAAAAGATTCAACATAATTAGACGCCTGTCAATTAAAATAAGGCTTTATTTTTATATACAAATAATATATATAAACCCAATAGAATTGAAAAATGAAACACAGGAAAAAATAGAAAATTATCAAAAACATCTCTTGCGCTTAATCTTCCTCAGTGGTTTTTCAAAGTGTCCAAATGAAACCTGCCCAGGCAACACTGCGTTCTCCTGGGAATCGAGGAAAGAGGTGTTGACTGAGTGACATAAGTAGTAATAAACATGCATGCATACGAGACCAGCTGTAACCGTGTGATGTTCGACTGTGGTGGTGCAGAAAAGGCATGGTGGCAATTGCAAGCCCGTTCCGCGTTGATCAACAGGCTGTTATTCAATTGGTTTCAGCATTGAGATGTCAGCTCTGTGAAATTCATGTAAAGAAGTATATATTTATAGGGACAAATGTATATCGAAAACAAGTGTAAAGAATTGGGCACGATTCTTTCAGGAATATCGGGAACATAAGAGACTCTTGTTCCCGACCTTTCCGGAATATTCGTGCCCAGTTCTTTACAGTTGTTTTCGATATAAACATCTCTCCATAGACCACATTCATTCTCGTGTGAATTTCACTGAGCTAATATCCCTTTTCTGGAAATAATTGAATAACAGCGCGGTAATAAACGCGATAAGCGCGATTGCAATCGCCTCCATATCTTTTCTATGCCGTCATAGTCAAACATCACGCATTAACAGTTGGTCTGGTATGTATGCATGTTTATTAGTAACTGATGTGTCACCTATCCAAACACAAACTCTCTTCAATGCTCAGTGAAGTGCGCAGTATTGCCTGGGCAGGTTTCATTTGGACACGCTTTGTGTACATATACATGAAAGAAAGAATGAATGGGCGAAGGGGAGAGACCTATTTGTGAATGTTGTAAAAGCTAATAAATATAAAACCTCATTATGTTAAATTAATTGTGAAATCTGGGTACATAATTTGATAATTTTAAATAAGTTCCTCTTAAATAAATTATATTGAAATAATGTTTGGAGTTCTATTCGATTCTCTAAAAATATAAGTTCTCTTTTAAGATATTAATTTAACACTTAATTTGACATTTAAATACAGCACTAAGCATTGAATTATTTATAATATTAAATCTAGATATACATCAGTAAAAGACCACAGAGTTCAATTCTTGAGATTGCAAAAAATCTTTGCTTATGAATGATCTATCCATTCCTCAATTAGCAGTTTGTACACATGCTTATTACTATTAATAACACATAACGTTTTATACAACATATTACGAAGTATCTTGTACCATTAATTTAATAATAATACTAATAAGAATAAGACTAATCAAAACTATTCTCTATTCTTCTAGACCTTGTTACTAATAAATATAACAATAATACGTCAATCTTTAATTGCTGATCTGAACTACATTAATACTTTTCTTGGTACATTTTATTCGGATATACTGACCAGCACATTCATCATTTTCCGATATATTCATTATGAATTTCCAGGGGTATTCGATGTACAATCCAGTCTCTCCACAGCCTTTAGGTTGAACTGCATTAGGATAACGAAGAGAATTCTCATTTGGTGCCTCAATACGAATACTTGCTTTCTGTAAATAAAAATCAATTAAGAAAGATCAGTTAAATATTGAAAAAAAAATAGTGAATTTAATATAACTTAATTGTAAATAAATGATACTTATATGACGAGTATGTGTATTCTTTATAAATGATGCGCTCGAAACAAGAATAAGTATGATTACCACAAAGATACAAGAAGCATATAATTCTACATGTATAAATAAAATTATAGAATTAACTTTAGGAACCTCTGTAAAGAATTAGCTTTTTGACATTGTAGAAAATTAAACTACCACATGTTCCAGGAATATTAATTAACATATTCAACTAAATATCTGTGTAACAGAAAAAATTAAAGAACCTTTATTTAGGTGATATCCATAGTCTGAATTCTTAATTCGCTTTCACGCTAGCAGCCTAGTTTCCCTTCGATTCATATAGGGATAAAACTGGTCATTTAATCTTTGCTTTTCCTTTACTTGTATCTTCGTGGTATCTTAGGTAAAAGGACTAGAACCTTTTTTCGAGGAGAAAACATACACAAACACAATATCTAGTAGAAATTTCCAGGAATGCACTAAACTAGCAGAGAAGAGAAAACAGGCAAAACTGGGATGGCTACAAAATCCGAACGACATAACTACATAAAATTTCGTTGACATCAGACGAGAAACTTCCAAAATTTTTAGAACAAAGAAACGCGATCTTTTGAAAGCTAAAATTAATGAGCTTGAAGATAATAGTAAAAACAAAAATATTCGGGACATGTGTAAGAGCATCAACGAATTAAAAAATATATATTTAAAAAGCTCTAATACATTAAAAAAGCCGACGGAATAATTTTCATTGATACAGATAACATCTTGAATAGATGGAAATATTTCTTTGACGATTTGCTTAACATGCAGCCAAAATCTAATATTCGCGGGAAAGTGGAATGCACACAACAGAACCATATATTCCAGATCCTAAACGAACAGAAGTAGAAATCGCTAAAAGAAAGAAATTAAAAGAAACACAAGTTTTAGAGTGTAGACAAAATTTCCGCTGAGTTAGTTTTAGTTGGAGTGGACAAGCTGCGGAACATGATATACAAACTCATTCTCCTTATCTGGAACAAGAAAGAATTACCATAAGGGTGGAAAGAATCAATCATTGTCCCAATTCACAAGAAAGGCGACAAAACTGATTGTAACAATTATCAAGACATTTCTCGTCTGTCACTATCCTATAAAATTCTATCAAACATTCTATGAGCAAGATTGACTCCATACGCAGACGAAATCATTGAAGATTATCAGTGCGGATATAGGCGAAATCGATCACCTATCGACCAGATATTTACCATTTGACAAATACTCGAAAAGAAATAGGAATACAACACTCCGGTACATCAATTATTTATCGATTTTAGAAAGTCAACGATTCTGTTAGGAGGGGAAGCATTGTACAACATCCTTACCCAAATACCGAATTTGGAATATCGAAAAAGCTAGTCAGATTAACATGTGTTTAAATAAATTCCAAAGTAAAGTCTGAGTAGGAAAGCACTTGTCCACGAACTTTCACTTCGAGAATGGTATAGAACAAGGAGACACGTTGTCGCCATTATTATTCAACTTTGTTCTGGAGTACGTGAGTTTGGAAGTAAGTGCAGAGAAAACTAAATACATGGAAGTTCGCCGGAATCGTAAAACTGCAAATTATGCATATGTCAAAATATCAAACAAACTTTCGACAAAGTAGGTACTTTCGAATATCTAGGGTTAATTTTAACAGAACAAAACCATATCCAAGAAGAAATTAAATGTTGACTAAAATAAAGAAATTTGTGTTATTATTTAGTTCAAAGTCTTTTGTTGTCGCGAATCCAGTCGAGAAATTTGAAGTTTAGAATATATAAAACGATAATGATGCCTGTTGTGCTGTATGGTTGAGAAACATGGTCGCTTACTCTAAGGGAAAAGCTCAAAGTATTTGAGAATAAAATACTGAGATGAATATTCGGATCCAAGAGAAACGTGAGGTAAGAATGACAGAAACTTCATAATAACGAGGAACTGCATAATTTATACGGTTTACCAAACATTGTTAGAGTCATGAAGTATAGAAGGCTCGAGTGGGTAGGTCATGTAGCGAGAATGGAAGAAAGTAGAAATGCTTTCAAAGTTTTAACTGGAAGTTCAATCGGAAAACGACCATTAGAAATACCTAGGTGCAGATGGAAGGACAATATTAAGATGAATCTCGCAGAAATAGGACTACAAAGTAGAAACTGAATCCAGTTGGCAAAGGACAGAAGTCAATGGAGAACTTTTGTGAACGTGCCATTGAATCATACTGGTGTGATCTCTGGGGATTAATAGGGGCTACCTCTTCTTACAATTGGGGTGAGCTCACTCTTCCTTTGTAGGGTAGCAGGTTGGTCCAACACGCCTATGTATATGTGCAACGTGCAACATGGGGTGAATCTTACTTCTTTGCTTTTAGTAGCTTGTGACATCAAACAACAGTGATTTTGGAAGGTTGGAGGAAGGCATATGGAAAATCTCATTAAAATCGGTTACACTTTATGAGAGTTATTGTGGAATAGACGGACAGACATTCTGATTGCGTTAAATAGTATAAGCTCGCTATGCTGACTATAATAATAATAATAATAATAATAATAATAATAATAATAATAATAATAATAATAATAATAATAATACCGGTAATAATAATAATAATAACAATAATATAAACGATCTTCAATTCGACATTTCAGCTTTCATTTTGTTAAAATGGACAAAGACAAACAAACAGGAATTCAAAATTTTGATACCAAGTGCGAAGCATCCCTTAAAATATGGATCAAGTAGCATTCTTATTAGCTCATACATAAAGTATTTCCGCAAGAAGTTATTTTATATTACTTATTCTTTGATAACCATTTGAAGGAAGGCAGCTGATATAAAAACCGTTAGATAGAAGCGCTCTTTGTACGTATATACTTGGGTGTGTGATCGAGTGTGTGTATGTGTACGTAAGAGCTGAAATTCGTTATCTTCAAGTCAACTTCACGACCGCACATAAATATCTTCCGTAACCTATATAATAACATTAAGTAAACATAAGACTTAACTTATCACAGAAATCCAAACAATACTTCTAACTTACATTTTATCTGAGTCATTAATATTACAAAAGGTCGCAGATCAATCTTAGCAGGTAAAGTTAAATTTTTCTTTAGAAGGAAAATTTACTTTTCAAATTTATTTGAAACAAAAAGGAAGAAATCGGATTTTAAAAGACAGTAGTTCAGAGAACTTCGAATTTACTTTAACACAATTCACTTATAATGCGTGAATTAAAATGTATTTACGATTTCAATATTCTGTACAACAAAATTACAAACTATTATTGGGCTTGTTTTTAACGTTTATTAAGTAGCATTGTGAAAGTTACCTCGAAGCAAAACTTTAATGTTGCCTCGATGCACGAAGAAAATTCTGCCTTTACTTCCTGTTACAAGATAAAAACAATTACAAAATTGAATTGTCGATTGTTTGAATAGCTTGGTGTGGTAAAGAAATAGGAAACATGAACCATCTAATTAATATTCCAATGTGAACTGTTAGAACAAAAAAGAAACATCTTCAATAAACATCTTAATTTCTTTCATACTCTTCCAGTCTCCACAAATATGATTATATACACTAGAAATTGGGAATTAATTAAAAAATTATTACAATTCATCCAAGACAACAATCTAAATTTATATATATATATATATATATATATATATATATATATATATATATATATATATATATATATATATAAAACATGGCACATCATCAAGAACTTTATTTAATAAACCACCTTGAAAAAAGAATAGCTGGGAAATTACTATTTACACTAAGTCAAATTTATTGTTTCAGTTTAGTCCTCTTAACAATTTTATTTAATACAATTTGTCAGATCTGCAGAACCTAACCCATTAATTCCCGGCAATTCTAAAGTACAAAGGATCATGTGAAGCTTTAAACCTAATTCTTTCAGTTTTACAGTTATTTTTATCACATAATTAGGGAGAAGGTAACTGGACCTAAACGGTCGTGCCTATGAAGAAGATGTCCAATTGGAGGCCAAAATGAAATGAATGAAAATAAAATAAGATAATAAACTCTGAACAAGCAATCAACTGTGTTACAGTTTCTCCGTATTGTAACAATTTTTTTCGTCAGCCACATACTACATTATAACACCTTGAAATCCTTAAATAGTAGGTTTGAGGATAAACCATACCCCTTAACGAATGACAGACCACCATTAAATTTCTGAAATGACATGTTTTATGTTACTGATTACATATTTCCTAATAGATATAACTAGGGAAGTTAATTTTCTGTTGATTAATTCCTCGACATGAATAAGATTTTATATTTAGCCTTACAACGAAACAATAGAAAATATAAATAAATTGAAGTTAAATGTTCCGAATGTAAACCACAACACAAAACAACACATATTTTAACACACTTTATTTCTTGTTAACATTTTAAAGACAAGTCATTATTACTCCCCTCAAGTTTGCATTTGTTTTCACTTTTTAGTGAAGAAATCACAGTAGATTGCCTTTTAAATATTAGACGAATTCAGAGCAAGGTACTACATAAATACGTATATTTTTCTTGTAGCTTTGAATTGATCCGATTTTCTGACAATTTCTCTCACTTGCAGCGATCTGATAGAGTAAACTAACTCTTTTACATTTTTTTTTCTAAAATTTATTCGCGCCAAGTTTCCTTCCTCTGTAATTAATAACAAAAATTTTGCGTTAGTCTACTTTGAGCTACTGCAAGACAAAATTCACCTCATCTAACCAGAGCTGACATCGATTTCTGAGTTTTCAGTCTTCCGAAATAAATTAAAATTACGAAAAATAGTCAAAAAATCAATTATATCCAATAAAATTATTAAAATATACAGATATGTCATTTTAAGAGAAAAGGGAAGAAATATTATGTAAAAAATGAAACATTTATATAATATGGTAAAATATGCTCTATCAAACTTGTCAATTTCGACTGGTTTTTCATCAGATAAGCAAAGCTCTAATCTCAGTATTCGATTCAATAACTAATGAAATTTGTAACATAAAATGGTAGCAGAATGTATTTGCAATCTCTCTACTACATTGTACTGGTCGATTAAAATATTATTGACTGTTCGTCAGAATGATTTCAGTTCTTAAATAGTTCGTGTTTGCTCCAAAGGTTGCTTAGACCGGAATTGCGTTGTCTAGAATCTTAGAAGCAAAATGTGGGCAGTTGGCAACCTGACATACATCACTGATAAACTTATGAAATACTAAACTCTGTCTCCATTTTACACTTTCTTTTTTCCTTTTTCTCCATCTTTTCCAAGAAACTTGTCCATTCTTAATTTATTAGTAATTTACTATTTCAATTCGGTACCTGTTTCTTTTCATTTTTAAATTGTCTTTCTTTTTCCACGCCATCTGTGAAATATTTTATTCTTTTCCCCATTTTCCCGCCTCTCCTGTAACATTCGTATTTGCAATTAATTTCATATACCCTTCACCTCTCCCTCTTTATTATTCTTTATTACCTTTTCTCTTGATAACCTTGGTCTCATATCAGGTTAAGAAATTCACGATCTAATTATATTGTAAAATTTCTTGGGCAGAGCAATAAAATGTACTCGGGATTTGGACTTTCCCCTCACCTTTTTATTATAAAAAGTCTTCTTCTATACACAAATTATAGTAAGTAATTCCTCTAATATCTACTTAGGTAAGATTAAGATAGGAGCCCAGTGACCAAGCGTCGTGGGCTTGAGGTGAGCTACTCTCGGTGACTGTGTGTCGTGAGACGTGTGTAGATTAGGTATCTCTCTCTCTCGGTGACCGTGCATCGTAAGAAAGAGGAAAGGAACGCGGTGACCAAGCGTCGTGGGTATAAGGATGGATACCTCTAGGTGACCAAGCGTCGTGAGAGGGGTTTTAGGTGTTTCGATCAATCTGGGAAGATTGATGTTGCACGAGGCGTGCAGTTTCCTTTCATGCTGTATTGTCGGCTTCCTTCGTTGATTCGCGTCCTTCCGACTGTTGGCGATGGTGAGTGACTCCTCTTCGGGATCGTCGTCTGTTTGTTTTTATTTACTATTAACACATGTAATTCAGACGTGGTTATTGCATGACGTGTAGACATGCGGAACCTTACACCCCCGGGGCGCAGAAAAATATAAGCCACAGGGTTATTATTATTTTTTTTTTTTAGTGTGTGGGTGCCAGTATGGAAGCTGTGAATTGGTCACAGTATATTACACTAAAACACTTAATAGAGATGCACTTAAAACACTGAAACACAAATGCAAAGTAAGAAACACTGGTCACTGATGTAGCACTAAGGAGACGCTATCACACGAATAAAGTTGAAAAGTTAATGTTAAAGCACTGACAGGTTGTCCTCGATCCTAAGCAGGATCCGTATGGCACGTCATTTCCCTCAAAGGAGAGGCTGTCGAAGCTCTGGAGATTACAGTTAATAGTTATAGCTACGTCACTGATGGTAATGTCCGTAGTATATTTTATGAAGTCCCACGTCAAAGAGTGCCATTATAGAAAAGTTTCTAATATGGGTCAAGTTCGCACTAGTCATAGTTAATAGATGACAGAACATACTTAGAGAACGGTTAAAGTCAGTACTTTGATAAATGTAGTCACGCCGGAAAAAAGTTTGCCAATCAAAAGTCCTGATTTTCTGAACACACTGTATATATAGGTCAACATGTTAGTGACAGTTATATGAGTCGCGGCGGAGAAGCGAAAAAAAAATGTTGTAGCTGGCCTTGTGAAGTTCGTTCGCTCGAAGCGGAAAGAAAATGCTGGCTTGCAATTTTGTTCACTGAAGGAAATTGTATGTAGGCCTATGGATGCTTGTTTTAAATGGCAGAATGCAGGTTGGTTAGGAAATATAAGAAAGAAGAAAAAGACAAAGGATCGCTTGCGATTCGAATACTAAGGTATGTACTAGATTTGATCACTTCAAATAGCTGTATCATATGGTGTATCTTGTTTTCTTCTATTCCAAATTTTATTTCATCTCTCTCTCTTTTTCGCTGAAACATGAAGAGTGCGCTTCGCGTGTCGCCTGTCCTTTGCTGGTGGAATCATGTTGTTTTCGTTTTCCTCTTCTTCTTGTCTTCTCTTTTCTTCGTCCTCGCTGGTGGGGTCGTCAGTATCCTTGTATGGTAAGTGTTCTTCGACATCATGGTAAAGTTTGATTCGATCGATGGAGATATTCTGTTCTCTGTCTCTGAAATTATGGGGCATGCGAACTCGATAGAGATTGTTGTTTAGTTTTGATATTATTGTAGCCGGTCCGCAGTATCTATCGGTCCATTGTGATGACTCTCCAATTCTTCGAAAGGGGAAGTAAATGAGTACTTTATCTCCATTGTGGAAAGTTTGTTGTTTATGTCTTTTATCAAAGTAGGCCTACTTCTTTTGTTGTTCGTGAGCCTTCAGTAAGTTTTGCCGTGTCTTTTCTCGAAGTTTTACGAGTTGATCTCGTTCAAGCTGTAGCTGAGGGGTAATCTGTAGTTTGCAATCGCTGATTGTCCTGGGTTCGTATCCAAACATGAGAAAGAATCTGGACTTCTTCGTTCCTAATTGAGCGAAACTGTTTAAACCAAAAGTAATATGAGGTAATAATTTTGGCCATGTTTCGTGATTTTGTTGGACGAAAAATTTTAAGGAATTCCGTAATGTTTTGTTCATGACTTCGACTAATCCTATGTCTTGATGGTTGAAAGCAGGGCAGAACTTAAATTCGAAATTATATATTTCTGCTAGTTTTTGAAGTTTCTTCGCTCTGTGCACAGCATGTATGTCCAGATGAAGGAAACGAAAGGCGCCAAGTTTCAAAATAATTTCTTCCAATAAGAACTATTAAATTGTGTCTGCCGTAATTCCATTAACAGCCTTCATCACTATATAACGTGTACTTGTTTTGATGGCGACTAAAACATATTTTGGTTTCCCTTCTTCGTGCGGATAGGACCTAAGCCGTCAAACATCCATCGTTCTCCTATATGGCCTATCGGGTGGTGAAGGAGTTCTCCCTGTGGTTTTCTGGGTAGTTTTTTCAAGAGTTGGCACTCCTTACAGTTGTTGATTCTGAATGCCAAGTATGATTAAATGTTTGGCATGTAGTATTTGTTAAGGACAGTTTTATATGTCTTTGAAAACCCCAAACGGGGTGCTGACGGGTCTTTATGAATAGACTCGAACCAATGTCCTGCCAAGCTTTTCGGGATGCACAAAAGATGAAGTAGTCCAAGTTCTGGATGTTTTTGTGTACGTAGTTTTGTTCTTTCCTCTATTCTTCGTTGATTCTCGTCCTTCCGATTGTTGGCGATGGTGATCGACTCCTCTTCGGGACCGTCGTCTGTTTTTATTTACTATTATTAACACATGTAATTCACACGTGGTTATTGCATGACGTGTAGACATCCGGAACCTTACAATATTTTATTACATTTTGTAAAGTAAAATTTCTCTAGAATACAAGTCATATTCGGTGTACATGATTAGGTAATTTGTAGATAGTAGCCGATAGTGTATTACCGTTTGCTGACATTTCAAAACCTCAACGAATGGTAGACTGTGATGGATTATGGAGCGTGATCTACCTTCTAACATTGTACTTTACGACGTACAAAATTGTTTCTAATATGCATGTGTGTGATGAAGACGTGTTATAATGACGAAATTGTAAAGGAATTGGTAAATATGTAGTTTTGAAATTGTAGAGCCTTGTTTGGAATACATTTTTAGCCTTGTGTAAGTATTTGTTTGTCTACACCCACTACCACATTACAAGTGTTTTGAAATGGAACGAAGCACACAGGGACGTACGGAAGGGGGGGGACACGGGGGTCCGGACCCCCCCCCCGAAATTTCGACTTTTTAAAAATTTAGCCTAATTTTAGGGGCAATTTTAGCAATTTTAATATAAAATAGCTTCATATTTAGTTTGAACCCCCCCCCCGAAATAAATTCCTGGGTACGCTACTGGAAGCACACCTTCATTATCGGCAGGACTTGAAAAATCTACTCGCCTGCTCGCTAGTGACGAGTACATTTTTACATTTGGGGAGTAAAGTTCGATCAATCAAAAACGTGAATTTAAGAACTGTTATGCCCCAGCATTGGGTCTAACAGTGTCTGTCGAATTTGTAAACTGTAATTATGTTTAGTTACTTCTTTATGATATTTAACAGGTTAATATGTTTAATTATTCGTTGTGTTTAATGTTTATTAATTCCTAAAGTTCTAACTTTGTTGGTTAGGTTATTATTGATCTGTACCTAATTGTTTTCTTAATTATTTAAACTTTCGATTTAGAAAGAAAAGTAATTACGTTATTAGAAGAAAAAGAACAAATTCGAAAAAAAAGGAAGTATTTAATTTATATTGTGAACAACTAATTGTAATACTTGAAGTTAACTTTTAAAAAAGAAAATATTTAACAACATTTCTAAATATCTGAAAAGATATTTAAAAGAATAAGTAAATCTGAGAAGTACCACGTACTTATTCATAATAACATAACTATTTTACGTATTAAGATTGAATTTTGACGGTGAAATGATTCTATTTAATATGTCAAGCTAGAAGGTTCATTCTAGGGGCTTAGGCCCTTCTTTCTGTCGTCAGCCACCGAACAATAGCTTAAAATGTAGGCTATATATAATCTAATTCATAAGTAATATCAAAATTCCTGTGCTAGTAAATTTTGAATATAAACAAAATTCTATATTTCAGTGCCTTAGCAGTAACAACATATATTCAATGACTATATTGTGTAATCGATAAGTATATGACAACATAACTCTCGTAATATTCTTCTTTCAATGTTATATTTTGGGATATCAGCATATTCAACGTTGTAAAGAAGGTACCAAACACCTAATATTGAATACTAAAATAATAATATGAAAGACACAAGATTATGTTAATGAATATGAATATTATGAATTTGAATGAAAATGGTTACTTTTAATGAATATGAATATTACGAATTTGAAAGAAAATGATTATGTAGTTATACAATGAAACGTTAATTTAATGGAATAATTATTTATATGAAATGAATTTTGAACCTTGTGGAAAGTTAAATAATAATAATGATTAACTGTTAGGTACCTAGTCGATATGCTGTTTTATTCATAATAGAAGATCGTTAGCAATTTGTATAATTTTGTTAACTAGCTGAATGTAGAGAGAGGATTATTTGTTGTACTGCTAATAATACAGTAAACTTTCAATATACCGTATGTAAAACACAAATTTGGACGATTTGGAAAAACATTCTATAAATATGTTTCTATTTGCTTTAAACTTTTGTACTTGTACACAAAACAGATTAATAATAATAACGCAGTCAATATGAGAGTTTCCATATAAATTGATAAGTCACGGTGTCTGATGTCCCGTGCGATGTGACCGTAATCAAGCTGTGCTTGCTTTTATTACCTCTGCACTTATCTGATTCTTCTGATCGTGTAATCTATAGTCAGATTCGAACTTGTCCACGTTTATATCAGCGTGGTGGCGACCCAGGCTATTTTCAGAATTGAAAGTTGAATTCTAGTCAAGCTGGAGAGCAGTGGCATGACAGAACAAATAGCAGATGCCACTCTTTTTTTATTTTTTGTAAGAGACATGCCAATAAACAAAATAAAAATGTACTGATACGTTTACTGTGTCGCAAAGCGATTTTTGTTTATTTGAATAAACACTGTGACTGCAAAATGGTATGGCTGGTAGATTTTTTGGTTGGCGAGTACTTGCAAGCAAGAGTTTTTAAGAAGCCCTGACTATTGGCCTTTTTATTCGAACTTTCACTGTTCTGGATAATGATTTATTTCAGTCTTACGTATTTCGGGAAAATGTTTCAGAATAGGGTGAGTTCGCCAATAGTCGACCGCCATCCAATAGTCGACCATTTTTGCTTACTATTGTGTATATAAAATATATCTAATTTTCTTTTGGAGCGGAAAGTGATTCGCGATAAAGCTTGCATCATATACCACCAATGACAATCATTGTTTTCCTCTCCCTTGGCCAGCTGGTCGTCTTTCACCGATAAATTTCGACGTATCTGTAGAATTACGACTCAGGTGCACAATTTACGACAGCGTGTAATGGGAATCTTCTGCACCTGTTATTTTTCGTTTTTTTGAGGATATGGATAGTACGTGAGGTAAGAAATGTTTTTGTTACAAAACTAAGTTATTCTAGAAGCTGTACAGTATAATTTGTCAATAACTAGAAAGTATTAAATTAAAAAATACATTTTAAAATGTGGTCGGAATTTGGCATTTTTTCTTTCCCATGCAAACCAATTGTCGACCAAGGGTGGTCGATTATTGGATTATTTGAGAGATCGCCAAATTGCTTCAAATTTTTTCCTGTTTGGTATTAAGGTCTGTTTTTCAACATGCATCTATAAAATTTTTGATTTCGTGACATATTCTAAAAATCGACCGCCTGTTTCTCGTGTTGGTCGACTATTGGAATATTTCTTGCCACCTGTCGACCGCACTGTTTCATACTATGTTTCGCGTTTTGCTGACTGGAATTTGTTCAGTAACTTAGTTGAAAGTTTCTTTTTATGACGATCTAATATTTCATTGTGAAACTTTTTTTTTTTTTTTTTTTTTACACGAGAACAAGAAGCCCTCCTCGCTGGTCTAATGGGTAGCACCCGTGCCTTTGGTGGTCTGTGTCCCGGGTTCAATTCGAAGCGGGAGAGCATAGAACGAATTAAAGCGGTTCGAATATTACTATAAACTGTAGGTCCACCTCTTTACATAGTCTCGATGCTAAGAAGGGACGTTAAACCATAATAAACAAAGAAATAAGCAAACAAACGAGAACAAGAATGGTTTCCTGTACGTCTACTACGTCTCCCTGAATGAGAGAAATAATAATAATTTCTTGGAGGCATGTACCAGACACGTTGCCCAGTGCCTAGCCTGCTGGATTACGAATTGGGAATGGAAAGATGTGCGGGTTGAAACCCCAATGCCGGCCCTTCTGACGGGTTTCTTAGGGGTTTTATCAGTTATACCAGGCGCATGTCATGATGTTCCCTACATAATAGGCTCTGGCCAACACCTTTCCTCATCCTTCTCCCTCCCCTATCCCGTCCTATGCCACAAATGCTTAAATGATATAAATAAATTCAACAAAATTCAAGTAAGTGTTAAAGTATGCTGCTTTGTAATAAAGTCCTGGGTTCAATTTTCCATGGGAATACAATTGGTCCGGAGCTCACGTTAAACTCTAGGTCTCACGTCCTTGGGAGTCATCATCATCCGATTAATGGCAATAAAAAATATCGATTCACTCGACTCAGGTTTTTTCAGGTCAGAACCTGCTTTCGGGAAGAACACTGAAATATTAAGATTATCAATATTGAAAAACAACTTTTGTTAATATATTCTTGATTACTTCTGCTTTATAATATAGCAATGCATTTTGTTGTTAGAAATATGGCGAAGCATTTTAAATTTTATGTATTTTTGACAGATAGCATGGCTCCGGGATATAAAAGAAAATTTTTCCGCTATTCGGAATTTGATATGCAGTGCGCCTTAGAAGCTGTAAGAATAAAACAACTTTCAGTTCGTGAAGCCTGTAAAAGGTTTGGTGTGCCAAAGACAACAGTTTTAGACAAATTACATGGACGGGTACCAGAAACAACTGGGAAGATGGGACGCTGTACTTATCTCAGTGAAACAGAAGAAGAAGCCCTTGCAAACTGGCTTATTGAACTTTCTCAATGTGGTTTCCCCAGAAAGAAACATGACCTCTTAAATTCAGTACAGAAAATAGTTGTAGACGACAAACGCAAAACACCATTTAAAAACAATAGACCTGGGCAGAAATGGTATGCATCTTTCTTGAAGAGACATCCAAATTTGCTGACAGCTGAGCCTATAAATGTCTGCCGAAGTTTCGTAAAAGAAGAATATATACGTTCGTGGTTTCATGATCTTAAGACCTACCTTACCAGTACGAACAATCTTTCCATTCTAGAAGATCCACGTAGAATTTTTAACGCGGACGAATCTTCTTTTCAGTTGTGCCCATCATCTGGAAAAATTTTGGGCTCAAAAGGCTGGAAGAATATTTATGAGGTTCAAGATAAGGAAAAGGAAACCCTTACTTTTCTAGGAACATTTAGTGCTTCGGGAGAAACCGTTGCTCCAATGATCGTTTATCCATACAAGTCGCGAGTACCTAGAGATATTGTGTCCAATATTCCCTCTTCGATTGTGATAGGACGATCCGAATCTGGCTGGATGATTAGTGAGACATTCTCTGAGTGGGTCGCCAATGGTTTCTATAAATGGCTATTAGATCACGATGTACCTAAGCCTGTAATACTTTTCATCGATGGTCACAAAACTCACTTAACTTATGAAGTAAGCAAATTTTGTGACAACAACGAGATCATATTGTATGCCCTGTACGCTCATGCAACACACATCTTGCAACCATGCGATGTATCCGTCTTTAAGGTGTTAAAAACAAATTGGAAATTCGTTGTTCGCAGCTATCTAACGGAAAATAATTCATCTTCTATTACAAGAGTTCAGTTTGCACCACTTATTGCAGAGGTCCTAGCAACAGCAGCAACACCGTCAACAATAAAGAATGGGTTTCGCAAATGTGGACTGTATCCTTTTAATCCGGACGCTTTTGACTACACAAAATGCATCAAGAGTGTATGTAAAAACATAGAGAGTACTTCCACTCAGCCAAATGTTAGTGAAGAAGACCTTCGTACTGCAAGAAAAGTTATTACTGTGTACAAGGATGAACTTCAAAAGGCTGCGGTTGACTTCAACGCAGTTCTTGAAGTTTTGAAACTTCCAGCAGAAAAGCCGATGGACGAAGCACTACAAACTGATGATAAAAGTGCCAACTTACCATTAGATGACAAAGTTGCAGTTGGTGAAATCCCTGTAGTTGATGACAACAATGAACACTTGTCTCAAGCTACTCTCACTGTTGGAAAGGATTTACTAAATGATCTTCTCCAGTCATTGGCTGTTGAATCCAATCCAAGTGCAACAACTCAAAAAAGAGTGAATATAACATCTATTCTACCAACGATACCTGAGGAATTCGACGCCATTGTAGCACAAGAGAAAGATCAAATCAGTATTGTGACAAACAAAGAATCAGTTATGTCTGCTCCAACAACCGAATCAGAGAGGCCTTTCATTATTATGAGAAAGGAAGCGTCTATTCCAGAATTTATGCCATCAAATGAGAAGAAAGGAAACACATCAACTACACTGAATGAAACTGAATCTATGAAAGATATTCAGCAAGATACTTATTCTCTCAAAGACCCTGCTACTGCAGCTCTGGTTTCTGTACCAGAAGCACAGCAAGAAACAAGGGACGTTGAAAGCGATGCTGTTGCTGGACCAAGTGAATCAAGTCAGAAGAATATCGCAACAACCCCTAAAACTATCAGACCAATATATATAACGCCAAGTTTTAAAAAGCGTCTGTTCTGGCCTAAGGCCCGTTACACAGTCACGCGCGCGGTCGACTAATAGCATGAATGCGGTCGACTACTGAGCGATGATGGTCGACAAGTGGGAAT
Organism: Thermobia domestica; assembly: GCF_964235325.1. Lineage (NCBI taxonomy): Eukaryota > Metazoa > Arthropoda > Insecta > Zygentoma > Lepismatidae > Thermobia > Thermobia domestica. The sequence goes on along the minus strand of NC_137454.1, from coordinate 311,350,111 downwards.
TTTGATGAGTATTCGTAATATGTATTTTTATATCATTGCAAAATTTTAAAAGTGAGCAGTTAACACACGGCATGGTACAAAAGAACCCAAAGAATAGACTTTGTCATTTCACTCAGAATAGACTTTGTAAAAGCCGCTAACATAGCAGATCCTTCCAACACTTCCACAAAGCCTAAAATAAATTCTCTGATTTTCTCTTCTTCATTTTCTGCGTAAACGTAGATAAGAATTAATGATACCAGATCGGTGTGTCATGAGGGTACCGGGGTTCAAATCCGGTTCCGAGCATAGATCAGGAACGCACAGTTTTGTATCTAGACAGTGACTGGCACTGCTCTGGATATAACTGAATACGAATCGTCTCATAGGTGGATATTTAAGCTTTTTCTTAATGGCCTCACTCTCACAGATAACTTAGGCCTAGGAAGGTCTGAGTTCGTCCCTTGACGATGTCTGCTTTAACCAAATTACATGTTTACAAATACATTGAAAGCATAGGATCTCGAAGTTGGTGGCCAAAGTTAGGGTGTTTACTAGCCTAGCAAAATGATTGACGAAAATAGTATCAACACTCCAATAGGGCATCGAACTGGACACATATACATCTCTTCTTACTTTGGATGCCCATAGCGTTCCATAATATCTTACACTAACATGCACATATAAATAATATTTATACACACATAGAACTAAAATATTTACGTGCAAAAAATATTAGGAGGACGAAAATGTGTTCAACAAATGGAATATTATTTAAATCCTGTTCTATCTAATCTAACTATATATAAAATATAAAGGTACTTCCGGTTGACGTGGAAAGTTGAAATTTGCTATGATGGTAGCTTTCCGGGACTAACTTACAGGAAAATTGTCAAAAGTGAGTATTTTTAATTTTTAGGGGGTTTAAAGAAGGCATAAAGAAATTTCCCATGTTATTTAAATGGGCCTTTTTCTGAACCTATAATGTTTTTGGCACTTCGAATTGGAATAAAAATTTAAAATACCGTATGCTCACACGTTTTCGTTAGCGTTAATTAAGCAAACCACCAAAAATAAAAATTTCCAACTTTAGAGTGGTTTTATAGGGAACTGAAAAGTCTTCTGCATGTTCTTTACATGGGGCATCTTTTACACCCCAAAATTATTAGGCACTTCCTGTACGGCTACAATGATTAAGTTTGACATGATTGTAGCTTTTCGGGACTAACCGACAAAAAAATTGCGAAAAGTAAATATTTTTAAGTTTCAGGAGTCTAAAGGGGCGATAAAGAAATTCCCTATGTTATTTAAATGGACTTTTTTTTTAACCTATAATCTTATATTTTAGGTACTTGGTATTGGAATAAAAACTTGAAATTCCCTATGCTTATACGTTTTCGTTAGCGTTAACTAAGCAAACCTCCAAAAATAAAAATGTTCAACTGTAGAGTGGTGTTATGGGGAACTGAAAAATCTTTCCCATGTTATTTATATGTGACATCTTTTACACCCCAAATGTTTAGGCACTTCCGACAGGATTAGAATGATGAAATTTCGCATGATTGTAGCCTTCCGGGACTAACCGACAGGAAAATTGTCAAAAGTGAATATTTTTAGTTTTTAAGGGGTCTAAAGGGGGATGAAAAAATTTCAGTGTTATTTAAATGGGCGTTTTCTTGGAATACAAAATCTTATCCTTTAGATAGTTGAAATAGGAAAATAAACTTGAAATTTGGTACAATTTTGGGTTTAAGAGGTGCGAGGCCGTAGGTTAAGTAAACACGGGGCTCAGAGAGTGAAGCTCCGAGCTGGGTCAAGTTCAATAAATGTAATTAAAGAGCAAGTGGACGAAAATCACTCCTGATGCAAAGGCTGATACATAAGAGATGCAAGGCAGTAGGCCGAGCAAACGCTGGGGTCTGGGGGCGGAGCCCCCAGCTAGCCAAAGGCTAGTTTTGTTATAAGATCTTTCTCAACAACAATTCTTCTTCTTCTTCTTCTTCTTCTTCTTCTTCTTCTTATTATTATTATTATTATTATTATTATTATTATTATTATTATTATTATTATTATTATTATTATTATTATTATTATTATTATTATTATTATTATTATTATTATTATTGAACATAGAACATCATAAATTGTGTATCGAATGAAAAAGAAATGTTATAGATGCGAACCTATATTAAACATGTAAATGCGACGCGTATACGACGAATTTCAAGACGAGAACAAAGCACATTAAGATAATCTGAAGCAACTAACATCACATATTATATAGTCATATTTAGCTCTGTTCTTATGGAGGAATATGCAGATATTTTTTTAAATGATTCTCTACGTATCACGAACATCACAGTTTATTCCATCACTGGGACACAGTAAAAATTAGCATGGTCGATGATTCTTGATTTCTTCTTGCTCAGTTTGTCTGATAGTGTTGATTGCTCTCTATCCACGTGAGGCGCATTTCCAAACATAATCATTAGTTATTGGATAAACATCATATTTCATTTAATTTTTAGTAAAGCACTGTTTTTGCATAAGAAATCTATACCTTTTCTCGAGAAAATTGACTGAACTTTCAGAACGGCCCGACAAGTTTCTTGAGTTCAAACTAAGAGGTGATGCAAGTTTGTATATGAAGTAATTGCTAAAAATAACTTCGAAGGGTCTCAAAACTTTCTATAAATAACAAATTTGTCTTCCCAGTTTACTGAATTGTTTCAATGTACGTCTAAAAAGCTTAAGACGGAACAGTGTTATAGCGCTCAATTAACCAGAAAATCACAAAGAGAGATTCTGTATCGTTATGTAGTCTGTTGTAGTATTACAAGGAAAGGAATGATATTTTGCTTGTCAAATCTCCTCCGTCTGACTTGCTAGCATTGAATGAACTAATTTTGAATTCTATTGTGTACCGTATTTATTCCTTCAAGACCTTAGAAAACGCTGTTGTACTCTCCGAAAAGATTCACTACAGAGGGAAAATTCAATGGATTTTCGTTGTTATTTTCTTCGTCATTACCTCTCAAAGCTTGATTTTATTTCGCAAAATGTAATATGTCTGCTAGCCGCATCAAAATTGCTTTCCTTCGATGTTGACTTCATGCTGAAGATCTATATTCATCATTCTGGGCATCTTTATAAGTTTCTACTGCATCATTGACGTCATGTGAACACATGCCTTCTCATGGCTATATATTAGATCGGCAATGTTTCCAGCCGTAAATACCTCTGCAGGAAAAGGCTGATTCGTAAGCTGTTTTGTTTCCCCTCGTAAACAATGTAAATAACCAACATGAAAAGCAAGATACAGAATTCGTGCTAACAGAGTAATAGAGTCACGTTCTTAGTTGTGATTGGACATTGTCGAGTTTCTTGTGGTAAGAAGAACTGGATTTTTTTTTAAACCACCGCCGATCGGTAAATTAATTTGTTTTCATTTGGTTAGCATGGTCGAATGGATAGAATGGAACGGATGAACTGTTCCTTGCTTGGAAAGTCAAGAGATACATATATTTCCAGTTAGAATAATATCCTATATCACTTAGTCATAATGAATTGATGGGTACAAGTACGCTGCCAGCTGAATTTTTGTTAATAGATTTATTTTGCTTAAGCTCCTCCTGTTGTCACTACAGTAGCTTCTCCCTGTCATGTTCTTGTATTATCTTCGATACTTTCTGCAGTAAGTTGACTTCGTTGACATTTTCCATAATCTCCACCCTGCTCGTGGGTTTTATCGGGGTTCTCCCATTTCCTCTCACTTTCTTCATTCCACCATTTAACTCATTTCTCATTATCACCGTCTCCTTTAGCCTAACCGGCATAACCGTGGGACGTTAAACTTAAAGATTTCATTTCATTTTCCATAATCTCATCGTATTCAGGTGCAGACGGACATCCAATGTCTGTGTTGTGAGGTGTCAAAGTTTAGAGCTCAATTTTGTCGAGACCCGCCGTTTCATTAACTTAGTAAAAATGCTTGTATTCATCCGTGAAGTTTATAATTTTCTTCCTTTATTTTTCTTCGTTTCTTGCGATCTCTTCATTCTCTTTTGAACAGACTTTGAGCTAGTAATTGCTACACTCAGTAAGTAATGGGACACCAGCTTATTGGTTGAAAATCATGGTCTTCAGCAGTTAGTCATATCGAAACAGGAAAAATAAATATAACACAACACTAAATTATTTTATGTTTTCTTCTAAATTTAGAGCTGAGCAACAATGGAAATAAGTCCTAAACTATTTGCTTTTCCGAGAAGTAGCTTGCAATGAAACAAGTGGGATTTCAAAGCCTCACTTTCAAAGAATTAAGTATTTCAACTCCTTCTACTGTAGTGAGCTAAGGTAAAAATAACTTTCTTCAGCACCTTCTAAACCTTATTTTATTTGGTAATTTTATATTTGATCTTCATATATGTAAACATATTTTCATTTAAAACATTTGCTTGCAATAATCAAAAGCATATTTCAGAAGAAAAAAAATAAGAGTATCAGAGTACTATATTGTTTTCAAAGAATTCATGTCTTTTAAGCACTTACCGTTTTCTTCTCTTCAATTTAGAATTGAAAGAAATTAAATATATTTCTTATGGAAAGAAGGAAACTTCTTCTTCGGAAATAATATTTTTTAAGGGTTAGTGGAGCTTCGAGGTACATCTCATGTTCCCAAATTCCCAAAAATGTATTTCTAAAATACTCAGATGACTGTTTTAGGTGTTCCTATTTTTCTTCAACAAAATGGCATACACCCTATATTTTGTTATGTGTAAAGATTTTAATTCTTTATATATTTAATAATTTAACATTATATTAGGTGAACATTTATTTCCTAGTCCATATCTGTCAGTGTCCCTTGCACTTACATATTTACAGTCTTTAAGTTACAATTGTTGCCACAATAGTAGCTCTGGAGTAGGCTGAAAAATAGTACCAAATTAAAACAAAAGGAGCTGAATTCATTATTTTATACCAGTGTAATACATGGCTCTATAACACGAAACTAAAAGAAGTAAAGTTCTCGTTCTAGAACACTCCTCCCCCCTCTTCTAAAATTCCAAATCAAGAAAGTGCTCTTTTTAAAAACATCTAAATAGGAGGACCCCGAACAATCTTGGAAGTAGATGAAATTTATCTCGCAAGTAGTAAGTGTAACAGAGACCGCAAATTAAATGGGAAAACAGTTATCATCTTCGGTATGTATTGTAAGGAAAGCAAACGCGCCTTTATTTCAAAGTGACCAATAGACCTCAACGGTATTGTGGACATAAATGATATATATATATATATATATATATATATATATATATATATATATATATATATATATATATATATATATATATATATAAACGAGGAAGAAATCAATCATGAGATGTAGGAAAAGTCTTACTGACACTTTTGAAAATGTGACAAGTAATTGTTAAATGGCGCTGAATTGGGTAGAATTATACCAACTTTTTTTCACAAAAGGGGCTGAAAATGTCAGCGTGGTACCAACGGGCTGATGAATGACAAAAAGGGTCTAATTTGGTACAACTGTACCAAGTGTGGCAACACTGAATTTTATCAGCCCGTACTTTTTCATTTTCAAATTTTGAGTTTTGAAGTCTTCTTCGTTAAAAGTTGCTGGGGCATTGCACCATCTGCCCCGGTATTAGATGCCGTCACTGAGTAACCGGTACCTTTTATTCTTTTTACTACAATGAGTGTAGCAGCACTTAATTTTTCTCTATGATAATATTAAATTACCATCGATGTTGATATGTTTCTGCCATCCATTGAGATCATTATTTAAATAACCGTTGCAACGCAACTGATAAGGAAAGTGAAAGAACTTCATTTGTCAAATGAAACTACCAAAATACGGCCAAGAAGAGATTAGCAAGAATTATAATTTGGGAATACTGGGAAATATAAGATGCCATACGAGTATATGTGAACCAGCTAAATTAGCTCACACTTAGTCTACTGACACTTATAAATAATTCTTTTAATTCATTAGATATCGTGAAACATTAAAGAATATGTACAACAACATTTACAGGACACAATTGCAACACAAAATGTAGAGATAATGGACTAACCTCGTAAGTATACTGTGATGTTGGAATGTTGGTGAAGTTCTTCCAATGTGATGGTAGCAAGATGATTGCAGAACGAATAAATGCTCGGTATTTGGTAGCTGTGAAGAGACTTCGACTCCCACAACGAATAAGGTCCTGTTAAAGAAAAGACACATAAGGCTATATTTTTAAAACTTCCTTTGTAAAACATACGTTACGAAATATTTTATTTTTCTTTATTTCTTACTACTGTGTTAGGATCCTAACCTCAACATGCTTCCCTTACTAATCATTTTTTCCCTGTTAGAATATACTTGTTTCAGAATGAAGTTCGGAGTTTTAAATTTTCATCAGAAGTAAATTACTGAACTTGAGTTGAACGACGAAAGAGCTCAATCTTTTAAGGATTATCTAATTGCAATAGGATTCATAGTAAGAGCACTTTTTAAATAGATGAAGATGAAAATATTTACTAAATATATAGTGTACGTGCGGGGATGTACTAACTTTATGTCGTCAAGAAAACATGATTGACGACAGTAACTTTGTTCAAAACAAATATCTTGAATTCAGTAATCACCACTGTGATATAATAAACTCCAGTGTCTCAAAGTGGAGGCAAAAGGAAACTTTTTTTTTTTTTTTAATATTTAGATCAAAATAGAAGACCCAATTGTTTCGTACATTTCTGGAAAGTTCGTAGTCTCTTCTGTATTCTTCCTTTCACGTCAGTAATATGTTGATGGCTTGATACAGCTTGCACTCTTCCCTTTCCTGAGCCACATTTTTCATTTTCATGTACCCTACATATTGTATTATTTGGTCCCTATATTTTAATCACGGTGTTCCTGTAGCTATTTTTCCTTCTGCTACCTCTCTATAGCTAATAGGGTGATTCCTACGTGTCACATCAAGTATCCAATTATCCTATGTCGTCTTTTCGAATTATTTCTCAGTATACTCCCTTTTCCTCCTACCATTTCTAATACTCTTTCATTTGTTACCCTATTCATCAATCTAATTTTCAACATCCTTCTATAGCACTACATTTCGAAGGCTTCCATTTTCGGTTTTATCTCTTCTCCTAAAGTTCATACCTCACCCATCAAACTCACATTCCATATATATGTTTTTATCAACCTTTTCTTCAGTTTTATATCTATGTTTCCAATTAGAAGCATTAGAAGCTTTTGATTTTCTTCGAATGCACTCTACACTTTATCACAAAAAGGAAGAGTAGCATTTATATTTGTGGGTTAAAGAATATTTAAAGATATATGAGAATTCTCCTCCCCCTACCCATGAAGTCTCTCCAACTCTTCTTCACAATCATATATCTGTGACAATTCTTTTTCACGTTATTATGCAATGCTTCTTGTTTTTGTGAGACTAAATTTTGAATAAGGATGCTTCGTAGTTCACTTATGGTCTCCATGTATTCAATCAAGAATTGCTTTTATTCATCAACCATCATTTCTTCTTTCCATCTGTCCAGTTCACTGCTACTTCAATACATTTGTTCTCATGATAATGTTGTAAGTCTTGTTATCTTTCTTATACGCGAAATTCTTTTTCTGTGTCCTAGCATACATCTCTCCATATTTCACTGTATACGCTGTAGGAGATGAATGTCTGATTTTGTTAGTGTTCATACTTCAGATACATTATCAGAACACACAGAATAGATTTATTTAAAATTACATGCTTTAGACGCATTGATATTTTATTTTTCAATGTAAAACACTCACTCCATCCTAGCTTATGTAACGATAATCCGTATAAATATGTAAATGTTGTTATGGACAACGGTCCAGTACGGAAGATATCATATTCTTTTATGGTCAGCCCTGTACATTTACCTTGTTAATTTTTTGGCCAGACAGATTTTTCTATGCAGTTAAGATATAATACGTAAGGAACCCATTATGAATGGATGTAGATTCAATTTATAAAGAGGAAATTTTTTGAAAATATAAGGAAAATGGTGAAAAGTATTCCAAAATACATACTGTAAGTTTAAATCTATTTTATTTTGTGAGTTATCATTGAACATTCATGGGGTAAATTATGTCTTAAGCAGTTCAATAATTCTATTTAGAGAACATAGGACAAATATGTAACTAACTAACCAGAATAATTGAATTTAGTATCATAAATATTACACTTAATACATCTGTTAATTTCTTATTTAATGTTGTTATTAATGAATATGTTCTCTCTCGGATAGACGTTGGTATTCACATATCCTAATTCCTTATTTTCAAATTCAATCATTGTGTTGTTTGTGAAGATGTTGAACATCATATTCATCCTTCCAGTGTTCAATTTCAACCCGATTTCCTTGCTCTTCTATCACATCTTATAGTCTTGTGTTGGTGTTTGGGAAGAAAACAATGTTATCAATGAAACAAAGATTGGTTCCATTTTCTACCATTTACATTTTCCCCTTGATTTGTCAGTTAAGAGATCGAAACACACAGTTAAGCACGTTTGTATAAAACTTGGGAGAAATAGTATTACCCTGCCGTAAACACCTCTTTTCTTACAGTCTTGCATAGTCAAACAGTTTGATTTTCGCACTGACTTGTTCAAAGTTATTATTGATAACTTTTATATGCTTCTTGAGCACTTCATTTTAAGAGCATTAATAACTACTGAGCTTTTCACTGAGTTGAAAGCATTTTTACATTCAACTACCTGAAATGCCCGTTCTTCGCACGGGAAGGAAAGATTTATGGAAAGTATTTGAACCCCCTCTTGGAATACCATTTCAATGAAAATGTAATGGGAAGGGCACGGTGGGTCAATGGTAGAGTGCTTTGGTATGTGGGATCCCTAGTTCGATACCCGACCAAGTAAGTTTGTGGTGGACAACATTGTGTCCGTAGGTTTTCTCGGGGTACTCCCGTTTCCTCCCACATTCTCATTCAACCAATTATATCATCATCATTCACTTCCCTAAATCATTGTATCCCTTAGCCTAAAGTTCATAATCGTGGGACGTTAAACTGAAATATATATTTTTTTATTTAAATGAAAATGCAATGATAAAATCCCGTGAGATATTCTATTTTGCGCATAAAATTTAACCTCCCTTCTTCCTTAAATACATCCTTTAATCAAAGTAACATGATAAAAACTCTTAAACGCTTGATTTAACTTTCCTAAACTAATTTTGAAAAGGGGTTAGCCATTTTGCCAACACCTAGAACTATCGATTCGGTACTATTCTAGGTAATTTTGAACATTTTATTTTTCAATACTTCTCATACCTAGGGCCGATAAAAGCTGAACTTGAACTTTGGCATCTGGTGTGTCACTATTCATGTCAGGAATTCTGGAAACTATGGATTCGACACTAATGTTGATCATTTCTCATTATTTTTACGTCCCCTTCTCAATTCCTAGGCTGGTGGGGATGTCTTATTCCTATACTATTTTTCTCCAAATTGTAAGCCATATGTGTACCAATTTGGCTGAAATTGCTCCAGACTTTCCAGACTTACGCTGCAACATACATACATACATATTCATTTTTGGGTCATTCCATGTCAAATTACCTAATTTTAAAACATGACCGTGCTTCAATGTCTCAGATTCTCTTCAAATTTTTTTCATACATAAATACCAATTAAATTATGATAAATTAACTTTTTTTCTGATTTTTTTGGCGAGAAATGGGCGGGGAAAATTTTTTGGAAAATGTGAATTTGGCGCCAATTTTGCTTTCCGGCATCAGCATCTTGGAACTAAAATTACTATAACTTCCTCATTTTTGAAGTTATTGGGCTCACCTAGGTGTCAAATGAAAGCTTAATGTTTGTTCTTTCAGTAGATCCTGAGAAACCTTACAAACGGTTACACTGTGAAACTCAAAGATTTCATTTTTTTCATTAATGGGCGTACAAAGCAAATTTCAGGTTTTTTTACAAATTGTACCATTGCTCGAAAGTTACAACTATGAAACTTATGAAACTTCTTTTGTACATTCATCTTAGCACGCACATAGTATGGTTAAAAACTTAAAAAAAAGTGTTTTATATTTTTGTAATAATAATAATAATAATACCGGTAATAATAATAATAATAATAATAATAATAATAATAATAATAATTATTATTATTATTATTATTATTATTATTATTATTATCATTATTATTATTATTATTTCACATGTACGGAAATATACAGTTTTAAGTTTTGTTACAAATTGTGTCATTGCTCATAAGTTACAACTATGAAACTTTTGAAACTTTCTAATAGAATCATTTTAGCACATAAATGATATGGGGACTCAACTATACCTACTGTATGTTTCTCTGCAATTCTTTTGTCTGAAGAGGGGAATCTTAAGTTAGTTAAATATATCCAGTGTATATATTATCTAAAACAGTGGTTTCCAATCTTGGAGTGGGCATGAAGAGTGTGCAAGAAGAGTGAAAGCTATGACAGAAATAAAACGTGAAGTTATGAATAAAACACAAGTTGTCATAAGCGTTTGCCCTTTAGCTTGTGCAAACGTCAAAAAGGACATGTTTGACACTTTGTCCTTCCTTTTCCAATTCAAGATTTCTACTTATTAAAAACTGGAATTCTATTTCTGCTTTATTTATTATGCAAATTATTCTTTTAATATTTATAAGAAAAGGGGTACAAAATGTTATTTCAGTGTATAAAAGGGAGTTCAAAAACTTATCAAGTAAGGGCAAAGGAAAATCTCAGTATAATAGTTGACATTGCTTTTCCTTCACAAGTTTCTTGATATTCTGTGATAAGCTTGACAAAGCACACCTGAAATCACTTTCCACTCCCAAACGGTTGCGATGCTTTGATTTCACTGTGAATCAACATCGAGAATTCTGATTCACAGAGGTAAGTTTTCGAGAACTGAACAAGAGCTTCTAAGGCTTCTTTTTCTAGTCTTGGATAAACAGGCAGCAAACAAACCCAAAATTCTTCGAAAAGATGTTGACTAAAACAATTCTTCGGCACCTGAATCGTACTTTAATTCAATTGTTTCCTCCTGAATTTCATATGGAAATACGTAAATCCACATCAATGGTGAAAGATGTTCTTGCTAATTTGCACTGCTAGTCTTCTTCACACAAATCGGGAAAATATCGCTTGAATTAATTATAGACTGAGTATAGGTGTGAGGTGATACTTTCTCTCGATATGGTTAAATCATACTCTTTATTGGCAAGAGATCATTTAATCGAGGAAAAGATGAAATGTTGGGCGTAGAAGCATTAAAATGGTGTTACCGTAGTAAGCTCTTTTAGATGAAAGCTGTTATCATGTCACAAGAAGTTGCTATGTTCATATTTCTACCTTGGAGCTTGAGATTAAGATTATTGAATGTTTCAAAAATATCAGCAAGATTTAAGAGGCAAAGTATGTCATCAGTAAAAGAAGTATAACCCTTAACGGGTCACTACCTTTTCTGTTTGCTTCCGGTACTGCTTGCTGAAGAACAACATATCCACAGACTACTTTTCGCGTAAAATTCAGCAGGGGCAATAGCTGCTCTACTATCGCGGAGAGTATGTATATACACAAATAACCACAACGAACAATACCTGAAAATAATACTCTTCAAACGCAGTAAGCAAGATCAAAAAATTTGTATTTAAATGGTAACGAAAACTCGTCTGTATCTTTTCTCTACACCTGAAGGAGAAATATTCACATCTGACTTAAGGTCGTACAACCTACTTGACATACTAATTTTCGGTAATCAAGGAACTTCGGTATGAAAAAGAAAGTTTTATGTTCAGCACTGAGATCGGCACACAAAACTTCAAAGGTACAAGTATTCAAAGCACTTGACTTTACAAAATTAACAACCTTATTAGTCAATGATAACAGCTGCTTCAGGTTTTCTGGTAAAGTTTTTGCAGCTAAGGTTTGCTTGTGAATAAAGCAGTGCGAACCAATAATTGTAGGACTTATGTCCTTTGCCAGCTTTATAAATCCAGACAGTGAACCTAACAATGCTGAAGCTCCATGAGTACATATTCCTACAACTTTGTCCCAAGACAAATCATTGTCAAGAGAAAAGTTACTGATAGCAGAAAAAGACATCAGAACCTTTGGATGATGTCTCCGAAGCGATAGTACACTATTAAATGGCAACACTGAGATATGTTCGTGGAATCATCACACTACAGGCCAAAAAAAAAAAAAAAAAAAAAAAAATTACCTTTTCAACTACCTGATGTTTTAAATCCAAGATCATTTCATTAATCCTAAGTGTCACAGTATTGTACGAAAGCGATATTTTGTCATTTTTTCTGACTTTCTCCTCAAGATCAATTTTGGTTGATAAAAATCCCATCAATAGTAGGAGTTTTTTTTTTTTTTTTAATCTTTGGATATTAGAAGAGGAAGTCCATATGATGTTTTCCCCACCTTCTCATTATGTTCGTGACAGATTTCTGAGCACTCCAGCTTCATAAGTTTCAGCGAGTTTCTTTTCACAATAAAAAAATCTTTAGAATTGTCTTTCAAGGCTGTATATAGTGTGGACAAATGTTCCAATCAGATAGGGTGAAGAGCATCATTCATAAGGACAGAATGCCACACAACACGTTGTGGTAGTTGAATATAATCTTTTTCAATGAACATAAAACCATACCTGATGCCACCTTCACTACACAATTTTCTGTTAGAACTGGAAGCTAAGCTTTAATTTTCACACACACACACACACACACACACACTGACAAGAACGAGAAACTACAAAGTCATTACAAAATTCACAATACCACAAAATAAACTTCTCAGATCAGAACACCGGTCTGAAAATTTAATGAAACCAAGAATTAGACAATCTGCGTTATGTCTATTATTCAGAAACACATTAACGACACTGTTCAAACAAGAAAGCAAAATCTCGTTATCAATCGATCACTAAACAACATCAAACTAAGTAATCTAAGCTTTTCGTATATAATGGTTACTAACAGCGTCGAAAATAAATAAATACTAAATACTGCTCTATTCTCTTTCGACATTGTGCGCAACTCTTAGTTTTTAAAGCTGTTCGTTAAGAATTTTATTACTTTTTTTTTTTTTTAGTTCTCGTAAGCGTTGACGGTGTGTTTGAAACTACTTAAAAAATCGATATTGAAACAATTCATAACTGATATACAAAAAACCAAGAATGTATTCTAAATTTCGGTTTTTCTTATGGCTATTTAACTTACAAATATTATAAATGTTGTAACAAATAGACGTTAAATTAAATATCGAACAAATACAAAATAACTATTGAGTAAGAGTTGTGGCTTCACAAAGAGGAAATTTGGTAATAATAATAATAATAATAATAATAATAATAATAATAATAATAATAATAATAATAATAATAATAATAATAATAATAATAATAATGATAATAATAATAATAATAAGCACTACGATAGCATTCATAAGTCTTGCTGAAAATAAACGTAACTTCATGAGAATATGGTATTATTATTATTATTATTATTATTATTATTATTATTATTATTATTATTATTATTATTATTATTATTATTAAAGATTTGAGAATTCAAAGTTATCTGAAATCGCAGAATAGGTCAGCCAAAAACAACTTATGACCCACGAGCAAAAAGGTCGAGAGAGGGGCATTAAGTTTGCAAGGTTTATGAAGAGAGCGGAAGGTAGAGAAGGTTGGGAACCAAAAGTAGTGACACTTGTGAGGTGCAGTAGGTTAGACTGTATGATTAATGTTGTTGTTTGTTTGTTTCTTGTTTGGTTTGTGTTGTAGTGTAACGGTGTTTTTCCTTTTTGCAGTTCGCAACACTACAAGATGGTGGCTCCCCTGACACTTGAGATACGTGTCCAATGCGTTCACCTATTTTCTGAGACGCACAATGTTACGGAAGTCCAGCGACGATGGATGGAGCTGAATGGTGATCCTGCGCCAGAGCGGAAGGTAATAACAAGGATAAACAAAGCCTTCGATACCACTAGTAGCGTAATTGATACCAAGAGGCTGGGTAGGCCTAGGTCTGTCAACAATCCCGCAAATGCAACTCGGATACAGGTGGAACTTGCGAGGTCACCGCAGAAGTCGAAATCGATTCGACAGTTGCTCCGCACCCTGACTACCCCTAAGTCATCGATTGCCAGGGTTCTCTAGGATCTGAAACTGCGTCCTATCATCCTCGCCTGTTGCAGCACTCAATGAGGACGTTCCCGTATCGAGTTTGTTGAGTTGTACTTGCGGACAGTGGAGGACTGACGCTCGCCAGACCTCATCTCTCCCGATTTCTTCCTATGGGGACACTTGAATAAAACAAGATATATGCAAGACCCATAAACAGTGTAGTGGAATTGGTGGCGCGAATCACCGAGGAATTCATCAACATTCCCATTCAGATGAGCCGAGATGCGTCGAGAAATGTGAGTCTCCGGATGCAGGCAGGCATCGATTTTAATGGCAGCCAAGTAGACCTCCAAATGGAGAGTAGGGATTAGATACTGCAAAGCACTTGATTTTTACATCATTCCTTTGTACTTACAATTTTGTTTCGTGTCATTCTTGTTTATAATAAAAACGTACTGCCCACTCAAAAGGTGAGTCACTATTTCTGGTACACCCTGTATTATGCCCATCTCTATGTCACTTACGTTTACCGAAGTTTCACGAAAGGCTAGCCTTAGACAACTTCACCTGTCTTCGTAGCTTACGAGTAGCTTCGAATTTATGTGTTGCATTGAACAGTTTCTTCTGTTGGGAAGGATGTCAAAGTGATCGTGTCTCAGCTCATTGGAATGTGATAAAGAACGGGATACAAAAGGATAGAATTTATAGTGTTCTTTGAGGCCCTTCTCTTGAAGTTACCTCATGTTTATACGAAGCATTATAAAATAAATTGTATGCTTGTAAATTGGAACATATATTTACGCCAGAAATATATTCAGAATATGTCAAATAGTTTGTATTTATTTCATACAGTTTCACCAAAATAGATATAATATAGTGCCTAACGTGCAAATGTTTGATTCACATAATTCTGAGTTTGATTTTCGGTGCAAACGTCAAACTGGATAGGGTGCTGATTATTCGTATAACTTACCTTTTGCACTTATCATCATCACCACAGGTAATCTGCCATTATTGGTAGGTCACTTATTGCAGGTAGAAGACTTAGTTACATAAAAATCCATTAGCAATTAGTACAAAATTAATCTCTTCGCGTATTCTGCTCGAGAATATTTTTAATTTTTAGCAAATCCAAGTTTCCCTTTTCTTTATACACACCCTGTATGGCTTATTCTGGCAAATATAACTACAATTCGTTTAAATAATCAAATACAAATCAGGATTATTGAAACCTTTATTAATTTTCAGTCAAATACAAACGAAAATTGATTGTAAAATTATACAAGAAGAGTAAATGAATCTGGAAATTTTAAAGTTTTTCTATATCTTGCAACTACTACTACTACAACTACACCAGAAGTTTAAGATGTGTGATGTTCTGTTGTATGTGAATCTTAGGAAACTCAAAAATTTAATCATCCAGAGATAAAGTGGATTTTTACTTTAATTTACTCTTCGTCTTCTTCTTCTTCTTTGTTAACTTAAATGGCATTCTCTACTTAAATGCAAATAAACGACCAAAATAGAAGAAAGGAAAAAAGAAAAATATATCCCATTGTGAAACAAGATGAAAGGGGTGCTGCTTACAAACAGGGATATTGAATAGCACTGTTTCCTCGTAGCTACATTTACAGCAGCTGTATTTATCCTTACCACAGAACCAGTGCTTTGATGGTTGCTTGCAGCGATCCTTGTGGTAAGCTATTTAACATCAGTTTCCTTTGTATCTCTTTACGTGTTTACATGTTTAATATCTGAACAATCTCACATTTTCATGTAGTCACATGGGGAAAACTTAGAATACTTGTCGGTGCAAATGTTGAGAACTTACGTAGGTCGTTGGTTAGATTTTTTAAAAATAAATCAGGAGTAGAATGTTGACAAATGATTTATCTTCTAGTATAGAGCGAATAAATCAATTACGTGATGCTAAACCCAACATATTTATCTGATGCAACGAGGAATGAGCATGCGACATCTCTTTCCAAACCATCTTCTCGTACGAGAAAACCATCCTCGTTGGGAGAATCGACTCTGATTGTCAAATGCTGCTGTTGAATCAGATATGTTGTTCGGAGGTTCAAAGTCTTCTTCCTTCGATGTCTCCAACATACTCTCAGACAGAATACTTTTCCAATTCCTAAATAGTTTTTCCTTCTTCGCCATTCCACATTTTACCAGCTTCCTTCTCCGTAAATCAAAAATTATAATCAAAGCTGCATAATGACAGATATCATCAGCTTCTCTTGTTATTGGATGGATCTTTATCCCTAACAAATGGTTCGATAAGGTCCACGCAAGGAAAGTAAATAATTTCACCGGCCCATAATTAACAATAGAACAGCCAATTATAGTTCCGTAGTCCAATGCAGTAGGAAGAACAACTGTTCCACGCCAGTCGTTTGCAGCGAGAGTAACATCATTGCTGGACGGGTCAAATAAAACATAGATCCGATCAGCGAATACATAAGGGAGTCCTTGATCATCGAAATCAATGGGGGAGAAAGAAGGCAAGACGGAGAGATCCCCCATTGCGTGCAATAACGTTTCTCCTTGAATTGTCATCATGTAGCAGGTAGAAGAGACCATTTTATGTGAAAAAGACCACCTCATGTACTCTAAAATCCTTCGGTATAGTCTCTTCTTCTTTTTCCTGGAAAGCAGCTCTGATGAATACAGTAAGGTTTCTGCGTCGTCATTTTCTGATCGGTTGTGTGTCTTGTGTCCAATACAGAAAGTTAAGAGTCTTCGACATCTCTTGTGAATCCACTTCCTGCAACGAGGAAAGAACTGCCCTGAACATAGACCAATTTGATTTTCTTCAAAATACTCAGTTGAGCTCGAAAATTCAAAATTCTCTTTCTTCTGTGGCTGTGATGGTTCAATATTGCAAAGAATGTCTCTCCAATTTCTAAAGAGCTTTTTCCTCTTTGCCAAACGACATTTGATAAGTCGCCTTGTATTCAAATCAAAAATGATTATTAAGGCAGCGTAATGGCAGATATCATATTGATCTCTTGTAACTGGATGAACTTTTATTCCAAGAAGATGGTTTAACACTGTCCATTCAACAAAACTCAAGAGCTCAACTGGTCCATAATTAATTATAGCACAAGTGACCATCTGTCCAAAATCCAGGGCAGTGAGAAGAGCGGATGTCCCACGCCAATCCTTTCCAAGTATTGCAACACTGTTTGAGGCAATGTTATGATAAACTTCTAGCTGGTTGCAAAATACATATGGCAACCCTTGATCGTCAAACTCTTCTGGCGAGAATGATGGCAACACTGAAAGATCGCCCATTGTCTTCAGCATTGTTTCTCCAAAAATGCTTATCAAGCGATAAGAAGAGCATAAACTTCGGTGTATAAATGACCATCTCAAAATTTCTATTATCTTTCTCCATAGCTTTTTTCGTTGTCTAGCCACCAGAAGGTCATTTGGTGAGAAATGACATTCTAGTTGGTCTGGCATCACTGAACTGGCTTTCAAATTCACATGGGCGTCATGATCTGCAACAAGCGTAGATATTCTATTAGCATTTCTGGTTTCTTCATGTCTTTGTCGACCAAAAGATCGCGTTCTCACTCGAAGCCACCGAGTGCAACTAAAAATCCAACTACGGCTGCAGGTATGTCGTGTTCCATATTCATTCTCAGCTCTGCTAAGGTTCCCCGTGTGAGTTGCAGTCATAGAATTATGAGAACTGAAACGTAGGCGAGATTCAGTTGGGTGTAAACACGTAAGTCCTGATGTTGTGCGAACCAAGATGTCAGGAGGTCGCACTTCTGAAAGTTGTAGATTAAAAGATGTGCTTGAAGTCATTTCGCAGTTTCCGCTTTTTAAAAACACGTCTACTTTAAACGACTCCGTGCGCTCATCTGTTGCTCAGAGATTTTTATTTTACAAACAATATCAGTTCACTATTGTTTATGTTGTATTAATTATTGTTAAAAGAAATAGTCAGTTATAGTAAAGTTGTAAACTGTTCAACCATAATGGCTTTCATTGTTGATGAGTCACACATTATAATTTCACGTCTACGTCATTTCTCGTTAAAGGAAAACTACTTTAAAAATGTACACTAATTCAGTGGTTCTCAAACTTTTCTGATAGACGACACATTTTACTGAACTTTCAGGACATCGCAACACACTTGTTCGATATTATTATTATTATTATTATTATTATTATTATTATTATTATTATTATTATTATTATTATTATTATTATTATTAATATCTCTTACAATAGTGAAATCAATTACTTTTTTTAATGACTATATATATAATAGTGAATAATCTGTGAAGAATGTGAAAGAGTGTAATAGTGAATAGTCTGTGAAGAATGTGGAAGAGTGTAATAGTGAATAATCTGTGAAGAATGTGGAAGAGTGTAATAGTGAATAATCTGTGAAGAATGTGGAAGAGTTAAATAGTGAGTAATCTGTGGAGAATGTGGTATAGCAAATAGTCTGTGAAGAGTGTGACACTATTGTCAATAGTCTGTGATGAGCATGAGGATGGCTGGCTTTGGCATGGGTCAAAGAGTTCGTGGCAGCAAGAATGAAGTTGGAGTATGCAAGTGGGCTTGTTAGAAGTACTGTGAAGAATATTATTTAGTAGCATGGGGATAAAAATTAGTAAAGTACTTTTGAAGTTTGTGTGCATGTACCCGTGTCCGTAAATAAAGAGTACCTTAGTTTGGAAGTAGTTATTTTAATAGTAAAAGTAATAGCAGTATAGCGTGTATAAGTTTCAGCAGTATAGCAATATAAGTGAGGATTATTGCTACCGCTGGAGGTATTGATTAGTACAGCCTGTCTCGATTTTAAGTTATTATTACATTCTTCATGATTTTTAATATCTAAAATTTCACGACACATCTTAACAGACTGCGTGACACACCAGTGTGTCGCGACATACCGGTTGGGAGCTACTGCGCTACTTTATTTATAACAGCAAGTAAACAGCAGTGAACATACATCCTTACAATCATGGACACCAATCCTGAAGGGGGTAGGATGCCGAGCTCCATGAAGTTTGGTTTGGAATATATATTTATGTTTAAAATCTTATTGTTTTCTTGTTACATATTTGAGAAACCTAAATGGGCCTCCAAAAGTTATACAGAAATCGATGCCGCTACTTACAATGTTCAAAACCAAAATGTATGATTTAAAACGATATAACACCATGATAAAAAATATAAGATCCAAGTTACTAGAATAATAAAATATTTTCAAAATCCACGTTGTTATGAAAGAAGATTGACAATGAGAAAAAGAAAGTTCTGCACTTTTCTATTACAATCCTACAATATGTATAGCGTTTATCGATAAAAAGATTGTCGAAAGATCAGACATGCAAATTAAATTATTTGGTCTAGGAATTAATTCGTGCGGGTGGACAAGAGATGGCGCAACGAACGGAGCGTCCCACAGTTCCGTGTATCCACACATGTGTTGCAAACCCCTGTCATCGCGTATCGTTCTTAGTATAGGGCAGTGGATTAAAGCGTCAACAACACCAGTTTGTAGTTAAGTGAACATGGCGCAATTTGTGCCTGATAAAGTGTTTTTGCGGGGTGTCCTGCTGCATTACTTTAACATGCAGAAAAGTGCGACTGAAAGTCATCGTATTTTGGTGGAAGTGTATGGTGACCATGCTCTAGCTGAGCGAACGTGTCAGAAGTGGTTTGCACGGTTTAGAAGTGGTGATTTCGGCTTGCCAGACCAAGAGCGAGCGGACAGCCAAAAAAATTTCAAGACGAAGAATTGACAGCATTGCTCGAGCAGGATTCGTGTCAAACGCAGGAACAACTTGCAGCAGCATTAGGCGTTGATCAAACAACAGTCTCCAAACGCTTGAAAGCCATGGGAATGATTCAAAAGATGTCACATTGGGTTCCACATGAATTGAAAGACAGAGACGTTGAAAGACGAAAAACCATTTGCGAATTGCTGCTTCAACGACAGAGCAGAAAGGGGTTTCTGCATCGAATTATTACGGGTGATGAGAAGTGGATCCATTACGAGAACCCTAAACGAAAAAAGGCCTGGGTGAAACCAGGTGAACCAGGTCCATCACAACCAAAACGAGATATTCACTGTGCAAAGGTTATGCTGTGCATATGGTGGGATATGAAAGGTGTGGTGTACTATGAGCTGCTGCAACCGGGTGAAACTATGAATGGAGAACGTTATCGACGACAATTAATGCGTTTGAAGCAAGCTCTGGCCAGAACACGACCAGAATGGGAGAACAGACATGATAAACTTATTGTTCAACATGATAACGCTCGCCCACATGTCGCAAAACCGGTCAAAACCTATTTAGAAAATGTCGGATGGGAAGTTTTACCCCACCTGCCGTATTCACCAGACGTTGCTCCTTCGGACTACTACTTGTTCGATTGCATGAACAACGATTTGATTGGACAGCGGTTTACTTCTTCAGAAGATATCGAAACATGGGTCTCTGACTGGATCGCTTCCAAGGATGAGGACTTCTTTCGCCACGGAATCCGTACATTGCCTGACAGATGGGCGAAAGTGGTGGCTAGCGATGGACAATATTTTTCTTAAGGTATTTATGTATTTTGTGTTTGTACTACAGCTTCAATGTGTGCGTACCAACCGCACGAATTAATTCCTAGACCAAATAATTTTTTTTTGGATAAACATCCCACTGTTATACCCCTTAGACTAAAGGAGATGGGTGATTAATGAGAGTAAATTTTAGGAAATTAAATTTTTGTATGCTTTCCCACCGAGGATCGAACCCAAGACCATGTAAACAAAAGACACATGCGTTAACTAACTAAATCAGCGGGTAGGGTTAGGATCAGAAAATATATACACCAATGAAGTGAAATGAAAGATGAAATGTTTCAGTTTAACTTCCCACGATTATGCCCTTTGAGGGTAGGGAAGACGGGCAATATACCAATCGTTACACCTCAATCAGTAGGACAAGACAATATCCATCACCAAGGGCGCCCATGTTGTGGTTTCCAAGGGAGGGCAAGTATAAGCAACGTTTCAAATATAGTTTCAAATTTTGCTGTAACTAATGTAAAAAATTCTATTGGGTTTTCGATATTCCCAAGTACAATTTCCTCTTAGGGGGGCGAGCGCCCCACCTTGCCCCCCCCTGATGGGCGCCCTTGTCCATCACTGTAATAGTTCATGTGAAATTCTCGAAAAATTTTGAGAAAACAAGTTATTTTTCAAACATACAAATTGATAATGATCGAAAAGTAAGCAGCCCATTAATGTGATACTGATACTGAAGTATACCATTCTTGAAGCAATTCATATACGAAAAGCAGTCAGAAAGTTCCCGGATTGTTGTAGTTTTGGCATTTGTGATGCACACACAATGAATCTTGCACAGTACAGTCCTTAGGTTGCCTTGTTATGAATATGACAAGTGCGAAGAGGTCATAAAAGTCAGTTTACGAGTAGAGCACCTAAACAGAGGAGTTTGTGGTAATCAGTTGGTATATTGTCGCAGTTCGCGCCAACATCAAGTTTTTTTTACACAAATTGGGGAAATCTGCTTCAGATACCTATTTAATAGTCTTTAAGTCAGTTTACGGTGACAATGCTTTAAGGAAAACAGCATCTATACCTGTTTTCGTCACCGTAGAAGACATCAAAACCAATGCGACGGCAGAACTTCGGAAGATACCAGAAGAGGTCTTTTGTCGGTGTTTCCAGCAATCGCAGAAGCGGTGGAGCAAATATGTGGGTTCAGAAGTTGGCTACTTTGAAGGCAATTAAGTATATGCTATCACTTAAATTGTGGTAATAGAAAGCTACAACAAAATTCGGAGAACTTTTTGACTCCTCGTATTAGCACCATGACAGACATGGATTGGTTAGTGAGATAGACGGCCCGATTAAAATATCGACTTGCGTGATCACAACGCAATATTTGCGATGAATTCGTGGCAAATGGTGTTAATTATTATTTTTCGATATTTGCGTTATGACCAGGGGTGTAGCCAAGGGGGGGGGCATCGGGGCCCGCCCCCCCAAATGGTTTCCTGGCCCCCCAAATGACCAGCTTTTAAAACATCATAGTAAAATTATCTCGATTCATTCATTTAAAAGTAACAAATTTTATTGACAATTAATAATTTACGGTAAAATAGTATGCATAAATATTGTTTTTCCATACCGATCGAAAAATAGTATAGTATCTCTTCCTTATACCGATCGAAAAATATGATACTTTTTGTGACAGCAGATTACACAATTTACTGCGATTTATATTTGACAGTTTGAAGACAAACGTTTTAACAAGGTACTACAAATACAGCCATAAAACAAAGGTACTAAACTGATTTGTAAGTACAGTATATTTTTATAGATATGCTTTAACAAGTGTTTTAAAAGACACAGAGGATGGAAAATTTGGGAGAAACAATGTTTTTATTTAATTTGGATTTAATTCGCTCTCTCTTTTATTTCTACTCAGTGTAATAAAATAATTATGGTTTTTTTAGTCACGAATAAGTGTTTTTGTCAAGAAACCGTAAAGAAATTAAGTGAAATTAAAAAAAAAAAATCAATCTTGTGTAGATAGGTTCTGTATACAAGGTCTTAAATTTAAATATAAAGGTAAGCAAGAAAAGTTCTGTCGCTTTTTCACCCATCACCTTCGAACACCTAACCTGGAAGATCAAAAATTGTCCCCATCAGCATCGACGACCTTCTGAAAACGTTCTGGAAGGCCATGGAATCCATCGCGGTAGAACTTGGTGGGCCGTGAAAAGAAGAAGGTATCAGCTGCATTTTGGACTTTTACTAGGGATTTGAACTGGCGGCCTCTACGGTGATTGTCCAAAGAATGGAACAGGTGATAATCGGACGGTGCAATACCCGGAGAATATAGTGGTTGTAATATTGTTTCCCATCCAAGGCGGAGAATGGTGTCCTGAGTCATCCTAGCCACGTGGGACTTAGCGTTGTCCCGTAAACAAGGACCCATTTGCAATTCAGAAGTGATAACTCCAGAGTTTTGAGTTTTTCTTGAGCACAGCTCAACTGCTGACACTACACAGTTGCATTGATACTCTGACCAGCTGGTAGCAGTCCCCGATGCATCAAACACACAGAAGGACCTTCTTCTGGTACAGTGCTGGTTTCGGCTGTTTTGAAATCGGTTCATGGGATGCTAACCAATGATGACGGCGCCGTGGAGCTTCGTATAGGACCCACTTTTTATCACATGTCAACGCCCTGTCCAGAAATGGTTCCGAAACAGTAAATAAACACAGGTGACTGCCGCGTTGCCTTCCGGCCCGGAGTCAAAACATATGAGACCCATCGACCCAACTTGTAGTGCTTCCCAAGTTGATAGATGTGCTGCCGAATGGTTTCTCCACACACTGAATTGTAGGCCCAGTTCCTCTTTGTACTTGTGTTGGTCTTCTGGCACGTGGTGTTTTCGGGTGTTTCGTCATCGTCCTTAAACTTGTTAAAAACCATCGCTGCACTGTCCGCGTCGTCACGACACCCTCACCAAAGGCCTGGCATATCTTCTGTCCTGCTACAGCGGCGTTTGACCTCCATTTGAATTCGTTCAGCATACATGCTCTTATGACTCTCTGTGGATGTCCCATGTTCCCTCTGCCTTTATGTAAGTTCACCGTGTATCTGAATTGCCACAACCAGGTAGAATGTTGGATATACCCACACCAACAACTAACGTTCGCCGTATCTCCACTCGCATTCAACTCAAGGTGTAAGGTCCAATTGAACACAGACCTCCACAAAAAGGGACAGAACTTTCTTGGTTACCTTTACAGTTATGCACAAAAGTATAGCGTTTGGTCCCAGGCAGTAGTTCTTGATTAAGCATAATAAAAACTATCTTGAATATAATTTATGGATAATAATAATAATAATAATAATAATAATAATAATAATAATAATAATAATAATAATAATAATAATAATAATAATAATAAGCTAAAATAGCGTTTTCAGTTTTCCAGAAGGAAACCAAATTTTCCTTTCTTTCAGGCCTCAAAAATACTAGCAGCAACACATTTTTTGGCTTTGTACATTGTAGCTGGCCCCCCTCAAAAACGACGGCCCCCCTACCCAAACCTGCTGGCTACACCCCTGGTTATGACGTCAGTTGTTAACATTTTGCGAACCTACACATAAAGTTAGCAATCATATTGAAGGTTTCACAATACGATATTTAGGACAAATTTACTGAATAAAACTATAAAGGTATAAACGCTGAATAAAAGTTGCTTTGTGATATGTGTTTGGATTGAGTAAGAAACAATCTAAAACTGATTAATTGCAATAAAGAACTCAATAAGAGGACACAATGTTTGAGAGATCGTGTAGATTAAGAATATGGAAACCAGTTCATAAATTGTTTTACGTCACTTTTCTTGCTTTAAATAATACTCCAAAACATTTTAATGTGCTAATTTCTGGGCGCATGTTGAAATAATGGTGTACAGATTGATAATATACGTACAAACTGATATGACAAAAAACTACTGTTATTGAGAAAAACATAGCTACAAACATGTATTGAATGATTCCAAAAGTAAGACTTCCATCTAAGCTAGTTTAGGACAGTTCTAAGTTGGGGAGGCTGCGTCCGCAGGGAACAGTCGGTACAGAGGTGGGTATGCGCGTAATATTTCCTTATAAACTTCAGTCTCTCTTCATATTATAATTTACATAGTATTTATTTTTCAAATCCCGTGCTAACTTTCCGCAATACCAGAAAAGTTCATCTAAAATTTCCTTTCTCGAAATTAATACTATGTCTTCCTCAGTCTTGGGAAGTAACGTAACGCAAGTAACGCGTTACTTTTTAAGTAACGTTTCCTAGTAACGCAGTACATTCTTTCCAAAGTAACTGTAACGGTAACGCGTTACAAATTTTTAAGTAACGTGGCTAGATTGCGTTACTTTTTTCGCGTTACATTTAAAATGATTAAGTACAAAATATGTAAATTTTTTTCGGAAACAAATGTTTCTTTCCCGTAAGTGAATTTCTCAGAATGGAACAATGGAGGATGAACTACGTATGTCAGTGACCGACAGTCAGTCACCGACACACAAAGAAACAGATAAGATTATAGTGCCACTTGCTGTTTTTGGAAGATGAGGACAGCTTCAGGGAAATCACGTGTACTGATTGAAAGCACCTGGAAGATTTTGTCGTAGATTTTGACAGCTCCAAAATCAATACATTCAGTGAGTGAACTACGAGTGCAATGATACAGGTAGTCTATTTTACTTTGATTGGTGTTGTTTTTATGAAGACGAAGAACGGAAATACTTTATCGTTCGACTAGTTGAAAGAATACTTTTTCTTAAAATCTGAAGATGATGGTGGACAGAATTATAAGTAAAATGGTGCCCGGCGTGACCAACAACTAGGTGTCATGATTAACGATATACAGTAAGTGGTCAATATGAATAAACTGTGTTTTGATGAGCAGGCCGACTTTATTGATGTAATGTTGATGATATGTAATATTAGAGTTCTTTTAGATCAGTTTGCGTATCCTGAAGTCCCGTTGATTATAGAGTTTGGAACAACTAGCTTTAAAAAGCATGTATCGATTTCAGAGTTACTGGCAAGTTTTGATTCACTTCCTGTTTATGTATTCTCATTTTATTAGTTGTAGTGTAATGTTTCTCTATATTCTGTATTTTTAATTTTACCTAACAACACTGTTATTATTAAATAGTTAGTTTAGCCGAATAATAATAAATAACCATTTTTTCTAACGCATAGGCATGGGCGCGAGTCAAGCTAAAACTCAACTCAATTCAAGTCGAGTTACGAATCGAGTCAAAGGTAATATTCTCGAGTCGAGTTTCGAGCCGATTCACAGTTTTTGGAGTCGAGTTTCGAGTCGAGTCGAATTTGATAAATGGCTCGCTCGTTTTAACTCGTTTTGAAATCATGGCCTGATTACACTGGAAAGCGAAAGCGATGAGAAATGTAAGCTAAGCAGTAATATATAATATTTTTTGTGTTGCTCACGAGTTGAGTTGAATTTGAGTTTAACGTCTCGTTCAGCAGCGAATATGAGACGTGGACCTACTAATTAACGTGGTATCCGAACCACATGAGCTTCCACCGGGAATCGAACCCGGGTCACCCGCGCCAAAGGCGCGTACGCAAACCGCTTAGCCACGAAGGAGTTCTAGTGTTGCTCACGAGAGGAGACACTGCTTAAAATAGGTAGTATGTTCCATAATTAGTCCTAAATTGTTCAACCATTACCGCGTGATGCGATTACAAACAGCTGGCATAATTGGTTTCAGTGTGAAGGAAGGAATATAAAATACCCTCCTCTTAAAACGAAAATGTTCAAACACGTGTCAATTTATTTTTAAAGACGATTTTATATACAGAGTTTCATCTTCCCAACTTGGTGGGCTCGTGATATACTGTCATTTTACATAAATTTTGAACCGTCTCAAACCCCCGCCTTGCAGGATGCACCCTTGTAATATAATAAAAACCTAGCTTGATGTTGCTACCATATATGTACCAAAATTCATTTCAAACTGTTCCACTTTTTCCCCGTGATGAGATCATGAACAACAAACATCATTGTTTTCAATTTGAAGAAATAAATTATAGAAAATGCTCTCCATTAAACGGGAATTCTCAAAAACGCTGGGACACGGGTCCACTCATTCATAATGAGGGGTTTCATCTTCCTGGCTTCAAAGAATCACGAGATACTAAATTTTTCGCATAAATTTTGACTGTCCACTCCACCCTTAGAATAAGCATTTTAATCAAAGTAACATGATTCAAATCCAGTTCGGTGTACGTGAGCACTACACTCAAAAATTCATTTCAAATGGCCTAGTGATCATAAATAACATCCTTTTCGTTTTTATATAATAGATTAGAGTTGAAGACTGTTACATCGAATTTGATCCAGCATAAACAAAATTCATTATACATGATGCCCAAACTTTTTTTTTTTCAATAGTATCCTTTTCTAGTGTTGATGATATCTTGATACGTGTAAATACATATTTTAAAGCTAATTCTGAAATTAAGCGTGTACTACGAAACATGACTTAAAAAAGTAATTACGATCACATTAAGGTTATTATTTCAAACCAAGTTTTGAAGCACATTTCCGGGTGCACTTTCCTTTTCTTTCTTTCTTTTTTATTTATTGTTAATTTTACGCAACAAAAGACCACTACGAATTTTCGAGCTGGGTAAAATTCCAACAGCCCTGGTGGCAGGCACGTAGCCAGGATTTCGTAAGGAGGGGTCTGCAACATGGAATACTGTGGTGATCATACTAGGGTTCGATCATTCTAAACTACTTTACTATTAACATATATTGGTTCATTTAGCCAGGATTTCGTAATAGGGGGGAGGGGCGTGACACGAAATACTGTGGTGATCACAAGAGGGGCTTGATCAATCTGAACTATTTTACTGGCAACGCATAGGTTTGTTAACACAATAAAACAGGGATATATTAGTAAGTATTTTAATAACAAACTATGAAGAAATCTCGAGTAAAAGAATATAAAAAGGCATTGAAAAATATTTTACAGTATCTACGTTCTTTCCTCTGTTCATTCAAATATAACAATTTTCCTTTCATTATGACCTCCACTATTATAAAAAGTACATATCCAGTAATGTCTTGTAAAATATTTTATAATATCTGCGTATCTTTCTTTGTTAAATGAAATGTTAACAGAACATTCTTTTCACATAACTTTCTGTTTTCATTCTTGCGTCAACTACTGTTTGTTCCAAATGACAAGTTAAAGGAGCAGTAGAAAATTGTTTCTGAAATAACATGTTTGATACTGCAGAGAAGAGGTGACGAAAAATTATTTTTATTTTTAGTGATTCATCCTTCCTTAATTTTTTCATTTCTGGTTTCGAAGAGGAGTCCGCCCTCCTCTTGGCTACGTGCTTGCTGACGGGAAGTCTTGTAGAACCGGTTCCCGTAGAGAGCTCAGAATCACTTGGTTAAGCTGTTCTAAATTTCTACTACTTCCAGCTTTAATATTGATCTTCATACAGCAAAAGCCGTAAGAGATAGCGAGAAATGGTGGTGATGGTGGGATGGTGGAATTCAGCGTCCCAAGAATAAGTTTCGTCTCAATCTTTATCCCCCTGGTCAAACCGGAAATCTACCATAAAAAAAAAAACGCAAGAATAAGTTCCATCTATTTTTTTTCTCTATTGGAACCAAGAGCCACCTCATGTCTAAGCGATTAGCGCAGGCGCCTTTGGCGTGGGAGACTCGGGTTCGATTCCCATCTGGAGCTCATGTGGTTCGGATCCTACGTTAAACTATAGGTCCATGTTTCATATAGCCTCGTTGCTGAAAGGAACGCTAAACTGAAATCAACAACTCCATTGCAACCAGAAGCGGTAGAAATCTACTACCACTTCCGCTTTAAATATTGTTCTCTACAGAGTGAAAGCGGTAAGAAATAACAAGAAATGACTTCGTGATATAGAATTCTGTCTCTTAAGAACAAGTTACGCTTTACTTTTATCTCTCTATTGTATTGGAATAGGTGCAAGTCTATGACTTCCGGTTTCAACACTGATCGCTATAGTGAAAAAAAAAAAAAAACTGTAACAGATAACCGGAAGCAGTTTTTCGATATAACTCAATATCATAATAATAGGTTTCGTCTTCTGCTGTATTCCTCTAATGCAACCGAAGTTGTAGACCTACCGGTACTACAGTATTGTATTCACGTTGGTTAACTCTACCGTAGTTTCACAACAAAGTGAAATGAAAGTTATGTTAAGAAAATCCTATGACTCCCCTTCAAAAATCTAGTAACACACATCGGAAATGCATCCTGGTTTAGCCATACACTAAGACGCTTAGACTATTCCAGTGGAAACAAAAAAAATTAAAAGTAACATTTCTTTCTTAAGATTCTAACTCAGCTTTCCAAGTTGTGCCGAAGTCCGGGCGAGCCAGGCGGCTTGTTACTGATAGTTCAGTCACCTGCGTCAAGTAGCTGGCTCCCCTCCACTTCCTCATCACAATATCTATTACATGTTGTAATCCATTGGAACCAGGTGTACCAAAAGCAGCGACATTATTTGGAGAGGGCAGAGGGGCAACTGCGTCTCCCGCTGAGTCTGAGAAATACATACTTTTGCATAAAGTGTATACTAACATAGTAATGAAAGAAAAACCTAAAACTCTTAAGTTGATTGATCATCTTGCCTCCCACCTGGCAAAACCTGAAATGACGTACTGAACAAATCCACACATGGAAATCAATCGGCTTTAGAATCCATCTATTCTCATGACAGTACATCGGAAAGTATTATTATAATGATGATTTTGAGTTTAACACCTCTTCCAGCAGCAAGGCTGTATGAGACGTGGAACTACTGATTAACGTGGAATCCGAACCACATGAGCTCCCGCCGGGAATCGAACCCGGATCTTTCACGCCAGAGACGCGTACGCTAACCACTTAGCCATGAAGCAGCTCGCAAAGTATTATATAATGCATGCAATCTATTACAAAAAGTTTAATTTTTCGTCATGAAAAAGGTTAACCTTCTTCGTATGACCTAGGACATCCTTCCATTTTCCAAAATGTGGCGGAAACTGTGATGTATAAACACTGATATAATTTTCAAAAATGTGCAAACAATATCATTACTTTTCTCGTATCTTAATCAGCACTAAATATTTTCTAAATCAAATTTCAAAAAGCTTGACATAATTACTTACTTTAATGTTGATAAGAAGACGATCCGCGAAGTCTTCCGGAGTATTTGAATCAATCGCAATCACGAGATCTTCATAGCCATTATCAACCAATTTAATTGCTTCAGTCTGGCCTTTTGAGCAAATGGCGAATAACACGGCTAGAGTAATCACAGAGTAACGTATTGAGCAAACCATCTTCCCTGCACACATTGTAATAGAATGACGAAAGGTAATCTGAATAGAGTTCTTTCTTCGATGGAGTCACACTAGCACACTACATACTTTAACAAGCGTTTTATTGTCACCTTGTTATATTGTTTAATGTGCGTATGAATATGGACGCTTGATAAGCGCGCATGATAAAAAAAAAAAATCTGCAATCTAAAAAAAAATCATCAGGTGCTTCGTAATAGTAAGATAAGCTGACGATGTAACGTGTAGCGGACATGACGCCAATCTTGGAAGTTATTTCTCGCCGGAATGCACTGCGTCTTTGTCAATAATTTTTTTAATCATGTCAATGGAGAGTCTTTTATGCTAGGCAATTGAATAGAACCAGGCGCGCACCCAGAAATTTTTGTTGGGAGGGGTAAAAGGATTGAGGGGGTCCAATAATACAAGATACTATGTTTATATAATATGGAATGGGTGTTATTCTACAGTCGAAAAAAAACGGTAAGTAATTTTTAAGCACCGACACCTATATTCTCACGAAAAACGATAAAATTAGATTGTCTTTATCAGAAAGGAAATGCCACAAATGATGAATAAGGTCAAATCTTTGGTCTATATCAAGTATTTCTCTGCTAATCAAATATAGTTTTATGAAGAAAGTGTACAAATAAATGTCGAGTTACGAACTTTTTATTTTTTTATTTTATTTATTTATTTATTTATTTATTTATTTATTTTTTTTTTGAGGGAAGGGTTCACACCTGGTGCACTCCTAAGTAGAGCAAACGTTTATCTTCTGTACGACGTTGTTACGGATTCGTGTCCGATTTTGGCGGAAGCTTAGAAGCATAATCTTAGAAAATAAAGCATAAAGCATAATTTAAAATATATAGCACAATTCTTGGAAAATTCTGTTTAATTGCAACTTTAACATATTCTATTAATATTTTTTTAAAACCAAAATTTACAATGCAAAATCATTGAGAACATAAGAATAATGCAAAACAATGAAAAGCTTATTTTTATTTTGTAAACTTTTCGGTGCAATCCTTTGAAATGGTGAAAAGAAAAAAAAAATGAAAAGAAGAAAACTTCCTGCCAATAATGAATAAACAATAGTTTTCTTCTAAGTATGCGCTGTTATGAATGATGATTCGAAATGTATATACAAAAAGTGCACAAGAACTTCACATTATATTGTTATGTGTACCACTTGAACTTGAACACTTTCTGTATTTTTATGGTGGCATTTTTTACTTTCCCTTTCTGTATATATGCACCTCTAAGGCGCACACAGGTGATAAAAAAAATGACTCGAGTAAAACATATTTCTTTATAGTTCATTAAGTAGAAAGTTCATGAAATATGAAATAAACTGGTTGCATAAAATATTAATAAATAGATCCAGATATTTAGAATATTTAGTATATATTAAATATTATACATTATACACGATTAATATAAAACAATGATTGAAATTAACAATAAAGCATAATAAAGCATAATTTGGGAAAATATAAAGCATAATTAAACAAAAAATAAAGTATAATGTGGGTTACTCTAATTATAATTTATTTATTACTATTATTATTAATAACATATCATACAAGTGTATTGCGATCTCCTGGACGCTCGGCTCAGTAAAGTGTCGTCAGTCAAAGAGAGATTGAGAACAACTGATCTAGAAATCATCTAAATTCTTTCGCATCACAAGAGCTGCACGAAGGCAGTAGTTCAGTGTTGCCACAGTCCTAGCTCTGAAGTGGTCTGAAAAATAGTACCAAATTGAAACAAAAAGGGCTGAATTCATTATTTTATGCCAGTGTAATACATGGTTCTATAACATGAAACTAAAAGAGATAAAGTTCAAGAACACTTCCCCCCCCCCTTCTTCCAAGAAATCAAATCAAGAAAATGCTCTATTTTAAAATTACTTTTTAAAAACATACAAATAGGAGGACCCCGAAACCGTGGAAGTAGATGACACTTTTCACGGACGTAGGAAGTATGAGAGAGGCCGCAAATTATAAGGGAAAACAGTTATTATCTTCAGTACGTATTGTAAGGATACCAAAAGCAACTCTATTTCAAAGTGATCAATAAACCAAAACGGTATTATTGCCATATATGAAAAATATATAAAACGAGGAACAAGTCAATCATCTCCGAGTTTGTGTGTAAACAGTACGTTATAATAAAGTATTAAAATATAAATTATTGCACCTTATTCTCGCCTATTTCACGACCGATGTAGGATAATAGACGTAAGAAGAATATAAGGTAAGTAAACTGACATTTATAAAAAAATGTAAAACCGGTCCAGCGTCCTAGAACCTTTCGTGAAATACATCACAACACATTATTAATAATTTTAAGTCACAATAGTATCTATGGTGCTGAATTGGGTAAAATTGTACCAACTTTTTCACAAAAAGGGTTGAAAATGCCAGCGTGGTACCAACGGGCCGATGAATGACAAAAAGGGCTGAATTTGGTACAATTGTACCAAGTGTGGCAACACTGCAGTGGTTCCGAAGTAGTGATACTGTGTCGTGAAATTTTAGAATTAAAAAAAAAAAAATCATGATGCCTTTAATACAATTAGTTAAAATCACTTTTCAGACAGACTATACCAATCAACTTCTCCAACGTCAGCAACAATGCTCAATACAACAAAGAGTCACAAGTTTACAGAAACTAATATGCTTGCACCGTTATGATTATTAATACCAAAAAAAATTGAGTGACCGTAATCCGATGTCGTGGGTGTTGAGAAGAGTGTATCGACAATCAAAAAAGGTTGGGAACCACTGCATGAAACGTGTGTTTATTATTGGACTGTATTATGTAATGTTTTTGCATTTCTTTAACGTTAATAAATCTCTTCATTGTTTTCGTACAAGCAATTTATCAATTTATAGTTTTACAGTATTCATTATGTAACACAAAAACAGTGTTTGAGAGCTGAAATTTCGGTGAACTAGTGCTCGCAATTAAACTCGTAAAATTTATCGTAGTCTCGATTTTTTTTTTAAGGCACTGCTTGTCTCGGCTCTTACCTCGTTTCGGAAATGAAATAAAATGAAATTTTCTAGTTTAACATTCCGCGATTGTGTGACGAGGCTAAAGGAGACGGAGTTTCGTATTCGAGACGAAAGAAAAATTCCTCGTCTCGTTGGAAAAACTTCTCACATGTCAGTTATCAGTATTTTCACAGTAGTTTTCATCATCCCCTGTTATTAAAAATTCCCTCTGAGAAATCTTCTGGTATCACTACTGCTTGTATACAACAACTGGTACATTGGGTACGTTATCCTCATATCTTGTAGCTGTAAAATTTTAATTTTTACCGATGCGTCTTTAATCACATAAGAGCAATCTCATAAAGCAATACAGTAGAGCGTCGATTATCCGAAGTAATTGGGGGACATGGGTGTTCGGAAAACTGGTTTGTTCGGATAATCGAACTGTACATGTTTATTTGCCATGCGCGGAGCGGCACGCCTCAACTCTAAGCTGGCGCAGCTGTTGCTGTGAACAACTTTGATACTGCTGCTACTTCTACAGCCAGTGTCAAACCGACAGAAGTGTGCTGATTGTTGAAACACAGCGACTGGCGGCTTGGCCGGTCAGCAGCGCCTTTATGAAGGCCCCATTAGAAGCAATGTTCCGCCAGCGGTGGCTCAGTGCGGCGACTACTGTGAGAAACTTGGTTTGGGAGTGAGGGGGATGATGGACGGTAGGGTGGGAGAGTAACAGGTGCGAGCGAGTACACAATTCGGTTAAGCGGTCGTTCGGTTGACCGACGTTCGGATAATCGACGCTCTACTGTATCTCGTGTTTCAGATATGAGTAAACTCTATAACGCTTTCTTAATAAGTTCGAGTTACTGGTACGGAAAGTACGGAAAAGTACGTTCTTCTATGCTTTACAATAGAGTGTTTTTCTGTATTAAGAAATCCGGTAGGCGTGATCCTGTAAAACAGCTTTCTCGGATGCGAAATAGTTGTGATGGGGAATGTCCTATTTTTTGAGAGTTGATGTGCAAAGAATTGAATTTCTCGTCGTGGCTCGGAGTCCACGTTGTCAATATTTCTTAAACTCGGCGTTGTGTAAGGGAGCAAACCACGAAGACTCGAATTGAAACTCATTTTGAAATCAAAGTACATTTTGTAACAATGTACGTTATACGAATGCTGATATCAGGTGACAACGTGGCTCAGTGGTAGAGGGATCACTTCTTCTGTAAGGAGATCCCTGGTTCGATTCAGGACATGTGAATTTATGGTGGACAATATCGTGTCCGTGTGTTTTACTAGGAGTTCTCCCATTTTCTCTCACATTGTCATTCCACTATTTTTCATAATCGCTCACATTTCTTCATCATCCATCTCTTTTAGTGTAAACCCGGCGGGAGCTCATGTGGTTCGGATTTCACGTTAATCAGTAGGTCCACGTCTCATGTAGCCTCGCTGCTAAAAGGGACGCTAAACTAAATCAATCAATCAATCAATCCTTTACTGTAAAGGGCATAAACGGATGTTAAACTAAAAAATTTCATTTCTAGAATGGCGAAGTGTCTAAGACGGGCCCCATGAATATTGTAAAGATTTCTCGGGTAGAGCAATAAATGTACTCGGGATTTGGACTTTTCCCTTCACCTTTTTATTACAAAAGTTTTATGTACACAAATAATAAGAAATTCCACTAATATCAGGTAAGATTAGATGGGACTCCGGTGACCAAGCGTCGTGGGCTTTGAGGTGAGGTACTCTCGGTGACCAAGCGTCGTGAGAGGAGTGTAGATTAGGTATCTCTCTCTCGGTGACCGTGCGTCGTGAGAAAGAGGAAAGGAACCCGATGACCAAGCGTCGTGGGTATAAGGATAGGTACCTCTCGGTGACCAAGCGTCGTGAGAGGGGTTTTAGGTGTTGTGATCAATCCGTGAAGATTGATGTTGGTCGAGGTGTGCAGGTCCTTTTTATTCTGTCTTGTCGGCTTCCATCGTCGATTCTCGTCCTTCCGACTGTTGGCGATGGTGATCGACTCCTCTTCGGGAACGTCGTCTGTTTGTTTGTGTTTATTATCAACACGTGGTTATTGCCTTGTACGGCAACGTGGGGATCCTTACACCCCCGGGGCGTAGAAAAAAATAAGCCAATGGATTATTTTTTCGTGTTTGTGTCAGCACGTGGAGTCCGCATATTGGGCACAGTAGACACTGGAAAACACTATAACACTGAAACACAAAATCAAAGTTAAAAAGCACTGGTCACTGATATCACTGTTTGAGATATTATCACATAAGTTTTCACGTTGAAGTTGAGCACTGACAGTTTGTCCTCTTAATCTAAGCAGGATCCGTATGTCACGTCATTTCCCTCAAAGGAGAGGCTGTCGAAGCTCTGATGATTACAGTTGATAGTTATAACTACGTCACTGATGGTAAGGTCCGCAGTATATGTTATGAAGTTCGCACGTCATATGGCGCTATTATACAAATGTTTCTAATATTGGTCTAGTTCTGGCTAGTACTAGTTAATAGATGACGGAACATACTTAGAGAACGGCTAAAGGCAGTACTTTGAGAATTGTAGTCACGGCGGAAAAAAGGTTGCCAATCAAAAGTCCTGATTTTCTGAACGCTCTGTATATGTAGGTTAATGTGTTAGTGACAGTTATATGATACGCAGCAGAGAAGCGAATATAAAAATGTTATAGCTGGCCTTGTGAAGTTCGTTCGCTCGAAGTCGAAAGAAAATGCTGGCTTGCAATTTTGTTCACTGAAGGAAATTGTATGTATGCTTATTTATATGACAGAATGCAGGTTGGTTAGGAATTAAGAGTGAGAAAAAAAGACAAGGGATCGCTTGCGATTCGAATACTAAGGTGGGTACTAGATTTGGTCACTTCAAATAGTTAGCTGTATCATATGCTGTATCTTGTTTTCTTCTATTCCATGTTTTATTTCTTGTTTCGCTTTTTTTTTTTTTTTTTGCCGCTAAATCATGAAGAGTGCGCTTCGCATGTCGCTCGTTTATATCTGCTGGGATTATGTTAGTCTTAGTTTTCTCTCTTCTTATCTTCTCTTTTCTTCTTCCTAGCTGGTGCGTACGTCATCATTATCATTGTATATGTATTCTTCGGCTGCGTGAAATGGCTTAATCCTGTCAATGGAAATATTCTGTTCTCTCTCCCTGAAATTATGGGGCATGCGAACTCGATAGAGATAATTGTTTAGTTTTGTGATTATTGTAGCCGGTCCGCAGTATCTATCGGTCCATTGTGATGACCATGGGCGGCGATTAGGGGGGGCAAAGGGGGGCAGTTGCCCCCCACTTTTCTGAAATGGCCTGTTATTGTATATAGTTTCAACCAGGGAAATTTGTATATTAACATTCATATACAGTAAAACCTGTCTTCAACGGACCCTTTATTAAACGGAAAACTGTCTTAAACGGAAATATTTCACGGTCCCATGAATTCTGGAGAACAAAATGTGTAAAAGTCCCTTCATTAAGCGGAAACTGTGTTATGCGGACAACGGAAAGGAAAACAAACATTTAACGGAAAATTCTGAGTTCCGAACTACAGCGTTTAGATGTTTAGACATTCTGTGAAACATATACATTACACTGTTTGCGATAAAATGTCGCTCTTTTGATAAATATTTCTGGACAGTGTTGACCTTCCCCAACCACTACTCATATTCCCCCCCACAAATTGCCCTTAATCCCCGCTACTTAATCAAGAATCATAAGGAATGTCGGAAAGAAGAAAACGAGATAGAGGAAGAAGAGGAATACGATACCGAGTTCCAAGAAGAGTGTAGAATAAATACATATCAAAATGCTCTCAGAAGTTTAAAGGAACTGCAAAAATTTACCTTACGGAAAATGATTCTGATTCACTTAGTATAATTTCTCACACTAAAGTGTATGCGGAAAGTCAAGCAACAATGTACACAGAAAACCCTGCTTGGCTATTAGAAAAATAAAGATACCCTGTGCATAGTACATTTTGTATTCATTTTAGTTTTTTTTGTGTGTGTGTGTATTTATTCATAGAAGAAAGAAGTACTGTAATCGAACAATGTACGTACAGCAATATATTTTCTCAGTATGTCCCTTTATAAGCATGTATTAAAAAAAAGAAAAGAAAGGAAAGGTCTACCTCCACTAAGCGGAAACCTGACTTTAACGGAAATTTTTGCAAGTCCCGCTCGATTCCGCTAAAGACAGGTTTCACTGTACAAATATTCAGATCATGTCTTGCCCCCTCACTTTTAACGTCCAATCGCCGCCACTGGTGATGACTCTCTAATTCTTCGAAAGGGAAAGTAAATGAGTACTTTATCTCCAGTGTGAGAAGTTTGTTGTTTATGTCTTCTATCAAAGTACTTCTTTTGTTGTTCGTGAGCCTTCAGTAAGTTATGCCGTGTCTTTTCTCGAAGTTTTACGAGTTGGTTTCGTTCAAGCTGTAGCTGAGGGGTAATCTGAAGTTTGCAATCGCTGATGGTCCTGGGTTCGTATCCAAACATGAGAAAGAAGCTGGATTTCTTCGTTCCTAATTGAGCGAAACTATTTAAACCAAAAGTAATATGAGGTAATAACTTTGGCCATGTTTCGTGATTTTGTTGGACGAAAAATTTTAAGGAATTCTGCAGTGTTTTGTTCATAACTTCGACTAATCCTATGTCTTGATGGTTGAAAGCAGGGCAAAACTTAAATTCAAAGTTATATATCTCTGCTAGTTTTTGAAGTTTCTTCGCTCTGTGCACAGGATGTCTGTCCAGATGAAGGAAACGAAAGGCGCCGAATTTCAGAATTATTTCTTCCAATAAGAATTGTTCAATTGTATCTGCTGTAATCCCATTAACAGCCTTCGTCAGTATATAACGTGTACTTGTTTCGATGGCGACTAAAACATATTTTGGTTTTCCTTCTTCGTGCGGATAGGGACCTAAGCCGTCAAACATCCATCGTTCTCCTATATGGCCTATCGGGTGATGCAGGAGTTCTCCCTGTCGTTTTTTGGGTAGTTTTTTCAATAGTTGGCACTCCCTACAGTTCTTGATTCTGAATGCCAAGTGTGATTTCATGTTTGGCATGTAATATTTGTTAAGGACAGTCTTATATGTCTTAGAAAACCCAAAATGGGGAGCTGACGGGTCTTTATGAATAGACTCGAACCAATGTCCTGCCAAGCTTTTCGGGATGCACAAAAGATGTAGTAGCCCAAGTTCTGGATGTTTTTGTGTACGATACAATATGTTGTCTTTTAATCGAAAATATTTGGCTGCCCTCGTGGTGGAACTCTTTGCCGGTTCTCCCCCTTCTAAAACTGTTATAATATCAGCGTATGCGTCATCCTTACGTTGTTCTTCTCGTAAGTTCTTCAAAGATCCTGAGTATTCTATTTGTAGAATGGGTTCCTCTAGAGAATTGGATCTGTATGCATGTAGATCTTCTATTGCCTGATGTGGGTCCAAGGGTTCTGAAATATCACTGCTATTCTGCTCTAAGCGGCTGATGATATCAGCCAGATGTTTCTTTCCTTGGATGTGACAGATATCAAAATTATAGTCAGCTAAGAAAAGTCTATAGCGAGTGTATTTCCCTACTCTGTCCGGGTGAGTACGCAAAGAGGTTAGACATTTTGCGTCAGTAAACAATTTAAATTTACGATTGAGTAAGAAATATCTAAATTTGCGTAAAGCATATATAATAGCGTATAGTTCTTTTTGCCATACTGAGCTCTTAATCTCAGTTTTTGTGAGACGTCTGCTACAATAGGAAACGATTCTTTCTTCGTTAGTTTTGGGATCAAAACAAGCTAATAGCCCTCCGATCTGGTGAGAGGATGCATCCGTGTACAGCCTTATCTCTAGCTTTTCGTCGAAATGATAGAGAGAAGGGGCATTCAAAATGTCTTCTTTCAACTTCTCAAATAATTCGTCATGTTTTTCTGTCCATTTAAATTTGGCATTTTTAGTAAGAAGTTGCTGGAAAGGTTCTATCTTGGTCGTGAAGTCCTTGATATGACTTCGTAAATAAGAGCATAGGCCAATAAAGCTCTTAAGTATGCGTTTGGTAGTTGACTTTTTAAAATTCTTGATCTTCTTTGCTATTTTTGGTGAGATGCTTATCTTCTCTCCGGATACAAGGAATCCTAGTACTGGGAGTTCTGTATATAACAGGTGCGTCTTCTTGGGGTTGGCTCGGAAGTCGTGTTTCCTTAATTTTTGAAATAAAAGCTCCAAATCTGAAAGTTGTTGTTCCCACGTATAAAAACCGATGACGATGTCATCTGCGAAATTGGTAATACGTTTAGGTAAGCCGTCTAGTAGCATTTTAATTACTATAGTCAAGGATTGGGAAGAGGAACAATGACCCATTACGCATCTAAGGAATTTATAACTTTTGCGTGTATGATTTACCTCGAAAGTCATATATTTAGTGCTTTTTGGATGCAATTTTATTTGAAAATACGACTGCGAAATGTCCAAACTTGAAATCAGGTTTTTCCCTTTTAAAACCTGTAAAACGTCCTCTGTATTTTGAAATGGTATGCTTAGGTATTTCGTATAACCATTGCATGCCTGGAGATTCAACACAAGCCTGAAATCTGAACTGTTTGGTTTTTTGATTGCAATTAAAGGTGAGGAGAAATTACTAGTCTGCGTCTCCGGTATGATTTTTGCATCTAACAGCTGTTGTATCTGCTTATCAATTTGATCTCTTATCCCTAATGGAATCGGTGGGGAACGGTGATGGAATGACGCACTTTTATCTATACGAATTTTGTGTTCATATCCTCTAAAATATCCTATATGCTCTGGGCTGTATGAAAACACATCCCTGTATTTATACAATAAATTGGTTACAGCTATTCGCTGGTATTCTGGTAAATCCGGATTTATGTCAAAAAGGTTAATGTTAAAAGATTTAGCAGTTTGCCTTAATCTTTCCTTTATCTCTTCTTGAGTACGAAATTGATGCGCTTTCTTTTCGTCTTCTTCTATTGTAAATGAAAATTCTTCCACGCCCTCCTCTGTATACGCCACTGGTGTACCTTTATTTAATGTTATTATTCGTGACGTGGGATTGGAAATGAGTAATGTAAGGTCGTTACTCGGTACTCTCATTGTCATTGCCTGTAAGCCGTATCGGTCTAATAACGATTGCAATGGAGTAATGTAAAATGCAGCGTCATGAATTGTTTCTTTTTGAATCGATACAGGGAAGTAGAAATGTGATTTCGCTGGTATCGTAACTTTACTTGCTGTGATGACGTTTGCATTCCTTTGCAAGTGCAATGAGTGCGTAGTGTCTCGTGACATTTCTTCCGATTCTTGCTTTTCTATTGGAAACGTAGGTTTCCTAGGTTTTCTGTATAATGATATAGATTTATTCTCCAAGTCTATTTGAGAGAAAAGTCTTGTGAGAATATCATTTCCAAAAATTGGATTAAAGTCAGCATCTATGATGCGGAAGTAATGTGAGAAAGTAGTGTTGCCAATTTTAAATTTAATTAAAGCTATTTCTTTTAAAGTTAGAACTTTGTTGGCAATGCCCTTGATACGAGTTTGAAATGGTATTAGCGTACATTTTGGGGGTACGTCCCGTCTTGACCATAGACTAAGAACCCGTATCTATTATAGCTGGTAGACTGTTTGTATTTATATTAGTATTGAGTAACAGTTTATTATTTTCTATTCCCAATCTAACATGTTCACGATGTTCATTATTGATCGTCTGGGTGAAAAAATTGGCGTCCGTGTCCTTAAGAGTTTCCGCTGTTGCCTGCTCTTTTTGAATGCCAACACATTTTAATTGTGGTGGTGTCTGTGTGGCCCGCGCCGACTTTTCGGAAATGGCCCGCGAGGCTTGACTTTGGCCTGCGAGCCCATCTATGCGTTTCCCTGGTTGGAATTTTTTGGATTATTCCAACAGGTAGATGCTCCGTGGTTCTTCTTGTAACAAATTGAGCAGACTGATATTTTGTCGCCCTTTACAAAATGATTCTTTTTTCTACCACCGTTATTTCCTTTATTGCTATTCTTCGCATCCGCTTTTCGTCCATTGTTACGCCTATAATTAGTTTTCATGACGTTCTGTGCTACCATTAACGATAACTCGGCCATTTGATTTGCTAATTTGGTAAGGTCC
The DNA here is from genome assembly GCF_964235325.1 of Thermobia domestica. Classification (NCBI taxonomy): domain Eukaryota; kingdom Metazoa; phylum Arthropoda; class Insecta; order Zygentoma; family Lepismatidae; genus Thermobia; species Thermobia domestica. Next base: position 311,308,846 of record NC_137454.1, on the reverse strand, counting down.
GTGTGAGGAGGTTGTGAGGGCGGGTTTTGACTTTGGTGGGGATGCGGATTCGAAACTTCAGGTGCAGAGGAAGTTGACTGAGGAGGGAAGATATTCTGCGATGGGGGTGCAGAAGGTATCGATTGCGTATAACTAGGAGCAGGTTGGGTGTGATGCACAGTAGAAGTTGGCTGTTGTGCATAGGTTGGCATGTATGAATTAGAATTCGTTTGGCTATAATGGTCGTACAAAGGGAGTGGTGAGGGGCGGTTAGGTTGGCCGATTAAAGAATGAATTGCCTGTGACAATTCTACATAATTCCTCTTTTGCATGAGATCTTGAGCTTTTTCCAGTTCGTGGAGTCGTTCCTGCAGCCGCTGGATTGTTGGAAAGGATTCTAACGCTATCTTTTGCAGCAAATTTCGTTGTAGTCCTAACGAAAGAAAATGAATTTTCTGTTCCTCTGAAGCCTCTGGCATCAGCTGTCTGATAGCCCTCAATTTCCTTAAGAAATATGAATCGACCGATTCATTTTCGTTTTGTTGAATTTGAAAAATTTCTAATTCCGCCTTATACGCTGGTATATTTGGGCGGGACAGAGAAACTAATTTGGTTTTCAGCTGTTCGTAATTTAGTGTATTGAATTGATTCAGATTTTGCAATTGTAAGACAAAGTCAAGAGCTACGTCCTGTAGATACATAGGAAGAATTTAAGAATTTAAGAATTTAAGAAGTATACGGGAGCCTGATTCTGCCATATTGTTATCGCCTTCTTTATATGTATTTTTCCCAGATCTAGTTGTCGGCATAAATACCTGCCAGCCTGTAACAAATCAATCTATCGTTAAGAGTAATGAGAGTATTTATGAGAATACGGATACTATCTTTTATATGATCCTGCTTTTAGTAACACTTACACTGTATGTTAAAAGTTTTTAAGTCCGTGCTTTCGTTAATAAAAAGAGCGCCCCGTAGGAAAGTCCTTTTAGTGTCTGCAAATAGACGCCGACGCATCTACCATGTAAAGATTTCTCGGGTAGAGCAATAAATGTACTCGGGATTTGGACTTTTCCCTTCACCTTTTTATTACAAAAGTTTTATGTACACAAATAATAAGAAATTCCACTAATATCAGGTAAGATTAGATGGGAGCCCGGTGACCAAGCGTCGTGGGCTTTGAGGTGAGGTACTCTCGGTGACCAAGCGTCGTGAGAGGGGTGTAGATTAGGTATCTCTCTCTCGGTGACCGTGCGTCGTGAGAAAGAGGAAAGGAACCCGGTGACCAAGCGTCGTGGGTATAAGGATAGGTACCTCTCGGTGACCAAGCGTCGTGAGAGGGGTTTTAGGTGTTGTATCAATCCGTGAAGATTGATGTTGGTCGAGGTGTGCAGGTCTTTTTTATTCTGTCCTGTCGGCTTCCATCGTCGATTCTCGTCCTTCCGACTGTTGGCGATGGTGATCGACTCCTCTTCGGGAACGTCGTCTGTTTGTTTGTGTTTATTATCAACACGTGGTTATTGCCTTGTACGGCAACGTGGGGATCCTTACAATATTCAAGGAGTGGACATCAATTTCACTCCCATTTCATGTTAAAAAAAAATCCACTTTTTGGAAAGGTAAATATATTTAGGCTATTCATGTAAGTTTGCAAGCAACCCATGAACACGGAACAGATTTATTCGACATTATATGGACGTCTAACGGACGTCCAAAGGTGGGCGAATGTTTTAAGAGTGCTCGGTTGTGCTCTGGATGTAACTTTCCTGTCGTTGTCGACTTCTCTCAAAAGTTTCGTGGTTAGAATAATCTCTTTCGATGTCTGTGTTTGCAAGTATAAAACTCAGAAACAAAATGTCCCAGATAAAAAAAAAAAAAAAGACTTTGGATTCCAATTCGAAAGTAGACTCACTTCTTTTTAACGTCCTGATGGTATAAAAATGTGAGATTAAAAAAAAAATCAAGTTCTTATGTCACAAGAATTGGATTAAGACTATAACAATTACTTTGAGGTAATTACTGCACGGGCTCGATCTGGGCCCGCGGCCTTAAGCCCGACCCGGTCTGCGGGCGGGACTTGGGCCTACAAAACATACATCAATTCGGGCCCTGGTCGGGCTATACATTTTTAAATATACAACTATATTTCTCGGGCTTTTTCGGGTCTAACTTTGTAAATATACTACACAACGATGTTTATTGAACCATTCTTTGTGGAGAACTTTTAAAGCACAACTGCAAGATCAAACCTTTAATTGCTGTATATATATATATATATATATATATATATATATATATATATATATATATATATATATATATATATATATATATATATATATATATATATATATATAGATAGATAGATAGATAGATAGATAGATATATAAAAACGTTAAGTTTCTGTAATTCGGGCTTATTTCAAGCTCATTTGATTATCTCACGAGCTCGGACCGGGCTCGAGCCTAAATGCTAAAACATATTTCGGACTCGAGTCAGGCCTTACATTATAAATTCACGGGCCGGGCCGGGCCGGGCCCGGGCTTAATTTCCGACCCGTGCAGACCTCTACTTTGAGGAATCAAACATATTTCAGTCACATATTTGCTAAAGAACTACAGCTAATAAAATGCCAGTGGTAAAAGGTGCTTACGCTTGGATAAAGAGCTCCACATTTTTATTCTGTGGCTTACAAAACATAATGTAATGTAACATATGACGTAAAACGTTTCGTAACATATATAAACGAAAGAGGACAATGTTGTTTCTCTTACCCCGCGGATCCAGTAATATATTATTGCTACGACTGGTCTGACACTTCTTTCACATCCCACGTTAAAATCCTAATAAACAAGTAAATTACGGTAACTTTATGCAAAGATCAGTGGCGGATCTAGAAGGTTAAAAACTGGGGCAGCTAGAACCCAGACTACAATAATTATAGGAGAAGTTTACTGTAAACTTCCAAAAATATAAAAAATAATAGCTTAAATTATTGGACACTCAAAAAAACTTGGGGGACTAGGCACCCCAGCCCCGGGGTAGATCCGCCGTTGAAAACAGTAGTTAAGATCTGATTTAACCCTAAAGTTCAGACGTAAGAAGTTAGGAAAGAAAACAAAAATACGTAAGCTAAGTATTACAGGAAACCGTATTTAGCATTGCTATAAGTAAGTAATCTTGATAAAGTTACTATGGCAAATCAGTTCTTATCAACAATGAAGATTAGTACAACTTATCACAGTTATTTTTCTGTGTGGGTGTGATTGTCAATGTCAATTTTTATCCTCTTCTGTTCTGGTTCTTGATATGTGCAAAGGAAAATACTCGTAAATACATAACAAGAAGTTTCAAATCTATATATAAGATACGGTTATAGCCATATTTCAGGGATAATACTTCGTGCTTTTGAAGACTATTTAATTCTACAACATTGTTAGCATTTAACGGAAAGAGAAATGTGCAGAGGTTGGTAGACTTAATCGAGATTAATAAAATTATACGTAATTTTGTAATTTGCATGAGTGCAAATCCTCATGCGTGGTTTTCGAGTAAAGAATTATTCTTTTTACACCATTAACGCAGAGGATCACGAACTTCGTGATCTTTGATACGAAGTAGCAAGTTCTGCCCTGAAGACGAAAAATCGCCATACTCATGAGATGGTTCCGTGAGACTTCCAATACATTTAAAAATATATGATTGTCTCTCTTTCTCCGTCTTCTCACTAAATCTATATTTTTCTTGTTTATTGTGTGTGTGTGTGTGTCCTTATGTGTAAAAGCATTGCACTGAAAGATAACTACAAGATTTAACAGACGTTATCTCATGAAAAGATAAGCTGCATATTTTTCTTATGAGGAATCGTCAAAGATTAATCGTGCCAACCAGTAAAACGTGCTTAGAACATAAAACGTGCCGCTGAGCCCACAGAGTATTTTGTTAAGCCCTGTATAGCAGATGTTCAAAAATTACTATATTATTTTCCAGTTTGGGAAGACTAATAAATTTAAAATTATATTTGAATTATTCAAAGCATGGAACCTCGGTTAAGAAATGCCACACGGAGATATCAAAGAAATAAATCTTTGAGCTTTAGTAATGGACAGCTAAGGAGCTTATATTTTGGCTGATACCGGGTCGTCAGGTCTATCTTGGACCCAACTCCATAGTTGCCAATCTCAGAGAGCAAAATTATCGATTTTCATCTTTAAAATTAACACTTTATCAAAACCCCTGGGGCAGGAGAGATCGTGCATATGAGATGAGATTATAGTTGTATAGAGATGCAAGGGCTCGAAAAAAAACGGCTTTTTTTTTAAAAAAAAACTCGGTTTTTTCTGCTTCGCTTTTTTGCTTGGGAAATTTTGGGCTTTTTTCAAAATTCGGCTTTAAATTGATAAACGAGATTTTGTTTCGCTTCTCTATAACACAAAAAGTCATTTAATTAGTGGTTGATGTCGATAATAATATAAAACATCGAAAATAAACTATGAATTTCCAAAAGATATTTCAAACAGTTTTACTTCTCAACATATTTACATTATGACTTCCAAAGGATTAACCAATGTATATAATAAGATTTTTTTTAACCTCCTACATACAAAAGTAAGCAGGGTTGGCAAGAACCGTGGTTGTTTTTGAAAATGGCAAAACCCCGTTTTTTTTGGGGGGGGGGAGTTTAAACTAGGTTTTTTAGTTTAAACCAGGCTTTTTTAGGTTTAGATATTTTGCTTTATGTATTTATATTATAATACATATTGATAGAAATAAGTTTGTTTCGCCCTGGTGTTATTATGCAACAATGGGGTTGTGCTGGAAGAGGTCACATAAGCTTAAATAAGTCCGGTCAGTAAATTTCTTAAATTGGGAAACTCCCGCCCTAGCCATCGGGAAAATCCCGTCATTACCCTAAATGTAAAACAATAACGGAAAACTCCTGTTATTGCTTTGCATGTAAAATTTAAAGGTCAACATATCATAATCAGTACGCTAAAACTGAGGTATTAAATTACAAATTTAGTACGTACATATCATTGAAAGTCCAATCTAAGCTAATGTTGAAAGCTACGTAGGCAATCGATAAATTTTGCCAATTTCTATCAATATATTTAAGTAACCTTGGATTCTTTATAAGACAACAGGCATTCAGGCATGCAGAAATATACAATTTGGTTTCGTTTTTGTATGTTCAGGCTTAACACCCTTACGTAATACCGAGGTTATCAAGAAGAAGACTTTAACTTAAAGTGACATCCGAACCGCTACTTTGTTTACTCATGAAAGAAGGGTTGTGGTTCGACCGAGAATTGAACATGAGACACCTTGATTAAAAGGTGAAAAGGAAATAAAACTAATACAGATGGTTTGATGTGGGGAAACGTCACCATGAAGTTCACACGATTCGCATTTTTCGTTCTTTTTTTTTTGGTTTAAACCAGTTGTTTATTTAAAAAAAAAAAAAAACAGCTGGTGTAAACCAGCCTACCCTAAAAGTAAATACCTATTTTTAAAAAATACACAAATAACTAGCAAAATTCTATGTAGTATTTTTCAAAATATTCCATACCCTCTTTTTGGAACAAAATAAAATTAAAGTAAAACATAAGAAAAATACTTAGATTTATATGATACACTTAAAGGCTGCACATCTAGAGCTTTTGGTTTTGTATATTCTTGAAATTCTACAGTTTTATATAACCACCATCACGGTTTACTCAGTCCTCAAGTTTTCTGAATTTTTAACAAGAGGGATTCAACATATGAAGGGTATGAGGCAAGAACATGGTAACCCACAATTTTACTATTTTAAGAAATTAGAGATTTTCTGCTGCACAATCCATTTTGAAAGTCGGAAAGCTAATTTTTCACATAAGACTATACATGAAGGATTAAACGAAGCGGTATGCGTTGCTGTCTATCTGGTGCTGCATAACTCAGCAATTGAAAATTTGTTAGTTATCATGTTCTTGGCTCACACCCTTCATATCATTATGGAACTCTCCTCACCCCACTACCACCCCCCGAAAAAAGGATTACGGAATATATTTAACTTAAGATAAATACAACTGCACAACAAACATGACTGAGTGGAGCTTTTGCGCTTCTATCGGGAAGTCCGGGATTCAACTCAGCATTCGACCATTCTGACAAAGCTTTTCTTCATTCCATCTGTGAAGTAGAAATAGTGCGTGTACTGTGAGTTGGCCGACTTCCTTTCTTATTGTTTTTAAATCGTCATTATTACTAATTACCAGCAGTGACGGTTTTGCGAAAGTTAGGAGGGCAGTCTTTCGGACTGAAGCCTGTTTCCCAAAATTACTTAATGTCTAAAACAAACGAAATATCTATTAGTTATGCCTTTACTCATAAACTTTAAGCTCCCGTCAAATAAAAATTACGAATGTTTAGAAAAACTAAACATTAGTAAGAAAAAAACTCCCAAAATACTTTTCTAAATCCGCCACTGATTCTCACTATAAAATGATCTTCAATGAGGTTGTATCCGCAAGATTATCGCTAAATATATAAACGAAACGAAATATTAGTTATGTCTGTACTCATGAACTTCAAGCTCCTCCCAAATAAAATTAGGGCATTTTAGAAAACGAAACAATCAGAGAAATCCCCCCAAAGTACTTTTCTAAATCCGCTACTGATTATTTGTATAAATTAGTATTCAAGGTTGTATCCGGAAAATTATTGCTAAATCGTTGCATAGCTACAGTATAACAGAAATGTGGAAGTACGGTTTGACGGATATATTGAAAAACGTACGCTTTGACGGATATATAGAAAAACGTAAGTTTAACGCAAGAAGCTAGAGTAGTAAGCTCTTAGAAATGAAACACGGATGACAAACTGAAATGATCCCCAGAAGAAAAAAATGTCGATAACTCAAAAGTTAAAATAAAGTTAAATAGCCTCTAAAATTGCCCTCAAATACTACATTCTTCACGTTAGCTTTAATTCGTAAAACATGTGCTCCATCCATCTTACTGGTGAATTTTAGAGCGAAATATGGCATTTAGGTCATGGAATTCTTATCTAACTATAGAATATACTATAAGAAAGCTATTTAGATAGAAAAATCATGAAAATGAAAAAAGCCAAAATTTCCAAAATTCTCGTTTTTTTCCCCAAAAGCCGGCTTTTTATGTGAAAAAACCATCGATTAAAAAAAGCCGGCTTTTTTGCATCTCTATAGTTGTACAACAGAAACAACATGGTGTAATGGAGAAAATATGAACTATGTTTTAGGAACATGACATAATTGACAGTGAACATTTATATGCTACAGGACAATACATTACTTAATATTGGTACTGTGGAAACATAATTGTACATTGCTGTACAAAAATAACAACCAACTTTGTAACAGTCAGTTAAAAAAGTGCATTGAAAAAAATATTTACCTCAGGCTCGTAGCCGGGGCAGGGAAAGCCAAGATTTTTTGTGGGGGAGGGGACTTACTTAAGTTCAGCCCATATTTCAACAAACTACTGAAAGTTTCAGAGGGCTGAACGTGGTAGCGAGGGGAGTTCATTTTCCTGGCCACCCCTAGCTACGGGCCTGATGTACCTACACAAAATAACTGCACTTATTTAATTTGTCATTACCCTCTCCAATAAGACGTTTACGAATCATATGTTACTTATCCAGCATGTGCAATCTCTCCTACTTTGAGGTTGTGCGAAATGTCCTACTTGAATAGGGGATAAAGAACCCTCATAACTTGGGTGGAATTTTTCAGATTGATGGTAAACTACGTTCAACGCTAGTTTCACAATGAACTCACTCAAATGTGCAATAGAGTTACACATAATAAATGAGAAACAATAAGTCTGGTGATCGTGCAGCTCAGGAAAGTTGACATATACGTTAAAGAAATCTTTAAGCTTTACGATCCACGATCATGCCGGCTAGGCTAAACGAGATGGTGGTGATGAGAAATGAATCAAATGGTGGAATGAAGAAAGCGGGAAGAAACGGGAGAACCCTGAAAAAACATACGCACTAACAAAGTTCACTTGGGCGCGAGCTAGGATCGAACCAAGGACCCCATGTACAAGAGCTCTACCATTTTTTAAATTTATTTTGTGTTTTTTTTAGTTATTACTAGTTTCTACTTAATTTTACTCCCTTTTTACTTGTTTAACTCGTTTTACCAGTAACCTAGAATGACAGGGACACGAACACAGAAACATCGAGGACATTTAAAATTCCAAAGGCTCTTCCACCGGGAATCGAACCCGGCACCCTGTACACCAAAGGCTTAGTGCTAGCCACTAGACCAGCAGGGAGGGCACCATTGAGCCACCGCGGCCCGTATACGTTAAAGAGCACGGTGGGTTAAACGAGTAGTGCATAAGCGGAAGCTTATAGAACGGATTGGAATATGTCCCGCACTGCACTGATCAAGCGTTCTGCTTCGTCGCGACAGATCTCTAATTCGATTTTAGACCATGTGAGTTTGTGGTTTTCTCGGGGATTCCCGCTTCCTTCCACATTCACATTTCACTAATTCGTTCATGTAAATCAGTTTTTTAAAATTATCTATCTCATTTAACCTAAACGGCATAATAATGGGAAATTAAATATATTATTATAAATCTGGGTCCATATTCAGAATTTAAAATTTAAATGTTGCATTGATTAGTAGTTTCTTGTATTAGAAAGTGCATCTGCGCTTCATTTACTCATGATCGATTGCATATGCTCGAACACGATCAATTCGTGTTCTGTTGAGGAGGGAAAAGCCACGGAGTTCGAATACACAATTGTTGGAGGTGAAGCTCAAGATTTCATTCCCGTGAACAATATCACATGAGATGACATGCGACGGTATGTGTAGGTCAGCTTAATAAACTTCACTTTGTTGTTATTTTCCCAAGTTGCGATAAAGTGTTTCTTCATACGGAGACAGGCATTATTTCTTTCCCGCGTCATGCAGTTTCAAAACATACTGTAAATACAACTTCGTGGAAGATAAACAAACTTCGCTATGGATGTTGATAAGGATGAGTAGTCAGAAGATAAAGTATAAGAAAGAAAAGAAAGAACATAACCAGTTGATTACTCATACGTAATAGAGAAAGAATGCACCTGTTTATTAGAATCATGCCTTATTTGAGAATAATGTTACTACACATGAAAATTTTTAGAAGAAAGCGATTTTTTGAATTATGTTTTTTGCTCGAGTAATTATCACGGTCAGAGATCGTTAATGAAATCAATCCGCTAACATTGTCAAGGATAACGGTGACTTTAACAGTGATTATCCATATCCCATATTAAACACGTGCAACCGTCTATCCGTTACTCCAGGCGATAACTCATATAAAAGAAATGCGAATTTTTTAAATTTGTTTTATTCTTTTGCAGTAGATAGCAAGAATGATTAACTCGGCCAAATTCATTAGTGGAGTCAAACCAGGGGGAAAAGTGAGGGAAACGTAGGCTGAATTCGTTCCCCCACTTCCAAAAACCTATATGGCGTTCCTCCACTTTCTAAAAAAATACAGTGGGCAAAACTACACACGGGGGACGGCATGACGTCATGCACCCCCTACCTTTTTAGATCCACTTTTACCCCCGAGTCAAACCATTAACATCTTCAAGGGTAACAGTGACTTTAATAGTGGCTATCCATATCCCGTATCCTATCTTGCTATCTGTTACAAATATTACATAGGAATCAATACTGAAACCTTAAATTTAACTACTTGCTTTCGGTTTCAGTAGAAGAATAAGCACTGAGAAGATATCTATTTCTGGAATCAAAAACACATTTCTCTCTTCCTACTACCGTTTCTGCTTTGTGGAAATCACTATTGGGATCAGAATTTGTTGTAGGCTATCCTTACGATAGTAGTAAATCCATATGCGATGGAATGTACTCTTGGGACGCTAAATATATTTCAAAATAACCCTTTTCCTCTGTTATTGTTTCTGCTCTATGGTGATCAACTTTGAAAGCGGAGATGGTTGATCCGGCAGTGAATCGATTCCAAGAAACGACTATCCCTTACCGTTTACGGTGAATCGATTCCAAGAAACCACTATGCCTTACAGTTTACGATGACTCGATTCCAAGAAACTACTATGCAATAAGCCGCAAGACCCCGCGATGCGGGGGGAGGGAGGACCCTAACAGCCTTTTCTCATTTGGCGGCGAACTGCCGCGCGCGGCGGTGGCAAATGGCCACCTCAATTTGAAAGAAGCGTAAGGGGCCCAGAGGCTTTCAAATGTTTCCTACACCTTGCCTGTAAATACTAATTTTTTAAACACTTGAAAAACATGTTATTTTCGTAATAGTTTAATTACTTGAACCAAGTAATGAGCTACCAGGACTGACAACGATGCACCAGATGTCTCTTACTTTCACTAATCAGTCTACCCAAAGGCCAGATTAATTATCTCAGCCATGATATTCAAAATCAAATCATCCATTGCCTGTCTTCAAACTTTGAAACTAATTTGTTGAAGGAAATTAAAAGAGCGCCATTTTTCTCATTAATCATTGATGCGACTCAAGATTTATCAAACAAAGATCAAATGAGTTTCATTATTCGCTATGTAAATTTTACAGAAACAAACGAAAGCTTAGAAACGAAGTTTCTAGACGGGTCGAGATTGAAGAAATGTTTTTAGGAATTTTACATGTAAGAAATCGAACTGCATCCAGACTTATAACTAGTGTTAAGTCGTTTGGAGAAATAAGGATTGTGAAAAAATGCAGAGGGCAGGGATATGATGGCGCTGCTGTAATTAGTGGTGCTTAAATAAAACACTGAACTGCTGAACAAGACAAGGTATTTGTTTTTTTTATCAATAGTACAGCAGTATTTTTTATCAGCAGTTCAGTGTTTTATTTCTGTTCTTATTTGCAAGGCATGCAGAAATGTTGTGTTGTTAGTGGTGCCTACTCAGAAGAGACTTCAAGAAATTGAAGAACGAGCTATATATGCGCGGTGCATAACCTAAACCTTGTCATTAATGATGCCATCAAAGGTGTAAAAGAATTTGCCAGTTACTTCACAACACTCCAGGATTTGTATATATTTTTTGGTCAAAGTCTAAATAGATGAGATATTCTGTCATCGTTGACAGGAGAATCAGATGTCACTTTGAAAAAGCTCAATCCATTCAGATGAGCCTCACGTTATCGGTCCATTGTAGCTATGAGGTTGAGGTATGCTGGTGTGATGAAAGCTCTCCGAAAACTTTCATTGACAAGTAAGAAGGCTAACGAAATATCAGAAGCAGAGTGATTGGCGAAATGTTCCTTCGATTTTGTGTTTCTGACTGGTTGCTGTCAAACATATTTTCACAACTGAACATCTCATCGCAACTACTCCAAACTAAACAAATAGACCTTGAGAAAGCTTGAAGAGAGCCGAGGGGAATTGAAGGAAATGAGAGAAGAATAACATCAAATAAAACAAGAGGCCACAGTTGTTGCTGCGAAGTGGAAAGTCAACCCTGTGTTCATACAAAAAATGCAATCCAAAGTGAAAAAGCATGTCGATGAACTGGTAGATCATCGGTTTTCGGATACAGAGGCTAGACTTATTGAATCTCGTACAATGAAATACAGAACCATTTAACATCGTTACAGACACTTTTTTTTTTTTTTTAAATAGAAGTTTTCAAATCCCGATAATACTTGCAAACCTTTCAGACGAGGAAATTTTAGTTAAGGCTGTAAAACTACAAAAGAAGTACCAGCAAGACATTGGCCCGTCGCTACCATTGGAATTAATTTCCCTTCGCACTGGACTTAAAAACCAATTTTCGGATATCAACAATGTTTTTGAATTGGCGGTATTACTATACGTAAAGTTTAATACTATTGCTCCAAGTTATCCTGAAGTTTTGACTACTCTTGTTTTATTCCTGACTTTACCCGTGACTGTGACTTCCGCTGAAAGGCCATTCTCAGTCTTAAGGAGGATCAAGAGCTATTTAAGGTGTTCAGATAATGAGCGACTTGGAAATGAGAGGGCTTCGGCCATTGAAAAGAGAGCTCTTATACGGGAATTTGTGGAGATGAAGTCGAGGAGGAAGGATTTCTTGTAAAACGTAAGTATTTGAATCTCTGTTCCGTAGCAAATACAACAATAGGAATATTTCATTAAAATGTACTATTAAAAAATGCATTACATATAGAGGGAGCCCTTTCAAATTTTCTTGTTGTTGGGCCGGAAATTTCTAGATCCGGTACTGACTATGCCTTACCGTTTACGGTGAATCGATCCCAAGAAACCACTATACCTTACCCTTTACGGTGAGTTGATTCCAAGAAACCACTATGCTTTACCCTTTACGGTGAATCCATTTCAATAAACCACTCTCCCTGACCGTTTACGGTGAATTGATTCCAAAAATCTCTACGCTTTACCGTTTACGGTCAATCGATCCAAGAAACCACAATACCTTGCCCTTTACGGTCAATCGCTTACAAGAAACCATTATCCCTTACCGTTTAAGGTGAATCGATTCCAAGAAACCACTATCCTTTACCGTTTATGGTGAATCGATTCCAAGAAACCACTATACCTTACCCTTTACGGTGAATTGATTCCAAGAAAGCACTACCCCTTACCATTATCCCTATGATACCTCTCGACAGACGGACGATCATAGCATTGTTTGGAAGTCTTAAAAAAAAAGACGTCTTATTCATAGTTTGACATGAATTTTCTTCAGGGTAATTTTTTTGAAAACGTTTTGCTAATATGTTACATACACATAGTTCAGTAAAATCTGAAACAGTAAATCACAATTTACATATCAATTTTAAAAATAAGAGCTAGGGATTAGGTGTGGATGCCCCATGCTTTTTTTTTAGTTTTTTTTTAATTAACCGATGTATTGAAGTTTTTTAAAGTATTTTATTTCAAAGGAAACATCTACGCACTACAAATTGCAATACTGCTAATCTTAATCTCACTGGTCAAGGAATTCCGACAATACAGTGATTTGTCAGTTAGTGGGGCACATGAAGACGATTTAATTATAGCTCAGCGTTGGGAAAAATATTTTAGGGACAACTCTGGAAAAACTCATATCAGTGGAGCCAATAATTTCAGCGAAAAGGGATTTAAATAAGGGAATAGCCTTAGATAAATCTCAGAGCTCCTTCGTGGCTATGCTGTTAGCGCACGCACCTTTGGCGTGAGAGATCTAGGTTCGATTCCCGGCGGGAGTTCATGTCGTCCGGATTCCACATTAATCAGTAGGTTCCGTCTTATATAGCCTCGCTGCTGAAAGGGACGTTAAACCTAAAATCAACTCAATATCAACTTAGATAAGTTTCAACTTCAGTGAAAAGTTAAGAGGAGAATATCAGAAAATTAATTTAGGAAATTGGTAAATGATTCCAAATGATTCCCAATTAATTTTCGTCAAATGGCGTGAATCGTTCATTATCGAGAACGAGAAAATGGATCTAGACTTTTGGAAAATCATTTTGAGTAAATTTGAATTAGCAAGTTTATGTTCTGACCTTTCTCTTTTCTTTTGTTTACCGCCCATGGCCAGAGTTGGTGTGGGTCAATGAAAACTCGACCCACGACCCACTGACCCACCACCCACCGTGATCCACTACCCACTGACCCACCACCCACCATGACCCACGACCCATCGTGACCCACTCTGACCCACCACCCACCATGACCCACCACTCACAGTGACCCACTCTGACTCACCACCCACCTTGACCCACTCTGACCCACTACCCACGGTGACCCACTCTGACCCACCACCCACCATGAACTACTCTCATCCACTGTGGACTACTCTGACTCACCAAAATCCATCGTCATAAACTCTGAACACGATCCACGGCCTCTTCTGAACTGACTAAAGAGTTTACACTTGTAATAAAACAAGACTGTGAACTTGTCACTAATCGGAGTTTGAATTTCTAGTCAATCGCTCAAGCACCACTCTGTTACAATAACGGTGGATCTGACCTTTACGATATAAAATGATAAAGTGTTTGTCAGTGAGGAAATTGAAACAGTTCGAGGTGGGGGGAAATTAGTGTGTGCCTAAAATATACTTGTACTAAGAGAGTATTCTTGCAAGTGTTAATTTCTGAATGCATTCCACAAGAAACTTCTATTCGCAGGAAAATACCCCTGTACAATATGGAAAAGATTGTGGTTTCTCAGTTCACAGTATTTTTCTCACAAAAGACTTGAAAAATCAGTTGTTCATAGGCCATAAAGGTGCTCGGGTACCCTATGTGAGAGCATCTCCATAAAGTATGCTCATAATTGTAATTTGTGTAATCACTAAAACACCACGTTAAATTTGTTACAAATATGCATAATTACAATTATTATGAATATTTATTCAAAAGTAGTTTACCTAAAGCAAAGAAAAGAGTTACTAAAAAGTAGGTACAAAGTTGAATAACACAAATAAGCCAAGTATACATTTTAGTAATACAAGTATACGTTTTCCGTAATTCGTAATTTTCCACCTTAAAACAAGTCGTAATTTTCCACCTTAAAATCGGATTTATTTCCTGTTGGTAACTTTTTGGCGGTAAGTCATCCGCAGTGGAATGATGTCCATCATTCAGCCAAGAAATAACTAGCTCGTCTACTTTGAGCTTGTCTAGTGGTGGGCCATTAACATTGATGAACAACAAGTTAGACAATGTTTCAGCACTTAGTCTATTTCTAATATCAGTCATCTGTAAATTCATAAGGGGAAATCCCCGTTCGCACTCTGTCGTGGAAATTGATAATACTTCTACCCGATTTCTGCAACTTCTCATCGACAATCTACTTGTTGGACTTAAGTCTGATAACGATTTTTCTCGGTCAGTTTTGAAATACTCAGCAAGAAGTATCATCTTTCTATCACCATACAACATCTTTTCCATATCGACCATGTCAGTTGGCAATGTCGACCCATGTAGAACAGAAACTTCATCTACCACGCCTTTGATAGGGAATCTTGTGAATAAATTATCAATTAAAGCCTGATAAACTGATAATTTCTTATTTGTTTATAAATTTAATTTTTTGCAATTACACATGAAGGTTTGATGCCATTACCAACTTCCCTTCCCCGTCTAGAAAGCGAAAGGGAACGAGGTTCCTGGAGTGTTTAAAGGTGAATGGGAATTTCCCTCCTTCTTCCCCTTCAATTACCACACTGCTGTTTGCTATGTGCCAAATTACGATGAATTTCAATTAAATTACCATAGTATAATTATTTCCTTGTTGAATTATCAATACTTTTCAGTGGAAAAAAGGATGAAATTTCAAAGTTCCAATTCAAATTAAGTAGACCAACGTAAAAGGAAAAAAAGTGTAAAATTTTCCATACAATTATGCGTACAATCCAAACTTAAAATTTCCGTGTAATTAAGCTTACAGTACAAGTTTTATGCCTATTTTTCTCTCAACTTTATGGGTTGATTGCCCTGTGCTGTGAGCGCTCCATATAATAAACATAAGCTTCAGCAATTATTATAGCAGAAAGCAATGGATATATGAAGCCAAGCATTGTATTTTTTTTTCTGGTTTTCTTTTTCTGAAATAACATCGATCGTTTTCGATCATTTTTACAAACTAACTCACTACCAATTTTCCACATATAGAAAGTCCCCGCCCCCACCTAAAGGAGAATTTAAAAAAATGCTAGGACACATTCTGTTTATTTTCAATAAAGAGTTAATACACTGAATTTCAGCTCCGTAAGTTTAACGGCTTGCGAGATAATAATTTTTTTTCCCGCAAAAATTCGGATCCTCACTACCTCGTTAGGATATTATGCATTATAATAAAAGCAATATAACATCCCAATTTGGATTAAGGCCTAACTATATACCAAAAGTAATTTCATTTGACTTTGCAATTTGACCGTGATAATCACGCATACATAGTTACATTCAATTTTTTTTTATAAATAATTTATATATTACAGTGATTCAAAAATGTATTTTTTCCAGTAGTTATCTCTAAAAACCCACAGGTCTCGAAAGCCAAGTTGTAGTGTAAGTCCTATTGCTATTAATACTATTAAAATATCAATATCCAAAAGTGCCCGAAGTTCTTTTTTCACTTGGTTAGATATACTCACCTCAGGTAAGTAGACAGAAACAAGTGGAAAAGAAAGGGAAATGAAGGTCTTGAAAGTAAAACGGAGACAAATTTACCAGTCTTCAGAAGATACTCTCTAAAATGCAGTGAGCAGAGAGGGTCAGTAGATCATACTGAGTCGGTGGGTCGCAGTGGGTCATGGTGGGTGGTGGGTCACAGTGGGTCACATGCTGTCGACCCACGACCACTGACCCACTCAGAAAACTTGACCCACTTGACCCACTGACCCACCGACCCACTGACCCACTCCATCTCTGCCCATGGCAAGGGCGCCCATGTTGTGGTTTCCAAGGGGGGCAAGTATAAGCCCGTTTCAAATATAGTTTCAAATTTTGCTGTAACTAATGTAAAAATTCTATTGGGTTTTCAATATTCCCAAGTACAATTTTCTCTTAGGGGAAGAAAGCGCCCCACCTTGCCCCCCTGATGGGCCTCTTGGCCCATGGTTATCCTCTGAGGCTAAGGGAGACGTCGATAATGAGATGGGTGATAATGGTCTAATGAAGAAAATGGGGAAAAGGAGAAAACCCACGCACAGGTGTTTTTGAAAGTGAATGACGTATTAATTTAACGTCCAATTGTTACACTTTAAGCTAAAGGAGACGGACGATTAATTAAAACGAATAATTATTAAATAATGGGTGGAATGTGAATGTGGGAGAAAACAAGAGAACGATTTGTCCACCAAAAATCATATGAATATAGATCGAGTCATGGATCCCTTAATCTAGAAAGTAACACTACCAAATCGCCATTGTACCATATACACAGGATGGACCATTTATCTTAATACGCTGTTATAACTTTTAAAATAATAGATTAAAAAACGCCGAAATTTCGTACCATGAACATATCGATAGGGAAACATTGTTTGACATACACTGCAATACAACCAGATTTAACATTGTTACCAATCTAATACAAAGTTTTATTTTTCAAATGGCACTATGTGAAGTTATTACAGATTTCAAATCTACACTTTATTTCATTAGCAGAATATATGTACTGAATCCTGTGTAAGCAGTGTGATCTCGGGTCTGTACCTTTGGAAAATTCATCGAACATTTTATCATATATCGTCGTATAAGAACCAAAGGAACGTGACTTCAAGAATGAAATTTTTGTTTGCTTGGATTATGGACATAATTCTGAAAACCCCACTTTGTGTTATTTGAGTATTATTGAAGTTAACGTTGTCATTCACTTGTCTTCTATGCAATAATGTGCTTACCATCTTATTAAAACATTTGTTAAAAAAAAAACCTTTTCTACCCTCTCTCATGTAAATCTACGAAATGTAGTTACGTTCCCAGGGTGTCTCCTAAAATTCCAAAATGAAATTTCGTGACTTTTTCGTGGCCGTTTCTTTTCCAAACCATAAAATTTAGTAAAATTCTCAAGAGTGAATTTGGGTGAGAATTGAGCCGAATTTTCATGCATACGATAGAAGCGTGCTTTGCTTGAGATTTGGTAGCATCTAAAGCCGACCATAGATATTTTTGGTGGTAAATTTTGACGTTTTATAGAACAAAATTTTCACATCTATACTTATATCTTTACAGATAAAAAAATCGTGACCTAAAATCTAAATTTCGTGACTTTTTCTTGACTTTCATGATCGTTTTCTGATTTCGTGACTTTTTCATGACTTTCGTGACTTTCGTGACCAATAGACACCCTGCTTTCCTTTGGTTCTTATACGATGATATGCTGCATAAACCTACGACTGAACTTGAAGTCCGAATAAAATTTACTCTCAACTGTAATCGAACCTAGGTCTCTTATACCAAAGTAAAGACGGTTTACTATTTCTATTAATCACTATTTAATAAATTCTACTAATTACTAATGTATCAAATTTGAGTGGCTGTAGTTTTTGTGTAGTGCAAAATGGTCCACTGTTCAATTACTGATAAGTTTTAACTTATGTAATGAGATAGGTCTTGACAGGTTAGAAATGTCATTGAATTTAATTGATGATAAACTGGGACATAATTATAAGTTTTGACAAGTTTATTCTGCAATACACAACTTCATCAATGTTGAAGAATATTGTTCGTAGGTGAGACCAAACGTAAATCAATTACTTCTCCTGTTGACCACATGATGTATGACAAACAAATTGAGTCATAATAATGACGTAAGCGAATTCTTTCTTTTCTGACATTCTTACCGTGCTTAAGCCAGTTGTAAACAAAGCATTATGCTCGTAGCAATTAGTTATGCATGAAGATTGCACCAACGCGACGTATAGGTTAATGATCTTAGTCATAAGTTATGTAACACCTGTAGTTTCTTCTACACAAACATTTACGAAGATAGTCTCTAGTAAACCTCTGAGCAATTACATCAAAAAATCAACTCATTCGTCTTCAGCTTTTTAACACTATCATAGTGACACAACAATACACAAATTTATAGAGCAAGGGTCAAGGGGGTGATAACTCATCTCATTGAGGAATTTTCGCCACTATATTGGTAATGTTCCTTAGGGTCTTAGAATCAAAAAACAGTTTTTGGTCGAAATAGGGTCATTTGCCCAACCGTCTATTTCCTCAAGTCTCTAAACCAGAGTCATTTCCTACAGTGCACAGTGATCCAGATACCACTAAAACCTGGCCAAAACTCATTTCTCTGAAAAGAAGAGGTATAACATATATGTTTCTGTTTCTGATAATTCTGAATAATACAAACGACATGAGAAAGTAAACTACTGCATTCTGTAATACACTGAGATGAAAAAACAAAAGAAATACAAACAATACCAAAGTGAACATTTTTAACACAATATGTGCATAGTAGGGATGGGCGAAACCGTTTTTTTTAAATAAAAACCGGAAACCAGTTTCTAAAAAACCGAAACCCGAAAAACAGACATTTCGGTTTTCTCCAAAAACCGGTCCGGTTTTCCACACGAACCGGTTTCAGTTTTTGAAAACCCGAACCGGTTTTGAAGAAAACCGAAACCGGTTTTGGAGACATCCGAACCGGTTTTGGAGAAATCGAACCGGTTTTTTGAGAAAATCGAAACCGGTTTTTGAAAATGTTGACGCTGCAGCAAGATATATACCCATTCTACAAACGTGTTCTAGAGGCAAAGAAACGATGTTACCCGGCAAACATTAGTATTACCGAATTGGCTGTCGAGGTGTCACTCAAACACCTTCTAAATCACATAACAAGCCGTATTCTCGAAGTGCAAGACCCCGTCTTTGACCAAGTGCCTAAGAAATATTGGAATCAGCTGGTATTGTAGCGAAGTGGGGTGGATGGGTGATGGAACTACTGGCCAAGCACAGTATAAACGGAGAACTCATGAGGCAAGATTCCTAGATACGTACATCATCTTCACTTCTATTGTACTACTACAGCGCTACTACGTATCAGACAAGAGGGGGAAGGTCATCGTGTGGCCAAATTTTATGACCATCTTCTGTAAGGTTATGTAGACCAATTAGAATCCAGTTCAAGGAAAAAACAACAGACTTAGTGACACAAGAGGTGCACGACATTCAGAAAGAAGTGCAGATCTTGAATCCCACAGTAGCACCAAACAAACAGTGCCATGTCCAGCATTTGTTGCAGTTAACTATGGTTGATGTTAAAGTGTGTAATGCGCCCATTTTAATAGATCAGCACAGAAGTGCTATGTCTGCGGAGTCCTAAGGAAGCGGACAATACCAGTAATGTTAAATACAAAATCTAGAATACTTCAGTTCAGGTCAGTAGCGTAGCCAGGATTAGGGATGCGCACGAGTCGAGTCGAGTCGAGTCGAGATTTAAGACTGTCTCGACTCGTCTCGAAGAAATGTTGTCTGGACTCGAAAATATGTTGCTGTCTCGACTCGTGTCTCGACTCGACAGTCTCTGTCTCGACTCGACTCGAATTCGAGTCGAGACAAAATATACGAGTTAAAATATACATACACAACAGCCAGACCATTATGACTACCTACCTAATTGTTAGTATGTCCACATTTTGGCACGAATAACAACGGCAACGCGTCTTGGCATGGTCGCAATGTTCCTCGGTGGGTCGCTGGAGAGAGTTAGCACCACATATGCACACACAGGTCATCCAATTCCCGTAAATTCCGGGGAGGGGGTGATGCGCCCTCACTTCACGTTCAATCACATCCCAGATGTGATCGATTGGGTTCAGATCCGTAGAGTTTGGGGGCCAGCTCATCACTTGGAACTCGCTCCTGTGTTCCTCGAACCACTCCATCACACTCCTGGCATTGTGACATGGTGCATTATCTTGTCGAAAAATGCCACTACCGATGGGAAACATGGCCGTCATGAAGGTGTGTACGTAGTCTGCAAGTAACGTGCGACGTCTCGGCCGTCATGGGTGCCTTGCTCGAGCTCCAGTAGACACATGGATGCTCACTTGAATGTTCCCCAGATAATACTTAAGCCGCAGCCAGTTTGTTTCCGTTCCGCAGTACAGATGTCAAGGAGCTATTCCCTTGGAACACGACGTATTCGCTCCCTCACATCGTCATGATGAAGAAGATATCGGGATTCATCAGACAATACAACGCTCTGCCATTGTGCCAAGGTCTAGTGGCGATGGTCACGTGTTCATTTCAGTTGTAGTTGCCGATGTCGTGGTGTTAACATTCACCATCGTTAGGAGTGTTCGGTGCACTCTGTGTTCGGACTAGTGTTGTAAAGGGCTGTGAAAAAACGGAAATTTTGGGTAAAAACAGTTTTTTTACGGTTTTCCCGAGCTGGGGAAAAACGGAAAATTTCGGTATTATCAGAATCATCATTTTTGTTAATCACAGAATCATTTTAGTTAATATGTTAAATCAAACATATTTCATACAGATATCTTCATTGTTCTATGTAAAATTCCGGAAATTTTGAAACCACTAGAAAAAATAATTTGTTCGGATATATTGGTAAAAACAGGAAAAAATAGTTTAAAAACTATTTGTTGGCCTGATGCTAATAATCTTACTTGCTGTAACATGTCTGCAACATATACAGTGGGAAGTCGAAAATCGAACTAATTGGGACCACAGATAGTTCGGATTTTCAAATTGTTCGGATTTTCGAAAATGACCAAGAAAATGCAATTTAGGCTTACATATACTGTACGGTATGTTCTTCTATCGATATTGTATATAATGCTCAAAAAATTAGGGGTTCAGCTGAAATATCACACAAGACCTTAAGATAGTGTATGAGCTTTAAGATACGCTAGAAAAATGGGGCACATACTGGTGTTGGGCACGGAAAACCTTGTTCACATGGCTCATGACACAAGACGGTTATGTGTGCACCTCTCGAACTGCTCACAAACAGGCAGGCAAAAACACTGATTGATCCTTAATATGTCATATGATCACTTCGAATAGCCAACAGAGCCTCGCACATCTGCGTGGCATGGATTCAATCACATTATCGATGAGTTCTTGGGGGATGTTGTGCCACTCATCCAGAAGATCGACTTCCAGCTCTGGAATGGTTGTTGGATTTACTGGCCTAGCGGCAATTCGTCTGCCAAGCATATCCCAGACATGCTCAATTGGAATGAGATCCGGAGAGCATGCTGGCCACTTCATCCGAGCGATACCCTCAGCATCCAGCATCTCATCCACTAACCGAGCTCTGTGAGGACGAATATTATCATCCATGAAAAGGAACGAATCACCAATGGCACCAGCATAAGGAAGAACAAGAGTTTTCATGATCTCAATCTGAGAGCCGTCAAAGAGCCATTTCGGATGATGTGGAGCTCAGTACGCCCACCAATGCTGATTCCTGCCCACACCATCAGTCCACCACCATGATACTGGGATCTTTCTCCTACAAACATGGGATTGTGTTTGTTCCACACTCTCTCCAGATGAAAACACGTCGATTATCAGGCTCCACACTTAATCGAGACTCGTCAGAGAACAAAACTTTGTCCCATTCATTGTGTCTCCACCCACGATGTTCCTCCGCCTACGCTCTTCGATCAATACGGTGTCGTGCAGTTAATGGGACACACACCATAGGCCTAAGTGCGTAGAGACCACCTTCTCGAAGGCGATTGCGGATCGTTTGAGTGATATTGTGCGTCCTGTTGTTGTTCGGAAAGCTCGCGGGAGCAGAGTTGTATTCTGACGCCGGTTTCGACAGGCTGTTAACAAGAGATAACAATCGTCTCTTGCTTTGGTTGCTAGTGGACGGCCCTGTCCTTGTCTTCTTCGAACACTTCCGTTGTTTGAAATCGATTCCACAATCGGGAAATCACACTTTGTGCCACTCCTATGGCATGTGACACCTCCCGCTGTAACTGACCAGCTTCCAACCTGCCGACAGCTCGCCATGCCAACGATTCTGGCAAATCATGTTGTTGCGCAATTTCACTACGTAGATTTGTGACGCACTAAACACAATGAGAACAAAGGTATTCTGGAGCAGGAATTTGTTTGCAGCGCCACACTACAAAATGATATCTGGTAGCGCCACGTCACTGATCACGTGCACAGATGTTCCAAACGGTTCGTTTGCACGTTGGGCCTTCATGATTTTAATCTGAACTGAACAAGATACAGTGTTCTCACATTATTCGTAAGAAGTTTTACATGTGTTTTCATCTGATTCCCTAATTTTTTTGATCAGTATATATATATATATTAGCTAAATATACCCATTCTTCGCATGGAAGTCAAGGCCTGTGGAAGTATTACCCTCATTTCCGCGACCGCGAAAACTATGGATCTGAGACTAAATCGATCATTTTGGATTACTTTTACATGTCTCGGTATCTTCCCCCCCCCCCGCTGACTCCCGGCCCGCATACAATGGTAGCTGAATTTGCAAGTGATCGCTAATAAAAGTGTCACCATTCATCTCAGCGACCGCGAAAATTATGGATTTGACACTAATATCGGTAATTTTGGATTACTTTTACATCTCTCAATCCCCCCCGCCCCCGCTGATTCTCGGCACGCATACAATGGTAGCTGAATTTGCAAATCATCGATAATGGAAGTGTCACCATTGTTCTCAGCGATCGCCAAAACTATGGATTTGACACTAATATCGGTCATTTTGTATTACTTTTACATGTTTCGGTATCCCCCCCCGCTGATTCCCGGACCGCATACAATGGTAGCTGAATTTGTAAGTGATCACTAATGAAAGTGTCACCATTGATCTCAGCGACCGCGAAAACTATGGATTTGACACTAATATCGATTATTGTGGATTACTTTTATATGTCTCGATATCTCAACTCCACCCCCCCCCGGAGTAGAACCATGCCCAATCTTCGCCTCGCCTTTTTTTATTCTTGGTACAGGTATACAGGTATATACGGGCTTACGATAGTTTTTATATGGTTAGAGGGACTTTTTTACCTGTTTGTGGACCGATAATGACGTAATTTTACTCATAATTCACCTGATTTTAAATTAAATAAACACAATTCATTTTTTATTTTCCCTGTTCATTTTTTTATTAGCCCACAGAAACCCCTATTCATTTTTATTAGTCCACAGAAAGCCCTGCTCATTTTTTATTAGGCATTAGAAATCCCTATTCATTTTTTAGCAACCCTTAGAAGGCCTTGCTCATTTTTTATTAGTCCGCAGAAAGCCCTGTTCATTTTTTAACAGTGCTCAGAAGCACTGTTTGTTTTTTATTTACCTTATGACGCGTGTAAGATGGTTCCGTTGGCGCCCGTACTGTCTGGTTATGTTTTGACTTTCCTTTATACTTTTTCCGCCCATTTACTTTGTATATTACCGACTGCCGCACTGTATTGAATGTTTGCTTTCCGCTGGCGCCATTACCGTCGCGAGTTTTCAGCCCCGCCCGCTATGTATTTTGCCGGTCGGTAGCCGTGAACGCTAATGGTATTTTCGGCGCACTTTGTATGTGTACCCGATACTTTAACTTAAGTAATAAGACAGGTTACCTTTGATATCACCACTGATGTTCTTTGACGTAGCACTTCGATGACACATGAACCGCACAGATCGTGGTCTTATGATTCCGGAGTTTTTTTTTTTAATTTTTAATTATTTGTAGAATGAACTTGATTTTTCCGAACAATTTAGAATTATTTATTGTTATAATAACATTTTCATATATTATAGTAACTTTTAGTTTTCTTTACTGAAAGAAAATTAAAGACAAACCAGCTATGCATCTTTTTTATGTGTTAATACTTTCGAAGATAAATTTCTCTTTGCGTATAAGGAGGTGCTGACATCATGTGGCAGATATTTGTACTACAATGACTTGGAGAACTTGATAGCATATATGACCTGTTTGAAATGAACCCTTAGCGATGGGTTTTCGTGTGATTGAAGTGGGATATTCGTTGTTACTGGAAATTTGGAACTCAATCTTGAAAGCATATGGAACATATTTATTTTTAAAATGTCATTTACCTCTAAATGAAATACAGCTTGTTGAAATATTATTTTTGATGCTTGTGTCTATTTTGATGTACACAAGAACTATAAAGTATTTTTGAAATGAGGACTGTTGATGAGTTATAAATGTAGACAATATCTGATTAACAGCGACAGCTGTTGTAATAAATACATGCTTTGATTTCTAGTGCTATTTTCTGAACCTCTATGGGACTTTCTCCTATAGATGATATTATTTGCAGTGATGGCCCAATGAGTGATATTATCTAAAGAACCACTTTATGGCGACTCTTTAGATATTTTAAGATTTACTTATGTGAAGATATTTATGTCTGTAAGACGCCTCTAATTGTGTACTAATAGACGATTTGAAAGGAAGGGCCACTAAAGGTTACTTTGATGGAATGCTAGTTAAGGAAAGAAAGTGCGATGTATACAGGGGTCATTATTTACAGAGGTTATTGCCATGTAATCAGTAAACGGTTTCCACAATTTTCTTTTTTAAGTGCAATCTTATTTTGGAATAACATGCTGGCTAGAAATAAAATAAATAAATTGGTTAACTGTTTGCTTAACCCAAAAAACTAGGACAAGGCAGGAGACTGACCCCTCATTTATTATATCTGATGAAAATACATGAGGAAATCAGATTTTATCTAATTTTTTTTAAAATAAGCATACCGGTAGAAAGCTGAAAGATATTTTGTAACTAATCATAGATAGGAGAAGGGCGGACAGGTAAATGAACTTATGCTTTGACGGAATTGAAGGACTTTATAAATACATGACCGACCATAGCCGTTTTATTATTTGAGTAGTACTGCGCTTGGTATAGAGAAGATTTATTGTGTGGTCGTATTAGAATTTATTGGTGTACTAGTTTGGTGTTTGATTTCTGCAGATAGGTGTATTGACATTGAAGATTGTTTCAGCGCTTATGCAGAATTAAGGTAAGAAAACTTTAGCTAATTTTATACATAGAAAATATAGAATTAAATATTGCAAAGATTGATTGATTCATGAAATTGATATTTCGTTTTAAACTTTGTTTTATTGAAAGAGATTTGTTTCATTATGGTGATTGTACTTGAGTTTATAGACCTGTTTAGCACCGATTTTTTTTTTTTAAAATGAAACGAACAAATTAATAAACAACGGAAAGCAGAGTTGAATACTGCTTTGTAGGAATAAAAGAATTAATTGCCGAAGACACATACGCTAAAAAGTTTAGCAGTAAAGAAGCTCTATTATTATTATTATTATTATTATTATTATTATTATTATTATTATTATTATTATTATTATTATTATTATTATTATTATTATTATTATTATGAGCTGGAATTTTGCACATTTTGAGCTTAATTTCAAACTTGTTTTTCGTTTTGGAGATTTTTCTATTTTATTATTGTGCAGTACAGAATTGAATCAAAGTTGTAGGAAACATTATTTGTTGAAGTGATTTATTGGAGTTTACTAGTGTGAAATGCGTATTTATCACGTTGGTGTTTAAGGTTTTCTAACTAGGAATCAATTTGAGATTATATATAAAGAGAGATTCCTTCGTTTTGCGAAAAAAAGGATTAATTGCAAGAATATTATCTTATTTGGTTGTTTTTCAGTGCCTTTATTATTATTACGTTTGTTTTCCTTATTTTGTAATATGACCATTAAATTATGATGTCAAGTTTAGTGAATTACATTTAGGATGTTTCCTTATAGTTATCGAATACTAAGCTTTTTTATTGTTGATTTTACATACTGATAGTATAAAGTATTGACTTTATATGAAATGGGGCATTGCCTGTGTTACAGGAATTGCTGCGTGACAGAATAATTAAGTTTAAAGGGTTTGAATTATAAAATTTTATGCGTATTCAGCGAGTTGGTAGCAGTAAAAATAAAGAATGTCCAGCTAGGGACAAGTCATGAGATGAAATTGTAGAATAATTTCCATTAACATCTAGATGTTTTATACCACATAATGAGAGCATTTTACGCTTATTGACCGTACTGTTATTTTTATGTTAATCTTGTAATTGAATTTTATTTTCCCACTTAGATTATTTGGATTATGACTTACCGAAAATATACTCTTTCAATTTTACGATTATTGAGTAAAATTACGTTTAAAGTCCAAGATAATACATAGAGTTTATTTAGAACTGTGGCTATATGAAGCATAGCTTAACGTTGCTTCTCCATTGGTGGGTTTCCCACAACTAGGACGTGTATGTTAATTGATTAGTAAGGAACAAGCTTTATTATTACTTTTAACAGTTAGGCTATAGGAGACACGGTCCTATATTTTATTATTATATTCTTGAACCACAGGAAGTAACATGGGCGGACCTCCACCGTGCTAAAGCCGTATATGATACTCCGAGAAAGCTTAATACTTTATAGATGATATCTCTTTTGGACGCATGTAAAATTAAATTTTATGGGGAGGAGCTTAAATGAAATTAGAAATTGCGTAGAGCGAAATAACAGTTTTTTAATTTATTGGATGTCATAGAGTGAAGCAAAGCGAATAGATTCATAACTGTTGAAATAGCGTAATACAGTTAATATTGACACTTAGGGACAATGGATAGCGTGTATGAACTAAGTTATTAGTTTTTTTTTAAAAAAAATGGGTGGCGAAACATAAGTTTCAAAGTTATGGCTATTTGAGACATGAACCTCCAAAGGTGTAATTATATGAGGCATATATTATTGAATTAGTAGCGCCACTTTGTTTGGTTTGAGATTCTAAAAACTGTTAATAATTTTTAAAAAAACGGACGGCACACATGTTTTTTTTTTAAGTTTTGGAGAACAAATTTAAAGAATTCTCTCACTTTGTTTACTGCATTATATTGTTTTAAGTCACTCAGGGAAAAAACATGCAGTTATAATGATCTGAGGAATAATTCCGACTTTTTACAATTATAGTTGCTAAGTTATGAGGGAAATGATGGTTACTTTGATCCATTAAAATAGATAGAACCCCGAAAAAATCTATGGACATTGTTATAATGCCCTAGCTTGCCTTTGAAGTAAGCACTCTATTACTGATTCCCCCACAATTAAAGAAATATAGGAAATATTTTGGTATGAGGACAAATTGATTAATACTAAGACTATATAAAGGAGTAGTTGTACTGATTTGCTATTTAGATTAATTACATTGTATTTTAGTTTGTAGATTACATTTTTTTTAATTAAGAAATAATGATGATTACAGGCTCCGTAGACACAATTTCAGATACAACGAGCTATAGTACTCTTGAATTTTGTTTGTAGCGTATTATTTGACTTTATTGAAACTAGTATTTCCCGAAACTAAATTTGATTTGTACCTGATTGAGTTTTAATATTATTGGAAACATAATTTTATATCAGAATTATCAAATTAGCTATTAGTTCCGTATTTGTGTAAAATAAGTTGAACAGTATACATCATAAATTGTGTTTTTCACAGTCTTGTTTACAGTAATATTTGAATATTAGCGTACCCGATTTGTTTTATATTTATTTCCGTTTGATAATACAAATGAGAAATCGTTTAGATGGAGAAAAAATTAAATGAAATTTCTTAATTAACAAATATTTGATGCCGGCGAGAAATGTTATAGCACTCCTCAATACTTGTAAGGTTGATTAGTGGGATGTTCAGGACAATACTCAGAAATACATATAGAATTGAAATTGAGAATTTTAGATTTTTTTAGGCTACCTGGATAATGACTTATTTGAGGACATGCCGAAACTTGTATATTTTGACATTTAAAATGCTTAGCGTACACCGGGTTTAACTATATAGGGAACGATACCAAACATATTTAATAGAAAAGTGCCTGAAATGTTATGTAGACTAGATAAGCACTTATGTACCGCTGAGTTGCATACAACCAGGGATACTATCATATTTCAACTTATTCTTTGAAATTTACTATTATAATAAGATGTCATATTTTAGTTTAGCGTCCCACAATTATGACTTTCGTAGAATACTCACCAATTTTCTTTCAAATGTAAGCTAAAGGCGGGGGGGGGGGGTCCCACCGCAATTTATATAAGATTTTAAACTGTTATGAAATTACTTGATTAGACATGGACACTAAGACCGGGCACTAAGATTGGGGCAGAGGGAATTTTGTATGTACTTGTTAAAGAATCAGTATCTTTCAGTTTATGGTGATTATGAAAAAAATGAAATGAAATCTTTGAGTCCCACCATTATGCCGGTTAGGCTAAAGGAGACGGTGATTATTTTATTTGTTAAAAATAAGGTGTTCGAACAATATGTGAGAGAATAAAAAGATATTCTCCTAATAAATTAGTCGGAGCAAATTGTATTTTGAACTTGCAAAATAAATCGTTTGCTGTGCAAACTCGTTGTTAAAAATAAGGTGTTTGAACTAAATATGGGAGCTAAAATAAGCTCTTAAAAGTATATAGTAAGTGGGAGGAAACGGGAGAACCCCCGAGAAAACTTACGCATTTGATGTTTGTCCACTACAATTTATAAAAAATAAATCCAAACAATGTTTGTCATGAAAATGTTGAAATATTTGGTGCGAGCTGGTATTGAACCCGGGACCCCAAACACCAGAGGTGAATGCTCTACCACTTTTTAAACTTCCTGACTTATTTCCTACTTTAACCACTTTTCAAAACTACTAGGCACGACAGGGACACGAACACAGAAACATCGAGGACAGTTAAAATTCCACCATTGCTACTACAGAGGGACTTGAACCCCCAATTGTCTTTACCTCACAATTATCAGCCTAACGCCTCAGACCGTTCGGCTACACCCACCGGCTTACTGAACCACCGCGGCCCCTTATGAGAAATGATTTTTATATTGATTTGCTTTACAAAGAAAGCTGTTGAAAAAAGTATATAAAAAAATGGAAGGAAACCCACGATTACGCTGATTGTTTACTACAATTTATACAAAACACTTGTTTTTGTCATGAGAACGCTACAGGGAGCCAAGAATTCATAGCACTGCCCCCAACAATTTTACTATTGAGTATGGCATACATTCGAGTTAAATGGACGCAATTTTAACTATAAGTAGGATACGCATTTAATTAGAAGATTTCAATATAATCAGAGGCGGAAGAACTGTACGCTGTTAATATTCGTGAAAGTATGAGGAGTAGTCAATATGAATAATAGAAGCAGAAACACTTGTTTCAATTCAATGTGAATACTATTGTTCAAGACACTAACACATGCGAAACTAAGAAAAAAAACTGTTCATTATTTGTAGCTCATACAATTTATATTTGCAGATAGGGCCAAGTTATTGATATTGTTAGAAAATATAGCTGATACATTGTAAAGACTCATTTTTAAGCTTACCAATAATAATTATTAAATTTAGGCATCCCTTTTTTTCTTATAAATAGTCACTAATTTAGTTTAAAGTAGAATGCTTACCCTGGGACCCTACATTAGATAAATGCTTACCCAATGAGAGTCTACGTATATGTAACAGAAAGTATCTAATTAAAAGTAAATCTGTATTAGTTGAGTCCGCTACATATGTATTTACCCTGGGTTTTTAAGTAACTAAGTTCTGAATTACAGATACTTTATATATGTAAAAACACATGATCGTTGAAGCTGCATGAACTCCTATTATTACTACAACTATTGCTACTCCCACTACTACTATTACTACTACTATTAGTACTACTGCTATCGCTACTACTATTACCAACTACTAGTATTACCAATGTCCCCGCCGCTAGTGCCACTAGTATTCTACCAGTACTACCTCCTAGTACTAGTATTACTACTATTGCTACTCCCACTACTACTACTACTACTACTAGTATTACCATCACTATTGCTACTAATACTCTATCAGCACTACCACTACTAATACTATCAACTACTAGTATTACCACCACTACTAATACTATCGACTACTAGTATTACCACTGTTAGCCACTACTGCTATTAGTATTCTACCACTACTACTACTACTAGTAGTAGTAGTATTACCACTGCCACAATTACTACTGCTACTAATACTCTATTAGTACTACCGCTGCTACTACTACTACTACTACTATTATCGCTACTTCCGCTACTACTACTACTACTATTACTACTGCTACTATCGCTACTTCCGCTACTACTACTACTACTATTACTACTACTATTGGTTGCATGTGAACTATCGAATATCGATTACTACTTGTTGCTTTGTGGTTATTTCTTTGTTCCGCTTGTAATCTAACCTTCTTTCTTCTACTACCAGGTAAACTTCTGTATGTATGCCTCTTTTTTTTCTTTCTTTGCCTGTATGCCCTTTTTTCTAATCAAAGTTTCTTTTCTTTGTGTTTCTCTCTAACTAATTTTACCTATTTGCTCTATGCAGAATGCTATTAGATTTCTGTTTCACCTTTTGTTCTATTTGTACTTATTTCTATTTTACTCCTTTGTTGATCAGCTTCTAAATTCCCCGTTTCTTTCGTTGGTTTATCTCTATTGAATATTTCTCTTTTTCTCATGTATGTCTATCTCTTTAGAGAATAATATGATGAAGTAGGTAAAAAACTAAGTAAAGTTCCATTAACAAGCCATCTCTTACAGATTAGTATCTTCTCTTGCTTGAGTCTGACAACTTTTTATGTAACCTAAGCTATTCCAATTTATTGTGTGCTACCCTAACTTTGATGGCCTTCCAATTAAATTTTACATAAATTACATCCTGATTCGCTCTTTCTTTGGTTTTCCCTACTATGCTTTAGCTAACATATTCTTGCTTCTGCCCACCCATCTTTACTTGTTATGTAATATATATCTGTCCTTCATTGACTCCATGGTATGGATCGCTAAATATTTTTTTCTGTTGTTGTACTATATGATTTTCTCTTTTACTTTGCTGCCGCTACTTTTATTCCTGTTGTTATTGTACTGAACTAAATTTAATTTATTGTATTTGTGCTTTGCCTCAGTCGTCAATTGCCAATGACTTACAATAAAGACCAATACGGTTATGATCTGAATAATTTGTTTTGAATTATTTTAAACTTTTAAGATCTTGTCCGCAGCTATGCTTTAACTAACTTTATGGAACCCGGAGGTTCACAGAAGCTCTCCACTGACTTCTATCCTTGCATCAATTTTTTACTTTGTATTCCAATCTCTGCGAGATCCATCCCTCCCAGCTGTGCCTAGGTCTTCCTAATGGTTGTTTTTCCGACTGGTCTTCCAGTCAAGAGTTTGAAAGCGTTCTTCCATTTTAGCTACATGATTTGCCCTTCTAGACTTGACGATCCTAACAATGCAGGGTAAACCATATAAATTATGTAGTTCCACCATTTTTCCATTTCCGAGGACTGAATATTCGTTTTAGGATCTTGTTTCAAATACTTTTTAGTTTATATTCTTCCCTCAGAGTAAGTGACAATGTTTTGCAGCCATACAGAACAACAACTAAGCTTTAAATGTTTCCTAAACTCTAAACTTAAGCTCATGTCCTTCTTTTACTTGCTAACTAATTAGTTTGCTACTTCTTAATGGTAAACCAGTGTGGTGCTTTTAACTATTGCATACTCAAGTTTGTTCCTATCCTAAACTAAGCTTAAGCTATTTCAAAAGTTTTCTGAATCCCTGTTTGCTATTATATGTCTGTTACCAATTCTATTATTAGATGTCTCTTAGAATTTTCAATTGTGCTCCTCTTTGTAGATGATTTTAAGACTGGTGTATGGGTTCCTTATTGTGCTAGCATTATATATTTCTTAAAATGGTTGCTTGGTATTCTATTGTGTTTAGTATTTTCCTTGCTTGGATTTTTTGTTATTTGATATTATTAGCACTACTAGAAGAATTTCTTAACCTGCTTGAGTATTATTCTATTGTGTTTAGCATCCTTTTTGCTTGGCTTCTACTGCTATTTACTATTATTAGCACTACTACTTGTATTTTTCAAGATGTTTGTCTGTTATTCTATTATATCTTCTTTAACCTAACCCAAACTATTTGACATTAACTATTATGTCTTTTATCTTTCTGTATATAGTAGAAGCTTTCTGTTTGTGTATAATCCAAATTTGCTGTTTTGTCTTTATGCATGTTTTCTTCTTATGCCTGCCTTTGTTTTTTCTTTGTATTGTTTTTTGTACTCTGTTTTCGTAGACGTTTTTTATAAATGTTTCCTTTAGGTTTCTCGTAACTTATCAAAACTCCATTGACATCTTCTGTATACCTTTCTTGACACCTCTTCCTACTATCTTATAGTACTGATATTTGAAAATTTAATTCTAACAGAACCAAATGATTTATACATATTTCAGAAATATATATCTTTAGATACACTCAATATCATGTTCTTCTATCTTATATTAGACATACCATATAGTATACTAACATATAAGATAGATATATCTCTAATGTAAATATAGATATATAGTTATAGATAGATAGATATAGTTATAGATAGATATAAATATAGTTATAGATATAGATAGATATAGATATAGTTCTAGATATATCGGTATTGTAAATATAGATATATAGTTATAGATAAATATAGATAGTTATAGATATAGATAGATATATAGTTATAGATAGATATAAATATAGTTATAGATATAGATAGATATAGATATAGTTCTAGATATATCGGTATTGTAAATATAGATATATAGTTATAGATAAATATAGATAGTTATAGATATAGATAGATATATAGTTATAGATAGATATAAATATAGTTATAGATAGATATAGATATAGTTATAGATAGTTATAGATATAGATATAGATATATCTCTAATGTAAATATAGATATATAGTTAGGTATAAGGTTTTATACTACAACATATGCTTTAACACATGTTACGTTATATTTTAGGTTACCCTTTTCTGGCAATACCATTATTACTGGTGTAGTACTAAAAGTGTCGAGAAGTACCAACCAAAGTACCAGAGGAGCAAGATATTTTCCGCTACCAAAGGTATTTTTTATTCCTTTGTACTTAAATAGATCAATTATGTTGGTGCAAGAATATTATTGAAAATAATACGAAATAGTAAAATAAGAAATTTTTGTAAGTTTCGCAGCGTAGCTGCTCTTACGACTTTCTATAAGAAAGGAGAATATAAAAATAAGATACGATCCAATAAAAAGAAGTTTTCACAGAAAATGATCCGTCAAAGTTAAGAAAAGAATATTAAAAGAACAAGTAGAAATAGTCAAATATATAAGAAAGAACATTAAAAGAACAAGTAGAAATAGTCAAATATATAAGAAAGAACATTTAAAGACCAAATAGAAATAGTCAAATATATAAGAAAGGTTAGCTTAAGTTATGTTGAGTTAGTTTGATTAAATATTCTAATATTCACAGTATAGTTGTTCCGAGTAATTTACAAGTTCTCAATTTTTAGTATTTTCGAAATTATTTGTAGGTTCACAGGGTACCTGTTCTTAGGAGTATGTTTTAGCATACAATCCAATAAATAACACGGAACTTCTAATGAACCAATAAAATAAAATAACACGAACGAATAAAATAATCACACTGTAAGTGTTCTTAGGAGTATGCTTTAGCATACAATCCAATAAAAATAAGAAGTGAATCATAAAAAATGATTAGGAAAATAAATTACAAGTGTTACTTAGTAATGTTTCATTGTTTCAGGACAGGCAGTTAATTGGAATAAAAGTGGCAGCGGAATTAAGAATTCCAAAGTATCAAAGTTCACAGAAGTAAAGTAAGTATCATTGACAACACTTAATAATTTATGCTTAAGAAATTTTATTGTAAGTTCACAGAGTAGCTGCTTTGAGCTTGTGTAGCATGCAAATTACTTTGAAAGAATTATTTTGCATTATTTCATTTGTCATAGCGTGCATTATTTTGTAACCTGCAGATCACTTTACGAAAAACTATTTTGCATTACTTATTTTTTGAGAGCGTGCATTTGTTTTGCACAACATAAAGTTTATAACATGTTTCCGTTTACAACATACATTTTTTTTGTTAACAGTTGATAAATTTTTTCTTGCATACATCTTTTTAAATTTATTTTTTAGTTCACATGTAAGTTTTTTTAGCATGCAGTTTTGTTAACACCTCTTAATTTTTTTTGTAGCACGCAACATAGTTAAATTTTTACAAATTAATTTCTACAGTTTAGTAATACACATTTTTATTTTTATGTTTCACGTAAAGTAATATTGTCTTTCTGTATTATTACAGCATTCAAGTGTTTCATCTTCAACTGTGAATTTATCACTTTTCGACATCTAAGAACATTTAAATAAGGATTTCCAGTTTTTCCAGCGGCGGTAAGTGTTCATATACATTTTTTTTGTTAAACTTTAAAACTTGCTAATAAATAGAAATAAAAATATTTGATACTTACATAAATAAATTAATAAAAAACAATATTTTAATCTAATGAAACTATAATATAAAGAGTATATAATTAAAACATATTAACAAATAATTTGAGTAAACTAACTTTACATGTGTTTAAGTACATAAACTTAATGAATATTTTAAGACCATGTAAAATTATATTTTCGTTTGCAACTCCTTTAAATTTTAATTACTTTTTTACATTTTTTATTTTACATTCAAAGAGTTTCATATGATGAAACGAATATATGAAAAAATGTATTTTGCAATCAAAAAGTTTCATGTTAGATGTGAAAATTACATTTACACTTTTGCATTTTTTATTTTACAATCAAAAAGCACCATGTAAACATATAAAGAATTGCATTGCAAAATTTAATGTCATTTAAAAATAGACATTAACGTTTACAGGTAAAGTAAAAAAATAAAATTAACTGAACTTTCATTAGTAGTGCATTATAAAAAATAGTTACAATAAATCAAAATTTACAAATTGAATAATGGAAAGTCACAAAATATTTATTAAATATATTAGTTTTCTTTGTTGATGCATTTCATTGAATACTGTAGAACAGTTATCATATTAATTATTTTATTTGTTCTTATTTTGTTTGTTAATTTAATATGCTTTCTCTAACTATACGTATTTTAAATTTAGTAATTGATCTTTTAAATAATGATGCTTTTCCTAATATGATTTAATTATTTTAATTTTTGCTAATCCTATTTAATAAATTTTCTCTGTTGATTGGTGCTTAACTATGATTTGTAAGTAATCGAACTTTCATTCTAACCACACGTAATTTTTCTTAATTATAATTTGTAACAATTAACTATTTGAATGTTATTTTGAATAGAACTGCATTATCTTTAAAATCTGCTATTTCTATGCTATCATTTGTTTAATAATTAGTTTAATTAAATATGGTTTTGCTAACCTATATGGATTAATTCAGTATATTCATTAAATCTCTGCTATATTGTTTGTGTGATATAGTTCTGATGCTTTGGGTCATAAACTATTTTAAACCTTTTGCCAACCTTGTTTCTTAATTGCTTTTTTGCTAAATTGTTTCTTCTTTGATATGTTTTGTATACTACGTTATTTTTATTAATTTGTGTTTCTGTTTATTACTACTTGGATTTTTTTTTATTGCTAATGTTATTTTGAAATGATGTTTATTCTTTGTATTGTTCACATCTGATATATTCATTTTTTCAAATATGAAAATATTAATGTCCGTGAAAAATAAATATTCGGAAACATTCGGTTAAGTTCGAGAAACTTCGAGAATGTCACATAACTTTAAATAATACATGTTTGTAAAATAGCATTATTACTTTAGAAAATATTTTATGTCGTCTGGGTACGAGATTACAAATTGAACACGATTGGGTACGAGACTTTAAAGTAAGTGTATCTGGGTACGAGATTACAAACTAAATGCATTTGGGTACGAGATTACATTTCCGAAAGTATAAATACGGCGCAGCAAGCCGCGGCGAATCAGTATAGAAGACGTTCCTGTTTGTACGTTGTGTGCTGCAATTGCAAAACAGTTAGATAAATATTACAGGATTTTGTCATTTAGTGTTCTTGGAAACTGTGAGTGGATTTGCCAATTCTGTAAAGTGAAAAAAACTTACGGAGTTATAGTTATCAGGATTTGTTGATAAACCTTTAATTATATTTTCAATAAACAGTGTTAGTATAGGATTGGTATTTTTCGGCAATCTTCGGAAAATTTCGTTAATGTTCGGAAAACTTCGTGTGATATTTACAATATTTTCGTGTATATAAGACAGGCAAAATTGAGCGGTCAGTTAGTAGTGAAGAATTATTGAAATTGTGAAGACGTTCCTGGTTTATACTACGGGGTGCAATTAGTTATCATAAAGTGTCGTTAGCTGATAAATTAAACACTATCTTCGAGAAAATTACTTGGTAAATTATAAGTCAGTTATTGACAAAAAGTTCGCATAAAATTTTGGAAATAGTCCATATCTACGTATATACAAGAAGCTCAAAATTGTTAATTGGTCATTCTAAATGAAGCAATTCTACTG
Source organism: Thermobia domestica (assembly GCF_964235325.1). NCBI lineage: Eukaryota > Metazoa > Arthropoda > Insecta > Zygentoma > Lepismatidae > Thermobia > Thermobia domestica. The sequence continues at coordinate 311,271,903 of NC_137454.1, read as the reverse complement.
TGCAAACCTGTGTAAGTGAGCTCTTGGCCGTAATAGTGGTTGGAAAATATACAAATTTGATCTTAGGTGGAAACATAATTCAGTTTTTTTTTGTACTCCAAGGTGTAAATATCGTATTTAGGAAATTACGTCAATTAAAGTTTACACATAAAAGTAAATTAAAGTTTACACATAAAAGTAAATTAAAATATCCGAGTAATATAAATTAGTGTATAATAATAAGGCGAAATAACTAATTAATTGTTTGTTTAAATTAGATTCAACAATGGCATCTGTTAGATCGTACGATGGCACCAACACAATTAAAACTATGTTGCAGATGTTGGAATCTCGTGGATACAACGATGCAGGAGAGATTTTCTTTACGTGGGAGGTGGTGACACAATGTCATGCACTAGGAACGCGTATATATAACGAACAGTATGCACGTTTAATACGTGCATTACTAGAACATTTTGGGCATGACCCACTTGTTATTTTAACAAGTTGTAAGTCCGCAAAGGATATTGTTGATTTATATCGTGTGGGCTTCTTCCGTCAAAATAACATGCGGGATTTAGCGCGTAAAAAATTTAGGGAATTTGTGTCTGCAGGGAAGACTACGGGCTTAACTGCTGATGATTCTGACGAGTTATTGGGTGTTCTTCCAGGGGCTAGTACGAGTTCTGCGCCAGAACATAGTACATGTTCTACATTGGAACCTACATTGTATGGTGCAGGCCAACGGGATTATTTTCGCATTGTTAATAGTAGAACTAAGCACTATCCTTACTTTGGTCTGCGTGGAAAGGAAGTTACCGTTGAGCGTATGCGCACTACTGGAATCGAAGACCCGCAAACATATCTTCGCTCATTATTTGAATTTTTACAAGAGCATACGCTAAATGACGTCGATGATGATATGTACATTGGTATTACTATTGAAAGTTCTGCGTCAAAATTAAACAAACCGGTGTACATGACATGGCGTCCTAAAAAGGAATTGAACCCTAATGTATTATTCCATACAGTTGAAAATGTTTTAAATAGTAATGAACATTTTCTTTTTGGGAAAAAGGTGGATTTTAAGATCCACATTGTTAATCCACGCAAGGGAAGGGGTCGAACCCGTGGATCGGCCAAGTATGAGGAATATACAACTCTTTTGGAAAAGTGTACCATCCCTATGGAAAGAAATGTTTATTGTCTTCCTAAGGCTATCATCCTCGGGAAGGCTAAGGCCGAGCATCGTCCCAAACAGGTATATAAGTTAAAAAACAATCCTGAGCGATTGTTGAAGCAGGCTAAGGATTTGTGCGACGATGCTGATGTTACCATTGAGCATCAAAATGGGTGCACTATTACTGATGCGAAAAAATTCCAAAACAAACTAACCCCCGAATATCAAATTGTCATTTATGAGAAGAACAAAATGACTCGGGAGTATAATATAATATATCCGGGAATTCATGCAACCAAGCAAATCTTAATATTGTACACAGAAGGGCATTATGAGTTGATTACCAATATTACTACACTTTTGGACAAAAAATCATATTGTTGCTATTGTCTGCAAGGATATAATAATGTACAATATCATAGGTGTGAATATAAGTGCCCTATGTGTGAAAAATATCATGAGTCTTGTGGTGACGATATTAAACGCGAGTGTAATGATTGTTTACGACTGTTTCCTTCGCATGAGTGTTTTGCCAATCATAAAAATGTAATTGCACGTGGCAAGACAATGTGTGAATTAAAGAGAGTTTGTCCCGATTGTGGTGATATGTTCGATATGCGAAACAGGAAGTCTGAACACAAATGTGGTGAACATTTCTGCAAAGTATGCTACATGCATGTGGATGGTGACCATATTTGTTTTGTTCAGGCTGCCAAAGTTGAGCACATCGATACCTTTTTGTACATTGTGTTTGACGTGGAGACGATGTTATTACCCAAGAATGAACGGGGAGAACGAGAACATTGCGTGAATTTCGTGAACTGTATTAATATTTGCCATAAATGCAAAGACACAAAGTTGGACAATCCATGCTTTGTGTGTGGGGATAAAAATGGATCCCGTAAGTTTAATTTCCAGGATATTGACGGATTTATTAGTCACGTGCTAATAAGTCGGCCAATGTTCAAGAAGATCATAGTACTTTCTCATAATGGAAGTAACTATGACATGCAGTTCTGTGCAAGAACCTTAATAGAAAAACATGATCTCGTACCAAATGTAATAATGACGGGCCAAAAAATTGTAGAAATGAGACTTGGAAATAAAATCTATTTCCGTGACACATATTTGTATATGGGAGTCAGATTGTCCCGACTCCCAGAAGCGTTAGGATTATCTGGCAATTTGCGAAAGGGATATTTCCCATATTTATTTAACACATCCGAAAATCAAAATTATGTAGGCAAAATTCCGTCTTTAGAGTATTTTGATGCAGACAGTCTCAGCCCAAAAGAACGGGGACAATTAATCGCTTGGCACCAAAAACGTGCTTTAAGCGGCGAGGAGTATGATCTCCAATACGAGATGATGGAATACTGTAGGAATGACGTTAAGATTCTTGCAGAGGCTGTGATTAAGTTTTCGAACTTAATCGAAGAAAAAACGGATGGTATCCAGTGTTTTATTTCCTCCCCTACAATTGCAAGTTTGGCAATTCTAACCTATCGGTCCTTATATATACCAAAGGAGGTCATTCCAATTATTCCGCCTTATGGGTTCGATCACCGTGACCGGCAAAGTTTAAAAGCTTTGTATTGGTTACGGTATTTGGAACGTACCAAAGGTAATAAAATTGAACATTCAGGGAATGGATTGGAAAGACGTATTGGTAAATATAAAGTCGATGGGTATGATAGCAAAACAAATACAGTTTATGAGTTTCATGGATGTTTTTTCCACGGGTGTAAGCGTTGTTTTACAGCATTGCGCCACGTCAGTCTCGATTCTGCCTCTAAGGATAGTACATCCCTACAAGACCGCTTCGAAAAGACCATCATAAAAGCTAATTACCTCAAGAAACGAGGTGTTAATCTCGTTGAAATGTGGGAATGTGATTGGGACCACATGGTGAAAAATGACAAGAGTTTGCAAGAGTTTATTAAAACTCAGTGTAATGATCTTGTTAATCATCTTGTACCCAAGGACGGTTTTCATGGTGGTCGGACCGAGTGTTTTAATGCGTTGTACGAATGTACTTCCGATGAGTTCATTGCATATTATGATGTAACATCATTGTATCCTTGGGTAATGGCACGTAAACCAATGCCCGTAGGTAAACCAAAAATATACAAGGGGCCGGACTTCCCAGATGTGGGAAGTATCAATGGGTTAGTAAAATGCACCATTTTGCCCCCAAAAGATTTGTATTTTCCGGTGCTCCCATATACGTGTAACGGTCGGCTTATGTTTGGCTTATGTCGCACGTGTATGGAAGAAGGTATCAATGATTGCACGCATTGCGACGCCGAGCGTGCCTTAACAGACACATATTGTACCCCAGAACTTCATAAAGCGTTAAAAGTCGGATATAAAATTCTGCAAATTATTGAAGTATGGGAATTCGAACTGTTCGGTTCTGAGGATCGTAATTCATGTAGTTTGTTTCGCGACTACGTGAATTCTTTTCTCCAAATGAAGCAGGAATCTTCAGGATTTCCTGCATCATGTCAAAGTAAAGGAGACAAACAAAAATACATAGCAGATTATTATGCCCACGAAGGCATAGAGTTAATGGAGGATAATATTGGATTGAACCCTGGTCTGAGGTATATCTCCAAGATATTCCTCAATTCGCTTTATGGGAAATGGGGCAAAGAACGGACTTGTCGCAATCCGTAATTGTTGACACACCAGAAAAATTTTTGCATTATTTATGGGCACCGCAATACGAGGTACAAAGCGTATTACCCGTCGGAGATAAACATCTTATTCTTACTTTTCATAATACGGAAAATAAGAATAAGCCCTGGAAATTTTCAAACGTTGTTCTTGCGGCGTTCATTACATCATGGGCGCGGTTAAAATTGTATGACTTGATGACAAGTGTAGGACGTGATAAGGTGTTGTATTGTGATACTGATAGCATCATGTTTGTACAACGCCGTGATGAAAAATCTCCGCTTACATTAGGGCCCTACTTGGGTGAATTAACTGACGAAGTAAAAGATGGGTGGGAAATAGACAAATTTATAGGTTTGGGGCCAAAAAATTATAGTTACCGTATAAAAGAAATTGGGACGGGAAAATTTGATTATGTGTATAAAATTCGGGGTATCACTTTGGATTATAGAACGCGTGAAGAAATTAATTTTGAGCATTTTTACAACCTGGTTCGTGGAAAAATTGAAAGGAAAACAATTAACATCCCAGGTAGGATTACCCGTAAGCGGGGATTTGCCATCGTTTCGCGTCCTGAAACAAAGACCCATCAAATGGTATCCAACAAACGACGACGATTAAATCCTGACAGCACGACTGACTACAGGACTTTACCCTTTGGGTACCGTGCCTAATGGTTGGCAAATGTGTGAATGTGTGAGTGCATGAATGTGATGTAAATATTTGTATATATCTTGTTAATAAAATTGAACAAACTGTAAATAACTGAATAAATGGTAAAAAATATAAATAGTGGTATGAATGAAAAGGAAACACGTAACAATTATACACTGTATCATGTTATTCCCGGGTATGCTATATTATCAAATTCTTTAAATATTTTACAGCCTCTCATGCCCTAAATAATTTATATTGTAAATATTTTTCATATTGTAAATAATATTTTAAATTATGTTTATTGTATTTAAGACACAATGTGCATATTATTGTAAATAGTTTTATATATTATGAATTTTTCATATGTTGCAAATAGATTTTTTTCATATAGTAAATTTGTAAATACATTTTTTCATATTGTAAATAGATTTTTTTCATATTGTAAATAGATTTTTTCATATTGTAAATAGTTTTTATATATTGCAAATAGATTTTTTTTTCATCTAACGTAAATACCATATTTCAAATATTAAATTAGTTTTGTTAATCAAGTTCAAAGAATCAATAGAACATTGTATATATCATTATATTGAAACAATTGCTATATAGTTTACAATTTTTATTTTTATTATATATCAACATTATTATTTTTATTATATACATTCATTTTTTAAATTTTTATTATATATGTACATTTTAATTTTTATTATATATTTTACATTTTCATTTTATTATGTTTACAATTTTTTATTATTATATATAATTTTTTTATCATTATTTTTACAATAAATTTTTTAAAACTATATTCCTGCCTTTAATTTCTACATCCTATAAAATTAAAAAAGGTACTTAATGCAAAAAGTATGTGTATTCTGTATAAGATAAAGGAAGAATACATATGCTTCATATACTATTATATAAACTTATTTACATACATTATACTAAAGTATGTGTATTCTGCATAACATAAAGGAAGAATACATATGCTTCATATACTATGATATAAACTTATTTACGTACATTATACTAAAGTATGTGTATTCTGTATAAGATAAAGGAAGAATACATATGCTTCATATGTATAAAAATAGTGTAATAATAAAGGCACAATATTTATACTTTTCATAAAATTGCAATATCAAATTCATATATTCACTCAATGAATTATTATTTTATTAAATTCATTAATAATCTGAGTCAAAAAGCCAACCGAGGTTATAAATATATCCTAAAACATGAAATTACAAAATGCGGTATCGCAATATTTGTTTGTTCGCTCAACAAGTTCTTCTACGTCATCATCAATAAACCACCAACCGCAACCAGGAAATAGCCATCGGCAAAATATTATCAAAGGTAAGTAAACTTTCTCTTCTTAATTAGGTTAAAGTATCGGGTACACATACAAAGTGCGCCGAAAATACCATTAGCGTTCACGGCTACCGACCGGCAAAATACATAGCGGGCGGGGCTGAAAACTCGCGACGGTAATGGCGCCAGCGGAAAGCAAACATTCAATACAGTGCGGCAGTCGGTAATATACAAAGTAAATGGGCGGAAAAAGTATAAAGGAAAGTCAAAACATAACCAGACAGTACGGGCGCCAACGGAACCATCTTACACGCGTCATAAGGTAAATAAAAAACAAACAGTGCTTCTGAGCACTGTTAAAAAATGAACAGGGCTTTCTGCGGACTAATAAAAACTGAGCAAGGCCTTCTAAGGGTTGCTAAAAAATGAATAGGGATTTCTAATGCCTAATAAAAAATGAGCAGGGCTTTCTGTGGACTAATAAAAATGAATAGGGGTTTCTGTGGGCTAATAAAAAAATGAACAGGGAAAATAAAAAATGAATTGTGTTTATTTAATGGAAAATCAGGTGAATTATGAGTAAAATTACGTCATTATCGGTCCACAAACAGGTAAAAAAGTCCCTCTAACCATATAAAAACTATCGTAAGCCCGTATATACCTGTATACCTGTACCAAGAATAAAAAAAGGCGAGGCGAAGATTGGGCATGGTTCTACTCCCCGGTGACCCCCGGCGCGGTGCCGCATAGCATGAATTTGGAAATTAAGGCGATCGGAGTTACACCATTGATTTCAGTGACCGCGAAACTATGAATTCAATACTAATATAGGTTATTTTCTACTACTTTTACATGTCCCGGTAAACGACCCCTGAGATCCCCCTGGTTCGAATTTTAATAAAATCGTTTAACTCTGGTCTGGAGCCTGGACCAAGGTATTCGTGACTAAAATTTGGTAACTCCCGGTCAATTTGTCTGGCTCCCAAGCTGGTTCCGGTAAACGCCCCCCTGAGACTCCCTTGGTTCGAAATTTGAAAACAACTTTTCGTCTTGATCTGGAGCCTAGGCCAAGGTACCCCTGACCAAAATTTGGTAACTCTCGGTCAACTCGTCTGGCCCCCAGGCCGCACACAGACAGAAAAACACAAACTCTTTTATTTTATTTATATTAGACAGCTGAATATACCCATTCTTTGCATGGGGGCAGTATTTGGAAGACAACGCCTGTTGAAGTATTACCATTCATTTCTGCGACCGCAAAAACTATGAATCTGACACTAATATCGATCATTTTGGATTACTTTTACATGTCTCGTATTCCAATCAGGTGGTCTCAGGAGGGCGTTTACAGGGGCATGTAAAAGTGGTAGGAAATGGCCGATATTACTGTCGAATTCATAGTTTTAGCGGACTGAAATCAATGGTGAAACTCTGACCGCATTAACTTCCAAATTCACCCTATTCGGGCCGGGGGTCACCGGGGGCGGATACCGCCCCCTGAGACCCCGCTAACTCCCGGCCCGCATACGATTGTAGCTGAATTTGCAAGTCATCGGTAATGAAAGTGTCACCATTGGTCTCAGCGACATCGAAAACTATGAAATTGACACTAATATCGGTCGTGAGTGGGGGGCGCCCAACCCCTCGACTTTTGGACGTCTTTTCCCCTTGGTTTTGCCCCTTGTTGAAGACAATCACCACAGCACTCCTCGAACACCTGACAAGTCCTGCAGTTTCCGGAATTCTCGTGCCGAGTGTTTCTGAGTGAGTACTTTCTTCAAAATAATATTAAAAAATATAGAAAGATTTTCGAGACATTCGAGTCGAGTCGAGATTTTAACCAGCTGTTTCGACTCGAAAATTCGAGTCGAGAAATACGTTTGTCTCGACTCGTCTCGAATTTTACAAAGTGTGTCTCGACTCGAATCTCGACTCGAATTCGAGTCGAGTCGAGTCGAGATTCGAGACATGTCTCGACTCGTGCGCATCCCTAGCCAGGATGTGTGTTTGGGGGGGCAAGTGCTGTTATAGGTACATATAGAAAAATTACAAACAAAAAAATATATAAACATAAAAATATATAAAAAATTACAAACATCAAAGTATCAAAGTACATTATCGGACCGTTTTGGGGGGGGGGACCGGCCCCTCTGGTCACCCCCTTCCCTACGCCACTGGTTCGGGTTGTCAACGATGAATGTGATGCAGCGAGTTCTTCTCACGTCGGACTCGCTCATGTCAACTCTTCGTCAGAGGATATCGCGATCGAGTGCGAGGAAACTCTGCTAACTGCCATTTAAAACTTACTTCAAACTTCATGACAACCCTCAACCCCCGGTGAAAACCGAACCGGTTTTGAAGAAAACCGTAACCGGTTTCGGTGAAAAACCGAACCGGTTTTGGGAGAAAACCGAAATGTCGGTTTTTCGGGTTTCGGTTTTTAGAAACCGGTTTCCGTTTTTATAAAAACCGGTTTTGCCCATCCCTATATAAAGACAACAACTTATCAGCACAGTCAGCAAATGCTCACTTCAGACTTCCTTCTCGGACTTCCGGGAATAAAGCTCTCCTTATCCCACATTGTTTTGAATACAGTGATCCTCTATCTTTCAACCCATATCGATTTCGACTCTCTGCTACAAACTTCATTTTCTAGGTTTTTGGCCAGTTTTTAGGGGTATCTGGACCACTGTGCAGTGGTTATCTTTTTTCTTAATCTGATGATCATAAGGGAAATAGAAGGAATACCTGCTGCATTCTTAGCAAATACCAGAAAGGGGGGCGGGGGGTAGTTCGTTGCATGATATTATAAAATATCGCCGATAGACAGGGTTGCAGAGATACAATTGTGTTGTTTTAAAAATATGGTAAACTAAGCATAGTTGAACTAGTTCAACTAAAAAAGAAGCATAAACTAAGACTTTACAATATAAAATGTCTGTTTTACAATAAATTCACTGAACTTTTCTTTGAAAACAAATCACAACCTAAAAAGTACTGACTAAATTATCTCAAGGTGAAAACAAAGCAGAAACAAGAACCTCTTTTGGTATATTGATTAAGTATCGAGTTTCCATTGACGCCGTTATTTTATTTTTCAGCCTAACGTCTCATGATTATGCACCGAGGCTAAAGGACACAAAAATGAGACAGATCGCAATACTCGAGTAAAGGAAGTTGGAGGAAACGGTAGGATCCGAGAAAACCCACGCACACGGTGTTCACAACAAAGCCTACTTTGCTCGGGCTAGATTCGAAGCAAATACCCCACGAAACAGAGGTTTGACGCCGTTAAGACCAAGTTTTCAAATATATGCTGAATAAGTAAGATTTATTATTATTATTATTATTATTATTATTATTTCGAAAGAGATGTTCAATTTTAATTTAAAGTTAGGTTCGTTGGCCAAACTTTTTGTTATTATTCTACGTCCTAGACATAATTCTTAGTAGTAGTTTTATCAAAATTTCCTTCAATCTTTATTAAGAAGAAAAGACAATATTAAAATTGTATTTGGTACATAGTTTGCACTGCACTTACTAATCGTAAGATTCCGAGTTCAAATTTCCGAGTCCAAACATCCTGGTTAGACCATCCAGGCAGGGGCGGATCCAGGGGGGCGATCGACCCAACAGAAGAAGAAACTTTCTTATTTTATATATAAATAGAACCCATCCCAGAGTTTGGAGCTAGGGATGCGCACGAGTCGAGTCGAGTCGAGTCGATATTTAAGCCTGTCTCGACTCGTCTCGAGAAAATGTTGTCTCGACTCGTGTCTCGACTCGAAAATATGTTGCTGTCTCGACTCGAAAGTCTCTGTCTCGACTCGACTCGAATTCGAGTCGAGACGTCTCGAAATTCGAGTCGAGACAAAATATACGAGTTAAAATAAACGCACACATTAGCCAGACCATTGTGATGACATACCTAATTGTCAGTATGTCGACCTTTGGCACGGATAACAATGGCGACGCGTCTTGGCATGCACGCAATGATCCTTGGTAGGTCGCTGGAGAGAGTTAACATCACATATGCACACACAGGTCACCTAATTCCCGTAAATCCCGGCAAGGGGGCGATACGCCCTGACGTCACGTTCAATCACATCCCAGATGTGTTCGATTGATTTCAGATCCGGTGAGTTGAGGGGCCAGCATATCACTTGGAACTCGCCTCTGTGTTCCTCGAACCACTTCATCACACTCCTGGCCTTGTGATATGGTGCATTATCTTGTCGAAAAATGCCACTACCGTTAGGAAACAGCTCCACTAGACACATGGATGCTTACGTGAATGTTCCTCAGATAATAATTAAACAGCAGCCAGCTTGTCTCCCTTCCGCAGTACAGGTGTCAAGGAGCTGTTCCGTTGGAATACAACGGATTCGCACACTCCCATAGTCATGATGAAGAAGGTATTGGGATTCATCAGACAATGCAACGCTCTGTCACTGTGCCAAGGTCTAGTGGCGATGGTCACGTGTTCATTTCAGTCGTAATTGCCGATGTCATGGTGTTAACATTCGAACATGAATGAGTCGTCGGCTGCGGAGGCCCATTGTTAGGAGTGTTCGGTGCACTGTGTGTTCAGATTAGTGTTGTGAAGGCCTGGGAAAAAACGGAAAGTTTGAGTAAAAAAAACAAACCTTTTTACGGTCTTCCCGAGCTTGGAAAAAACGGATAATTTGGGTAAATTTGAAATTTTCGAATATTTTATTATATTATGCTTTCAAAATTAAAACTATTTTGTATTTACTAGTTTAGAGTTAAGATAATTGAGTACTTATGTTTCTTGAATTAGAACAGGGAAATTTTGTGCACAACTCAATCAAACACGTCAAAGTTAGCACCGTGATAGAATGGAGTTACAAAAGAAACTAAAATATAATCCTAGTTAGCTTAATTAGTATAGACGCATTAAAATCATCTTGAGCAATCTTATGAAGTTCCCCCTTGATGGAAGGGAAGTGTTAATATAACGGGGCCAGAATCATTTTAGTTAATATGTTAAATCAAACATATATTTTATAGAGATATCTTCCTTGTTCTATGTAATATTTCCGGGAATTTTGAATCCACTAGAAAAATCATTTGTTCGGAAATATTGGCAAAAACAAGAAAATATAGTTTAAAAACTATTTTTTGGCCTCATGCTAGTAATCTTACTTGCTGTAACATGTCTGCAGCATATACAGTAGGAAGTCGAAAATCCGAACTAATTAGGACCACAGGTAGTTCGAATTTTCGAAAATGACCAAGAAAATGCAATTTAGGCTTACATATAGTGTACGGTATGTTCTTCTATCGATACAGTGGTTATTCAGTACATACAGTAACTACAATACTGTACGTAAGGCTTCTTACATTTAATGTTTCTGAAGAACCTGCTCGTACACTAAATTACACTGATCTTGTACGTCACACTTAAAACTTATAGGCCTAAGAGAAAATAAAAATAAAAATATGTATGACAAACTTACAAAAAGTAATTAAAATGTTGTTAAATATTGTTACATATATCCATCAATGCACTGAGCAAACAGACACACAAATACAGAAACACTAATTGAAATACAAAGTAATAAGCTACACAATGTAGATAAGTAGGAAAAACATGAATAGGATATTTTGTATATACACAGAAAAAACTGAAAACAATAATAGATATTTAGTATTCTCCTATATACACAAAAAATACACGAAACAATAACAGAAAAGCATGTGAAAGCCGAAAAACGAAACAACAACAGGAATGATCTCTACTAATATTTTATAGCAATATCAACAACGAAATTTAAACATGATTTCTAAGGAGCAAACGCAATTTGAATATATATTATGTTACAGGTGGATGGATCAACATTTAAAGTTTAAACTTAAAATACTGTTAAATTTCTCTGAACGTTGATATATTATTTTTATTATTCTATTGTTCGCTTGTTTCTGTGGTACTAGAGAAGAAACACCTCCTCCAGTTCCCTTCCAGGCGGCAACGTACCAAGAACTGACGAAACGTTGCCACGTTGGACCGCAATGGATATACGTTGGAATAAGAAGGATGCTGAACGAACATCTCCAGAAACGATAGATATGCGTCTGCCTACCTCTCTGATAAAAGTCAAGGCTTCTAGAACCCCATGCTCCACTGGTCTCGATAGCTATTGGAGCAAATATAAATTTATCGAGGAGATTATTGTATTTCCTTTCCTTTTCTGCCTCTCTACGTCTAGTAACTTCTTCAGCATTCACAACGGTCAATGGGAGGCTTGAATGGGCGAATGTGTAAGAACATGTAAAATCCCATACTAGAGATTTGCCTCTCATCCAAGGTATTGTCATGCCATCAGGTCGTTTACCATCCGAATGACAACAGCCTGACGGTTCACGAATCGAAGAAATCCCTGCCGTCGTGAGGGTTTGCAAAATGATGTCATTAACAGATGAATGTCTGGTGTTTCTGCCTATGCTCTTTATGCATGAGAGGCCATGCAGGCCGCGTTGGGTAACTTGATCCCCGCAAGCTGGACAGCGATGTGGCTCACAAACAGCTGAACCTAGTCTTAGGGCTACTGCGATTCGAAAGGTTTCATTAGACACGTGAAGACCTAATTGGGGAGAAGGTAACGCATTTAACCATGCACCAGCATGGGAAGATGACGCAGCAAGAAGTCAACCTTTATCCTCTGGAACAGCAACGGATTGTAAAAGAAGTTTATGGAAATGTACTGCTATTGGTGTGTACCAAGATGCCTGAGAACCTCTTTTGCTGATTTCTGGAAGGTCCGTATCTGTTATATTTATCCATTTGGTAGAGCCTTCTTCACCTATTCCATCTGGGTCCAGGTGGTAGCCTTGAGGAAGGAGAGCCTCGATTAAACGAAGGAATCCGTGGTAGGACGCTAAAAAGGTAGGAATCGCCATATCAACGGTTCATCGAATATCAAGGCCTCCTAATCCAACAGGTAAGGATGCTTGCATCCAAGATTCGTCACTCAAGGAGCAGTTCAAAATTGACTCCAGACCCATTTTGAGGATATGATCATATTTCTTCAGCAGTGGAGTCTCATTCCAAGATGGGAAGCACCGTAGAAAGTAGTTTAGGCGAGGGATTGACAATGAAGCACATAGAAGAAAAAGAGCTCCATGTGCTGAAATCGAGTCAAGACGTGACAGAAAATATTCTAATTTGTATATTTTGTTTGATAGCACGGTTGTAAATGCTTTCTTTGTGAGAGCAGAACCTAGAAGACAAGCATCCTGTTTGCTTAGGCTACGTATTCCTGGGGCAACTTCTCCAAATCTTCTGAATAATTGGTCGGATGTGACTTCATCTGATCCAAGAAAACCAACTTCGCATTTTGAGAAATTCAAATGTAAGCCAAGAGCTGATGCTTTCTCATTTGTATGTGTTAACGTTGAAAGGACTGCCTCAGGTTTGTCAGCAATAGTCGCATCATCCAAATACCAGATGTTTAGTTCAGTATTAATCGAATGTACTAAAGAATGTATTGTTATGGCAAAAATTGCTGGGCCCAAGGGATCACCTTGTTGTACTCCTCTCTGGGATGAAATAGTGTCTTGGCCTAAGAATAGGTTACTGGGTTGAGCGTAACATTGGTGAACATATGGGTATATTGCGGGAAAATATTTCAATACTTCAGTAAGCATGGAGTCCCGGCGAAGTTCATTAAAAGTGTTGCGAAAATCCAGCTTTACGATAGGCTTTGGAGTGTTGTGTGTGGAGGAGAAATATACCCTGGTTGCATGCACGGCTGCTTCGACTCCGTTGGGAAACGGACATATGTAATTGTATGACAAACAATTACATATGAATGTACTTTTGTAAAAACATTGACTTCACTCAACGTCGAAGAACACACTATTGTTTATTTATCGCTAACGTTAAGAAAGCTTCTAGGGACCGCTTTCGGATTTTTGACGTTCGGATTATCGGTGTCCTACTATATATACAATGTATTTCGCTAACGGAAAAATACTTAAAGCAACAGGTTTTAATTATACTTATTAATTTTCTGATTTCTGGTAAAATCCCTCTTTATTCTTTGTATATTTTTCGAATAAATCAAAAAGAGAGATGATCTTATTTACACATACACACATATATACCGCACACATGAGAAATTTGAGCAGCGAGAAATATATTAAAGGGTTAAGTATGTGAAACTTCCGTTCGTTATTATTACAGACTAGCAGAATACCCGTTCTTCGCACGGGGAGAATAGGTTTCATTTTGAACACAAAGAGCACCAAAACTGTCACCAATGAACTTATGGAGCCCCAAAACTATGAATTCGACATTAATATAGGTAATTTTCAATTATCTTTACATGTCACCATCCCCCCTTAGAGTACTAATGGGACTGAATTTGGATTTAAACGGTCGGAAGTGTCACTGTTCATTTCAGCGACCCCGAAAACTATGGATTCGACACTAATATCTGTCATTTTCTCCTCTCCCCTTTCCTCAAGTTGCACTTTAAAGTGAAATGATAAAATCCATCCCGAACCTCATCTATTTTGAAAACTTTATCGAGGTCGGTAAAATTTTCAAAAATTTTGAACCCATTAATAAAAAAATAATTTGTTCGGAAATATTAGCAAAAACCGGAAAATATAATTTAAAAACTATTTCTTCGTCTGATGCTAGTAATTTTACTTGCTGTAACATGTTTGCAGCTTTATACAATGCATTTTGCTAACATGAAAAATACTTAAAACACCAGGTTTTAATTTTACTTTTTTAGTTTTCTGATTTCTGGTAAAATCCTCCCTCTTTATTATTTGTATGTTTTTCGAATAACTCAAAAAGAGATATGATCTTATTTACAGATACACACATATACCGCACAAGTGAGTAAATTTAAGCAGCAAGAAATATATTAAAGGGTTGAATATGTGAAACTTCCGTTCGTTATTATTACAGACTAGCCGAATAGCTTGCACGGGGAGAATACGTTTCAATTTGGACATAAAGGACACCAAAACTGTCACCAATGAGCTTATCAAGCCCCAAAACTATGAATTCGACACTAATGTCGGTAATTTTCAAACCTTTACATGTTCCCGATCCCCCTTAGGAGTACTAATGGGAGTGAATTTGTGGATTTAAACGGCATTTTCTGTTCATCTCAGGGACCCCGAAAAGTATGGATTCGACGGCAATTTTCGATCATGTATATATCTATATCTATATCTACATCTATATCTATCTCTATCTCTATATCTATATCTATATCTATATCTATATCTATCTATCTATCTATCTATCTATCTATCTATCTATCTATCTATCTATCTATCTATCTATCTATCTATCTATCTATCTATCTATCTATCTATCTACATACGTGATACAATTTTAAAGGGCTATAACATCTTAAAATGTGAAGTGTAATTTTATGTTTGTGGAAATAGTTAAGTATCTACATCCATATCAGTGTTTAGCATTGTGATTGTTTCTCTTCTACGCATTTTTTTTTTACACATAGTGCATTTAATAAATAAGCATAGTATTATTTTTTTTAAATGTGTTTTCATTGCATGTATGAATGATATTTTGTGAGTCGTGGTCTATGCGATCATCTGGATGTCTGTGAGGATTTCGAGACGAGACATCCGAACTTCTCGGTGGCTTATGCTCATTTCATTAGTGAGACCAGAGAGCGATCCGGGAAAAGTTCTGTAATCCCTTTTTGGAAATGTTCTTTAATGTCTTAACCAGGTAAGTTCAGATCTCCTTAAAGTACTTGTTATTGGGACGGCAGGCGGCAGATCCGGAAAGCGGTTACATCTTTGTAAATTCGAAACACGACAATGTACAGCCGAAGAATCAGATGTAAGATCGAACATACAGAGTGTGTATCATCTTTCCAGTCCTTCCTTGAAATTGCACTTCCGACAGGGCCGTCGCGTGGGCGCAGCGACCAAGGGGGGTGCCGAGACGACAAATCAGTAAAATTTAAGGAATACAGATTATGTTGGTAAATTAATTTTTATTTAAAAAATATGTTAATTCAGATATTTTAACAATGATCAGGTCACGGCTAAGTAAAATTTATTTATTTCACAAGGACAACACAACAGACTTAATGCTCAGTTATAAAGTCGTGTACATAATTATCTGACATACACTATTATACATACACAAATATACGTCGTTTAATTATGCAGAAGTTATCGCCTGACAATTGTTTTGAACTTGTTTGCGGACATAATAAATACATTCTACATGAAATCTAATCATTTCACGAGCTCCTTCGTGGCTAAGCGGCTAGCATGGAAGACCCGGGTTAGTTTGCCGGCGGGAACTCATGTGGTTCGGACTCCACGTTAATCAGTACGTCATGTCTCATATAGTCTCGCTGCTGAAAGGGATGCTAAACTCAAAATAAACACAACTAATCATTTCGTCATATGAAGCACACATTCTATACAGAGGAGAGTTGTGTAGTATGTTACGTTTTGCTTGTCTACAATAGAATATCCCAATGTTTGCTGTTCTAGTCTTACCTATTGGGACATGTATTAATACTTCTGAAACTAATTCTGGACAGTCAATTTTACCGTTTAATAATTCATGTAAGAACAACAGATCAAACATCCATCTCCTCTTTTCAAATGTTTGGAAACTAAAATTTGTTACTAAGTCTTCACAGGAGCATACTTTGGGCAGAAACCGGTTTTCTTGTATGAAAGTATTTTTAAAAATTTAAACTGTGCATTTTCTATTGCATCAGAGTATTTAGTGACATTTGGTGTCCATAAATTACAAAAGTATTCTAATTTTGACCTCACAAACGAAGAATATAACCTTATAAATGTTGATTCTTTGAAGAAATCCTGCCCTATCCCATAAGTTAAACCTAGGTTTCTACATGCACTACTCGTTATCGCGTCAATGTGTTGACCAAAGGTTAATTTGCTATCAAATATAACTTGTAGATCTTTGATAGTATTTGAGGTAGACAAGGAAATGCCACTTACTGTATAGATAAAGTTAATTGGATTTTATTTCTTCGTGAGAGATACAGATTTACATTTGGGCACATTTAGGACTAATTTATTCTTATCACACCATATTTTAATTCTTTGTAGATCCTATTGAAGTTTCACGCAGTCATCAATTGAACTTACTTTGGCGTATGATTTGAGATTGTTGGCAAAATAAAGAACTTGAGAAGCTTTAATACACAGAGGAATATCATTAATAACAAGAAGAAAGAACAGGGAACCTAGATTAAGTCCTTGAGGGACTCCCGGTACTGCAGTTGAAAATTATCGGTAACGTAAAACATCGTCTAGGATTATTCAACTGGAACTCTCTCCAGCCCTCTGTGAGAAGAGTTTTTTTTTTTTTTTTTAAATATAGGAATTTAATATTTGTATATTCTATGCTATTACTATGTTGATGTGTATAGATTTCAAAATAAACAAGAATAGCACTCGATTTCAATAATTCAGAATCATGTTTTCAGTAACTTCTATGTTTTAACTACAAAAGCCATTCATTTTAAAACATAGACATAATACTAACTTCTTTTATGTTACATTACGATCTTACATTCCATATTAAGTCTAGGAGTACAGAATAAACTCTGGTTGTTTCTCATAACACACTGGGCATGAGGGGGCGCCTATTAATTCTCGCCCCGGGCGCTTACAGCTCACGCGCCCTCCCTGACTTTCGGTATCGGTAAATTGTATTCAAATTCTTAAAACAAGGTATATGATGAAATGTAAAGACTTTTTAAAACTTAGTTGTAATGGCTTTGATGGTATAAATCTTCTATACAATGTGAAGAAGTTAATGTTTAAATATTCAGATTTATTACTGGTGATTGTTCTACTTGCTGCTTCGTTTTTTGTAAATTGAACAATAAATCAATTTAGTAATGTTCGCATAAGTAGGTGATCAATAATTTTTGATTGTAAATTTTAGGAATAGTAAATAATCTCATTTGAACTCTTGTTAGTGAATATTTTGCAGATTACTCTCATTACTTTTACCGATTGTAAGACAAAAACTTGGTTTTGTAGGAATCAATTTCACACGTAATTTCAATGTATCAATTCATAATTTGTCTTTATTGAAAATATCATAATGAAGATGTCCAAGCATGTCACATTTCACACTATGTATTGTCAGTTCATATCGTCATTTAAATCCTTTGTTCTTATTAATTGTTGCATTCACGTGACCAGTATATCTGGAAAACGCATTGTATATTGTACAGAGTGGTCACAAAATCCAGTTACCGCCTATCGCGTATCCACAGATTCATTGGTGGTCGCATTGTATTAATGTGGGATCATGCCAGAGGAGAACTTTGAGGTAGTGTGACTGCTTTTTACTATTTATTTCAGTCTCTATGTGTACACCATCGTATTGTGCCGGTGCTGTGTCATCAGTTATAGCTCAGAATTATTTCTAAAATACTCATTCAATATACGCAACAATTGGGGATGAAACTGATGCACAACACGGTACTTAGCTGTAAAATTACGGTTGAATTTAAATGAAATTCAAATGTTTCTATTTTGAGAATGACTAGTTGTGGAAAAGGTAAGAGAAAGAGAAAGGATTTAACTAAGATAAAGGAATGAGCACTAGCCTGATAGATCCAACGAGGCTGACGTCGTCCTGGTCATCTGGAACGATGAATGTCTTTCTCTGGAGGAGCCTGGATAAACTGGAGTCAGACAACGTCTGGATCTCTATCCTGTTGATCTGCAAGGGGCGTCGAGTTCTCTCTTGACAATGCGTCTTCTACGATGTTATCCTACACCTTCATTCCACTAGTCTTATGTCAAGCTCAATGTATCTGCGGTGATGAACCAATAGAATGGCATTCTTGAGTTATGGAGCTGGTTGTTCTCCAATGGTGTGATCCGCTTCTCTCGTCGATCCTACACCTATCCTATCCGTGTGTCGAATACCCCTGTTAATCTGTCCTCCGCGGTTTTGTTTGGTTGCAAAATTATAAGTCTGGAGTTCAATGAATGGGGAAGTATCAGGCTGTGCGAAAAGGTATGCGGAAAGGCAAGAAGGAAACTAGTCGTGTTTATTAACAATTTCAAAAATGACAATTAAACAATTAACAAATACATGCTTATTCAAACTGTCTGCCAATGTACATTAATAAAAGTTTTGTTCCGTTGGATTTTAAAGAGTTCATGATTTTGTCAAAGATAATCGTAAAAATAATGAAATAGAACTTAACAAATTAAGTTAATAGTTCGCAGTCATCTCACTGTCAGATCACTGTAATTACACAGATATTTTACTGTATTTATAACAGAGCATGATTCCCCTCCATGTACGATGTAAAATTGTCTCAACATTGGTGGCATGATGGCAATAAATGCACGTCGAACAGCATTCTTAAATTCACCACTAATTCGTAACGTGTTTAATGAACTCCCATAATGCATTGTCTCAAGATGACTTCAGGTTGGCCACTCCAAAGATACAGGGAAATAGATAGCACCACGTCGAATCCATTTATCAGGAAATACCTGATAGAGATATTCTCTAACGTCAATAGCATAATGGGCTGGTGCTCCATCCTGTTATGACCATACACGACCGAGCAGCCTCCGATCTTGCAGATATAGAATAAACCAACCAGGTAACATGGTTTCTTACCCCGTGAAATTATTGGTTTTGGTGGGGAAGGTTTCTGAAACCTTACAATGAAATCATGTTCAATATATCTAATTGATTTTGCTGTATGGGGACGTTCGTAAGTCTACGTGTTCATTACGATCAGTTCTTTCATGGTATAAGTTGATTCATCAGGAATGATTTACATGCATATCTGCACCAGCAACAATAAGAAACGACAATTCATTAACATTTATGAAATACATAGGTGTAAGGGAACTTGGTAATCACTTTATTTTATTATTGTGATCACTGTAGACAATAATTTTGCTGTGTCACTATAATTTAAGTTATTCAATGTACATACTATACGAATGATTATATCATAGAAATGAAAACGGTTTGTAGTTCAGATGGATTTGCGCTTCATTAAACATAGTAATTAGAAAATAATATACAGGTTATCTGTTGCGAGGAAAATGAATTATTTCACAATTTTTGCTTGAATGTAATATAATATATGTAGTATGAGATTCAATATAATCATCACTGCTATTTAGTACGAATTCTGCTCGTGAATTTTCAGCTATTGAACTAATTAGTTTATAACCAATATAATGATTGTCCAGAACACTTGTTTGTGCTGATAACATTGATGAAATATTCAATCCATTTTTCACACATTCACAAAATTGATGATGTAAGGTCATTGTTTCTTCTTAATAGAAAAGATATTTGGTGCTAATAATAATATACTCTTCTTTTTTTATGTTATTTCTCTTTACATGATTGATGTTGGTGGATTAAGGTCAAACTCAAACTGAGAAACACGGTCACGCTTCTTGTTAAAATACCCACTTCCTAACATGGTCTTCAGCCTATTCATACCTTTTTCTTGCAAATTCGACTTTGCTTCGTGCATATGTTGATTTCAATTATTCTTAAAGTGGCTGCTTTGACACTGCTACCTTACTGATAAGTTTTTCACTAGACTTGATGACTAGATACTATCAAGAATTAGATAGGGAGCAAACATCGTGTCCTTGGTTTTCGTGAGTTCTCCCACTTCCTCCCATATTCTTCATTCCAGTAGCGCACTCATTCTAATCATCGCCGTCTTATTTAGCCTACACGGCAAGAATAACCCCTGGATGTAGAACTGAAATATTTAATTCATTTCAATAATTAGGCCACAATTTTTTCAATTCGTTCACTATCCCATAACTTGTTCACGAAACATAGACCAAACAAGGCAAGCAACTTCATACTGGCTCTCCGCATTCAAAATTTATAAATTACGTACAACTAATAATTAGGTAACAATTTGTTTTCTATGTCCCATAATTTGCTCAGTCTTAGATTGGAACATATCGAACAATTAGGCCTAATGATAAATTTTGGACAGAGACGGAATTTTGATTGATTTTGCCGCATTAAGTATTTGCGAAGTTGACGCCTTATTTTCGTGGAAGGCAGACTCGGACTGGCCTGCCGGGACCCTCTCTTAATAAATAATAATGAATATTGAATAACATGGAAAGTAAGATAAAACATTGAATGTAGTCTTGGGGTTCCATTATTGGAATGAAAGTATCAGTATTATAAAGGCCTGTTTGGGGCCTAACACGAATATATTTTAACAATATGTAAGATGGGGTCCCAGCATCATATTATCTAAATGTATATTGGATTCCCATGAATGCCAAAATGATACTGACTTTTATAAAGTCCTGCTGGGGCCCTCTGTTAGTTGTTTGACATGTTATTGCAACACCGTAAAGAAACAGAACAGGTCCCCACCCAGGGTCCCAATTACAACACGTAAATGAAGCTCGAAATAGAGTGTCATTACAATAAGCAGAATAATAGTAATAAAAAAGAATGAAACTTAGTATACTTTGTGAGGCTTCTAGATGCTCCATGGGAAAGTGAGATGACGCCCTCCAAGTGAGACTCATGCCGTGGCCCTATACCCCCCAGTCCGAGACTGGTGGAAGATCCTTTCTATTAATAAGTGTGAGCAAATTATGGGACATAGTAAACAAGTTGGAGCAATTTAAGTCTTATATATGAATAGTGGTTTCAATTTATTTTGTTATATTGAATATGAAAGAGTCAAGTTAGCTCCACCAACCTGGTACCGCTTTTTTAAATAAATAATTTAATTACACAACATAGCCTTGGAACGTAAAACTGAGAGATTTCATTTCATCTATACAAAAAAGGTGAACCAAAAATGAGACACAGTGAACGAATTATAATTAATTATTGGTGGTAGTTCGGATTGATTTTCTGATACTGAATATGCAAGTGTGAAGTTGGTTCCACAAACTTGTCTTAAACGTTCTCTTTGCACAATTTGTAGGACATAGCAAACAAACGGGCAACCTAATTTTTTATTGTGGCTTCCTTTGACTACATGGAATTGCGTATGCAGTCAAGTTGACCCCACCAACAAATATGAGACGCTTTTTCTATAAAAAGTCGTAATAAATTGTGAAGATAGTATACAAATCAAAGAAGATATAATTTAATAATTACATGAGTTTTCTTGTAGTACTTGTGATTCCCGACAGAAAATTCTATCCTTGTCCCATTATTAGTGTCTACTCTACGATACGTTTGATGACAGACCTGAAAATTTTTTTTCCACAGTGAACAAATTGAAACGAATTATGTTCTATTTCGTGAGGTTTTCTACAGTTATTCCATTAGTAACAATTTGGGCCTTATGCAGAGTTGTTTTGACGTATGATTAGAGTCATATTAAAAGCTTGACTACTGCAGGAAACATATGTTACTCGAACTCTCTAGTATGGCACTAATCACCCGTCAGAATGACTCTGCATAAGGCGGTTTATGTCTAAAGGACCCATACGATCTTTATGAGAATTGGATTTCGGTGGAATTGCTTGACTCGTGATATGTTGTGCATATTGTGTTCCTGAGAAAAAGTCTCAATGGGCACAACTACCAATTACTGACCATTTGGCCACTTTTTTTGAAAACAGCCTACGAAATTCTGGATTTCGGTGAAAATGACTGAAACCGTGATATGTTGTAGGTACTGTGATCCTGAGAAAAAGTCTCACTAGGGAAGTACATGAGGAGGTACGCGGGGATCTTTATGGGTTATATATCGTTGGAAAGGTCACACCGAGTATACCTCACATATGAAATATCTCGCTTGAATGGGATCTGTAGGAGGCGTGGCGACCATTTGAAGATCAGAACAAGACACGCTCCAAAACACCAGAAAACATGGACAAAATAGGAAGCTATGATGTAATTGTTTTGAGACGTAGTATACATAGGTTTGAAAGGTAGCTAAATACGAATCTAACATCAAATGTTTACAAATCAAAATGGTGGATCCAACATGGCGGACACAAATTACATAAAAACAAGATATGGATCTAAGATTCGGTATATAGAGACACTCGACGTCGCTATGAATGAATCGGATACCAAAAAGTGTAAGATTCAAAATGGCGGATATCATTTTATAGTTTCATCATTATTTGTTTTCCATCGTTTTATAGCTTCTCTTAGTATTTGGTAGTGGATTGGTTCTTCTAGTGCAAGCACCTGTAAGGATTCTATCGATAGTGTTTTGAATATTCCTATTGTTCTAATTATAACTCCTCTCTGAACTCCGTTTATTTGTTCCCTTAATTTTTTATTTGCAAATATTCTGTGAGCCCAGATGCTGGCACAGTATTTTACTGTTGGCATTATTACAGCATTGTTGTACGTTTGTAGGGTCTTTTTGGGTATCTTATAGTCTTTTCTTGCAATTGTGAGTATTTTATGTGCTACTTTCTTTCCTTTGTCAGTTACGTTTTCCACATGTTTAGCATAGTTCAATTTATCGTCACTCCATACTCCCAAATACTTGAATTCTTTCACTCGTTCAATTTTTTGGTTGTTAATCTTTAATATTGGATCTCTTTGTATAGATTGCCCGAATATCGTGTATTTAGTTTTATTTCCTGATAGTTTCAGTTTATTTATTTCGCACCATTTTTGAAGCGTGTGTAAGACTTGGTTCCCTTTCCTCTCAATTTCGTCTCTTGATCGTGCTGATACGACTATTGCGATATCGTCTGCATAGCCGACTGCTCCTTCCGTGTCTTCCGTAATTTCCAGTGTTTTTAGGCAGGGTTCGATAACGATGTCCCACATCGTTGGACCGCATATGGATCCCTGTGGACATCCCTTTGTTGTATATGTGGTAATGTTATTATTTAGTACCTTGTAAGTGACCTGTCTTTCGTTGCAGTATTCTAACATTAGTTGGTATAGTGATTTAGGTACTTTCATTTCTTTCATTTTTTAAAATTGTTTGAAGAGTGATGGCCACCACAAATTGTCAAAAGCTCCACTGATATCAACATAGATTACTACCTGGTACTACCATGAGCAAAATAAATGACGCGTCTCTTTATTTTGAATTTTTTGAAAATATCTCTGTTTTCTTTATATGTTCGAAATTTCGGAAGGTTTCCCCAGCAGGACAGGTTAATAACAAACCCGTTTTTAATATTTGTGTTAGATATTAGCTTAAAATAAATAAATTAGAAGCAAAAAACATTAAATCGACAGAAATCTCGAGAATTACCAACTCTGCTAAAGTGGGAAATTTTCAAGAACGCGAGGGAATTCTGCAGTTCAACACGAAGCAGCGACATCTATGTCACTGAGAGAAATGTGGATAAAATCTACAAACGAAACTTTTAACGAAATATTTCTAATATGTCTTATTTCGTGCATTATCTGCAAACTCCAAATATATGAATATATGCCAAGTATTAACGTAAAGATAGAGCAAAAAGTGGAAATTGTCTATGGAAAAGGACGAATTGGTAGCGCGACCGTAATGAAAGATCGTCTTTACCGTAGAACAGGGTCAGTTCACGTAAGGAAACAAATAATTCAGTTAGTTAAAGCAACTAGTCTGTATGCGGAAGGTAGCGGGTTCGAATCCAGATGGAAATGCAGTTGTCATTTTTATTATTATGGTTACTTTATTTATTTTTTTATGTGGGAAAGAATCAAATTGTAACATATGTGTAAAATTCATGACGATACCAAAAAAAAAAAAAGAAAAAATGTCGTTGTCGCACTTGAATTAGCATCCCTAATTTTGTTTGCAAAAAGTTTAGTAATTATTTCCCCTGTGCTCACTGCTCACTATACGTAATGATCGCTGGCGCGTTGTTTCCCAGTAAATGTTAATCCTAATTTGGAGAAGTTTCACAATATTTCTCACTAGATAGTCTTCTATCTACTTGTTTGGATATTTTGATAACAGATTTGCCTGTTAAATGTTTAATTTTCCCTAGATGTTTAATTACGGAAAAGTTTTACAATGTATTTGTATTAAATTGAAATTGTTTTGAATTTACCACATGAGATAAGTAGCTTGAAGGAGGAAAACTCAAGTAATTGATATTCTACGTAAAAGCTACCTATTGTAGAATGATGATACTTCTTGCCATCAGCAAATAATCTTCACGTTAGAGAGTCAGACAGAAAAAAAATCTGGTTTTTCCTCCCTATGACCACCCATCCTAAACCTCTACATTCCATTGTTTATCTCACATAATTTCGGTGCTCCAAAAATATTCATATAATAATAATAATAATAATAATAATAATAATAATAATAATAATAATAATAATAATAATAATAATAATAATCCTGAATATGCCATCCTTACATAATTTATGGATATCTTAGTTTCTTAGTTTAAATCTTAGATATCTTAGTCTAAAGTGCTTTCTTTAGTAATTATTTGAACAACCATGTAGGAGGGGGTACGGCGTTTTATTTTGCCCCTCTCATTTCAGTACCCTTCCAACAGAAAGTAATTTCTCATAAGCAGGGTAGACAAAATGAATAAGAAATATATTTACAGCATCCTCTCCCCTTTCATGATTGGAATATCACGTAGCATTTTTTTATTCTACCAAAGATGGCCTGTGCGGTTAGGGGTAGGTAACTAAAGAAATACCTAATATATAGCGCCCCTTGATTGTAATATTACCGCTTCTTTATTTGTACGAGGGAGCCCCAACAAGGTGATAAAAAGAATAGGAAAAATGTCTATTGAATCCAGTGGCGGATCCAGCACAAACTTCTGGAAGGGGGGTAGTGAAAGATTCTTTTGATGATGTGAAGCTGTCACAAATTACCACTTAACTAAACTAAACATAATAGTGGGGTGAACTGGAACCCAGTCAGTTTAAATTGATGTAAAAGTTTAATTTTTGGCTTCATATTAAAGTTTTGGTTTCAAATGAAAATTTCAGTCCCAGTGGTCAAGGATCAAATCTCCTGGGGCTCTTCAGTGTAGGCTAATACGGGCCCCTTATGAGAAAAGGCAAAAATATTAAAATGTTTCTAACGTTCCAATTTTTCGTCTATTTTAAAGAATTGTTGGGCTTCGTATTAAAGTGTTGGTTCCAAATGGCAATTTCAGTCCGATGGAGAATGATCAAATCCTGGAGTCGGGGGGCTCATCAGTATAGTGTGCTACGGCTCCATTATGGGAAAAGGCAAAAATATGAAAATGCTTATAACTTTCGAATTTTTCGTCTATTTTAAAGAAATTATTGGCTTCATATTAAAGTATTGGCTTCAAATGACAATTTTAGTCCTTGTGGACAATTATCAAATCTCGGAGGGCTCTTTGGTGTAGGGGTTTCGGCTTCTTTATGGGACAAGATTCACGTAATTGATATTACAAAATTGTTTTGTATACATTAGTGTAAACTTGCACCATTTGGTTAATTTTACCTCTTATATTTTGCAGATTTCAAATTCCAAGCATAGTTACTTCTCAAAGCTAAAAGCCACTTACTAGTTTCATTAAAAGGAAATGTCTTTTATGAAAAGTTGTCATGGAGTAGACGAACGAACAGGCACCCAAACATTGGTTGAGTCGGACGGTTGAAACTCGTTAAGCTCACTTCAATTATTATTATTATTATTATTATTATTATTATTATTATTATTATTATTATTATTATTATTATTATTATTATTATTAATAATAATAATAATAATAATAATAATAATAATAGAGCATTCATGGGGTCCGTGGCTCGACTCCACTTCGCGCCAAGTGAAATTTGAGGTAGACAAATACCGTGTGCATGGGTATGGGTTTTCTTGGAATTTTCCATTTTCCTCCCACTTTCTTCATTTCATCATTTCATTCATCATCATTCTCCCTTAGCGTAGGTGCATAATCGTGCAACGTTAAACTAGATATTCCATTTAATTTTAATTTCAATAATAATAATAAACAATTAATTCAACTGAAAGAACTGTAATTTATGTTGACGGCAATTATCATAAATATGCAACTATTATAAAAACAATGCTTTCAGTAGAAAGATAATCCTTCCCAAGTGTTAACGAATGCGCACGAGATAAGACATGTCTCGAGAAAGAGAAGAGACGCGCTTTGTGACATCCAAAAGAAGACGTAACAAATGTTTTGGACACGAGATAGCTTTTAAAATGTCTCGTCTTGTCTGGAATGTCTCGAAAACAAAAGTCTAAGGTTTAAAATTATTTTTAAAGATCTATTCTCTCAAAAGTAGCTCTCTGCCTTAAAATTAATAACGGCATTTGTGATTTTTTTAAAAAAATAAACAATGTCTAAAGTTAATAATTAACTTTTCGAAAAGAAGCTTCATTAAGGGTGAACCTGAAAGATGTCCACAAACTTCGGGAGATGATTCGTGACATCAAAAGGAGACAAATAGCCCTCTTGTAGTTTTCGAGTTCAGCTTCGTTGTCGAGATACAGAGTTGCCAACTGGTCGTGTTTGAGAAACTCACTGGAAATAAATTCAACTCCAAGAATAAGCTACTACAGGTCAATTGACTTATACCATGCTGCAAGGTTAAATATTTGTTTATGAAGTGTGTACAAAATTTGCCAGTGTCCTTTCTGAGAACATCGTCGAGTAAAAGTCACCTCCAAGAATAAACTACCCCTCGTAAATTTTTCTAAGAGAAATATCGGATACTGCAATATAGGGTTGTTAATTAAATATTGATTAATGAAAAATAAACAAAATTGTTAAAACCATTTTGGAGAAAATAGCTTTTTTCGATTTTCGGCTGTTAGTAAACCACACTTATTTTAGGTGGTAGGAAAAAAATGGGAAAAATCTCCTGTAGGAATACTATGTAAACCCTAAGTTTAAAATTTGGTGTAGATGCGTTGAACGGTATGGCCTCTAGGCGAGTGCACAGAAAAGTGTACCGAACCGATGGACCGGAAGGACGGGTATCGAAAAATCACATTTCCGGTATGTAGACGCCATGAAGTATGTAAATCCGTTGAAATCTGAATTTGATATACTATTTTCACAATCACCATATTTTCTTCTCTCTTTTGTCGCTCGAAAAAGAAAAGCCTGAGTTTACCACAAAAAACTAGGGTGTTTACCAAAATATATTCAATTACAGGGCCACCGCACTAAACTTTTTCAATTCAATTTCTTAACTGTGTTAGGCCGCAGTTGTTACTGAAGTGTGTATTTGGATAATATGAAAAAAATATCGTATTATTCAAATACATCGAATGTCAGATTATCGAATAAAAAACTTCGTTTGAAGAAAATCCACACTACAAAACTAACTCACACTTTGAGCACATTTTCATTAGACATATAATAGAGCAATTAATGCAATAATTGTTTATGAAATATGAAAAAATCAAATGAGTCATTTTCGAGAAAGTCGTTCAAAAAGAACAAGTCAGAAGTAACCTACCTCTTGTGAATTGTTTCGAACAATGAGTTAAGATATACTTTTGCTTATTAATGAAATATTTATTTGCGAAATTTGAACAAAATCGCCTGTCGTTCGAGAAAATTGTTGGGAAAAACCTTGACCCCCAAAATAATCTATCCGTCGTAATTGTTTTTCATAGAAATGACTTATACTAAAATATAGGGTTATTAATGAAATATTTATTTATGAATTATCAATAAAATTGTCCACGTAAGTTTTGAGAAAATCGTGAGGGAGAAATAACTCCCCGAATAAACTATCTCTTGAGGATTCTTTCAGGGCAAGCAAGTTATTCCATATTATTAGGTTTTTAATGAAATATTTATTTCTGAGTACGAACAAAATTGCTTGATTCATTTTAGAGAAAACCGTGGAGGAAAAACACCCCCAAGAGTAAACTACCCCTCGTATATTTTTTTCAGGACAAACGAGTTTTGCCATATTGTTCGGTTATTAACGAAATATGTATTTTTGAAATACGAATAAATTCTTTTGAGTCATTTTTGAGAAAATCACCCAGACAACACACTCCATCTGACAAGAATAAACTACCCCTCGCATTTTTTTTTTAGGACAAACGAGTTATTTATGCCATATTGTTAAGTTATTAATGAAATATTTATTTATGAAATATGAACGAAAACACTTGAGTCCATTTTGAGAAAATCACTGAGAAAAAACTCACCCCTAAGTATAAACTACCCCTTGTAGATTTTTCTCAGATAAATGCCTTATACCACAAAATAGGGTTGCTAATTAAATATTGATTTATAAAAAAAGAAAGAAAACAAGATCGTTAGAGCCAGTTATTAGAAAATATATTTTTTCTATTTTCATCGTACAGGAAACTACCCTTGTTTTGGGAGTAGGAGGGAAATAAAAGAAACTATAGGAATTACTATGAAAATCTTAAACTAAAATTTGGTGCAGATAAGTTGAACGGTTGGCCTCTAGGCGAGTGCACAGAAAAGTGTAGCGAACGGACGGACGAACAGATGGACATGTATCAAAAAATAACTTTTTCGGTATTAGGGGCTATAATACGTGTAAATTCGTTGAAATCTCAAATTTGTTTTTTTTCGATCACCATACTTTCTTCTCTCATTTGTCACTTCAAAGTAAAAGGAACTCAGAACTACAGATAAGAGACACCTACTTTTACACATAGACATTTATTGATTTAAAACTGTTTTAGTTTGTCATTTCACTTCCAATTGAAAGGTTTTTCCATGACTAACGGCATACCAATGACGAGACGGAAGTTTTGAGGAAGTAAATGCATTCAGAAGTCTAGACTACATTACGCCTATCAGCCTGTTTTTACTTCTGCAATTGTTGACAGTTGTAATTTCGTCCAAACGCTACATGAAATAATTCTTGGTTGACGTCATTGTGTTACTATTTTAGTATTGTTCTCTTCAGACTTGGTTGAAGTTTTGTCTTAACGGTTATACATTTTTTCTTTCTTATTTCATCGTTACACATAAGAATAAAATGTTCTGATGAGTGGATAAATTCGAACCTACGAACATTGAGTTTTCATTCTTCCAACACATTACCAATGGACCAAGCTTTGTCTTCACGTTAACGCACGGTTACAGGGTTTATTACGATTTAAATAAAATGGCTGGCTGTGAGTTTCCTGCCCAAATATTTCGATAAAAAATTTTCATTGCTTCGTAGATACGTAGAGCAATGTTTAGATACACATTTTAGGATAGTGCATTTTAGTGTATATAATAATTTCATGCCAGATAAAAGCTAGATAAG
The DNA here is from genome assembly GCF_964235325.1 of Thermobia domestica. Taxonomy (NCBI): domain Eukaryota; kingdom Metazoa; phylum Arthropoda; class Insecta; order Zygentoma; family Lepismatidae; genus Thermobia; species Thermobia domestica. Next base: position 311,241,886 of record NC_137454.1, on the reverse strand, counting down.
TTTTGATAAAATGTTTCATATGTAGTTCTCAATAATAGGCTTGCTGTTCGGGGTGAAGTTTCAAGGTTCAGCATTGACTAGCAGTTTTTGCTATTAATATCCCTTCTAACAATATTGGCAGTGGACAAAAGTTAGCCCGTGTTGAAGCTTTTTGATCCTAATTTAATTATTTTACTTTATTAATTAACGAATATATTGAAAATTGTCAGCAGGCACGTATACAGTAATTTATTTCGGAAGGGGCCCGACTTCAATATTAGGATAAATTATAATAAAATTTTAAAATATAATCCCAAAAATTAGGCTAAATTTACAGAAAAGTTGGGATTTCAGAGGGGGTCCGGACCCCCTGTACCCACCCCTAAATGCATCCTTGTTTGTCAGTAACGTTTCCTCATTTTGAAACCCTCAAAAACTTCAGATATATAAAGGGAAAAGAGTTATTTTCGATAAAATATCACTTCAAGGAGACGCGACAGTTTTATTGCACATGGTGGTATTCAACGTTCACAAGGGCAAGAATTCCTTCCCTTTTATTCTTTTGCTATTGTGCTCTATCGAAAGGTTAGGTTTGTAAAATATTACTCTTACAAACAAGCGTGATTGGCAGATAGGAATACTGAACAGAACTCCACAGAAATGCATGCTGAACTTACGTTTATAGCTACTCTTTGGTGATTTGGCCTCAAGGTCAATCGAGTGGTAATTCAGTTCCGTCTCTGTTTTTGAGCCATGTTCGTATTACTTCGAACATTTTTGCTAATGAAAAGCATGCCTCGTAATATACAGAGTTCTTTCGCGTAAGAAATCGAAACTCAGTTGGTCACAGCAACTTTTGTTACCTAACCATAACGGCCTAGGGTCGTCTTCAGTAGAATAAAAAATGTTACGTGATATTCCATTCACGAAGGAGGAAAGGTTACTTTAAATATATTTCTTATTCATTTTGTCTTCTCTGCTTGTCAGAAATTATATACTTTCTGTTGGGACGGTGCTAAAAAGAGAGAGGGGGGAAAATAAAACTTCGTGCCCCCTCATACACTTTAAATTTTGTTACATGGTTGCTCAAATTATTACTAAAGAAAGCACTTTAACCAAGATATCTAAAGTTACATTATGTAAGGGTGGCATATTCAGGAATAATAATAATAATAATAATAATAATAATAATAATAATAATAATAATAATAATAATAATAATAATAATGATAATAATAATAATAATAAATTTCTTTGGAGAGCCGAAATTATGTGACACGAATCAGCTTTAAGATGAATGGTCATAGGAGAGGAAAAACAGGGTTTTTCTCTGTCTGATCAACGTAAAGATTATGTGCTGAAGTTAAGAAGCATAATAATTCTACAATAGGTTGCGTTTACGTAGAATATCAGTTACTTCAGTTCTCCTCCTTCGGGCTACTTACCTCATGTGGTAAATTCAAAACAATTCCAATTTAAGACAAATACATGTAAAACTTTTCTGTAATTAAATATATATAGGGGAAATTAAACATTTAATAGGGAAATCTGTTATCAAAGTGTCCAAAAAAGTAGATAGAAGACTATCAAGCGAGAAACATTGTGAAACTTTATAAAATTCTCCAAATTAGAATTAACATTTACTGGAAAACATTCGTTATGCACCAGTGAGCATGTAGTGAGTAGTGAGCACAGGGGAAATTATTACGAAACTGTTTGCAAACAAAAATTAGAGACACTAATGCAAGTGCGAGAACGGCATTTTTTTGTATCGTCATGAGTTTTACACATATGTTACAATTTGATTTTTTCCCACATAAAAATAAATAAAATAACCAATAATAAAAATTACAACGGCACTTCCATGGGGTTCGAACCCAATACCTTCGGCATACAGACTAGTTGCTTTAACTAACTTTTTTTTAAATACTTTATTTTACTCTTATTTAGCAAATTACATCAGAAAGGATTAACAAAGAAAATTGTACTGTGAGCATCAAATTATACCAACAACAAGAAAAGTACAATTGACACATCAATAAATTGCTGCTAGAAAATTAGCAAACTTTTGTTTACGAATTGAAAGTGCTAGAGTTTGCATACGGAACAATAATTGATTGACATACAAAGTCACATTATTATTAAAATCATTACATAAAAGAATATCGATAGTTTGGGACGTGATGCATAAAATTGCGTTATGTTTAGTGCTGGGATAAAATTGATAATCCGGAAGCAGCATGAATAACGTATAGTGAATATTAGAAGGAGTTGTTCTGCAGATACGGGCAATGATTTTTTGATAATGAAACCATATAGCTGTGTTTCGTGAGCAGCTTTCGAGCCGGTGTTGGAGAGTATCGAGAACATAACAAGTACCGCAGAAAGAAATATTACAAATACCCAATTCATAAAGTCTCCCGTTAGTAGGATATATATTATGAACAACACTGTACCAAAGAGATTGCATGGCAGGAGACAATACCGGAGTATGAATGTTTCCCAGATTTTCTTCCAGTGTGTCATTGGGTAATGTTCTACAATACGGGGAACCGAAGTTGTGGTGCCATGATAATGATTATATAATTGTCTAACAGAAAGATATTCAAGGTGACTCCGTGCGATAAGCGAGTAACTAATATCAAGAAATACGTCCTTGAGGTATGGCACAAGGGAAATCCAAGGTTGTATATGCAGGGGAGCTTGTAACTCAATATGACGTAGTGGTACACATAACGCCTTGCTGGAAAAGGATTCGGAGTAGGAGCATAATGTTTGGCAGACGCGATGAATCAGCAGCGAGTAGCTCTGAAATTTAATGTCTTTAAGGCCAAGGCCACCATCATGTTTTGATAAACACGCAGTCTCGTGACTTACCCTTAGGCAGTGATTATGCCACAGCAGTTGCCCTGTGTGTTTTCGTATGATACTTAGGTATTTCTTCGGCAAGGAAAAAAATTGAGTCAGAAACCAAAGACGACTAAAAATAAAAACATTTAAAAGGTATACTCTGCCTGCAAGACTGACCTGCCGGACTTTACTTTGGTGTATGAGTGCAACCAAAGTACAGGTTGTGGTATGAAAATTGTAGTCTATAGTATCTGCTATGCGACGTTGCCAAGTTACGCCTAAGATTTTGATGCGATCAGTAAAGGGGAACGTAGACAAATACACGTGTTGATCAGCCGGATTTATACACATCAGGCGTGACTTTTGTTTATTAAGAATAGCACCTGAAACGCACTCATAGTTCGATATGAGAAGTTCAACACGTGGCAGTTCCTGTGGACTGGTAATGAAACAATGTATATCGTCTATAAATGCTTGTAATTTTAAGGATGTTGCACCAATCTGTATACCTTGAATGTGTTGTTCCAGTGTTAAAAGAAAGGGAACAAGAACCAAGCTATATAGAATGGAAGACAGGGGGCAACCTTGTGCGATACCTCGACGTACATTGATAGGATATGTAAGTGCACCATTAACCTTTAATCTTACATATCGTTGAGTATAAAGAAATTTAATCAAATTAAGAAAACTGTCTCCGAAACCATAGGTTTCAAGTACCTTAAACATGTAACCATGTGACAATCTGTCAAATGCCTTATGAAAATCAAGCGCCAATAAAGCGACCTGCGGAGAACTTGTTTTCTGACACCAATGAATACCTTCTTGTATATTACTTAGTGCTAAAAACATAGGTTTTGTATGTTTTAAACCATACTGATCATTGTGTAAGACTTGATTCAGAAACGGTTCTAAACGAGAGGCAAGGCAACGAGATAAAATTTTCTGGTCAACATTAAGAAGGGTAATCGGTCTAAAATTATCAAAGTCATGCGCACCTGCATGTTTAGGTACAAGTACCATTATGCCAGCGGTAAAGGAAGAGATGCACGTGGGCGTGAGTCGGAGTTCGTTATACATTTCTGTGAGAAAAGGCGTAAGAATGCTGTGAAATTGGCGGTAAAATTCTAGTGTAAGACCATCGGGTCCCGGAGATTTATTTAACTTCCCCGCAAAAATAGCTTGCTTGACTTCTCTTTCTGTAAAGGGGGCATTGAATATGTTACGAGCCTCCGGGGTGAAAGTACCGGTCACGCGCTCGAAGCAAGGGTCAGAAGATTGAGTTGGAGCGGGGGAATATAGGTTCTGGTATGCATCGTACAAAGCTGGGATTACCTGATCATGCTCGTGAACTACACCGTTAGGAAAGGAGACCTTGGAAAAAAGGTTTTGTTTACCTCTGCGCCTTTCACAGATAACTGTATGTAAAGAGGGAACTTCATGCTGAAGCATCGTTGTTTTGCCTCTCGTGAAAAAACCTTGATTTTTTTTTCGATGTAAAGTGAGTAGGAGTGCCTTAATTTCCTTAATACGAGGGAGTACGTCTACTCCTTGATCAAGTTCTTTATAGTAGTCACATAATAAGTGATGGTAATAATTATATTGCTCTTTAAGAAGAGAGGATTTGTCTTTGCAGTGCTGTTTACAGATAGACCGAAAGGACCACCATGTAACCACCATGAAAACAAACTTTTCTTGTGAGATTTAAAGTGCATTAAATAGTTCCATCTATTGGTAATTAGCAACTGTAGATCCTCGTCAGGTAAAATGCTGTTATTGAGTGACCAAACAAAGGATGATTTTAAGTACTTACGGATGGGTAGATCAATAGTACAAACCACAGCACAGTGATCAGAAAAACATTCCGGTTGAACGGTTATGGAGCGCACAAAATTAATTAAAGTGGTACTGATATAGATCCTATCCAAACGTGAGGATCCATTTCGTCGAAAAAAAGTGTGCCCTGGGGTGTTACCTTTATAATGACGCCATACGTCAACTAACTTAAAGTCTTGAATCAATTTGCGTAATGTAGGAGAAGTATTGTAACCAAAACTTGAGTCTATAGGATCTAACACTGCATTGTAGTCTCCTACACAAATCAAATCTCTGGTACCAGAATGTAACTCCATTGGAACGTCGGTGAGATAGAAGGAGTTTCGCTCAGCACGTTTGTTATTCCCGGACGGCGAATATAAATTACAAAAGTGTATGCTTTCATAATTGGCTGCGATAATACGTCCTGACGGAAATTTTGAGAAAGCGGTTAATGAGATATCTTTGCGATATATAATAGCTGTTCCAGAACCAGTTTCGGAAGAATTGACTTCCCACAAATGATTAAAAAGAAAGGAGAAATTGTCAATATTGCATTCTTGAAGGAAAATTATATCCAGAGACGATTGGTTGATGTAATCGGCTAGCGCTTTTTGCTTGGTGAGACTAGAAATGCCGTTGACATTAAGAGTGGCTATACGCGTGGCATACATATTTAATGGCCACAGAAAAATAAAAATACACCAAAAAAGCACGACACAAAGAAATGACACAATACACTTGAAAAAACAAAGACGGGGGGCAACACTCGCACAAATTCCCGTTCTATACTGGAAGGTGATATGATCACTTGTCCGAAGAGGTAGCACTATCATTTACCTTAGCACTTGCTTCACTATGATGGGGATCTACTCGTGACCTCGTGAAACCAGACACACAATTGTTGTTTACGGGGGGAACGCTCTTAGTTTTCTGAAATTTATTGGCTCTACTGGATGTATCACGAGGGGAAGACTGAGATCGACCTTTGCGACGTCTCTTCTCGGGTAGAGAGGGAAGCTGGGATGCTTCTGTAGATGGTGAATCTCTATCGAAAGAATCCGTCACTTCCTGGTGAGAGTCATCAATGCCCACTAACGGTGGGGTACTTACCGTGATTTCAGGTAGCGTATCCATCTCCGATGCGGAAGATTCTGAAACAGTAATGCTCTGTTGTGGAATGTCCGAACTATTAGGCGCTATGGTAGTGGAACTGGAAGAGTCACTCTGCGGTGCATTAGAAGCAAGGGTCTGCTGGGAGGAAATAGCAGGAGAACTGGTGTGAGATGCAGCTGTAGAACTAGGGGGGACACCAAGCGGACAAGTGGATTCAGTTTCATTGAGTGCCTTAGCAAAAGGACTTGCAGCAGTTGCAGTTGAAAGTGGAAGGTTCTCCTGTAAAGTTGGAGGACGTTTCTCACTTAACACAGGAAAACTAGTAAACGAATGAACGTTCGGTTGAGTATCCACCTTATTCAAATTGCCGGGCATGGGCGGGGCTCTGGATGGTGAGACACTGGATACTGAAGCTGGTACGGTTGGAGGAAGACGACGCTTTGTACATTCCATCAGAAAATGATTTGGTGAGTCACAAATGGCGCAGGTTTTAACTTGACCTCCATACGTTAACCACAAACGTAAACCACAGATAGTCACATAAGAAGGTATGGGGCGCTTAATGCTCATACGTATTATCTTTCTCCCAGTCCTTACTTCATAGATGTGTCCAGTAGAATACATTTCGTCTGCAATTGACTTAATTTCACCGTACTGAGAAAGCACACGAGAAATATGATGATCTTCCAACTCGGTGGGTACCAAATGTAAACGGACAGTCATAATATTGGAACTGGCAGAATCGATTAAAATGTTATAAGTACCAAGATCATCTGAATAACTAACCTTTCCATTCACTCGAAACATAATTTGTTCACAAAGCACTTGTGAGATTAACTTAACATATAACTGTTTGCGACTATAATCAAACTCAATACTGACAACTTGATCAGGAAGCAGATGAAAAGTATTGCGGATCCATTCATGCAAGACCAATGTGTTAGGCTTGTTCACAACATCTTGAAATGACAAACGTAAAGTATTCACTCGGATAACAGACATAATGCACTTAGTAGGTAAACCTGTACTTCACACTAGACAATATGATGAAAAGAGTAAATATAACTCGAACTACTTGGTAGTAGAAAATACTCCACTTGACAATGCAAATTGAGTTGAAGCAAGTTAACACACTCACTACTTCCACTCGAACACCTACCGGAACAACGAGGTGAACGGCACGGCGTCTGCCGAACAACTGACCACTAACTGAGATACTTCTTTTCTTACGTGAACTGAACTTGTTCTACGGTAAAGACTATTTTTCATTACGATTGTGCTAAGAATTCGTCTTTTTCCATAGGTAATTTCCACTATTTGCTCTATCTATACGTTAATACTTAGCATAGATTCATATATTTGGACTTCGCTGATAATGCATGTAATAAGACACATTAGAAATGTTTCGTTAAAAGTTTCGTTTGTAGATCTAATCCACGTCTCTCTCAATGACATAGATGTCGCTGCTTCGTGTTGAACTGCAGAATTCCCTCGCGTTCTTGAAAATTTCCCACTTTAGCAGAGTTGGTAATTCTCGAGATTTCTGTCGATTTAATGTTTTTTGCTTCTAATTTATTTATTTTAAGCTAATATCTAACACAAATATTAAAAACGGGTTTGTTATTAACCTGTCCTGCTGGGGAAACCTTCCGAAATTTCGAACATATAAAGAAAATGGAGATATTTTCAAAAAACTTCAGAATAAAGAGACGCGTCATTTATTTTGCTCATGGTAGTACTTGTCTATTTTTCCATTTTCTATTAATTCCAAAAGCCTCCTTATAGCTGTCTCCGTACTTTTCTTCTTCCTAAAGCCATGCTGTAGCTTATCTCTATCTATGTTTCGATATTTGCTAAGTCTGTTAGTGATTACTCTTTCGAATATTTTTCCTATTATATTTAAGGCGATGTTATACCTTTTGCCACTGGTTTCTCAGTCCCCATAAGATAACATGTAAACTTTACTTCATAAATATCTAACGAAATATGGTACGTAACAACTTAAAATTTTCATATGTATACAGAAAAGCAATAGAAATGAAATGATTGTTTCAATTTCACGCTTAATGACGTAGATCAAGAGTAATAAACTTTTTAAAGTAACATTGTAATGGACTATATATTGAAGGTTGTGTGTTCCAATGTGATCTTCGCGAACAGATGTCCTGGTGACAGGCAGGTATTTCCCTACCCCTCTTAAGTCCTTTTCCAATGGGTGTGGTAGAATGCCGCGGGGTGCCACCCTCATCCTATTTCTTTCTTCCGTTTCTGCAGAGCGGATAGATTTTCTGTAAATGTTACAAAGAAAGAATATTTGCTCCCAAGACAATTTGAAATATTTGCTTCTTGCGATTTCATGCTGTATGATGTATACTGCGAAAGCGAAGGTCAGGTAGAGAACGCCAATTTATTCATTACTAGTAACTCTAGTTAGATAATTAATGCTAACCACTAATTTCAAATTAGTACGTTCCAACTCTTTGTAATAACACTGCCTCAACAGTAGAAAATAGGGGAGAGTATATACTTTGAAGAGGAGAATCAACAATTTGATACAGATCATGGTTGAAATTTAGCTTTCCTTTGCAGCACTAAGTTTGTATGAGACGTTTGCATGGATACAAACTACAGAATTCCCTCTAGTAACTGGGATTTTAAATTCGTGACAGGTAGTTACTTCTACTTTCTGGCAACATTAGCTATTCAACACATATTTTTCTGGATGTAATAAAAAAAATCAACTTTACTTCAAGCTAAATTCAACAGATTGAAACGATGGATTGAACCCGATAAACCAACTTTCCCGGAATAACCGTTGGGGATCCCATGGTACAATTTGTACCATACGGGGTGTTTCATGGTACATTGCGAGTAGAGGTATCTGTAAACGTCCTTTTTTTTGACCTTGAAAGTACTTACACTTTTGGTACATACTGTTGTTGAAGTAATGAATATTGTAATTACTCTAAGTACTCTCATTGAAGTAATAAATGTTTTAATTGAACTTGAATTATTACCGGTACTTTAGGAACAATTACTAACATGTATTTATGCTGTACCGGACTGTAGTTTCATTATTTTGCCTACGTAATAACGACCTACATATTTTTTGTTCACTTTTTTTTATATGCGTTCCTTTGTAGAGCATGTTAAAGTGACAGGATGAATTATTTTTTGATAAAGGTTTAAATAGGAAATTGAACGAAATGGTTGGCCGTGCTTGTACTTTATGTTGATTAATTATTTTTGTGTACTTTGTAACATTTTGAATGTCTAAACAGAGCTCGCCCATATATAAAGTGATAAGTAAATGCATTTGTAATGAGGGTGTGACATTAGATGAATTGAATCGGCAGACTTTGTAGTGCTTTGAATTATAGCGACAGATTTAAAGAAAACAACATTAGTTACTGAAAATAAATTGTTTTGGGTTTAAATGAGAAAATAATGTTAATTTAGTTTTGGGTAGGGTGGACATTTTAATATAAAGGAAGTAATTAATAATGTAAAGAATTCACGCATGGTTCTTGAAGTGTATAATTAATGTCAACCGTTTGATTTTGATAGACTTTTTTGAAACGGAAACGGAATCCTTTAAAGATTAATTGTTTGGGAAAAGATCAGGTAAACTGCAACGCGACAGGAAAATTAATTCAAAACGACAAGGGTTCTTTAAGAAAAGAGACCACCATCTGTTTAAGTGCCCGCAGGGGAGGTTGGGCGACACAGAGGATGTAATATATGAGTCTCGGAGAGTGAGAGTAATAAAATCATTCTAGAATTTCGTAGAGTCTTCTGGATTTATTTTCGTTGGTATATAAACTTTGATGCAAATTCAGTGGTTTCATTTGAAGAAATAAAAGCACGATGCGTTTGAGTTGGTGGATTGTATTTTATAGACGTTAACAGAGAAGAAGAATTTATCTGTAAGTACTGGCTTTGTGTTTCTTTTCTTGTTTTATGTTTATGGTTTCTTTTTTTTTCATATGAGAAGGGACATTGGAAATGAAATACACGCAAAACACTTGTAATTGTTGGGAGTATAGGGGACGGAAGTTTTTTTTCTTATCAGGAATTGATTGCGGATTTTCCGGCATTAAAAACCATATGACTCGCTGTATTTTTATGGAATTATAAATTAACTAAGGTGTAGTGTAATGTAATATGGAGGCTACAGGGAATCAAGATTGTTCATTGCACCAGGATTCGAACTAGGGATCTTTCACGTGGAAAAACGTACGCTAAATATTTTGTTCGATGGAGTTTTTACTTATATGGCACTAAAATTGAACACAACCTGTGACGTTGCCGGGAATCGAATCAGGATCTTCCGCGCCGAAAGCCAATACAATAAACAAATAGTGAAAAACTTAAGATTGTTTGGACCTCTCCGTCAGGACGAGGCGTAGTTATTATTTTACATATTAAAAGAATAGTTGCGTAGACACACAAACGGACACATTTTATAATAAATAGGCGATTATTTTCTTGTTCATAGGACCCTAGCATCTCTTCAGAATATAAGAAGTTAGTCTTACATGAAAAGACCATTAAATGATGGGTGAAACTGATTATTTATGTAATATAGTATTAATTGTTTATTATTTTTGTGTGGTATTAACATTTACAGTAGGGGAAAGGAACTGAGTAACCTACACCTGCTTTGAATTTTGCTTGTTTTTTATCTTTAGTATTATTGAACTGAACATAAGTTTGAATTTCGGTGACGAATATCATTTTTCCATGTCAGTTGTTTCCAACCTTTTTTCATTTTGAGGCGCATCTAGAAGAATGCTTAGTTTGTGAAATGCAGGAGCTGAATAAAGCTTGGTATGTGATATGTTTTAATTGTGATACTGTTGTAATCATTTTATGAGAAAATTTAGATTTTTTTCTTATCGTTCCTTGATGATACAAATAATCGTATTTGATTTGGAGTTTAGCGTCCCTTTTTAGCATCATAGTTATGTGGGACATGGACCTATTGATGAACGTGGACCCCGAAGCACATGGCCTCTCGCCGGGAATCGAACTCGAGTCTCCCACACAAGAGGCGCATACGCTAACCACGTAGCTACAAAGAAGATTTATTCGTGTTTAAAACCGTTACGTGAACTAAAATACGGTATATAGTTAATTTCTTTTGGTAAGCTTCGTGTTTTACATTATATATCCACCTTGTGATTTACAGCGGACGTAAACTAATAGATAGGAGTTTTGTGTTGTAAATGGGAGGAGAGTATTTGAAAATGTTATTTTGCTCAAAGTCACGTCTCAGTTTCATTAATTGAATGCCGGACAACTGCCTTTTGTATGTATAGAGCATATGGTTTTTTTTACTTTAACGTCTTAGGGTTACACTTTCTGGCTATGAAAGATGCGAAAATAGTTTAAAAAGTAAAACGATTACTATGGTTTATATGAAAGAAGCACCGTGAATCAAACTTGGACCTCCTGTACGAAAAGCGCCCATGCTAACCATTAAATTATCGGAATATATTAGACAGTATGGAGAACAAGAATTAGTACCAAGAATGTAATTTTACGTGCGTATGTGACATACAGGCTGGGACGTTTTTATACTAACATTATCAGTGAGATTATTTTGTTTCGTTAGTATTATATATCTAGGTTTTAGGGTAAAGTAGACGGATGAAAGCCAATACTTATAAGTAATTTATGAAGGGAAGAAATAATAGTGGTAGAGGGAAACAGACATAATGTTTCTTCGGATGAAAGGAAGACATTTCGTATGAGACATAACCATACTATTTTATTGAGGCATTAGGTCATAGATTTTTAGATCAAGAACTTTTAGATGGGGATAATGTAAAAGTAATTAAAACATGATATGGTATTAGTTAACGAAGAATCCTCTTCATTGAAATTCTCTGTATGAAATTAGTACACAGTACTAATACTGCGTACTGCAGTGGCTAAAATGAACCAAAAATAATAAGTTGTCTAATATTAATCACGTTGATTGCATGGTTTAAAGGCACTTTTTAAATATAGAAAACATATTTGTTTCTCGCCGAGCGACTTTGTATGAGAAGTGACCAATAAGAGGAGATATATATGTAATAACAGGTAGTGTACGTCAGGGACAACTTGGTGTCATCTAAACAAGGTAGGTAGCGACACCTTTTTTGTTACGGAATATAAGAGATAAACGTTTATTCGGCAGCGCAGGTAACGGCATCTAATAGTGTGATTAATGTACTTATTATTAGAATTAGCCTTATATATTGATTATAGTATTTAAGTTTATGGCAAGATTTACTAGCTTTGAAATTCTGTAGGACGTCTGTAAATTTCCTGTACAGTAGCGTCATGTTTGCCGTCAGATACGAGGCAGCTCAGATAATAACAACTATTGGCTTAACCTTCCTATTAGAAATTTTCGTGACTGAGTTACTGAGACGCCTTGCTGTTACAATAAGGATAGTAGTTTTAAATCGGTAGCAATATCTATTGTATAAAGGCTGCCAGTTATGCAGGCAGGGCATATAGTGAAGTCTATTAATGTGATATACAGACTGAGACATGCTGTTTATTATTAGGATAACAACATGGTGCACCGTGGTAAATAGAAAAAACTGTTTAGAATTTGTCCGACATACTTGACATATTTTGCATTATCATCAGGGTAACAGAGTTGTCAACTTAGCATAAAGTTTTTTTTTGAAACAAGGTTATTTTGATGATTGAAATAACTAATTAACTAACTAACTCTATGGCTTATGAAACCCGGAGGTTCAATGCCGCGTTCACAAAAGCTCTCCATTGACTTCTATTCTTAGCTAACTGCAGCCAGTTTCTACTTGGTATTGCAATCTCTGCGAGATCCATCTTAATATTATCCTCCCATCTGCGCCTAGGTTTTCCTAATGGTCGTTTTCCGAACGGTCTTCCAGTCAAGACTTTGAAAGCGTTTCTACTTTCTTCCATTCTAGCTACATGACCTGCCCCCTAAGCCTCCTAGACTTGACGACTCTAACAATGTTGGGTAGACCATATAAATTATGTAGTTCCTCGTTATTCAGTTTCCGTAATTCCTCATTCCCGTTCCTCTTGGGTCCGAATATTCTTCTCAGGATCTTGTTCTCAAATACTTTCAGTCTATATTCTTCCCTCAGAGTAAGTGGCCATGCTTCGCAGCCATACAGATCAACAGCCATAATTATCGTTTTGTATATTTTAAGCTTCAATAAAATTTTTATGAAAAATTTTGAACTGAATAACACAAATTCCCTGCTTTTAGTCGACATTTAATTTCTTCGTGAATATGCTTTCGGTTTGATCCTAGATATTTGAGTTTCCACTATGTGGAAAGTATTATTTAATATTTTAACGCATCCATAATTTGCTGTATTCCGGTCCCGACGCACTTCCATGTATTTAGTTTTCTCTGCATTCACTTCTAAACCCATGTCTCTGCAAGCGTTTAATAAGATGATGATTGAAATTAATTGTGAAAAATAAATATATACATTACTTAAGTATGTGATAAGACACAAATTGGTTTGAAATCACTTATTGTTGGAGTTACAAATGAGAGGAGCTAAGTTAAATAACATGTAACAGTAAGGGAAGTGATGAGTTGTACCTTAAAATCCTTGAATATTAGAATACACTTGGAGTTCAGGAACACTGTGACATACAGAATTTAGCTTACAAAAGATAGATTGATGTTTTATACATATATGTGTCTATCTGTCCTCTGTGGATACATTTTCTAAAGCGCGACTGTACAATAAAATCTTGAAGTTTTATTCTTACGTTCATGATTTGTGGGATATTTGAGAATTAAAACAAATAGTTGAGGAACACACGCCATCACAAAAACCATTTGATGTATACTAGTATGGAAGCAGGGGGTTTCACGCATTAGAATTGAGTGCTCTACTCTTAAGGTAACACAGCCTCTTCAATTGATCGAAAAAATCGATCCCCACTTTTCCGTTATTTTTTTCTTTGAAAGAGGCATAGTAATAATTCTGCTTGCACACTTTTGGAGGGCACTAAATTAAAAATACCGATAGGAGGTATTGTTGGATATTCCTTTTTTCCTCTAATATAATTTTGAACACACATATAATACATGATTATACTAAAAAGCTTCAGATATTCGACTTAATTCACTATATTTTCTATTATTTCAGTTGCATATTTTACACTTTTTTACTATAATTCTCGTATGAGCGTTGTCCATTGTAATTACAAATGACTTGATTTTCATACATAGGTAATAATAACATTGCAAACGTGGAATAAAAGCAAGGATAGAAATGGCAAAAGAACCCTTTAGGAGGAAGTTTATTCTGTGCTTCCGTGAATAATGAGAAATGGTTCGTTTGATATGAAAACAAGTACGTGAAAGAGAGTACAATGTTGAAACTATGGATGTGGTGAAGAATAAAGAGAATTAGGTCGCAAACCAGGCAGTTTCAGAGAAGAAACTGTTTGAATAGAAACTGTATAATAAGAGACTGTATAATGCCAGGGAAAACAGAATGCCATACGCTATATCGTTGCGAAAGTTGACGAGAACAATACGATAGGTTAGGGGAAAGAAAATCTTAAGATGAACGTAGTGAGATGAAAACTTTTATAGTGTGAGATAATTTATATATTATCAAAAGATGACCAGATCATTGACGCACAATGTTATCAATTATAACTCGTCCATAATATATTTGCATAGATAAATGGAAGTCATTGGTGAACGTTTCGTTATTGTCGACATTCTTTCTTACTTACCATCTTCATGTAAATTGACATATTATACATATAAGACCGTTTTACTTTTTCATTCTTTATCCTTTCGTCTTCTTTAATTTCTACTAATTGTGTGTCACTGTGTGAATCTGATATTGAAGATTACGTTCCCTTCTCTGTCTCCGTCTTTTCCAGTTACGTTGATATTTGATGTTTTATTGCGTATCTTGCAAATGCCCTGTGCTGGAATTCCTTTAGAAGCTAATTCGTTCAGTTCTATGCATTGTACCTCTTTCTTCACATACTCTTTAATTCTTATGATTACACATTCGTTTGTTTTTTTGATTAGTTGTAGAACAGTTTCCTTTCTTATTAGATAATTCTATTACAATGATTGATTACATCACTTTATTTTTCCTTGTTCTTTAGCATATCATAAGCATATGAATAGCATTTTAATTGTCTTGTATACCTTTTTATTAGGAATATTATTGGTACTATATATATTTTCTTCATGATTACATTTCTATGGTTGATCTTTATAACTTTTTAATATATCTTGTATAAATTTGACTGCTATGCTTTTCTTTCAACACTATTTTTATGGTAATCTTATAAAATATATGTATTGAAAAGAAGAATAGTATATTCTTGTGCAATAATTGTTAGAAAAAAATATTACATTCATACATTCTTAGGAGATACATTTATTCATAGAAATGTATCTATACGCTTAAAATGTTTTACTGTTATAGCTCAAAATTGTATTTATTACTACATCTAACATTAAGATTGCTACTATTACTACTATTATCTGAATTATGAATAGTGTTTTACCGAAACATGTGATTGAGTAATTACTACAAAGGTAATTATGTTTGGAGTAATCTATATAACATGCTGAAATAAGTCATAATTTAAACATTGAACTAAATAAGGCGATAAACTTGTTTGTTAATCTACTACACGCTACAAAGACCAAGAAAATGACTTAAATGTTATTTAAGCGTAAACAATAATTCAATAAAATAAAGGTCAGAAATTAAAATAATGTTTTACTTATATATCTTTAAACTGCATAATAGTGAGAAAATCTAATGACTAAGGAGAAAAGTAGAAAAGAGAACATCATTATGATCTAAGCAAGAATCTGTTGCATAATTAATTGGAACTTCCAAAGCACTACCTTGTAGTTGCACAAACTATGTATCAGAAACTAATAGTAATGTTTCTGCTTTTCGAATTCATTTCTTCAGCGCCCTGTACTATACATAGTTGCTACTTCCTTTCTAAATCTTGAGTAAAACTGAAAGAAATATACTTTGATGATTACACCCAGAACAATACAAAGCAGTGAATTGCAA
Source organism: Thermobia domestica (assembly GCF_964235325.1). Taxonomy (NCBI): domain Eukaryota; kingdom Metazoa; phylum Arthropoda; class Insecta; order Zygentoma; family Lepismatidae; genus Thermobia; species Thermobia domestica. The sequence continues at coordinate 311,226,044 of NC_137454.1, read as the reverse complement.
CTGTATTGAAAATTTGTCTGACTTAGCTATAACTGAATCTTTTCACTCTCGTCCATAGGATTATTAAACAGTTAAATATGAACACCCGAATCTTAACTGAGAAGAAAGAGAAGAGGGTAGACTGTGGAAGAGAACTTAGAAATTTATTTTTTAATGATAAATAAATAAAATTAAGGTAGAGACAAATATAGATAATTGTAATTTAAATAGAACATGAAGTCATAATATAATCTTTGAATCTATTACAGTGTTGCACACAGATATTCGATTGTTGCATTCTAATCAAGTTTCCCTGTAACCACGATTTGACTAAATTGATTGGTAAGTAACAGTACTGATACTTTTATTTTGTACAATTTACAAATAAAATTTATCAACGGAAAATTCTGTCAAAAATGGAAATTCATAGATAAATGATAAAAAAATATTTTTCTTCCAAGTTACTAGTTTTTCTTAGCGTCTGTAGCAACACTATGAACTTAAATCTTAACATTTAACTAAATGTCTTTAATTTAATACTTATTTCTTACTGGTAAATAACCTTCCGTAATAACTATTACAGCATTTCAATTGAAGTAATATTCCGAACGTAGTTGCAAATTTAATTATATTCCTATTTTTTTCGTAACTTCAAAACAAATGAAAAATCTTTCGATTTTGAACACAATACAAAATTACTTATATTTAAAATGAATGTGTTAACTTGCCGATAAGATTTGTCTAAAAACATGTAATGTAGTTAAACTTTTTTAAACTAAAATAGTTTCAAGTATTATTTTCTAAGAATGAAATTTAACAATTTGTCTTTTCATTCAACTGATTTACAATACTTTTCTTGTTATACTAATTACTATTATTATTTGTTCTTAGTGTTAATTTCTTGTGTACAATAAAGGTCAATTTTCTATTTTAACTTTTAACTTTTCTAACTTTTTGCTGCTAATTTTTCTATTTTCACTTTTCAACTTTTCTTGTTTTTACATTTTTTTCCTTTTAACTTATTTTTCTTATTACATTTTCTGTTTTCACTTCTTATTTTTTTGTTTTAATTTTGTTTCACTTTATCTGTTACTTTTTTGTTTTAACATCTTTAATATTTTTTCTTTTAACTAATACTTTACATTTTTGTTTTCACGCTTTTAAGTTTTCTGTTTAAACTTTATAACATTTTTTAATAGTCACTTTTCGTTTGAACATTTTTTTCATGTCAATTTTTTCTATTAACTTTTTGGGTTTTATCTTTTGTATTACAATATACGTTAATTTCCCTAAGTGTAAAAAATTTTCAGTAATTTAATGTTACAACGTTGACAACAATTTTTTACTATCGTTTGTGTAGTCAACTTTTGTCACTACAGTTAACCATAACTTATATTTTGTTAGTATTAAACTGTTTGTTTTAATTTGGTTGAAGTTCAGTAATCTTTCAATTTATATTTATAAAGGTGTAAAAAATTACATTTTAAATGTACGTTTAATTTTTTATTCGTGTTGTCTTTTGTTTATAATAGAATAAAACATTTTCTATAAAATCAGAAACATTTTTACAGGAAACAGAATATAACCACATGAAACTAAAAATAAAATGTATTAATCAATTTGAACTATTATTAACTTAATTGAAAATGCTATTATTATAATTAAATTAAAGAATGATAAATACTAATTAGGAATAAGTCATCTGGTGTTTCTCTATTTCACATATTTATTGTGCATATAGCAGTTTTACGGGAACAAATACGTTATAATATATCGGAGACTACGGGTCCGTTTCCCGATACTTTTGTTATCTTCGGTAAACTTCAACTACTTTGACTTATAAACTTTGTATTTAAAACATTACCTTCGATAATAACTTTCCTTTTTGAAATTTTGTATCTTTGCTTCGTTAATGTTTGTGTTTTCACTTCGGGAAAGTTCGGACCTTCAGCTGGAGAATGTTTGGGTCTTCACTTCGAGAATTTTTGGGACTTCACTTGGGGAAATGTTCGGGTTTTCACTTCGGATATGTTTGGGTTTTGACTTCGGGAAATTTCGGGTTTTCACTTCGGGTATGTTCGGGTTTTCACTTCGGGAATGTTCGGGTTTTAACTTCGGGAATGTTCGGATATTTTAGGGTCTTGTGATGGTATAAAAGTGACACATCTCTGTTGAAATTTCAGTATATGTCTGCGCTTGAGTAGTATCTACTCTATATTCCGTGATACTTGGTAATTCACCGAACGTCAAAGTTACCCTTTATCGGCAAGTTCAGGAGCATTTCCCGATACTTCAGTCATCCTCGGTAAATAACTCATTTTGTATCGTAGAACTTTCGCTGATACTCTGTCAATATACAATCTTGTTACGCTTAAATTCAGCTGATACAGTGTTTAGCTTAAATTCTACACGTAAATCAGAAGATAAAGCAGATACAGTAATTAAGAGAATTGACTTAAATTAGTGTCTATGTTAATGTTCTGACTAAACGCTATTATTATGTAGCGACAACAACAAATTATTTGTCTTTTTCTTATTAGATTCCCTGTCATTACGAATCAAGAAAGGGGTATCAAGTACTAATGTAAGTAAATGTTTGATGTTTTAGACATACATTTCTATTTTGCATCAAATCTTATACTTGATTAAAATTACAGCTTGTTCCATTTTGTATTAAATATTTTAATTACTATTATCGTTCTAATTACTGTTCAATTCTTATTACCATTACGAATTTGAGAAATATTTTGATTAATATAGCATATATTTCTTGCTTACCATTTGTTTTGAAATATTGTTCTTAAGTAAGTGATTAATTTATTCTTACAGATGGACGCCATTCGTACAATCAATACCATATTGGATTTCATAGAGGCTCGAGACTACTTTGACGCTGAAGAGGTCTTTTTCTCATGGGAAATTGTGACGCGATGCCATGCCACTGGTGTTAGAGTTGACAATCTTAAATATTTTAAATTGCGGCGTGCGTTATATATTCACTACTATGAAACTCAAGATGTTGTCCTCAACAGTTGTAAGACTGCAAAAGATATTATTGATCTCCATGAAGCTGGGTTTTTTAAACATGGAGAAATAAGGGATCAAGCGCGTGAAAAGGTAATGCAATTCATATCGGATGATAAAATTTCTGGTTTAACTCTATCCGACTTCGTTGAATATATGAAGGACACTGTAAATTCATCTAGTCCTACATCAGACACAGTATTTTTTGGTACGATTCCATCAACATCTTCATTGTACGGTACTGGTGGTAAACAATCTGACTTTCATGTTGTCAAAATTACATCTAAACACTATTCTTACTTTGGTTTACAAGGAAAAGAAGTGACAATTCGGCGTGCTGATAAAGGAATCACAGACCCCGAAACGCATATTCGGAACCTATTTGATTTCGTTATTGATAATACAATTAGTGAAGTTGATAATGACACGTATGTTGGCATAACTATTGAAAGTTCTGCTTGCAATCTGAACAAACCCATATACATGTCATGGCGTCCAAAAGCGCAACTGAACCCTGATGTTCTTTTCTCTATACTAGAGAAGACGCTCAACAGTAACGAAGAGTTTCTTTTCGCAAATGAAGTTACTTTTAAAGTACATATCGTTGACCCTCGTAAAGGAAAAGGACGAACCCTTGGTACTAAGAAATATGGTGATTTAATTACTTTCCTAGAACGAAATGTGATTACTATGAAAAAAGATGTGTACTGTCTTCCCAAGAGCATTATTCTTGGGAAGGCGAAGGCCGATCATAATCGTAAACAAATGTACAATCTTAAGACAAACCAAAAACGTTTGTTGAAACAAGCAATAGAATTGTGTTCCACTGTAGATATAGATATTGTGAATAAGAATGGATGTACTTTAGATGACGTGAAAAAGTTTCAAAATCATCTGTTACCAGAATACCAAGTTATTGTTTATGAGAAAAATGCTATGACTCGAGAATTTAATGTAATATATCCTGGGATCCACGCTGGAAAGCAAATTTACATTTTATATGAAGATCAACATTATCAGTTGATTACGAATATCAGATCACTTTTGGGGAAACAAGGATACTGTTATCATTGTTTAGAATCTTATCATCATGTACAAGATCACAAATGTGCATACAAATGTACGTATTGTGAGAAATATCATGAAGTGTCTTCATCAGACAATATAAAACGGGAATGTACAGATTGCCACAGACTGTTTCCTACTGAAGAATGCTATACAAATCACAAAAGTGTAATTGGGAATGGGAAAAGTGTTTGTGACAATGTCAAAGTTTGTGTTGAATGTTCTGCTCTTTATGATATTCGGCGACGAAAATCTGCACATACATGTAATGAACGATTTTGCAAATCATGTTATAAACACGTTGAGCGGGATCACATATGTTTCGTTCAAAAAGTAACACCGACTTATGTAAATACATTTTTGTATATTATATTTGATGTAGAGACGATGTTACTCGATAAGAATGAAAAAAGTGAACAAGAACACACTGTCAATTTAGTGTATGTAATGCATCTTTGTTCGGATTGCAAGAGCAAATCCTTAGATGATCCATGCGTAAAATGCGGAAATAAAGATGGAAACCGCGAGTTTTCTTTTAAGAGCATGGAAGACTTCATACGTCACGTGCTTAAAGATAGGCCCGCCTTTAAATTAATCATAGTATTATCTCATAACGGCAGTAAGTATGATATGATTTTCGCTGCTAAAACATTGATTGAAAGTCAAAATCTTTCACCTTCAATAATAGCACAGGGACACAAAATCATTGAGATGAGATTAGCAAATAAAATTATTTTTAGAGATACTTTCCTGTATATGGGTATCAAATTATCTGCACTCTCAAAGACATTAGGGTTAAATCAAAATTTAAAGAAGGGATATTTTCCATACCTATTTAATACAGAGGAAAACCAAAATTATGTAGGAAAGATTCCTGAGTTACATTACTTTGACCCAGATTCACGAAGTCCGGAAGAACGCAACGAATTAATAAGTTGGCACAAAGAATGTGTAGAAAACAACATGCAGTACGATCTGCAGAAGGAAATGTTCGATTACTGCCGGAATGATATTAAAATCTTAGCGGAGGCAGTGATTAAGTTCTCTGATCTAATAGAGGAAAAAACTCGTGGTCTCCAGTGTTTTATCTCTGCTAGCACAATTGCAAGTACTTCAATGTTAACTTATCGATCATTACATCTACCGAAAAATACTATTCCAATTATTCCACCCCTTGGATTTGATCATCGTGATCGACAAAGCCTAAAAGCATTGCAGTGGTTACGATATATGGAACGTACCAGAGGTACAAAAATCGAATATTCCGCAAATGGATTGGAAAGACGGTTCGGTAAATACAAAGTCGATGGGTACGAGAGTGAAACAAACACAGTATTTGAATTTAATGGCTGTTTTTGGCATGGGTGTAAAATTTGTTATGCTAATCTTCGTCATACAAGTCTTGATTCATCTTCAAATCATCGTACAACCATGCAAGATCGATATGAATCAACGATAACAAAAATCGAGTACTTAAAAAGACGAAAATTTAATGTTATTGAAATATGGGAATGTGAATGGGACGCCAAAGTAAAATCGGACAAAGCATTACAAGATTTTATTAAAGATCAATGTGATGATCTTGTTGATCATCTTGTCCCTAAAGAAAGTTTCCATGGTGGTCGTGTAGAATGCTATAAGGCACTACATGAATGTAATGATGATGAAACTATCTCATACCTAGATGTCACTAGTCTTTACCCTTGGGTAATGGCTCGTAAGCCTCTCCCAATAGGTAAGCCAAACATTCACAAGGGACCATTTTTTCCAGACATTGAGAAGATCCATGGTCTCGTAAAATGTACTGTTCTTCCACCTTCGGATTTATATTTTCCAATCCTCCCTTACACATGGAATGGAAAATTATTATTTGGTCTATGTCGATCATGCATGCAGGAAAATAATAATGACGAATGTACACATTGTGAAAGTGATCGTGCCATTACAAGTACGTTTTGTACCCCTGAATTACATAGAGCAATGAAATGCGGATACAAAATACTGAAAATAAAAGAAATTTGGGAATTTGAGCTTATGGGGTCTGAAGATGGGCATTCAAATAGTTTGTTTCGTAATTATGTAAATACATTCCTTCAAATGAAACAGGAAGCTTCAGGCTTTCCTGCAGAATGCACTACAAAAGAAAAACAGGAAGAGTACATTAAAGAATATTTCAGGCATGAGGGAATACAGTTAAATTATGAGAACGTAGAGTACAATCCCGGATTAAGATATATTTCGAAAATATTTTTGAATTCGCTGTACGGGAAATGGGGGCAAAGAACAGATCTTTCACAATCTGTAATCGTCGATACTCCCGAAAAATTTATGTCGTATCTATATGCACCACAATATGAGGTGCAGTCTGTAATACCTATAGAAGAGAAACATTTAATTGTAACATATAAAGACAGAGAAAATTAAAACAAACCAAACAAATTTTCCAATGTTGTCCTTGCAGCATTCATAACATCATGGGCAAGGCTTAAACTTCACGACCTTTTGACCTCCGTTGGACCTAACAACGTACTGTACTGTGACACAGATAGTATTATATTTGTTCAACCACGATATGATAAATCCAAGCTTGCGATAGGATCTTACTTAGGAGAATTAACAAACGAGGTTCCAGAAGGGTGGGAAATAGATGTCTTTATAGGGTGTGGAGCAAAGAATTATGCTTACAGAATGAAAAATATTCAAACTGGAGAGTTCGATTACGTGTATAAAATTAGAGGAATTACTTTAGATTCTAGGGCACGTCAAGTAATTACCTTTAAGCATTATTATGATTTAGTACAGGAAAAAATTGAAAGTAAAACATTGTTGAATCCACGTAAGATTACTCGTAAGCACGGATTTACTATAGTTACAAGATCTGAAACTAAAATGCATAGAGTAGTAAACAATAAGAGACGTCGGTTAAATTCTCACAGTAAAACAGACTATAAAACACTACCCTATGGATACAAAAGTTAAACTTTGCTCAGTGACTTATAATGCATTTATATACGTGAATTATGATCTATAACCAATGAAAATATAATTTTAGAAAAAAAAGGTAAACGTTTGTTATAATCATACCTGTTGATTCAACTTGATAATATTTTGTATATGATATAAAATTACATGGACATTTTCATGTATTAAAATAATGTGTATTGTATTATTTGTTATTATTCCCCAACTGTATAAAAATATTATATATATATATATATATATTGAATATCAAATGTATGTACCTTAAATTGTACTCATAATGGTAAATGACAAACACATATTGTATAATATTAATTACTAAACTTATATACTTCATAAACGTAATGATTCATGATAAGACTCATTGATTGAATAACTACATATGAAATTCCTTTTTTTTTTACTTTCTAACAATATAATTTCAATAAAAAATGAAGCTTCTAAAATATTGTTTTATTTATTTCAACCTCATAATACTCATTCATTTATATGATTTTTCAAACAATTTATTCTAATTCTATATACAAATCGAAATGATTCTTCATTTAAAAAAAATATATATATTTATGCAAGAGGTCAACATCGCACAAAATAATTCTGGAATTACGTAAAGATCATATAAAATACGATCATTCCTACCAGACAATTACAAAGAAGAATAACTAATAAAAATCAATTCCACAAATAAATATAAGAGAGTACGAAGCGGTTAAACTAAGCAGGTTTGGACATGAAAATTCATCACTCTCAAATAAGAAAGTTCCGCGCGGCACATCCGGAAAGGGTGAGTATAAAGGATGAGTAAGTGTCCTTCAGCCGTATATTATTATCATAAGCAATAGGTATGTAACGTAATATCACAACTTTGATTCAAATAAAAGGGTATATTACAACACTTTCATACTTCAATTACAGTCCACAATGAAACTACATACGCGGAATGCTAGGTTATATACAAGTAATGAGAGTATATATCTACAAGGTTACATATATACATAAAAAAATAACAGTAATGAAACTGTTAGTACAAAAACTAAATATTTCCAATGTTACATACGCGAAGTAATGAGACTAAAGTTCGGAACAACATGCGTAATTACATGTCAGTAATTGTTCCTAAAGTACCGGTAATAATTCAAGTTCAATTAAAACATTTATTACTTCAATGAGAGTACTTAGAGTAATTACAATATTCATTACTTCAACGACAGTATGTACCAAAAGTGTAAGTACTTTCAAGGTCAAAAAAAAGGACGTTTACAGATACCTCTACTATTGCGTTATAACTCTCCTATTTGAGCTTTTTCGTCCGTTTTTTTGTTTTTGTTTTTTGTTTGTTTTTCAAGTCCAGAGGCATTGTAGAAGACCTTACGTATGGTTTCACACCTTCTTGCGTCGAGACATAGGAGGTGATGACGTCATAATTCTAAAATATATATATTTTCTTTTAATATTGCGGGGCTGGTCTATTCATTATTTTTGACAGGCTTATTTTTGCACGTAGAAGATTGAAATTTTGCACAAACATTCAGTCCACCGAGTAGTATTTATCAGATTTTTTTTCAGATTTCTGCGATAAAACAGGGGGGGGGGATCCAGAGGGGCAAAAAGTTAAAAAAAGGGATATTTTTACCAACAAATCCATTTCTTCACGATTTTCCCGCCTTAGATACATGATGGAGACAAGTGAATGGTACCGCCTGAAAGGCAGTTCTATTCTGAAGAGAATGATGTGCGACACATAACCCTAGGGTAATTAGGGAAGGCTCAGGATATTTTTATCAAAATATACTTCTGTATAGGGGAATTTTGGACATTTTCGGTATTATTTTTTGCGGGCTTATTTTTGCACGTAGAAGATTGAAATTGTGCACGAACATTCAGTCCACCGAGGAGTATTTACCAGATTTTTTTCGTACTCTGTGTTAAAACAGGGGGTACAGAGGGGCTAAACATTGAAAAAGGGAAATTTTACCAAAAAATCCCTTTCACGGGATTTTCCGGCCTTAGATACATGATGGAGACACGTGAGTCATACCGCCTGAAAGGCAGTTCTAAGCTGAAGAGAATGATGGGCGAAACATGACCCTAGGGTAATTAGGGATGTCTCAGGAATTTATTTTTACCTGAGATCTTAGCGTTTTACGGTAATTTGGGGCATGGTGGGAATTCCTGATAAAATTTATCCCGCCCTTAGTATTCAAGATAGAAACTTGAAATTTGGCGCACAGATTCAGTATACCAAGTACTATCTACCAGATTTCTTTTTAGATGGCTACGTTCACACAGGGCCGCTCCAGAGGGGCCCAAAGTGCGAGAAAAAATTTCCCTCCGAAATTTTTCCTTTGACATCACTTTTCCCGCTCCTGGTATATGGTATGAGCATGCAAGTGGTACCATTTGAAAGCCAGCTCCATTCTGAAGAGAATGAGGTATGAACCATGATCCTAGGATAAATAGTGACGATGTAGTAGCTGCTTGACTGAAAATCTAAAAAATAGCCCAAAAAGCCGGGTACCGGAAAGGGATAAACATACATAGGTAACATTCTAAAAAATACAATAACCCTTCCCGTTCGTCTGTCTAGTGGGTAGCTCGCGCACCTTTGGATCACATATCTCGGGTTCGATACCCGGCGGAAGAGCCTTGAAATATCAACAGACCACTAAGGACTCGGATTCCACTGAAGGCTCACGTCTCTTATAACATCGGTACAGAAAGGGACACTAAACTCTAAACCCACCAAACCAACCAAGCTAATGAAGAACGGACATAGTAATGTCACTATAATTTAGACTACGTGAACGATTTTTTAAAGTTTTCATTATGGTAATAAATATAAGTGGAACTAGGGCCTCGAACATTTCTAGATCTTGTTACTCGAAAATAAGCAAATATAATATATACACATGGTATCAGAAAATAACTTCGGGATGTGAATCCTCGGACGAAAACATGAAAAAGCCTATAGACCAACCTTGGTGCACAGTTGCGTTATTTCAGATATATTGTCCACAGAAAATTGGTCGTAACGGTACAAGAAAGCAACAACTCGAGCAATATTTTGGAGTTTTCCGAAAACGCCCTAAAGTTTTGTTGTATTTGGCAGCAACATAATATGATTTAACCTAATAAATTTAAGCGAGAATGTTTTCAGTACGGTGACCCGTAACTTTCATTTTATGTTCTCGTGTAAGGATTAATTTCCTTAAGTAATTTGATGTCGTTTTCGAACACCCTGGGAACATACACAGCGAGACCTCAAGTCACGAACTTCATATCTATTCCACTGTAGGGATGGATACGAGTGAGTTTTCTTTGAAACTCGACTCGACTCGAAGCAGACATTTTTTAGCTCGGCTCGAGTTCTTGGCTCGAAAAAATTCCTCCAACTCGACTCGAATTCAGGTCGAGTTTCGAGTCGAGTCGAGTCGTCTGTAGTTTCAATTACTATTTTTAAGTATCCAACATAGATAATAGGTCAATGATGCTACTACTACTACTACTACTACTACTTATTATTATTATTATTATTATTATTATTATTATTATAACATCATGTATAACCAAGAAAGTAGGCGGGGTGTACCTGTATACTAAAAACTAGTTGACTTCCGATCTCGGTCGCCGAGAAGTCTTCAGGAGGCAAGGCCATTGTTCACGAGAATCTGTGTTTGAGTTCCGGAGAAGCAAGTATTCAGGCTCGAGCCAAAAATTGTTAAAAGTTATAGGGCGCCGGTCAAACATGTTCAAAACTGCTCGGCTCGGGTCTAGGGTTGACAGTGGCTCGAGCGGCTTGGTTCATAGCTCATTCACTATCGAGCCGAACCGAGAAGTGAGCCAAACCAACAGCTCACCCAACCGAGCTCGGCTCAGTTGAGCCGAGTCGAACCGAGGCGATGAACTCGTTTCAACGGAGCTGGCTCGAGCCGATGGCTCATCTCAGCTGAGTTGGTGACTCGTCTGAGCCGAGTCGATAGCTCATCCCAACCGAGCAAGCTCGGGCCAAAAGCTCAATTGGGCCAGTCGACGGCTCGTCTCAACCGACGGCTCGACGAGATACGAGTAATGTTCCTTGTCGTGAGCAACACTAAAAGTATTCCACACTACTGCTTACATTTCTCATGGCTTTCGCTTTCCAGTCTAATCAGACCATTATTTCAAAACGAGTTAAAACGAGCTGAACAAGCGAGCCATTTATCAAACTCGACTCACTCGAAACTCGACGTCAAAAACAGTGACTCGGCTCGGAACTCCATTCGAGAAAATTACCTTTGACTCGACTCTAAATTTGACTCGACTTTCGAGTCGAGTCGAGGTTTAGCTCGACTGGTGCTAAAATTATCCAAAATTATCCAAAGATCCAAAATTATTTTCCTATTGAAGTTCATAGAATTTGTATGTGTATGTTAAACAAACAATTGATTTAAACCAATAAAATAATATAAATGGTTCAGAACCAGAGTGAACTCAATTGCTTCATATCTTTATTCACTTCTTATATTTATATGCAAATTAAATTAGGTCGCTAAATTTTTGACTCTGAACTAACTTGGAGGAATAAAGTATATCTTCTGTACTTTGTACTGATTTCACTTGTGCAGTTTTTTTCTCTTCTTGTAAAGTGATTCTTAAAATATTCACAAGTACAGTACATGCAAGATCAGTGCAATATATCTTTATCAGGTGTTTTCAGTGGATGAGTCTGTAGAACTGTCACTTTTGTAATCAGGCAGGGGTCTCAAGTTTGAGCCCAGCTAGAGGACAATTTCTCTCCGATTCAAACCGAGTAATGGTTTGTAACCCACTTTAAACTGTAGGTCCCGTCCTTCATAACCCCCCTGTTACATAAGAACGGGCTAGAAAAAACTTATTTCTATCCATATGTAATCTAAATAAATTAAGAGTTTTGTAGCCATGGCCCCTTCTTTATAAAAATGAATAACTGCAACTTGAGGGTGCTAATTCGACTGATCTCGGTCTCAATCTTAAGAAGTGACCGCAAACCGGTCTAACTCGAGGTCAAAGGTCAACTAACTGTTTTCGCTCAGAATCAAGACTTTCATTACAAAAATGTGTTTTATACTTCCCGCTTTATCCCAACTTAGGCTCTAGCCCAATCTATCTTATTCCCTTATCAATTTCTTAACTGTAACTGTGTGAACCAAATAACCTCTCAGATGTTTAAGATTTCTTATCCCTTATTACAAATCTAAAGTAGGTTTTATTCATGCAAATAATCTTATGTATTAGTTTCCCTAACTCACTCCTTTGTTCAGGCACGCTACTCGATTTGGCTTATTCAATCTTGAACAGTAATGAATGGTCAGACTAGTAAATAATTTGTGCTCTACTGATAAATCATTTGTAAAACTAGTTTACATATGACCTCGAGTTTGATTTATTTTATTGTTTAAAAAATAGAGGCCACGATTATCCAAAGATAAAGAAAATGCTTCAAAAACAAGTAGCAGTGCCAAGTGTATATCACGCAAAGGAGTTTGGTGTCTGTGGTACGATATTTTCACAATTAATATTGAAACTGTAAATTGTAGTAGATTTCTACCACTTCCGGTTTCAGTAGAGAGATTAGACTAGAGACGAAATATATTCTTGTTACGCCTAATTGATTGCAGAAAACCGCTTCTTATCTATTACAGTTTTTATTCTATAGCCATTAAAGTTAAAATCGGAAGTAGTTGATTTCCACATCTTTTGGAAGACAGAATATAGTAGTTATTTTTAGAAAGCTGAATAGAAAGATAAAACCCGCTTCATTCCTGTTCTATGGAGATCACTATTGAAACCGAGGTTTCAATTGAAGACCACAAGAGGAGATGAAAGGTACACCTGAGACGCTTGAGAGCTGCTCGATTGGAAGAAACCGTTTTCATCTATTTTTTACCGTTTTTGCTATATATAGATCAATATTTATTGAAAGCAAAAATTATAGTTGATTTGAAGCACTGTAGGTTGTAGTAGAGTTAATAATAGGGATTAAATATATTCTTACGAAGCAGAAAACCGGATCTCACTACATATTGCCGTTTTCGATCTATGGTGATCAAAGGTCAAACCAGAAATGGTTTATTTAAATCACTTCCGGTTTGGGTAGGTGGTTTTAATGACAAATAAAATTCCTTACTCTTGACTATATTTTGACCAAATTTGGTGATGATCCATCAAGCAGTTCTTTAGTTTTTTCTTTTACTTTTTCTTTCTTTTTTTCACACACGTGCACACACGGGTATGGTAAATGTATAAAGGAGTAGGTAAACCAAATTCTAGTTATTCAAAAACCAAACAAGGAAAACTTGGTTTTTGCCACCCCTGCATACAATTAATCCATTCTAACCACAGAAGCGTCGCACTGTCTGTTTTCTATGATAAATAATATAAAATGAAATGAAACCTATCCTTCCAGAAAACAAAAGATAGGTAAATAAGAAACATTTAGACTTTTCTTCGTTGTATAGTTTTGAGTGGCAGAGAGGTGAAAACTACTGCTTGGAAGAAGAATCCATCCGTTTCAAGGAAAAAAAAAAAAAAATGTAGAAAAGCAATTGGAAACATATGTTCGATACTGAGGTTTCAAAGATCATTATCTTTGTTCTACCAAGTATTTTGTTGACACTTGAGTCACTCCAGTTTCCACTGAAAAGGCAAATTCAGGTAGTTGCCGTCTGGGGCGGGGAGTGGTAAGGGAAACTGCTCAAGGCGTAAATGATTATGAAAATGGAGGGATAGACATGAGTTTCGCTGTTCAAATTGCCACAATGCATCCTTCCCCAGCATGTGTTCTTCAAAGAATGTCACCCGCAGTAATTTATGAAGTATGAAAGTGGTCTTTGAATCTTTACCTAAAATAATGATTTTGTCATTACGGAAGTAATTATTACAATTAATCTAAGTCATTAAGTTTAAAATTGAGATAACCATCACCTTTGTATTGCTCTTTGGCATTCGTATAGAAAATTGCAAGTTTCTAGGTGCAGTATTTTGTAAGATATTTACGAATTAAATTTTACATGTTACCTTATGGAGATTCTGAAGCCTCTGATGATGGGTAGACACCCCCTTAAGAGACAGATCGGTCTATACGCCTTTAGGGTCATCATTTCTTTTATCTTTGCTCTTTTTTATTATTACTAAGTTTGATTGTTTCCATATTTTAGGAATTCTTTTCGTCTTGAGGCATAAATTGTAGAGTCTTGATAGATATGGTGACCATGTATCTGCATTTTCCAGGAAAATTTCTGATTTTATCATGTCTGGACCTGCTGCTTTCTTCTTTTTTAACATTTTTATGTAATTACTTATTTCTTGATTGGTTGTTTCTTCCATAATTTCGTCGTTTATTGGTAAAAATTTTCATTTCTTCTCTCATTTGTTTGTGCACCTCGTCATCGTCTTCTTTTTCGTCCTTGGGTAAAAGTTTTTCCATTAAAAATTTTATGGTGCTTTCCCATCCTTCAGTAAAACGTCCGTCATCTTTTCTTAAGGTTGAGTTGTTGGCTTCTTCATTTTTTGACTAATTATTTTATATGGTTCACCCCAAATGTCTAGGTTAGTACTTTCTTTAAGGTAGTTCTTCCAACTATTTACTTTAATTTCTTGTTTTGTTTTCATATATTTCTTTTTGCTCCCTGTATTTTCTTAGTCGTATTTCTTTCAATTCTATTTGTTGTAGATATTGTGATCCTAAGAAAAAATCTTTTAATGAGCACAATCACCAATCACTGACCGTGTGGCCACTACGAGGCCAATTTTTAGAAAACAGCCGAAGGTTCTCCCGTTTCCTCCCACTTTCTTCATTCCACCGTTTCACTCATCTCTCATCATCACCGTCTCCTTTAGCCTAACCGGCATAACCGTGGGACGTAAAACTCAAAGATTTCATTTCATTTTTTCATTTTTCTTCTTCTTCTTCCCAACAGATTGTGCACTTTTAAGCACCGTTGCCCAAAATAGCTACAATTAAAAATGGAAGTAATTCACAGATGTGAGATACAACAATTTCGTTGTATATATGGCTCCCGACTTGAACTTCTTAAATTAGTTATAATTGAAGAAAGAATCCTGGACCGTTACATATCTTACGTGGTTACCTTACTTTCCGAAGAGCTCTCACATATCTATATTAATTTCATTTTTCTCAATAATATTCTTACATTCATTTAATAATCAATTGCATTTTAATTCAATAAAATTATCAACGAAGAGGACTTATGATTATAAAAGATTAAGATGATTATAAAAGATTTTGAAAGCACAATACTGATAAATGAAGCGAAGTACAGAGAAATCATAACAGTACTCAAAGTGTAACAAAACACGAACTAATGAATATCATATTCAGGAATAATACAAAATAAACAAATTATCATATCAAGAATCAGCAAAGTTAATGTGAGTTAGAATACAATATAACATGTTTTATTTATTAACGCATAGTTAGCATAACTTTGATAGGTAATACTCGTATTCGTACAACGATTATTTTTCAATAAATTTCGATTCTTGATATGGATTAATTAATTTCTGTATAGGATTCAAACAAAGTACAAATAACAAATGAAATCATTACGATATTTCAAGTGAAATAAAAAAAAAAAATAAATTGAATATGTTTTCTCGGACGGAGAATAATTTAGTTTCCGGGTGTGGGGTAAAATCAGCAACGAAACATACAATCTACATACCAATCGATTCAGCTTGACAAAACAAATCTATCGATACCAATTTTAACTACTTCCGGTTAACCAATTCCGGTTTACTGAGTCTAATTTAGTTTCAAGTCGTGGGGTATAATCTGCAACGAAAAATATAGAATATATATATTAATCGATTCAGCTTGACACAACAAATCGATCGATACCAATTTTAACCACTTCCAGTTTACTGAGCCAAATTTAGTTTCCGGGGGTAGGGTATAATCAACAAACAAACATATGAAAAACTATATACCAATCGATTCACCTTGACAACAAAAATCGATCGATAGCCTACCAATTTTAACTACTTCCCGTTAAAAACTTCCGTTTTACTGAGCCAAATCTAATTTCCAGGGGTGGGGTATAATCAGCAACGAAAGATATACCATCTATATATCAATTGATTCAGCTTGACAAAACAAATCGATCGATATCAATTTCAACTACTTCCGGTTAACCACTTCAGGTTTACTGAGCCTAATTTATTTTCCGGAGGTGGGGTATAATCAACAAACAAACATATACAATCTATATACCAATCAATTCAGCTTCACAAAGCAAATTGATCGATACCAATTTTAGCTACTTCCGGAAAACCACTTCCGGTTTACTGAGCCTAATTTAGTTTCAAGTCGTGCGGTATAATCAGCAACCAAACATATATAATCTATCAGCTTGACACAACAAATCGATCGATACCAATTTTAACGACTTCCGGTTAACGACTTCCGGTTTACTGAGCCAAATTCAGTTTTCAGGGGTGGGTTATAATCAGCAACCAAAAATACAAACTGTATACCAATCGATTCAGATTGACAATAAAAATCAATCGATACCAATTTTAACTACTTTCGGTTAACCACTTCCGGTTTACAGAGCCAAACTTACTTTTCGGGGATGGGGTATAATCAGCAACTAAACATATGCAAACTATATATCGATCTATTCAGCTTGACAATACAAATCGATCGATACAAATTTAAACTACTTCCGGTTAACCACTTCCGGTTTACTGAGCGTAATTTTTGGTTTTCGGGTGCTGGGTATAATCAGCAACGAAATATCTACAATCTATACATCAATCGATTCAGCTTGACAAAACAAATCAATCGATACCAATTTTAACTACTTCTGGTTTACTGAGCCTAATTTAATTTCTGGGGTTGTGGTATAATCAGCAAAGAAACTTATACAATCTATATACCAATCAATTCAGCTTGACAAAGCAAATTGATCGATACCAGTTTTATCTACTTCCGGATAACCACTTCCGGTTTACTGAGCCTAAATTAGATTCCAGTCGTGGAGTATATCAGCAACGACACATATACAATCTATACATCAATCGATTCAGCTTGTCAAAACAAATCGATCGATACCAATTTTAACTACTTCCGGTTAACCACTTCCGGCTTACTGAGCCTAATTTCGTTTCCAGGGGTGCGGTATAATCAGCAACCAAACATATACAATCTACATATCAATCGATTCAGTTTGACAAAAGAAATTTATCGATACCAATTTTGAATACTTCCCGTTTACTGAGCCTAATTTAATTTCAGGGGATGGGGAATAATCAGCAACGAAACATATACAATCTACATACCAATCGATTTAGCTTGACAACACAAATCGATCGACATAAACTTTAACTACTTCCGGTTTACTGAATCTAATTTAGTTTCCAGGGATGAGGTATAATCAGCAACGAAACATATACAAACTATATACCAATCGATTCAGCTTGAAAAAACAAATTGATCCATACCAATTTTAAGTACTTGCGGATATCTACTTCCGGTTTACTGAGCTTATTTAGTTTCCGCGGGTGGGGTATAATCAGCAACGAAACATGAACAATCTATATATCAATCGATTCAGCTTGTCAAAACAAATCGATAAATACCAGTTTTAACTATTTCCGCTTTAGTGAGGCTAATTTAGTTTCGGGGTAGGGTATAATCATCAAAGAAATATATACAATCTATGTATGAATCGATTCAGCTTGACAAAACAAATCGATCGATACCAATTTTAGCTACTTCCGGATAACCACTTCCGGTTTACTGAGTTTAATTTAGTTTCCGGGGATGGGGTATACTCGGCAACGGAACATATACAATCTATATATTAATCGATTCAGCTTGGCAAAAGAAATCGATCGATACCAATTTTAGATACTTCCGGTTTACCGAGCCTAATTTTGTTTTCGGAGGTGGGGTATAATCAGCAACGAAAAATACAATCTACATAAATCGATTCTGCCTCATAAAACAAATCGATCGATACCAATTTTTACTTTTCCCGGATAACTACCTCCGGTTTACTGAACATAATTTTGTTTTCTGGAGTGGGTTATAATGAGCAACAAATAATATACATTATATACATCAATCGATTCAGGTTTGACAAAACAAATCGATCGATACCAATTTTAGCCACTTCCGGTTAACCACTTGAGAATTAGTGAGCCTAATTTAGTTTCAAGTTGTGGGGTATAATCAGCAACGAAACATACAATCTACATAAATCGATTCAGCTTGTCCAAACAAATCAATAACTACGAATTTTAACTACTTCCCGTTAACCAGTTACGGTTTACTAACCAGGAAACGGTCTCAAGTGTAAACAACCGATTTGGCTGGGGTATGGATATGTGTTACGGGAGGCCAAAGTAGGAGACAGGTATTCTGGCGTTTTGGCCCATACGCAGAAATTTCCGAAATACGGGGCCCCATACTGCCCCTACACGCTATAACTAGGAAGCGAATGACGTTACTTGTACACAACCGATTTGGCTGGGGTCCGGATATGTGTTACGGGAGACCAAAGTAGGAAACCTGTATTCTGGCGTTTGGGCCCATACGCAGAAATTTCCGAAAGACGGGGCCCCAAAGTGCCCCTACATGCTATAACTAGAAAGCGAATGACGTTACTTGTACACAACCGATTTGGCTCGGGTCCGGATATGTGTTACGGGAGACCAAAGTAGGAGACACGTATTTTGACGTTTGGGCCCATACGCAGAAATTTCCGAAATATGAGGCCCCAAAGTGCCCCTACATGCTATAACTAGAAAGCGAATGACGTTACTTGTACACAACCAATTTGGCTGGAGTCCGGATATGTGTTACGGGAGACCAAAGTAGGAAACATGTAGTTTGGCGTTTGGGCCCATACGCAGAGATTTCCGAAATACGGGGCCCAAAGTGCTCCCACATGCTATAACTAAGAAGCGAATGATGTTACTTGTACAGAATTGATTTGGCTGGGGTCCGGATATGTGTTACGGGAGACCAAATTAGGAGACACGTATTTTGGCTTTTGGGCCCATACGCAAAAATTTCCGAAACACGGGACCCCAAAATGCCCCTAAATGCTATAACTAGGAAGCGAATGACGTTACTTGTACACAACCGTTTTGGCTGGGAACCGGATATGTGTTATGGGAGAGCAAAGTAGGACACACGTATTTTGGTGTTCGTCCCATATGCAGAAATTTCCGAAATAGGGGCCCCAAAGTGCCCCTACTTGCTATGACTAGGAATCGAATGACGTTACTGGTACGGAATGTTGGCTTGGCTTGGAATAAGATGTAAATATATATGCAAAAGTATGTGACTTGTGTTTTTTGTTAGGTCTCAAGAAAAGGAATGTCGAATATACATGGTCTCGTATTGCTAGATATTCAATAAGGGCATAAAGTTGGCTTATGTGGTACCCATACAATTCTGAACAAATGTTCAGCTGGCACGAGCCGTCGAGGGTGGATCTGCTGACCACGAGGGTGTCAACGGAGCAAAAGAATGTTTGTGATTTTCGCCTGTATTTCTATGGCTGGGAAGTGTGGAAACCGGGCGGAACACTTTTGTGCAAGAGAGTGAACATTAATATTTAATACATACGGCGTGTGTTGTCAGGAAACCGGGCAGTGTGGCGGAAGTAAAGTTTCCCGGCCTGTCAGGTTCGGTCGAAAAAAAAAAAAAAAACTACATCTCTTGGACTTGGGCTTATAATAGCCATATTCGAACCCCAGCCAAAACAGTTCTGTACCAGTAACGTCATTCCCTTCCTAGTTATAGCATGTAGGGCCACTTTGAGACCCCGTATTTCGGAAATTTCTGCGTATGGACAAAAAAGCCAAAATACGTGTCTCCTACTTTGGTCTCCCGTAACACATATCCGGACCCCAGCCAAAATGGTTGTGTACAAGTAACGTCATTCGCTTCCTAGTTATAGCATGTAGGGGCACTTTGGGGCCTCATATTTCGGAAATTTCTGCGTATGAGCCCAAACGCCAAAATACACGTTTCCGAGTTTGGTCTCCCGTAACACATATCCAGAACCCAGCCAAATCGGTTGTGTACAAGTAACGTCATTCGCTTCCTAGTTATAGCATGTAGGGGCACTTTGGGGCCCCGTATTTCGGAAATTTCTGCGTATGGGCCCAAATGCCAAAATACATGTTTCCTACTTTATTCTCCCGTAACACATATCCGGACCCCAGCCAAATCGGTTTTGTACAAGTAACGTCATTCGCTTCCTAGTTATAGCATGTAGGGGCACTTTGGGGCCCCTATTTCGGAAATTTCTGCGTATGGGCCTAAACGCCAGAATATGTATCTCCTACTTTGGTCTCCCGTAACACATATCCGGACCCCAGCCAAAATGGTTGTGTACAAGTAACGTCATTCGCTTCCTAGTTATAGCATGTAGGGGCACTTTGGGGCCTCATATTTCGGAAATTTCTGCGTATGAGCCCAAACGCCAAAATACACGTTTCCGAGTTTGGTCTCCCGTAACACATATCCAGAACCCAGCCAAATCGGTTGTGTACAAGTAACGTCATTCGCTTCCTAGTTATAGCATGTAGGGGCACTTTGGGGCCCCTATTTCGGAAATTTCTGCGTATGGGCCTAAACGCCAGAATATGTATCTCCTACTTTGGTCTCCCGTAACACATATCCGGACCCCAGCCAAATCGGTTGTGTACAAGTAACGTCATTTGCTTCCTAGTTATATAGCATGTGAGGGCACTTTGGGGCCCCGTATTTCGGAAATTTCTGCGTATGGGCCCAAACGCCAGAATACGTGTCTCCTACTTTGGTCTCCCGTAACACATATCCGGACCCCAGCCAAATCGGTTGTTTACACTTGAGACCGTTTCCTCGTAAGCTGAATTTAGTTTCCGGGGTCGGGTTATGGAAATGTGAAAATTCAAAGAATTTTTTTCAATAAAGTGGACAGTTTCAAATATCTACCATAATAGCACAAGATGTGCTAGGCATGTGCCATTTAGGTGTCTCAGCTACTTTTTAGGTACCCGACACTTGGTACATATGGTATTCACGTGTTAAGTATGTACTTCAGCTAGCTAAAGTTTTTGGTGCTTGTTACACCTAATTGATGTTTGCGACTGTATACCACAAATGTAGCATTTATATACCTGGCTCAGTTTAGCACTGTTACAATCATTTGTTTTTATATCGTCACTTGGGACATATATTTTTCATGTTCGAGGTACTTACTTTAGGAGCAAACTTTTTCAGATACTTATGACATAATTGATATCTGCAACGACGCACGAGTGACAGTCAGCTCTTTGCATTTGCTCATGCGCGGTAACATGCAACGGTTTCTCACGCTTTCTGCTCCACTTTCTGTCCTTGTATTACACAATCGCTTAGATAAAAGAAGAAACAAATGCATGAAATTTGGGAGATGAATGTAGAAGAAAGAAATGAAATAACTGATGAATAAATATTAAAATGAATCTTTCATACATATATGAACAGTTAATTATTTACGTAGTTAGGCATAAAGAATTGTATTTTTTAAATGCCAACTGTCGCCGATCATTTGAAAGTGAAACTGGAAGAACCATGAAATAAAGTAGACGCGCGTCATTTTGTTATAAAATTACATGGCGAGCTGATTTTATCTGATCCCAAATGGTTATGGTCGAATATACAGGGTTACAATAGCACTCTGTTTAGCGAAATTAAGAAGGCCTCAAGGATTTATCCCTCTACAAGCAATATTTTCCCCATCGCCTTCGTGGCCATGTCGGAAGAGAACGCACCTAGTAATCAAAGGGTTGGTAGTTCACGCCCACCCTGAGGCACATTTTTTTTACTTGTTTAAAGTGCTTTTTAGACTCACCTTAATGTAAACATATTAGGCATATAGGCGATTTAACGTATTTTTGGGGAGTAAGTATTTGGGTTCATTGATGCTTACGGCATGGGGAACCTACTTGGAACATTCTAGGTAAGTTTCCCATGTACATATTAGGCCTAGGGGCGAACATAGACTGTGACTATCACTTGCCATCCATGTGGTTTCTCCCTCACAGGTACATAAGGCACATTTCCATGTACCTGAGGGAACATGATAGGCATATGCCTGCTATGTAATTGTGCTGTTAGGGTAGGATCAATATTAACAGACCAAAACGATATCTACGAAGAAATAAGATCTAGACTGAAAGCAGGGAATTCATGTTATTATTCAAATCAACATATTTTACCTTTGAGAATTCTGTTTTAGATTTTGAAGCTTAACATCTATAAAACGATAATCATCCCTGTGGTACTGTATGGTTTTGAAACTGGTAGCTTACTCTGAGAGAAGAACACAGACTGAGAGTATTGGAGAATAAAATCCCTAGGTGAATATTCGGTCCCAAGAACGATAGGAATAGGGAATGGTGGAAATTTCATAACGAGGAACTGCATAACTTATATTGTTTACCAAACATTGTTAAGGTTATGAAATCTAGGTAGCTCAAGTAGGCAGGTCATGTAACCAGAATGGAAGAAAGTATGAGTGGTTTGAAAGTTTTAACTGGAAATCCAATTGGAGAACAACCAATAGGAAGATCCTAGGCGAAGATGGGAGGACAATATTAAGACGGATCTCGCAAAATTGGAGTATAAAGTAGAAACTGGATCCTGTTGCCTAAGGAGAGAAGTGAAAGGAGAGTTTTTGTGAACGCAGCATTCAACCGCCGGCCTCTATAGTCTATAAAGTTAGTTAGTTAGCAGGCCTTTTTACTTAAGAACAAAACAAACATGAAAAAGCAATTACATGAACAGAGAACATTAAGAATTTCGATGTTTTTATTTCGGTTATATAGTTACATCTACGTGAAGTTAGCCCTTGCTTTCAAATTTCGATTCGATACCAAAATCTTTTGTTATTGATTGTTTTAAAGAAAAACTCGTTTGTTTCGAAAAAAAATAGAGATATTTACAAAATAAAGTTGAGGGGGAAGGACAACTTTACATTGGCCCTGTACTTTCAAATATCGATTCGAAATCGAAGCAAATCATTTGTGTTTCGTTTGATATTAATTGTTTTGAAGAAGAAAATTGTAAAAAAAAAAAAAAAAAAAAAAAAACCGTAAGGGTTACAAAATACAGTTGGGGAGCAACTTCACACTGGCCCCTCCTACTTTCAAATTTTGATTCGAAAACGAAGTCAAGAGTTTGTTTTTCGCTTGTTATTGATTATTTTGAAGTAAAAATCGTTTGTTTCGAAAAACGGAATGAGATATTTATCCAATAATCGAGGGACTTCCGAGGCAACTTCACACTGGCCTCCCCAACACTTTCAAATTTTGCTTTAAAAGTAAAGCCAATCATATATTTTCTGTTTCGCATTAATTGATTTGAAGAAAAATAGCTTGTTTCGAAAATAGTAAAAATATCTTTACAAATTAAAGTTGAGATGTGGCCAAATTAGCCAGGTCCCTATACTTACAAATTTCGATTGAAAACCAAAATCAATTGTTTGATGTGCGATTGTTGATTATTTTGAAGAAAAGAAACAGTTTTGGAAAAACATAAAAAGTGTTCACAAAAGAAATGGGTGATGAAACTTCATACTGTTAACACCGTCATATTTCGAATCAAAGTAAAAGTTAATTATTTGTTATTGATAATTTTGAAGAGAAAATTCTTTTTTTGTTTGGAAAAACACAAAGAGAGACTCTTATCTGTTGTTGATTGTTTTGAAGAAAAAAATCCCCTTTTTCAAAATACAAAAAGACACGTTTGAAGATATATTTGGTGGTCAACTTCACACTGGTCTTCACAGTACTTTTTCTGCTTTTAGATTTCGATTCAAAACTCAACCAATTTTTTTATTTTTTATTTCTTATTGAGTGGCTTCAAGAGAAAATATTTTATTTTTAAAAAATCTTAAAGGTTATTTAAAAATAAAGTTGAATGAGCCAATTCACAGCGATCTTTCAAATAATTTCAATAAAAACAATAAATAAAATAATTGATAAATGTTGACGTTGCCAAGAACGTGCTAATATTATTGTTTAATAGTTGTCCCCAAAACATTTGTTTCTTTGAAGGCACACGGCTTTCTTAGTTAAGTTTACAAGATTTATATTTATTTAAAAGGATTTCTGACAGAAAGTAAAAATGAGATAAAAAACAAAAAGAAAAGGGCGAAAGAAATAAAGCTAACCGGAAGAAGTGAAAATCTGTATCGATTGATTTATTTGGTCAAGCTGAGTCAATTAATATACAGATTGTTCGTTGCAGATTATACCCAACCCCCGAAAAATAAATTAGGCTCAGTAAACTGGAAGTGCTTAATGGGAAGTAGATAAAATTGGTATCGATCGATTCGTTTTGTCACGCTGAAACGATTGATATATAGATTGTATATATTTCGTTGCTTATTATACTCCACCCCCGGAAACTAAATTACGCTTAGTAAACCAAAAGTAGTTAAAATTGGTATCGATCAATTTGTTTCGTGAAGCTGAATCGATTGATATATAGATTCATAAGTTTCGTTGCTGAGTATACCCCACCCCCGGAAATTAAATAGACTCAGTAAACCGGAAGAGGTTGTCCGGAAATAGTTAAAATTAGTATCATCAATTTGCTTTGTCAAGCTGAATCGATTGATATATAGATTGTATATGTTTCGATGCTGATTATTCCCATCCCCTGAAACTAATTAGGCACAGTAAACCGGAAGTAGTTAAAATTAATATCGTTCGATTTGTTTTGTCAAGCTGAATCGATTGATATACAGATTATATATGTTTCGATGCTCATTATTCCCCACCCCCTGAAACTAAATTAGGCTCAGTAAACCGGAAGTAGTTAAATTGGTGTCGATCGATTTGTGTTGTTAAGCTAAATAGATTGATATATAGATTGTATGTTTCATTGGTCATTATTCCCCACCCCCTGAAAGTAAATTAGGCTCAGTAAACCGGAAATGGTTGTCCGGAAGCAGTTAGAATTGGTATCAATCGATTTCTTTAGTCAAACTGAATCGAGTTGATTGTGAGTTTAACGTTCCGTTCAGCAGCGAGGCTATATGAGACGTGGACCTACTGATTAACGTGGAATCCGAACCACATGAGCTTCCGCCGGGAATCGAACCCGGGCCTCCCACGCCAAAGGCACGTACTCAAACTGAATGGATTGATATATAGATTGTATGTTTCGTTGCTGATTATACACTACCCCCGGAAACTAAATAAGGGTCAGTAAACCGGAAGTGGTTAACCGGAGGTAGTTAAAATTGGTATCGATCGATATGTTTTGTCAAGCTGAATCGATTGATATATAGATCGTATATGTTGCGTTGCTAATTACTCCCCACCACCTGAAACTAAATTAGGCTCAGTAAACCGGAAGTGGTTACACGGTAGTAGTTAATATTGGTATCGATCAATTTGATTTGTCAAGCGGAATCGATTGATTTATAGATTGTATATGTTTCGTTGCTGATTATCCCCACCTCCGCAACCTAATTTAGGCTCAGTGAACCGGAAGTTGTTAAATTTGAAATCGATCGATTTGTTTTGTCAAGCTGAATCGATTGATATATAGTTTGTATATGTTTGGTTGCTGATTATACTCCACGTCCGGAAACTAAATTATTCCCCTCGGACGCCACAACATTAGCTTAAGTTATATTACCAAAGAATTCGGTTAAGTTGCATTGCACGCCTGAATCTTGTGTACAGTACTGCCTATTATTTGCTTCAATGGTACTTTGGTTTCTATTTTGAGAATTTCTGCAACCTATGAAATTACTACGAAATACATTTCGAGGAAAATTAGATATACTGTTTGCCTGATTTCTAAATGTTGTACGATTACTAATTGTTTCTTCTGAAATTGGGTTCGGTTCTATTACCGGTATAATTGAATCTATCATTATTTCTTACATTAGGACTACACTCTTCACGCACATTGATATTTCGGATTGGAATATGATTGGCTTGGCTTCGGTTATTATTAGTTTGGTTTCGATTAGTATTACTTTGCACCATTGATTGATTTTCAAAATTAGATGATTGAAATTAATGCATTGTGCAGAAATCAGTATTTGTTCAACCTAAAAAGTAACAATATCCGGATCGATGCTATAATTCGTGTTTCCTGTTGGTATGGATTAATTAACTTAAACTCATTATATACGGAAATTATAAAATCAGTAAGATTCTTATCAATTTTTGGATCATAACGTCTGTTTTGAATCAAAGCGTCTCAGTTTACCAAGATAAAATTATTTTCAAAATTTGAAAGCTGTACGTTCTTAAAATCTAAATAATTACGTAAATTCTCCCTGTGGCAAAATTTTAAGTAATTTGGATTTATCTACACCAATTAAGTCGCATTCTTCTTCGAATTTCTCCAAAAATGCACTTGCAGGTATATCTTCCGACCTTCCACTAAATTTGGTTAAAGATCTTATTTCGCTAAATCTGATATGATGATTATTAGGAGGCTGTTTCAAATGTTTAGACTGTACGTGTCTGGTTTTCCTACGATGTGATGAATGTAGTCTTCTCTCTTCTTTCCCAATGCTAGAGGCACTATCATTCCTCTCAGAATAGCTTTCCGGTATTTTACTTTCTTCTATAGCTAGTCTGGGTTCATTTGACATATGTTCTCTGTTGATGATCGGTTCAGGACTATCATTTGTGGTGATTATCTTTTCCTTGATAGTATTTATTTGTTCTTGTAATTCTCTAATCTGATTACTATGCTCATTAACTTGAGTTTCAACCACTTCCACCCAACTTTGTACAATTGTAAATCTGTGCATCATTTGTTCCATCCTACAGTCTGTTCGTTCTAGTTTAGTGTTTATTTGCTCTAATTTATTATCCATTTGCTGTGTCATGGACTGTGTAACTTGTTCAAATTTGCTATCCATTTGCTGTCATGGACTGTGTAATTTGTTCAAATTTGCTATCCATTTGGTGTTTGTTGTTTCAGTTGCTTCATTTGCTGTTACAAGGATTGACCTGTTTTATAAGGTCAGCCACATTCGTTGATGTATCCAATCCTGGTGTTTCAATATCACCAACTTCATCATTAAATCTTTCGACTCTGGGTATATCCATTTTAATGTTA
The DNA here is from genome assembly GCF_964235325.1 of Thermobia domestica. Lineage (NCBI taxonomy): Eukaryota > Metazoa > Arthropoda > Insecta > Zygentoma > Lepismatidae > Thermobia > Thermobia domestica. The sequence continues at coordinate 311,198,875 of NC_137454.1, read as the reverse complement.
TGATAACTTTTCCTTTTACTTCTTAACAAAGTATACTCCGTGTTGACGGTTATTTATGAGATTGCTTACTTTGCTTCAAACAAGTCTCAAGGTTCCTGGGCGGAACCACAATCTAAATAACGTAACATTTCACTCTTATTTTTAATTTACCGTTAAAAATTCTTTTACCTCTCTGTTACAATTATTGCCCACAGTTCGAGTAAGTCAACACAATCCACCACCATCATATTTTTACACATATTTACAAGAGAAATTAGGCACATCAAATGCATATCACAATTAACTTTCATTCTGAAAACTTGATGAATAATTTTTCTTCTGTTGTCATAGCAACTATATCTTGTTACAGCAACTCTCATTACATGATTATTTTTTATGTCTCAACATATATTCTACAGTCTTCTTCTTCTTCTTCTTCCCACCAGATTGTGCACTTTTAAGCACCGTTGCCCAAAATAGCTACAATTAGAAATGGAAGTAATTCGCAGATGTCAGATATACAATATCGTTGTATTCTGGATTTCGGTGAAAATGAATGAAACTGTGATATGTTAGAGATTTTCTCATTTTGAGAAAGTATTAATGGGCACAACCATCAATTATTGACCGTTTGGCCTCTAAACATCCAAATTCTTCAAAACAACCTAATATAATGATACTTTGGATTTCAGTGAAAATGAGTAAAATTGTGATATGTTGTAGATGCCATGATCCTGAGAAAAAATGTTTATCTGAAGCTGCCGAGCAACGGTAGGTCACTTGGTAGTGAATTTGTTTGATTCGGGAGGTTCGGCCCGGGCCGGTCATCCTGCCTAGTGTTTCTTCGTCCTCCAAGATGAACATCGGGATGATATCTATGCTTAATGGTATTGGCCGCTACTCTTCCAATCCCTTTTCCGGGTTGTGAGGTAGGATGAGAAGATCTAAACCCTTTTTTCATATTTCATACAGTTCCACTAAAATCCCAGAATATCTTTACTTTCTTCTGTTTTAAAAGAGTGGCCTCGTAGTGGCCAAATGGTCAGTGCTCATTGAGACATTTTCTCAGGATCACAATATATTACGATTTCAAGCAATTCCACCGAAATCCAGAGTTCCGTTACCTTCTGTTGTTTTGGAAAAGGTGGCTTCGTAGTAAACAACCTGTCAGTGAAGGGTGGTTGTGTCGATTGAGACTTTTCCTTAGGAACGCAATGTCTGCAACATATCACAGTTTCAAGCAATTCCACCGATATCCAGATTATCGTTATCTTTGGCTGTTTTGAAAAAAGTGGCTCTGCAGTGGCAAATCGGTCAGTGATTGGTAGTTTTTCCTGTTGAAATTTTTTCTTAGGGTCTCAATATCTACAACATTTCACGGTTTCAAGCAATTCCACGGAAATCCAGAATACCGTTATCTTGAACTGTTTTTCTTTTTAAAACAAGTGTCCTTGAAGTGGGCAAACAGTGATTGGTGATTGTGTCCATTGAGACTTTTCCTCAGGAACTCAATTTCTACAACATATCGTGGTTTCAAGCAATTCCACCGATGCCCAATTTCCGTAAGGATTGTGAAGGTTTCTTCAAGATTTACTCTAAGCTATGGTCCATTATACGTGTGAACAAATTATTAGGCGTGAAGGACAAATTAAAACAAATTACGTTATCTTTTTTAATGAGTTTTTTTTCGGTTTTTTGGTATCGTAAATTAAAATTCTGTCTTAGTCCCAAATGTACCTCTAAATTGATCACTATGTTCCAATATATCACTCAACAATTCATGGTAAAGTTCTGGTTACAATAACCTAGACTATCTTCCAGAGACTAAGCCCAAGAAATTGAACCTTGATCCTTACATTCCTCGGATCTGCACCTACAGAGAAATTTATAAACTTTCCATTCTGAGTGGGTAACATGTGTTATGTTTCAAGAGCAATACAATCTCTTCATTTGGCGCCAAGCAAATATACAACTCAAATATAAAATACAATCATAATAGTTTACAAACAGAAATATATACATTATATATTTCGGTGATTAACGTCATAGAACTCCTCACAGCAATTTATTTTAGCAAGGTTTCGAATTTTGTCTGCTAGAATTTTTAAAAGTAAAGAATTTGCATTTTGTTACAACGAACATTCATGTTTCATAGTGATGCAAGAACATTATGTCACGCACAACCTACGAAATATAGTAAACTGAAACATCTATTAAAGCAAATCAAAAATCCTCGTTTTGTCTCTAATGAGCACGGCTTTGATTTTTTGTGGAGAGCAGAAGAAAGTTATTTTCAGAATAAGTTACTTTCATGAATTATCCTTATCCCTTAGTCTAAAAGGTATAACCATCTGGCATTAACTTCGAAAAGTATTCTTTTTTGTCTCTAATATATATTCTTGAACCGAAAATAATATGAAAAGATGTTAATGAAAGAAAGTACTTATTCAGTATTTCGAACCATGGAAGCCGAGTAAATGGGTGCTCGGGAGCTTGAGCTTCCATCAAATAAAGGTAATGGGTATGGATCATCCATTGTTATGCCAATATAATTAACAAAATACTTAAGCTGGCGAATAAAGACGCGCATCTCGAAAGGGAACAAGCCTCCAACCATGTCAAGCTAATGCTGTCCACTGGTCGGCGATAATAGAATCCGCCCCAAAACTCTACAACGCGCGTAATTAAAAATGAGTTTCCTACTTGCGCAAGCCATATCAAGCAAAGCTCACGAGTTGGCAACTCTGTATTAGTACTGTGAAAGAAACGGAGAAGGACACGAAACCCTTCGAGGGGGAGGTACTCCCAGAAGTGACGTCTTCCATCTGCTGAACAGTAAAGCATCGAATAACACACTAAGCTAATATTTAAGAAAGGTATACACTAATATTGTTATACATTGTCTGAGTATTCATATCTATTGTGAGATGTTGTAATATTCATTTTTAAGAATTGATAAAGAAGTTACCTAGCTGTATAATCTTTGAGGAAGATATAAGATGGTGGAATAATAATGGGTAATGTTCTATGTGAACATGGCGGAAATAGTTTTAGTAAATCTTACTTGTAGAAAAATTAAATGTCTCGAATTACTCATATAGTAGTGTTACCTCCAATTTTTCTTCAATATTTCGAATATAATACTCGAATATTCATCTTCAGCAGCACACAAAGACAGGTCGTTTTCACAGCACAGTATTCAAATTGTTTCCTAATGTCTCAACAGTGGCAAATAATGAATATTTCGTAAATTTTATCGATTTTTATGGTCTCTTACCTTTTCCATAGTTATAGGTTACTCTAATTATCTTACTGTAATTGCTTTACTGTATATAGAGTAAAATAATTAAAGCAATATATTAACTGTTGGGAAAGGTAAACGACCGTAAATACTGATAAAATTTACGCAATATTCATGGTTTTCCAATGTTGAGAGAGAAGAAAACAAAGTGAAAAGCATGTTGTGAAAAGGGCTTGGGCATTATGTGCCGTTAAACATGAAATAACCAATTGCCACATTCGAAATATTGAGCGAAAATTGGGAAGAACTATTAACACGTGGGTAATTTGACATATTACAATGTGTTCCATTTACTTAATATATAAAAATTAAAAGGTTTCCGTGATAATTGCCATTGGATATTAATGTTCTTGTGGTTACATGTGTAACAAAGAAGAAAGCGTTTAATTTTTAATCGTAACAATGTACAGTCTATATTTTAAAATTGTTCTAGGGAAATTGGCAGAAGGAAATTCCAGGGTAAACTTTTCAGCAAACTTATATTTTACTTTCTTATCAAATGTGTGCTTACTCATGTATACCTTTCAAATCTTACCACATTGCTGGAGAAAATCTTATTACACTGTGCTAGTTTGCGGTGTGAAATACAAATTACGATTGAATATTTTTTTCTTGGTTCCTTGGTACGTCTATTAACATTTTCTTTCCACCAGAAATTTTATAGTTGACATTCAGCACACTTATTGCGAAAAAAGATTTTGAATTGTAAAAGTATTAACGTGCATGTAGTAGAATAATTCTCCTGGCTCACATTTCATGACACTAACGACAACGAAATGCTTTCTATTGCGTATGCGTATTTAGTAGTTGTTCAAATGGGAATACCTGTTTAAGTTTTGTAACAGTTATCCTACAAGAAGGGTCTCTTTTCTGTGAATTAATATATGATTCACCAAATTACACTTACTATAGTAACTTCTGTTACATTCGTGGCAAAAAAAATTTTTCTCTCCTGTATGTATTAACATATGCATCATTAAATACGAATTTAGCTTAAAACTTTTCCCACACTTATCACATGTGAATATTTTGACTGTCGTATGTGTTAACATGTGCTTTTGCAAAACAGATTTTTGCTTGAAACTTCTACCACACTCTTCGCAATTAAACGGTCTTTTACCTGTGTGAACTAACATATGTTTTTTGTGATTAGATTTTTGATATGTGATTTTTCCACATTCCTCACATGAATAAACGTTTCCTCCTGTATGTTTCAGCATATGGTCTTTCAAATATTTTTTCAAACGAAACTTTTCGGCACACTCCGTACATGAGAAAGGTTTTTCTCCTCTATGTATCAACATGTGATCTTCCAAACTTCCCTTTTTAGTGTACCATTTACCACACTCAAGACAGGAAAATGGTTTCTCACCCGTATGCCTTCTCATATGGTTTTTCAAACTTCTCTTACATTTTACGCGTGTGTTACATTCTTCACAGCTAAATGATCTTTCGCCTGTATGTACTTTCATGTGTTCCATTAAAGCAGACTTTCGGTAAAATTTTCTTCCACATTCGTTGCAAGAAAAAGGCTTTATCCCTGTATGTATTAAAACATGTCCCTTCAAATTATTTTTATAATGGAACATTTTGCCACACTCATGACAAGTAAACGGTTTTATGCCTGTATGAATCGCATTATGTTCCTTCAAGCTGTGCTTATTACTGAATTTTTTCCCACATTGCTCGCAACAGAAATATTGCCTTCCTGTATGAATCATGGTATGTTTTCTCAACTTAGATTCTGTATTGAATGTTTCATTACAATTGGGACAAGATATTCGTTTCTCTTTGGAATGTGTTAACATATGTTGTTTTAAGGTACGTTCATAAAGAAATTCTTTGCCACATTCCTTACAAAAGAAAGGCGTGTCTCTGGTGTGTAGTACGATATGGTTCCTCAAAGAAAACATTTCCCTGAATGTTTTTCCGCAGTCATTACAAGTGAAATACTTCTCTTTATGCACAAATATATGTTGTTTTAAATTACACATACGATTGAAAATTTTGCCGCATTCCTGACAGAAGAAATACTTCTTATTGTCTTGAAATAACGCCTGTTCTTTTAAATTATTCTTCTCATTAAAGACTTCCTCACAGTTCCGGGAGGAATGAGTTTCATACATAAATGTACGACGAAGATTTTTCTTCCTTATTTTATCGGAATGCTGTTTCTCAGCTGCGTTTATTAACATCTTTCTTCGAAAAGAAGTCTTCCTTGCTAAGAACGTCCCACTTTCTTCAGAAATATATGGTGCCACTCCTTTGTAAACCTTTCTGTGGTTCTTATCGCTAGGACTCTTCGTTAATTCGTAGGTACATTGTATTTTTGTTTGCGCATGTGGAACGTTTGAAGTGCGTATATTTTGGTTGTTGACATCTTTGCTGGACTCACAGTACCTAGCGGATTCTCTGAAATAACAAAACTATTAATATCACAGACACTTATTATTTTACATATATATTTAATCTACATTGCAACTTATAAGGAAAGTTTGTCAATTGAATATTCAATGAAAATATTAATTGCTAACTCTGTTTCTAGTTTGAGGTGATTTTGAAAAATGTAGCTGCTGATGTCGTTAGGTTATGATACAAGAATTCTGCCACTTTACAATTTCAAAATATGGGATAAAATTACATTTCCTTAAAATGGGAATAAACTATCTTGGACAAACGTCTTAAAAGGAGTATATATTACACAGGCTATCCACATGGAATAGCTCAAGTTTTTAAGTATTGGGATGTCGCAAAATTGAATTTGAGTGAATAATATAATGTACTTACAGCTGATACAGTGCTGTATTGACTTGGAGTATTGACATTTGGAAAAGCAATGTCTACTTGAAGGGCAACCATACCCATTTTCGGTAGCCGATAACTGTTAATACTCTTACTAAAAACAAATTTATGACGATGAATGCCATCTTTATTTGAACTCTGAGGAAAATATTCTTGGAAAATATTTCCGTACTTGTATGGAAATTAAAATAATGAATTAACAAATATTCTATAGTCAAGACGATTTGCAATTTTTCGATTGGAATAAACAGCCAATATTCGTAGGTACTCGCATGTGCAAACTGAAACTACGAAACTAAATATTGATGTATTTACATTGTAATACGACTAAAAGAGTTAAATTTATCCCCGGAGTTTATGTCTTGGATATGAAAAAATGTAGACATAATTTAACTTAGCTCTACTCATTTAAATACAAATGAAACAGAAATGACGCTTACATGCCAGTAGCTGAAGTTGTATGCCAGTTGCTGTAAAATCATTTCAGGTTTCAACCGAGGGAAACTGAAGACATGCAAGATGAGAAAGAAATGTAAAATCAAGTTACAGTAGTACTATGGAGAAATTCTGCTGCCAATTTGCAAGGAAGCGGTATAAGTGCCCAGAAACGACATCAACACTATTTGTATTCATCGAAACAGCGCTTCATTACATCTCTCAAGATTGTTTCTCACATTATAGCAGGATAGTAAGGAGAGTACATCTTTTAACGATACCTGTGATGTCTCTAGACGCAAATTTGTTAAACTTCGTGGACTGGGACTGGAAAAATGGCCTTGCGCAATAAATTTTGAAAATTGTGGTTGGATTCAGGAATGCAATGTAGAGAACTTTGCCAGGTACGAGGGAGACATATCGTGCAGTGCAGCACATGGCGCCATGGACTTCTGTAACTATTCGGGAAGTACAATTTGGTTACATATATATACACACATGAAGAACAGTTATTATTAGAATTCTAGTGGATTTTTAGGTCCTCTAGTTAGGAAAGTGGATTTTAGAGGAATTGCAGGAATTTGCAGAATATGGAGTAATTGAATATATATCACGCAACAGGATAACTATAGTTTGGGAGCAACCTAACAGCCCCAAGATATTAAAAATTTAGTAATTAACAGACATCAAGCAGATCATGTTACAACTAATGATGATACCATAGTCTGTTGATGATGTGATGGTGTAAAATACACTACACAGCATGTTGTTAGGTCAATATGCATGTATGAGTTTAGTTGAAGATCAGAATACAGGTGAGGGGGCGCGGTGGCTCAGTGGTAGAGCGTCCATCTCTGGTGCTTGGGGTCCCGGGTTCGATCCCAGCCCCCGCCAAGTGAACTTTGTGGTGAACAAACACCGTGCTCGTGGGTTTTCTCGGGGTTCTCCCGTTTCCTCCCACTTTATTCCTCACCATTTCACTCATCTCTCATTATCACCGTCTCCTTTAGCCTAACCGGTATAACCGTGGGACGTAAAACTTAAAGATTTCATTTCATTTTCATTTCAGAATACAGGTGAAGTTGCGTCAAGTGGAAAAAGAGATTTGGTTATGCAGCCTGCTAGGGTGAGCAACAGAAATTATAGGAGAGATAATTTCAAAGACAGAGAAAGAAAATAAATATACAGGGTAGAAATTGTTAACTACTGAAAAATTGAGTGACCAGTCGAATTAGGTACGTCTCGTGGACATAATTGGTAATGAATTTTTCTATTCACAGGATTGTTGTAATAGTAGCCCTAACCAACATACTAAAAGTCCTGAATGATCCGCCTTGTGCTAACTCCGCCATCTTGGAAAATGTCGGACGAACACACATCTTCATTCCTTTTCGGCTAATTTCAGAAAGAAAATGAACTAGACCAATTTGAAAGAGTAAAAAACTTTCCATTAAATAGAACTTTCACAATTTTCTGCAATACTCATGGTTCTCCAGAAATTGTGGTCAGTTTTCCTGTCTTGAAATTATAAATCAGCCGAAAATTGTCTCTGTTAGCGGAATATTGTATTTTCTATAGAATAATTGACTATTATCTCCAATTAATTTTTTAAGTTTTTCTTGTCTATTTGAGAGCACAGAAATATTCTTTTCCTTTTCTAGTTCAACCTCCTTTGCTAATAAAATTGTTTTCCGCTTCGTAATTTATATATGACAATCGCAGATATTACTTACGATGTTTGTAAGGCCTCAGCAGCTTTACCATAGTGGAAGGTAAGGCCAATTGTTGCATTTTTCACTGTCCCCTGGAGGCCTAATCCACGAATGTAATCATCATTCTAATTTCCACCTTCATTCTTATCATCCATTATTTCTGCTGCAGGTTGATTACTAAGATCGGTGCTTGTCATCCGTGCTTTTCTTTTTTCCTTTTGGATAAACAACGGCTTTCAGTTTTTTTTTTATGTAGGAGCATGAAATTAGTTTCATTAATTTGTCAGGTGCCGGTGCTTGGGTCAGTGGGATAGGTAGAAGAATGTTTCCATGAGCTTTCCATCCTCATTTTTCCTCATTGCACTTGATGGAAAACCCTCAACATGTGCATGGAGGCTGCATTTGAAGTCGAAAAAAGATTATCCAACTTCACTTCGATTTTCCTTTTTACAATTTCTCTGTTAAAACATTTATACCTGTAGTCATCAAGACGTTTATCTCATTTGTCAACTTTGTATAATCCAAGGACGAACATTTCTCCTGCTTCACGAATCTCATTCTTAGTAAAGATACAGCATCTCGAATGTCTTCTCTCTTGTTAAGTAGTGCAATTGTCTTGGCCTTTCCTTTGTGAAAGAAGGCTGAATTGTCACTACCACTTACCGCATGAGGAAATGTTCTTTGAGGTTAGGGGTGCTTCTCCTTCAGTTGCGTGCCAGAGTACGTTTTAGTGGATACTTTTCCTCTTCCTGGCTTAACGAAGATTATATCGTTTCCGTCTAGAGTTAAGAAAATTAAAAGAACTAATAAATCAACGTCCTCACCGACAGTTGCAATTCGTTGAGATTTTACAGCGTTTATAGGTGTGTTTACAATGAGTGCGTTAGTATCGTCTTTAGCTTGCAAGGCGCTGATGTAATGATTTTGTGATTCTTCTGTTAGTAAGGCAATGAGTTTAGACTTAATTTTTTTTTCGTTAGAAAGAAAAATCTCCTGTGAAACTATTACTTGCTGTCTTTCGTCACCTCGTAGTCTGCGCATCTTTTTGTGGCATATCCCCGAGCTCTTTCAGCACTTTCATCATACCCATCAAATACCACGGTGCAGTTCAAACCATAATTATTTTTAAGACAAGCAATGTGAGTAGAAAGGATGTTTTTAAACGTGCTTTGACGAGGCCATAGCACACGGTGAAGTATAAAACCATCAACAATAAATTTACATTCGCTAGAGTGCAGTTGTGGTTCCATTGTGTCGAAACATGAAAAGAGGTTTCGACATATTTTCTCGTTCATCAAATAGGGATTGTTGTAAGGAGGAAAGTTCATATTTAAAACAGTTCTTCAGTTAGCTGTTGTGAATTGTTTTTATGATTCTTTGTGTGAACAATAGCCATACCGAACAGAACCCTTTTCCGTAGACCAGAATTCTACACATGAGCATGATGTAAACAATCGATAACTCAAATCTGTTCAAGAATTCTTTTTGTTTTCTTTGTTTCAGTTTTTCCACGGATGTGAAGTTGATGTTCCTGTTGATTCCGCTCCATACACCCCTGTTTCGAAATTTCCCTCCCTGTTGAACCCTCCTCCTTAAAATCATTCTTTACCAATATATGCTAGAAATAGTATATTATGCATTGTATTGAAATCAGTAACAAACTGAGATTAAGAAAGAAAAACAATCGGAAGAACAACCGATGTGCTGACCACACATCTCACCAAAACGCCTAGTGGTCTGCGATGATCCTTCCAATCTCTAAAAATATGGACTTTAATTTAAGAGTTGAATAATGATCAATTAAGTCCCGAAACATTTCAATAATCCTGCAAAAGTGACATTGTTTTTAATAATGCATTTGTAATTTGATTATCCGAAAAGTGGCTATTTTTTTTGGAGAATGCTTACCTTTGAAGGGAAATGTAAAAGTTCTATCTAATAGGAAACGTTCTGCTCTTTCTAATTGGTCTAGTTCATTTTCTTTCTAAAATTAACGTTTTCGAGAAATTCGCCGAAAACCGAATGAAGATTTGTGACCGTCCACCACTTTCCAAGATGGCGGAGTTACCACAGAGCGGATCATTTAGAACTTTTAGTATGTTGATGAGGACCACAATTACAACGATACTGTGAAGATAAAGTGTCATTACTTACGAGCAAGGAAGAAAATCAAATATATCTGGAGGGGTGCCGATGTGCTCACCACACGTCACCTCATGAAAAATGGCGTGTGAATGATGATAGGATGCTTTTGAGTGAAAAGTAAAAGCTCTGTCTAATAGTAAATTTTATGTTCTTTCAAATTGATCTAGTTCATTTTCTTTCTAAAATTAACCGTTTTCTAGAAATTAGCGGAAAGCACAAGGCGGATCATTCAGGACTTTTAGTGTGTTGATTACGAGCACTATTACACCAATCCTGTGAAGAGAAAAATCCATTACCAATTATGTTCACGAGCACCATATACGGGAATCCTAATTCGACTGGCCTATAGTATCTATTTTCAGAAAGTGCTCAACATGGAGGTTAGAATCAAAATGAAGGTAAAATTTGTGAAAAACGGAGTTACCTTTTCTTTATAAAATCTGAGTGGTTAGACAAGGTTATTTGAAGAGAAATACTTTAATGTTGCAACATACAGAATGAAATATTTTATAATTTGTGTGTTGCTTAATATAACGTCCAATATTATTTTATGATGGGTAGAAAGATACCATGATTCTAGATTTAAGTGTGCATCATGATTTTAGAGCTAACTGGAGTCAATGTTATTTTACTAGCGATATTAGTTTATATCCACTATTCTGATGTAATTACCGGAAATCCATTTCGATTTAGTGTTTATTTCCTTCTAAACCTTTTTATTACGCTTGAGGAAAAATATATGGTATCACCACTACAATCCAATAAATGGAATGGAGGTATGTGATTACCAAACGAGTTTCAGGTGCAACTCTTAGCAGGTAAAGTAATAATCACTGCAACAAGATGATCTTTATGAACAATTTTCCTGTAACATAAGAACATCAGGAGACATTCCAAGATCGTGGAACACATTGTCAATCTTAGCTCGAGGATTCTCACACATTCACTATGTAGTTTCGATATAGTTCCGACGAATTTTAGCCAGTTCGGGTCAAGGAAATATATGTATGACAAAGCCAAAATCTTCCAACGGATGCGTCATGATAGCTGTGAAGATGTGGGCGGTGATTTCCATATCGCTGGAGAGAATGCATACAAAATATTGATTACTTAGAAAAGTAGTTTATTACTAATGAAGGTGGTATAATTTTGGTCTTTATATCCGCTCTAGTTCACCTAGTATAAAGTGAGGGAGATTGCGTACTAGGGAGCTCTCACACTAGGGCTGTACCATAAGGGAATTAGCCCTAGTTAGATTAAGAATTATTGCGTATTTGAAGATACTAAATATATTTGCCTGTTTATTACGTTGCCATTAGTAGAGGTATTTCCGTTCACAACACTAGTTCCCTTATAACCTGGAACGTAGGGAAAACAAAACAATGCTGAGATATCAATATGAAGTGGTCTGTCACAACTATGTCGACTATGTGCGTTCTATCTCTTATTCACTTTACTATGTTCAATATATCTTATTCTATGAGTGACATGGATCATGTCCTACGACAATTTACGTAAAAGCCTACTACAGTTTTACTACCGACAATTTTATCTGATCCTCTCTTGATTTGAAATGGTTAATGGTACCATATAATAAAACGGACACATGTGTCCAAGAATATCGAGAAGAATTGGAACAATGCCGAGCGATCCTATATTAAAGTGAGTCGAATTCGAATAAACACAAGTATTTTAAATCTGCTGGTTGTCCCATAGTTGTGAATTTATAGAATGTTATTAGAAATTCGGTATTTTTTTTAACGCATACTAAAGATATTTTGACACCGTTACGTTTTCTAGTGGGTTATGAGTCATGTCAATCTTCAGGTAAAAGAACGAAGCTTTTCAGTTTTAGATCTGACGTTATGCCACCTAGGCTAAAGGAGTCGGTGATGATGAGAATGAATGAAATGATGGAATTAAGAATTTAGAAGGAATCGAGAAAATCCACGCACACGGTGTTTGTACATGAAAAAGTCTACTTGCCTCGTTGTGGGATCGAACCGGGAACTGCATACACGGGAAGTGAAAGCTTTACTAATGGGCCACCAGGGTCCTCTTCAGTCTTCAGGAAAATGAGCACGAAAACAATATTTAAGTGATTACAGTACTTTGCACTAATCTCAGAACTCTAGTGCATTTGATATATTTTCACTGGTAAAAAGGTCCGTGCCAGGTGAACGAGGAAAAGGTCAAAAGTTTACTGAATTCTGACGAGATGATGGCGTAGTGCCATAGTTATCTATTGGTCAATTACATGTTATAGATTCTTAGTCATTTGGTGGGTATTGTCAGCAACGTAACATTCATTGTTTCGTACGTGATATATTCTCGTGATAACTAGAGGCTGGATAAATGACTTATGTTCGCGTCTTATGCGCTGATAATTCCCCTTAAATTTTATTCAATGCATTTTCCACTCCGCCAGTGCGGAAACAGAAAGGTGAACTTGAAAAGTTAATATTTTCTTTTAATGTCCAAGTATCAGAAAACGAATTACTAAGGTTTCAAAAGGTTTATTATATTTTACAGATGATGTGTGTCTTAAAATATCTATACTTTTAGAGCATTTGATTCTCTACATTCCTGCAACTTTTAAAATTGTATGTTTTTTATGTTAATTCAAAACCATTAGCATTTAAATGGGAAAACTGTCCAAAAATAGGATATATTTAAATTAATATATTTCACGAATTTGAAAAAAAGATATACGTGAGCTAATGAATAGTTTATGGGAAAGGAGAGAAAATCATCTTTTCCTGGAGAACCATGCCACTTACTGAGGAGAAATACATTCCGAAATGTAACTTCAGTAAGCTCTTAATTACAACATTAGAAATACGACCATAAACGGTATAATTAGTGAAAGATAGCATAAAAGATACATTAGAATCTAAATTTGAAAATACGTGTAACTAAAACACAGTCCAGTGATGATACATATATACATCAATAGGTTATCGAGCGGAAAAAAATGACATGATTGAGTGTGAATTGAAATACGTAGTTTTCGAAATTATTAGCAAAAACTAATATTATGGAACTAAGAAGCACGTTTTTCGTTGCAAATCATAACTGACAGCTTTTGTTACACTGGAACAGATTGTATATATATATCATATTATGCGTTCTTCGAACAGTAACACATGCATTCCTAACAATACTGACAATGCTACTTGTGGCACACGCCTACGAAACGGAATTTTAAGTTTGCGGCATAAAATAAATCAGGTGCTCTTATTTAATGTTGGTATGTTGATTTGAAATTTACCAAATATATTTCGGTATCAAGTAAGCAATTGATGCAATAGTTGTCAAGTGGTTCTGGCCACATTGACAGTGTGCATTACGATATAGTCTGTAACAGCACAGCGCATGTGATGTAATGTGTGTTCGCTGTAAAGTGAATAAGAAATTAATAATAAATACGTTCTTGTGTAATACACTTAAGTGTATTAATTAATTATCATAGCAAACGATACATGGCGCAGTCGGTTATCTTTTAACAGTAAGACTGTCATCTAGCCAAAAATGCAGTCAGCTAGTCCCGAAGGAACTTTGTCTTACCGGTAATTTGTGTGAGAATTGGAGAAAATTCAAACAAAATTTTGATATTTGTATGACTGTAAGCGGCCAAGATTTAAAACTCAATGCCACCAAAGTTGCCATATTACTGAATGTAGTTGGTGAAGAAGCTGTAGAAATTTACAACACTTTTGAGATAAGTGATGAAGACAAAAAGAAGTACGAGGTAGTTGTTCAAACTTTTGAAATTTACTTCAATCCCCAGAAAAACGTGGTCGTAGAACGTTATGTTTTTAACTCCCGTGTGCAAGATGAAGGAGAATCGTTTGACTCACTCGATACCGATTTAAAGAAACTTGTTAAGACGTGTGAATTTGGTGACCAAACAGACAGTGTAATAAGAGATCGTATTGTGTTAGGAATACGTGATAAGGTATTACAGGAAAGAATGTTGCGTGCAGGAGAAATGTCACTAGATAAGGCTATTGAAATGGGACGTGCAGTGGAATTAAGCAGACAACAAGCAGATACCATACAGAACAAACAAGTTAGTGAAGTGCGAAGAAAAATTGCAAGTGGGAAAAAGTCATCAGCTCCGCCAGGAAAAGCATGGACAACAGGAGGAGACAAAAATAAGTGTAAAGAACAAAGTGCAAGGAACCCGCGTTTTCACAATAATGAGTATAAGTGTAAGAAGTGCAACACAGTACATAAGAAAGCGCAGTGCCCAGCGTTCGGTAAACAGTGCAGAAAGTGTCAACAGTTTAATCATTTTGCAGTGGGGTGCAAGGCTAAACAAGTCCAGTGCATACAGGAAGAAGTAGCGGAAACGACGGACACAAGTAATGTACTGTATTTATCAGAAGTGTCAATATCTCACATTAATGCTGTAATGTCAGCAAGGCAAGAATGGGAAGAAACCATTCAGGTAAAAGATAAAGAGATCACATTTAAGTTGGACACAGGTGCAGAAGTCAACGTGCTTCCAATAAGAGAATTTAAACGTGTAAATCAACAATTTAAGGTTAGGCATACCAAAATGTTATTAGAAGTCTATGGTGGTCATAAAATTAAACCCGTAAGTATTGTAAACTTAAATTGTGTGTCAAAAAACGCGGATGAATACTTAGATTTTGTAATAGTTGAAGGTGTAAGTAACGCAGCTAAGCCGTTATTAGGCCTAAGTGCATGCACAAAGTTACATTTAGTACAAAGAGTACCTTTTGATATTGCAGCAACAGTAGCCAAGAGTAGTTTTATAACTCAAAATAAAGATGTATTTGAAGATATTGGGAAGTACAAGGGGAAACTATACGTAGAAGTTGACAAAAACGCAAAACCTGTTGCAAAGCCACCAAGAAGGGTGCCGCTAAGTATACAGCCTAAACTTAAGCAAGCAATTGAAAAACTAGAAAAAGATGGAATTATCTGTAAAGAAGAAAATCCAACGGGTTGAGTAAGCAATCTAGTTATAGTTGAAAAACCTAATGGGTCCCTGAGATTGTGTTTGGATCCTAAAGATTTAAATAAAGCTCTTAAACGAAATTATGCAATAATCCCTACTGTGGAAGAGGTTAGTGCAAGGTTAAATAAAAAATCTGTGTACAGTGTTCTAGATTGGAAAGATGGCTTCTATCACATTGAACTTGATGAAGGTCAAGTAGATTGTGTACGTTTAGCTCACTGTATGGGTGTTGGAGGTTTTTAAGGCTACCTTTTGGTCTAAGCATAGCTCCGGAAGTGTTTCAGAAATTAAATGAAAAGTGTTTTGGAGATATTCCTGGTGTAGTCGTCTATTTTGATGATCTTTTAATAGGGGCAGAATCTGAAAAAGAACACGATCAAATCATGAATGTAGTGCTAGAGGGAGCAAGAAAATTGAACATTAAGTTCAATCCTGAAAAACTACAATATAAGGTACACGAAGTTAAATACCTGGGGCATGTGTACAGTAAAGATGGAATTAGACCTAATAGGGACATGGTGAAAGCTGTATTTGAGTTAAAAGAACGCCAAAATAAAAAAGAACTACAAGGAGTAATTGGCATGGTAAATTACGTAAATAGGTTCATTCCAAATTACTCTACAATCACTGCACCGTTAAGGGAATTGTTAAAATCAAATATTGAATGACAGTGGTTACCGAAACATAGGGAGGCTTTTGAAGCGTTAAAACAAAAACTTTCTAGTGCTCCTGTGTTAGCTAATTTTGATGTAAATAAGAAAATTACATTACAATGTGATTCTTCAAGTGAAGGGCTGGGTTGCTGTCTCAAACAAGATGGGTATCCTATAGCTTACAGTTCTCGTAGCCTTACAGAAACTGAGAAATCATATGCACAGGTCGAAAAAGAGTTACTTAGTATTGTATATGCGGTGAAAAAAATTCATTTGTACATTTATGGTAGGGAAGTAGAGGTAGAAACAGATCACAAGCCTCTAGTTTCGATAATGAATAAATATGTAGCAGATGTGCCTTCTAGTAGATTACAAAGAATGAAGCTCAAATTACTGAATTATAATCTTAAACTTGTTTTTTGGAGAAGGCAAAAATATGCACATTGCAGATCTGTTGTCAAGGTCATATCTTAATGAGATTGAAGAAGACGACAGGTCACTTACTGAAGTAATCCATAGTCTAACTTCTCACTTACAAGTTAGTGATGCACGTAAAGAGCAGTTCATTGAAGCAACTAAATTAGACCCTGTGTTAAGTAGAATTTTGGATCTGTATTACAAGGGTTGGCCAGATGATAAGAAGGAATTAGATGACAGTGTAAAATTTTATCATAAATTGAGACAGGATATTACTGTAGAAAATGGCCTAGTGTTTTTGGGTAAAAAAGTAATTGTACCGGTTAGTTTAAGGAAACAAGTGTCAAACCAGTTGCATGAAAGTCATTTTGGAGTGCAAAAAACTAAAGTAAGAGCAAGACAGATAGTGTATTGGCCAGGGTTAGCAACGGATATAGAAAATATGATCCTTAAATGCACGACGTGTGACAAGTACAGAATGTCAAATACCAAAGAACCGTTAATTTCCCATGACATACCAAATTTACCATTCGGTAAAATAGGTGTTGATATCTTATATTTTGGGGGTAAGTCATTTCTAGTCATAATGGATTATTACTCGAAATGGCTTGAACTTTTACCACTGAAGTCAAAAACTTCTGTAGAAGTAAATGACAAACTTAAAAATGTATTTGCAACACATGGTATACCTAAAATTGTGGTGACAGACAATGTACCATTTAGCTCAAGGGAATGCAGGAATTTTGCTAGAGAGTGGGATTTCAGTATTGTAACTAGTAGTCCAAGGTATCCAAGGTCGAACGGATTGGCAGAGAAAGCGGTAGGAATTTCAAAAAGAATTTTAAAGAAAAGCCAAGAAGAAGGGAGAGACTACAGGTTAGGGTTACTTGAATATCGCAATTCTCTTGTGTTAGGATCAGATATGTCACCGTCTCAAATGTTAATGAGTAGCAGGGTAAGAACTAAGTTGCCAGTACATGTAGAGCTGCTAAAACCAAAAGTTCAAAAAAATGTACACAAAATGTTATTAAAGAAGCAGCAGAAAAATAAAATGCTTTATGACAAAACAGCTAAAATAAGGCCTGAATTTAAACCAGGGGAAAATTGTTTGTTGCAAAAGGATAAAATATGGGTACCAGGTCAAGTAATTAATGTTGAAAACACTCCGAGATCATATTTAGTAAAAGATACAAACAATCAGGTGTATCGCAGGAATAAAATACATTTAAGAAAGTCTCTAAACAAATTTGAATTTCAAAACTTGTGTGAGTATGATGATGTAACTAACAATACTGAACAGGGTGTGCAAAAAAATCAAGAACCCATAGAACAAGACAATGTAACGTGAAATCAAAATGTGAAAGAAACTAGTTGTGATGTCAATCTAAGGGGAGTAGTTGGTGATAAGCCACGTAGGTCCGAAAGAAAAGTAAAGAAGCCTTACTGGTTCAAAGATTGTGTAAAAGGGGGAAATGTAATGGATGCAATAGTTGTCAAGTGGTTCTGGCCATATTGACAGTGTGCATTACGATATAGTCTGTGACAGCACAACGCATGTGATGTAATGTGTGTTCGCTGTAAAGTGAATTGGAAATTAATAATAAATATGTTCTTGTGTAATACACTTAAGTGTATTAATTAATTATCATAGCAAACGATACAGCCTACAATGTGCAATTTAAATATTTAATGACCTATTGATTTCAAATATCAAGTATCAATCACCATATTCAAATTGTGTAACACTATCTACCAACACTGAAATAAAACGGGAATAATACAGATATATTGTACACAGAAACTTGAAGTTGTTTAAACCGTAGCAAATACCATTTTATTGTCCTTCGTTTAGTTGGAAACATGGCCTGATTCGCATACGTGCTGTCTTTGTTAGGAGACTGAATTGAGAGAAAGGTATTTAAATAGCGGTTGTAATTAGTTGGCTAATAATGACTTATTTTGTAGTGCCAGTCGGTGGAGTATCAAAAGAGCAACATAGTTTCTTTCGATTATCAAATATCGTTGATAGATAATTTGTTTTCGTAATACTGAAAGATAGTTAAGTTTACTCAAGAATATATAAAGCTACTACGATATATTGAAGTACTTCTGATACATGGAATATTAATGACTGATGTGTAAGATATGTTTGAAGTTAATAACGAAACGAAGTGAAAGATGGAAATTTCATAATTCTAGTGATCGATTTATTGCAAGTGAATATCTACCAACAGTCTATTCTAAGGACTAGTCAGTACATAGATGTCTTAACCATTATCGATATCATTTCTTTGCTTTCAATCAACTTGACAATTTTCACGAGTATCATCTCGTACTAGACATCAAGGGTAACCTGCGATCATGGACATGCTCCTTTGAGTGTAAGGCCGAATTTCTACCTCTTTAACGTCTTGGTGGGTGTCTCCTGCCGTCCCCTGCTTAGTAATTTTAAGCTTGGTGGAAAATACTTAAGGCAAGCATAAAGGATTTGTAATTTCGAACTTGTGGCACTTTCATGCATGCTTTCTTTTAAGCACGCTTTAGACTCTTTTTTTTTATCTGTCACGTTCGACGTTTCTGAAAAAGTTCTTGAAAACGTTAATGAATGAGTTCCATGCCCCGAGTACTAAATCGTTCCTGATAGTTTTAAACACAGAAACTTTCGTGAGCTCGCAAGATATCCGCCATCAAAAATATCCCTCATTTTTTCATTCGCCAAGAAACGAAAGGTTTGAGTTGGGTACTGGATTACATATATATAGAGATGCAAAAAAAGCCGGCTTTTTTGAATCGATGGTTCTTTTTCACATAAAAAGCCGGCTTTTTAGGTAAAAAAACGAGAATTTTGGAAAATTTCGCTTTTTTCATTTTCATGATTTTTCTATCTAAATAGCTTTCTTATAGTATATTCTATAGTTACATAAGAATTCCACGACCTAAATGACATATTTCGCTTTAAAATTCATTATCAAGATGGATGGAGCACGTGTTTTACGAATTAAAGCTAACATGAAGAATGTGGTATTTGAGGGCAATTTTAGAGGCTATTTAACTTTATTGTAACTTTTGAGTTATCGATATTTTTTTCTTCTCGGGATCATTTCAGTTTGTCATCTGTGTTTCATTTCTAAGAACTTAGTACTCTAGCTTCTAGCGCAAAAGTTAAACTTACGTTTTTCTATATACCCGTCAAAGCGTACGTTTTTCAATATATCCGTCAAACCGTACTTCCACATTTCTGTTATACTGTAGCTGTGCAACGATTTAGCAATAATTTTTCGGATACAACCTTGAATACTAATTTATACAAATAATCAGTAGCGGATTTAGAAAAGTAAGTTGGGAGGGTTTTCTCTGATTGTTTCGTTTTCTAAAATGTCCTAATTTTATTTGGGAGGAGCTTGAAGTTTGAGTACAAGCGTAACTAATATTTTGTTTCGTTTATATATTTATCAATAATCTTCCGGATACAACCTTGAAGATCATTTTATACTGAGAATCAGTGGCGGATTTAGAAAAGTATTTTCGGAGTTTTTTTGTTACTACTGTTTAGTTTTTCTAAACATTAGTAATTTTTATTTGACGGGAGCGTAAAGTTTATGAGTAAAGGCATAACTAATAGATATTTCGTTTGTTTTAGACATTTCGTAATTTTGGAGAACAGGCTTCAGTCCGAAAGACCGCCCCCCTAACCTTCGCAAAACCGTCACTGCTGGTAATTAGTAATAATAACGATTTAAAAACAATAAGGAAGAAAGTCGGCCAACTCACAGTACACGCATTATTTCTGCTTCAGAGATGGAATGAAGAAAAGCTTTGTCTCAATGGTCGAATGCTGAGTTGAATCCCGGACTTCCTGATAGAAGTGCAAAAGTTCTACTCAGTCATGTTTGTTGTGCAGTTGTATTTATCTTAACTCAAATATATTCCGTAGTCCTTCTTTTGTGGTGATGGGGTGGGGAGAGTTCAGTAATGATATGAAGGGTATGAGCCAAGCACATGGTAACTAACAAATTTTCAATTGTTGAGTTATGCAGCACCAGATAGATAGCAACGCATTCCGCTTCGTTTAATCCTTCATGTATAGTCTTATGTGAAAAATCAGCTTTCCGACTTTCAAAATGGATTGTGCAGCAGAAAATGTCTAATTTCTTAAAATAGTAAAATTGTGTGTTACCATGTTTTTGCCTCACATCCTTCATCCCTCTTCTTAAAAATTCAGAAACCTTGAGGACTGAGTAAACCGTGATGGTGGTTGTATAAAACTGTAGAATTTCAAGAATATACAAAACCAAAAGCTCTAGCTGTGCAGCCGTTAAGTGTATCATATAAATCTAAGTGTTTTTCTTATGTTTTATTTTAATTTTATTTTGTTCCAAAAAGAGGGTATGGAATATTTTGAAAAATACTACATAGAATTTTCTAGTTATTTGTGTGTTTTTAATAGAAGTATTTACTTTTAGGGCTGGCTGGTTTACACCAGCTGTTTTTTTTTCTTTTTTGTAATAAACAACTGGTTTAAACCAAAAAAAAAGAACGAAAAATGCGAATCGTGTGAACTTCATGCTTACGTTTCCCAACATCAAACCATCTGCATTAGTTTTATTTCCTTTCCACCTTTTAATCAAGGTGTCCCATGTTCAATTCTTGGTCGAACCACAACCCTTTTTTCATGCGTAAACAAAGTAGCGATTCGGATGTAACTTTAAGCGAAAGTCTTCTCCTTGATAACCTCGGTAATACGTAAGGATGTTAAGCCTGAACATAGGAAGCGAAACCAAATATTTTATTTCTGCATGCCTGAATGCCTGTTGTTTCATTAAGAAGCCAAGGTTGCTTAAATATATTGATAGAAATCGGCATAATTTATCGATTGCCTACGTAGCTTCCAACATTAGCTTGGATTGGACTTTCAATGATATGTACGTACTAAATTTGTAATTTAAAATCTCAGTTTTAGTGTACTGATTATGATACGCTGACCTTTAAATTTTACATGCAAAGCAATAACAGGATATGCCTTATTGTTTTACATTTAGAGTAATGACGGGATTTTCCTGATGGCTAGGGCGGGAGTTTCCCAATTTAAGAAATTTGCTGACAGGACTTCTTTAAGCTTATGTGACCTCTTCCAGCATAACCCCGTTGTTGCATAATAACACCAAGGCGAAACAAACTTATTTCTGTCAATATGTAATATAAATACATAAAGCAAAATATCTAAACCCAAAAAAAACCTAGTTTAAACTCCAGCCAAAAAACGGGTTTTTGGCATTTTCAAAAACAACCATGGTTCTTGCCAACCCCGCTTACTTTTGTATGTAGGAGGTTAAAAAAATCTTATTATATACATTGGTTAATCCTTTGGAATTCATAATTTAAATATGTTGAGAAGTAAAACAGTGTGAAATATCTTTTCGAAATTCATGGTTTATTTTCGAAATTTTATATTATTATCGGCATCAACCACTAATTAAATGACTTGTGTTATAGAGAAGCAAAACAATATCTGGTTTATCAATTTAAAGCAGAATTTTCAAAAAGGTCCAAAATTTCCCAAGCAAAAAAGATAAGCAGAAAAAACAGAGTTTCCCCCCCAAAAAAAAGCCGTTTTTTTTCCGAGCCCTTGCATCTCTACATATATATGCCCAATGTTTGATGCATTGCTTGATTCTCTGTAATTTAACATGTATGGGAGATAGAGAATTCAGAGAGATATGGTGAATGCACTACGATTTTGGTTCCTGACAATCAAAAGTATTTGTTTCGTATTTGTTTGAAAATTTCCATTGTATTTTTTACATGGTCTACTACTCCTTTTTCTTAGAGAGCTGGTACTCTGGGATATTGGACAAATAAAATCGAACTCATATTCAGATCAAACCTAACAGTTCTTTTACCATTCAAATAATAGGATTTTGAAGAGAGCAGAAAGACTTATTCTCATAGAGGATAGTTAGAAGAAATTTTTTAACTTCTTCAGCTTGATTACAGAAACAAATGCTACTCGATCAATCAAACCTTCCGATTTGCATATATAGAAAAAAAATCGGATTGCTCTTGCAGTTACTTTTCTGATCTTACTATATGCTTACATGTTGTATTGATGGCTCAACAGCAAAGCACGCTCAAGCAGAAACAGCACATACTTTTCTCTTTGATATGGTTTAAAGGAGATGATATAATAGTTCCCAAGGCATCGATATGAATGATTGAAAATATATCGCAGAACAACGAAACAAGGTAACTAATTTTGGGCTCCAAGAAACGAACTTACATTCATAAACAGATTATAAATAAAACACACATAGGAATGTATAAACGTTTAAATTACCGTTATACAGCTATTGGTAAAACATTATTTGTAATACAACAAGCGCTACGAATTTCATATAATTGAATTATACAAAATTTGTGCGTGATATGACAAAAAATATAAATAAATAATAATAATAATAGTCTTGTATTCAGAGGATTAAATTTGGCGTATTTCAATCTGCAAAAATCTTCGCAGGACTCTCTAATTTGTTCTTTTACCTTCCATTTTTATCTACGTTTCTTTGTTTTTTCTCAATGCTTCATAACCTCTACTTTAAGAATCCATTTTTTTTAGTTTTTTTAGCCATTTTTACCATACTATCATATACTTCTTCGTTTTATCCTTTAAATATTTCTTAGTTTTTTAAAAGTTTTTATTTTTATCTACTTATCTTCTGTGCGGACGATACGTAATCATTCGAAGAGAGTCTATAGAGCGTTAAGTTTTTAAGATCTGATCCAAGCCGTAACGCAGACAAATAGCTTCAGTATTGGAGACTCCCTGAGCAGCAAATTTACTTATTTTTACTGATGATTTCTTCAATCCAAAGCTTTTCTTTTTCATAAAACTTACATCCTAGTTTCTCTATTATAGGAAGCTAGCTTTTTTCTCTATTATAAGGGCTGAGGTAGAGGGGGAAAATTTCAACATTTTTTCTGCCTGACTGTTGCGATACTCCCTTACCCTCCTTCTATATGTCAGCGTTGCCAGGGTTAGAAAATTGTTACATGAATGTCATTCTGAAAAGTTAGTGTGAGTTGATTATTTGTTGGGTGCTGTTGTAGTTTTGTTGCTTATTATTCATTCGACAATGGCTTCACAGCGTAAGAGAGAGCAAACTATACACAGTGAAGCTATAGAAGTAATCAGGAAGGTCATAGTGCAATGCGACGAAGAATCGAGGGAGAAAAACAAGCATTTGTTTC
The DNA here is from genome assembly GCF_964235325.1 of Thermobia domestica. NCBI lineage: Eukaryota > Metazoa > Arthropoda > Insecta > Zygentoma > Lepismatidae > Thermobia > Thermobia domestica. Next base: position 311,175,196 of record NC_137454.1, on the reverse strand, counting down.
ACAGCCTAATTTGCGTGTGTCCATGTATACAGGGATCTTCGATAGGGATTGCATAATTGCATAAACTCTGAATTAAGTGAGTATTAGGTGAATTTTTTGACAACGCACTGGCAACCCTGCCCAAGACCGTCGAGTGACCGTTTCTTGGTGATGGGGTGGGGCACCTGCCAATCAACTCTGAATCCCTCAGCCTCGCATTAAAGCCAGCTCCCTATAATACTACTATCTTTCAAACAGGCCATCATCACAATATTACAAGTTTAATATTCTGTATGTTATATTATCTAAAATTGAACACATTTAAATTATCCACTTCCTACTGGTATATTTTCCTGAACGTCTAGACTTTCCATGAGCAACTCAAATGATATAAAACAAAACAAACACGATTTTCTTCCGCATTTACATGTTTTCTACAATTTCTCTCCAAACGGTTGCCCTTTGAAATAATGTTCTGTACCCAAAGTTATTTCCATTTCATTTCGTACTTCTTTAGAAGTCTCGAATAAATATATATGTTCATTTACAAATCAATGAATACTAGGAACGGTAGTGTGAAAATTAATGTGAACTTTTATTTAATTTTTTTATTAATTATTTTTCGAAGGTAAAGAAAAACTTACTTACACTCTTGGTATGGGAAAGATGGTGGATTGTGTATTTGTATACTAAGTTATCTATTTCAGTGCTGCGTTTGAGCACTTTTTTTTTCGCTATACATCTGCAAATGTAGCAACGAATCTGTTTCTGCGTTACAAGTTGTTTAAAATAAAATGTAATATCGTGAGTGTTTCACTAGTAAGTATTGTGTATATGTGACATTCGGTTGCTTGCTTTGCGGATATCATGGATATTTTATTGAGGAAAGGAGTAAAAATTGTAACACTCAATAAACAAATATCTGTAGCTAAGAGACAAATTACTATAGTAAAAGGTATATGTATATGCTGTAAACAAATTTGCTAAGGGTTGAGAAGAGAGCACCGCAGAGGAAATCTAGAAACAGAGACAAAAGATTTCTGTACGGAATTACAAAAGATAACCACAAGATAATCAGGGAGAATTAGACCGACCTGGGGTTCGAAGATGTGATTTAACTAAGAGACAGCGGCACCTAGAAGTTGGCTTAAAATCTGTAAGACTACAGGAGAAACAACTCCTTACAAGACTAATGCAAAGGACTAGATTGGCTTGGGCAAAGAAAAATCAAGATTGGAGCCGTGAAAATAGGTTTTATTTTCCGATAACACTCATTTTGTAGTACACGTCCAGATATCTCGTTATGTTCGCAAATCAACTTGTGAAGTAATTACAGCAGAACACATCAGTCAGACTATAAACAACGAGAAAAAGTTTGGGTGTTTCAACATCCATGAACCAGGGGTCTCATGGTACAGATAGGATCAGGGGCGGCGCTAGCAGTTTTGCCGCCCTGGGCGATACTTTCACATTCCGCCCTTTAATCCGCAAACCATATTTTGACAGTAGACGTGGTGAAGTTTTAGGCTTAATTCTAGCGGACACATTCAGTTTGCCTTTCAAATCACCAGGGTTAATATCTTTCGATTCTTCGTGTGTTAAAATGTTGGTAAATTTAGTACACTTTTCAGACAAAAGTTCAGGTGTCATATCTTTAATATTAATGATATCGTAAAGAAAATGGAAATGCTCGCTGTGATGGTTAAGTTGCTCAAAATTTCTCGTAAAGCTAACACAATCAAGTCTAGAACTTTATAATAAAAATCGATCTTCTATCTTGTTTGTGGATCTTCAATAGCTTCATCCTCTGCCTCATACTAAAATTCTCTCTTCTTTCGACCTCGAGCTCGTACTGTATTACGTATCAGTGGATCATCCATATCTAATGCGGATGCCAACTCCATCGCATCATTTGAAAATTGAAACTTTGCATCATTTCTGCTCCTCTCAAAGTATTCAGATATATTTTCAAGAAACCCGACTGCATCCGACACATGAAAATCGATGCTTTGGAGAATTTGGTTATGTTTATGTGGAGTAAAATGTCATACCAGATAACGAGTGAGCAAAAGAAAGGAAAGTCACGCAGCTGGTTTGTTGTACACAGAGCGTCGTGGGTGACCATTTTATCGTGTAGTCTTATTTGTTGAAAAACCAATAAGACAATAAAAATGCCTAAAAAGCATGTAAATTATTAAATCGAAAATGTAATGTCATCCATAATTTATGTATTCAATAATGTGATGTGCAATCGATAATATATAAAGAGCATGGAGCTGATTTTCCTACGGAAAGGAAACCGTGTTAGACATGGAGTTGTTGGATGTGAGTGGTGGCGATAAACAATGGTCCCTAAGCACAGCGGCGTTGTCAGAAAACGGGTCCGAAGCCCCAGAAATTGGTCTCCGAAGTTTCTAACTTGGATCCCTTCTATTCAGCAATGAAATATATAGTTCTTGGACGTGGGAGGTTGCATTTGAAATGGTCGGTTCCCTTGAACACACCTGTGATGTCCCGGGCCCGAAGCCCAAGTAATCCGGCCCCAAAGGATGTTCATGCCATATTCTCCACGCTTTTTGTTCATAAAAGCAAGTTTCCTTAATCTTTGATGCTTCTTGTCTTGATCTTCGTCGATTTACTGATTTACTAAATGAGGGTAATCCAGAAGGTGCTTTGCAGGAGATAGCTGAAAAATGTTTAGTTGAGCATGAAAATTTGAAATCTGAATTATTAAATTTTGCTCAAATTTTTGAAAAGCTCCGAAAAACTCTGCCAGACTACTGTAAGAAAGCAAATAATGAAGAGTGCAGTGACATACAACCCGACGCAGATGTTGCAGAATGCGACAGTTCTACTGAGTGTAGTGCCTCGGACGGCGAAAGTGAACCTGAGGAATCCATTGTCTCTTTTTCAGATGGCCAGTCTTATAAGACGTGCAACGAAAATCATCCGTGTAAGCAGTATTACTTTTGTTGCTACAGGTTGATACTTATACATACATGTATGTTTACTTTCCAAACACTGTTTACTGTATTCAAATATTTGATAAGTCTTTCAGTTTTTGAAGTATCGTGTGAGCGAGCATTCAGTTATCTTAAATTAATTAAAACTCGTACGCGTTCGACTTTGTCAAATCATATTCGGTATTATTTATGCTTATGGCCATTGAAAAGGATGCTCTGCAAAAAGTAAAAATGAAATTTTCGATGAAATTGGGAAATCTTCTGTCTTTAGAAAAATGCTGCTGTAGAAATAGGTTTGATAAATGAACTTCATTACTCACATATTTTATAAGAATTGCAAAACGCATCAAAAACATAATTGACAAATGCCGTATCACCTTTGTGTAGTCAATAAGTATGCTAATTTTTACATGAAAATTTCATGCTGTTCGTTCCGTTTTTCTCTCTTGATTTTGAGAGGGTGATTTCTAACTGCCGTTAGTGGAAAAGTATTTTAGGCTGTAATGCTAATATATTGTAGGAATGTTTCAATTTAATTAGTGTTCAAAAGCCAACAAAAATGATTTCTGATCAAACTGAGCGTGCGTTGTCAGAAGCGTTTCTCTAAACTTTCTGTTTTCAAAATGTTACTTTCCTTATTCTCACCTCCGTAATTGGATGATAACTCAGCGTTCATTATATATCATGTAAATGAATCTACAAAGATAGACTACTATTTTACGCAATAAAATTAAGTTTATTATGATTTATTAACTCATTTGCATATACCATTCATGAAAATTAAATTCTTCATAATTTTGAAGATGGTATCGTATCTTATTCAGATCTCATTCAATATAAACAGTCGCTGCTTTGATTGGACATGTACGATTCATTATAAAGATTTTCAAACTGTACAAAATAAAGAAAGCGAAATAATATTTGGCTATAGATACGCATACACAACTTTACATATCATAGGGGCGGGGGTTTAGCCATCCAAGTGTGAAGCTAAAGGTTCATTCCTAAAAGGGCAGTCCAGACTCCAGAGCAACTCGGTATTCATCAAGGCCCTTAAGCATCAACATCACGGTGGGGCCACGTACTCCCAGTCCGCCTCTGTCCACTACTGTGTGCAATTTACAAAATGAACGATTACTGCCATTTGCTCTGTACGAGAAGTTCTGGTGTACAATCTAGTATTACATATAATATTTTGCAGCTCTCAATAAAGTCAGTATTTTACTCTTTATTTGTCCATTAAGAATATAAGCAATTTCATTTTGGATATCTGTCCCTAAGAATTGGTGGTATTTACTTTGTACCCCCATGGTTCTTTTAATGTATTCGGCCACGACGCTGTCAAACTTTGCAAAGAGTTTTACCAGTTTCAGAAAGTTATCATTATTACTTATGTAAAGTATATATTGATGTTCCGTAATGTATGCGCAATTGCGCAAATGATTTTAGAAGACATGTCTCAAGAAAAAATGTACGATTACCTATATTCGGAATGAACAATTTGAGTTGGTTAAAAATTCGCTGCTAGAACCTAAATGCCTCTAGATGCTGTAGGCTAGAACGGCCTGTCTTAAGTATGGGTGTACCTTTAGCATACTTGGAGTGGAGCGTTAGAATATTGTTGAATAGAAAAAACATAAAAGACACCTTGGTAATCTTGTCTACATTCACCCTAGCTGAAAATCTTATCTACGACGCTGCAAGGGAAATATTGAACGAGATACCTGTGGCTAGTAGTTTGAAATTTGAATATGAGAGAGAATACTCTGAATTTTTTGATGGTAGATGAAGTAAGTTTAATTACATTCTCAGGTGAACAAAATTTTATTTTTCTACATGAGCCTATTACGAAGCATTATATTTTAATAGTATTCTTTTCTTTTTTAAATTTTGCCGCCGATCAGATTTGCCTCCCTGGGAGGTGGTACGGCTTGACCTCCTCGCGCCGGCCCTGGATAGAATCATGAACTTTCTTATGTAGATTAATGCAATAAAAAGTGTGGTACCAACAATTAATAAGAATGCCAGATGAGATTTTTTTTTTAAGCAATACATGGTACCTCTTTCACTAATTAGATACAATTGCCCTGATGTTGAAAAGGACGAAGTAAAGCATCGTGCGTGGCAGAGAACCCCGGGGTTTAATCGAAGACGAGGATTTCTAAACAGATCTGCTTTCTTGTTCGTAAGGATTCGGCATAACAACTGAGATGTGAAAGGTATTTGCAAGAAACTAATGTATCCTATACAAAATAGAATGAAAGAATTTGTCATGAAAAGAAGGTGGTCATATTTCATACCAGACCTAGTTTGGTAGCAGATATAAAATAATACGCTGGTGTATGCACTATTCAAACCGTTTAACCTCAGAAAACCAATGCGTTACTCATTCTTTCCATTTGTAAAACTGATGTGTAAGATCTGTTTTCTGTTGTGTTCCGATAAAAAGTGTTGTTGAACATCGGGAAGAGCAACATCAATAGCACATAATACGAGAAATGTTGCTCACATATTTTCGCTAATTTATTTACAGAAGAGATGATTCAAAGATTTTGATTTGATACAATATTAAAATAGATGTATCTTGAGCATTTGGTGTTAGTAAATATTTTAGAACGACACTGAAAAAAATATTTTACCAAACCACTGCACACAATACTCATATTGATTAAACAATCACAGTTGCTTATCAAGTTTATTAGAAATAATGTTTGAAAGCACTTTTCAACACAAAATACTAGCATTACTACATGGAAATTTATCAATATAAAAATTAGAAATACTTACTTTCGAAGTCTGCTATCATTTGTATTTTCTAATACGTATTTCCCAGTTTGGATTAATTTTACATGGATATTAATTCCTTCGACTTTCAATCTTTTAAGACAAACTACTGGATTCCTATTAATCACATCCTTCTTAACGTTAGGCTCAGACTTTATTGAGTGAAACTCATTTGAAGTTTGAGTACAATTTGTGCTTTTGTTTTTACGTATATTCCGGTGTGTGAATATTGGCGAAACAAGATCTTTGATTCCAGTGAAACTCACACATTTTCTGTTCATTGCTTCGTCCTTATTAAAACATACATTATTTTTAATTTCGGAGAAAATTTTACATTTCATATTACTTTGTTCATAGTCTGTTTCATATTCATCTTCCATTTTGGTGCAGTGTATTATTTAATGCGGACGATTTTTTTTTTAATGTGATGATTATAACTGTAAAACTCAAATTACAATCTATGATTCAATTCTTCAGATTCATTCTGAATTTTTAATATATCTTCACAGCAAAACCTAGAAAATTCAAAACAAGTTAATAAATACGAAATATTTTTGCACTTACAACAAACGAACAATATCATATTGAGATACATTACCAAAATTCTCTTGAAAATAATACTTATATCTCCCAATAATGTCAATGTACTTTGCAAAGCAATGCATATAACTAACTAACTAACTCTATGGCCTATGGAACCCGGAGGTTCAATGCCGCGTTCACAAAAGTTCTTCACTGACTTCTAACCTTAGCTAATTGGATCCAGTTTCTATTTTGTATTTCAATCTCTGCGAGATCCATCTTAATATTGTCCTCCCATCTGCGCCTAGGTCTTCCTAATGGTCGTTTTCCGATGGGTCTTCCAGTCAAGACCGAAAGCGTTTCTGCTTTCTTCCATTCTAGCTACATGACCTGCCCACCTAAGCCTCCTAGACTTGACGACCCTAACAATGTTTGATAAACCGTATAAATTATGTAGTTCCTCGTTATGAAGTTTCCGCCATTCCCCATTTCCGTTCCTCTTGGGTCCGAATATTCTTCTCAGGATCTTGTTCTCAAATACTTTCAGTCTATGTTCTTCCCTCAGAGTAAGCGACCATATTTCGCAACTATACAGAACAACAGGCATGATTATCGTTTTATATATTTAAAGCTTCAAATTCTTCGACAGAATTCGCGACGACAAGAGATTTTGAACCAAATTCCCTGCTTTTAGTCGACATTTAATTTCTGCATGCATATATGTTTCCTTTTTTAATGAAAGTTAAAAGGCACGGAAGGCTAAAGGTTGAGTTACAACCTTGTATAAAGAGTATATGGTTTATAACAAAAAATATGAACACCGACTTATGCATTGAAACAGAAGTACGTGCGGGATGTTTATTACTTGTGTGAGTTACTGCAAAATTCCAACAGGAAGCAAAAGTAAGCACAAATTCTGGGGATTCCCAAGAGTTAAAGTCCGTTGAAGGATCAAAAGTAGACATACAAACAGAAGCAAAAAATACTTAAAAAGTGACAGCCGACACGTTGATACTAGCCTACTTACCGTAGAAGCACTTTGTTTGAAATAATAACGTAAATGTATTTCCATCATTATACACAGCAAGGGTTAGTCCATCTTCATTACCATAAGTCTTAATTATTAAGAATCTTTAGTCTGTGGTTAAACATCATTCGTGCTGTTGTGTTTACTTCAGATTCTAGGTAGACATGGCGGGACAGTGGAGCAGAGAGTGTCACTCAAGAGTGTATCCAACGATTTTTAAATGTTGCAGTTTACATGTTATAAGTAGCCTAACGTGTTTGCGGTTAATAAAGAACACCATAAATTATATAGTTGTTATTGAATGCAGGAATAGTTCACCATTCCTGCAGTAATGCAGATGTGTTTTCTACAGATAATGACATATGTATGGAAATGAACAACTTATTGTTATCCACATATGAAAGCCAAAGTCAAAGGCTATCGTCTTTAACCAGCTGTATTTTTGTTTCAAGTCTAAATTTTAAAATGTGCTACGTATGGTTGCAAGCGGTTAGGTGGCGTTTTTTAATTATTAATACTGAACTAATGTATCTAACTTAGGCACTCTTCTTTTTCATGAATTAATGTCAGAAGCAGCCGCGTGATTTCCGGCTAATTATTTCAACATCGGTATCTTTGAGCAATAAGATAACAGTGGAAGACAAACATCGTTCTTCTCGCAAGTCATTTTATTATTCAAATACATGTCTATTTACTCTAATCAGTTTCAGAAGTATCATTAATTTTATAATAGCATAATGCCTGTAAGAGAGTAAGTATTTTGTATGTTTTCTTTTTATAACACGCAATTCATTTTTTCTGAATTTCACTGGAGTTATAAGGAACTTTCAATTGTCAGGCACCTCACTTTAAACTTTGATCGCTCCTCTACTGTTCCGAAAGTAACATTTGGTGTATTTCTTTGAAATAAAATTTTCAAAATATGGAACAACTAATGGATTTTTAAAATTACCAAATCGTGCTAAATAATGACAGGTTAGATATCAGAAAAAGTTATATTTATCTACCATATCAATTAGGGGCGGTTCCCAGTCTCCTTCGGACATCAGTTTCTTTCTGACTGGACTTTTGCAGCACATCCGAATATGATCTCAATGGAAAATAATTTTGTTACTCAACACACTGCTTAGACATTCGATCGGGCATCACATGGTCCAATTTGGTCGCAATTTCGAAGAGGTTTTGTCTCGAAACTATACAATAGAACTTGCTTTAGACAATGAAAGTTCAGTTGTCAAATGCATAACTTTGATTCACAAAGATGAACTTCGATTCTTTGTTAATAGGACAAGTAGAAATTGTTTACACTGGCGTGTTACGAAGTTCTTAGTATGTCTGTGTACAACACTAAGGTTAGTTTATTCGCAAGTTGTCGAATCAATATGGAGGGTTTATGTACTTTTTTGTAGATTCCTTAAAATGTTCTGGGAATAACTTACATAACTTCTGAAACTGTGTTTGTTTTAACTTGAATATATGCGTGAAGTCGTTTATTACGAACAGGACAAGAAGAACTGTGATAAAATAATTACAAGTAATCCGGTTAGAAACACTAGAGTGGGTGGACAACGAATTAGGAATTACAAAACAAATGTATATTTTATAACCGTATTTCACTTTGTAGACTAAATTTATAATACATTTATCCATATGTCAAAAGTTTATAGCTAATGCACATATTTGCACATCAGTGGCGACTGTTAGTACTTGGTAGGCCCACCTTTCGCTTTAATAACAGCCGTAGTGCGTTTCGAAATACTATCAATACTCCGTACTACCATTTGAGTAATAAACACTTGATATTACCATATTTTCTGAAGACGCTGTTTTAGTTCAGAAATATTAGTACACACTTGACGGTTGACCTTATTCTTCATAATATTTATACCCCTTCGATTGAATTGAGGTCTGGGCTGTTCCCTTGCCAGTCCAACGCTTTGATGTCGAGCTGCAGCAGATGACTCATGGCGAGTTTCGAAGTACGGAAGGGTGCCCCATCCTGTATTAAAATTCCATCAGTTTCTTGGTAAAACTTAGTTATTTGATGAATTAGACAAGCATCCAGGATACGTTTGTACTGTTTCTTCCTCATAGTGCTCTCAACAAAATACAATAGCCCAGTGCCATACACAGATATCACACTCCAGACCATAAGTTTAGCAGTGTATTTCACAGTTTCCTTAACGCATTCAGACAGAACTGCTCTCCAAAGCGTCTCCACACAAGTTGCTGCCAATCTTTCATAATTTCCACCGTCGACTCGTCGGAGAAATACACCTGCAACAAGGGAATACATGAAGTAAACTTCATATAAAAACAGTAATTGCAATTATCTTTAATTGTGATAAAATGTTGACATTGTCTGCAACAGAATATGATCAATGCATTGAATTCGTTGGACGTAGGATCATAAGCAAGACTCGTGGAGTCTCCTATGAATTGTCTTTGTGCTTACATGACAACCTGCAGTACTCAAGCGTTCACGAATGTTCAGAACAGTAGCCTTTCGGTTACGCAAAGCAGTATTCTTAGGCATTCGGTCCTGCCTTGGCACCATTTTTCTCAGTCCTCTAATTTTGCCACTTTGGTTTTTTAACTGGTGCACCTAAATATAACTGTCTTCCAATTTTTCCAACACTGTGAGGAAACACTACATTTCCTGGCTATTTTGCAAGCATTTGGACTCACGTCTCTTCTTTTACTCACTTCAATTATTGTGTTATTAATCACACAGGGCACACCATATTGATACTATATTCACTTGGAAAACTCTCATTGCTTATTTACCTAATCCAGTTCCACAAAGCATCTGTCTTTCTCACTCTTGTGAATAAACTGAATGACTGAAACGTATACACACAATCTCAATGGCAGCACGTACATCATCAAAAAGGAAACACTTCGATTTCAACGAACTCTGGCGGTGGAGCACTGAAGTACCACCCCCGAAAAGTCGTCAGTAAAGCCTCACATTCATTTTCACTCAGACAAAAAACATATGTAAGTATACAGTTGCTACAAACCCCTGAAAAGGATACAAACTTAAAAATTCCTAATTCGCTGTTCACTCACTTTATTGTTTATATTTCAGTTAGAAAACCGGCCGCCGGCACTCGTTCGCTGCTCGGGTAATACAAGTGCACATAGTTTTAGATCTGCTAGTGAGCACCTTCGTAGGTATGTGGTTAGGCGTGTCCGGTTAGGGAAATCAGAATTCCAAGTCATGCCTAGGCAAACCACTCGAAATAATTGCTGAAAAATTATAACTAGTTCATTAATCTCCTATATATTACCCTCTATAATGTTTGCAATGGGGTATATTGCAATATATCCTTTCGCACTGATAAAGTTCAACGAAGCCATCAGATTTACGTGTTGAAAAATATAATTATCTCACGATTTGCGTATGAATATAGCGTCAAAACATATGAAATATACAGTGCAAGAAAGGCAAACTAGTTACTAACGTAAAACCATTACAATACTAGAAGTACTTGCATCAACGCGAAAAACCTAACAGGCATATTCATTCGCTGACACCCTGTACCCTTTCACTGGCCTATTAGCTTCGTACTGACCTGGTTCGGTTATATGACATTGATATTTTTCAGTGGTTATCCAGTGCAAGCTGGTTTGTATATTTTTCACTTTAGTTTTGACGCAAGTTCAGACGCTGTATCTCTAGAGATATCCTGGAAGACATGTAATTTCTTCTGAATTACTTTTGGTGGCCTGTTTGAACTTCATCTAGACCTATGGGCGTCTGAAGAAAATTTTCTACGGAAAAGGGCCTCTTCCTGGTTGACATATTATGTTTGGTCTTTTTGTTTTTATTTGGGATATTGTTTCGCGATGGGGTCTAGCTTTTTCACGTACTTTTTTTGCGATATTCTCCTCGGATCTGGTCGTTTGACGGTTCGATACGTTAAATTAGGTTAGATAAGTTACCAATATTTAATTCACACAGTATTGTCGAGCGAGCGTTAGCTAGTGAAGGCGGGTTAGAAACCCGCAGAGCACGTTGTTTACTGTTATTGTTACAAATAGTATGCTTTCTTCTCTCACATATGTCATTTCCACTTATCTTTATGGTTTGTACAGGTTGCTTACGATATTTTCTTAAGAAATTGAATATCGAAACAGGAATATCAACTAACTTCTCCTGTAAATCATCCTGATTTTTAATAATTTTGGCCCTCATCTCGAAACTATTACCTGAATACATATTTAAATTATCTTAAGAAATTTTCGTGACCCAGGGGTTCCGGGCCTTCCTGTCCCCACTTACGGACAGTCATTTAGTGATGGGTAAATTCCGGGAAGATATTTTTTGGGAATATTTTCAGAAATGAGAATTTTCCTGGAATTTATGTACAATCACAAAATTAAAAAAAAAATCAATTCTATCGTTATTTTATGATTTCAAACTTAAATTCGTTTTTTTTTTTACCACAGTATATTATTACTTTTGTTTCCAGAGGATTCTTTAAAATGTAGGCCTATATTCTGAACGGTATTATATTATTACATTTAGAGAGTACGTATAAATGTATATTTACTTACAAGACGATCTATGCAAGTAAATATGGGCTTAAGTTTAGAATTGCTCCTCCAGTCTGAAGGTGCCCTTGGACTTTGCAACATACAAAAAAAAAAACAGTGCTTAAAATATTAAAAATTGTTACATTTCATTTAACTTCAGTACTCCGTGTGCTCCACAAAAATTTAAAAGGTTTTCTTCATTAATTTTGCGCATCCCTTACACCTATTCGCCATATTTTTACAACTACCATGCTGCTGAAACCTTCCGCATCCGGCAAATAGTACTAACTTCCACATATCTTTTCTCGTATTAAACATAACTCTCCTGCCGAATTTACATTCCTAAACATCAAATAAAAACTTCAAATTATTATTTCGTAACTCATTTCTCCTGTAAATTTTCCTGATTTTCATAAAAAGCGGAGGGGTAACTCTACACATAACCCAAAACATTACTGACGAGGGATCTTTCGAATCATTTCTTACTGATTTCTTTGTTAAGGGACACTTCCAATGTACTTTTCTAACGAAACTAAAATACGGTAAAGAAAATTTAGTTTTATCCTTTAATGTTTTATTAAGTTCAAGAACTGCGAGTATCGAATTGAATTGTAGAATAACTATTACAGTAAGATATCTATAATTGTAAGGCAAGTTTGCCTTCCCCTTCAACCCCCAAAGAAAAGGATTGGATGTATGGTAGATATTGTTCATAGGGTTTTCTCTCTAAGAAACATAAAATAATTTATATGATCGTAATTCATTTGTACAGAACCTCCAGTACATTACACGAAGAAGACCACAGTGCATTAAGCAAATATCTTCTTAGCAAACAGCTCTGCACACACGCACTGGGCAAATACCTCACAGCCTGAGAGTGAGCGCGAGCCCAAATTTAACTCAGTTGCGATTAGGGATTGGACTTGTGTATTTACCCACTGGGTAGGTAAATAAAAAATGGGTAAATACCCGGTAAATACAGAAATTTTATTTTCCTACCCAAAAAATGGGTATTTATTACAAACTGCAAAATTACGTAATAAGAAGACGTAGTGGGTTTTAAAATAACACTTGAAGTGAACATGGTACTAAAGAAAGGAAAACCCTTGAAGAAGACAATGACATGACACTTTTTCTGTATGTGAGATAGGCGGAGACATCAGCTGTGATGATGCCATATATTTCTTCCATATATCCGATGAAGCTGATACATTATCTTGGTAGAAATGTCACCTCATAACGAGATAACGTTTTGCCCTTAAATGTATAGCTAGAATATTTCGAGAACGCTGCTAATTCTTGAATGTTCTGTAATTCATTTGTCCTTTTATTAGCTTTATGATTGAAATGCCGTGGATGATGCTGCCAAATGAGATGTTAGAAACCAGAGTGAACTAACGGCATTTTGCCGAATTCTAAATTAAAGCATGAATTCATTTGAATTAGGCGCATGAATCTGATGCCATCCGGTCAGAAACTAATTAAAGAAACTGACGTAATCGTCATGAGAAGCCCATTTTCCAATGCCATTTTATCTACCTTGTTTACAAGAATGCTAATTTCATGCAAAACACGAAAATACAATTACTTTATTCTGCATTACGATAGCTCAATTTTTATTACATTTTGGTGTGTAGCTAACAAGTGTAGTGTAAATGTGAAAGTCCCCACTCATACTCATGTTCCTACTGTGTTTTATTTGTAGTTATTAAAGCATGCATAATGTAACAGAAAATATATATATTTCAAATCATGTCAATTTTAATAACTTGTCGCTCATAGTCACTTCGAAAATGTAAATTAAAAGAAAGACACTTATTTGCGTTCCATGTTCTATTTTACTTTCTTTCTTTGTAGAAAAAATAACTGTGGTCTTTCTCAGAGTCAACAGTTTTCAAAAGTAAGTTCTCTAGATAAACATACTTGTTCTATGTTACTATTATCAAAACAGGAACGACCACGTAAATTATTTGTATTAAGTTAAATAATAAATTTACTGACTTTTGACATTTGTTCTAGTTTCTACTGGATCCACTGTTACTTTTTAATTACTTTTACGTACTGCGAAAGAACGCCTGTCTCACATGTAGGGTTGAAAAGAAAAAAACAGTATTTTTACCCAATTTGGGTAAATACCTGGGTATTTACCCAAAAAATATTTACCGGTAAATATCCCATCACTAGTTGCGATTGAGATTGACACAGAGATGTAGCATTTATGTTGCAGTAACAACATTTTATCAGCAAAGTCATCTTAGATTTTTTTTCCAATCCGAAAAAGCGGGTGATTTTTCGTGATTAAGAGATCATTAAGCGGGACACAAATATAGGACCTGAAAGTCGGGTGCTGCCCGCTAAAATCGGGTAATATGGCAACCCTACACTTAGTATACCATTTTTACTACATATTTAGGTTAAGTTTAGAGTTACCCCTCCGCTTTCTATGAAAATCAGGAAAATTTACAGGATAAATGAGGTAAACTAAGCCAATTTTTTAATCTAAAAAATATTGGCCTATGTTTAGCAGAAGGCATCCAGCTCTTTTCTGTAAAAAAAATGGTAATTGCTGTTCACATTCGGTTAGTTTAGAGTAGGTTATGTTAGTTTATGTTAAATTAGTGTAGGGGTCCCGCATAATTTTCCCAAAAATGATAGAGTTTCGCTTATTTCTATAATATTATGTAAGTTTACGTTAGTTCAGGTTAGCTTACGTCAGGTTAGGTTTGATTTGGTTACGTTACGTCTAAGTACTTGCATCATTCATTTCTCCTGTAAATGTTCTGTTTTTTACGTGCTTCTGGACCCCTTGTACTAAACATACTCCAAAATATTTAAAACCTAGAACTAAATCATAATAAATGAAAATAAAATAATTAGTAACATGGTTCTTATAATTTGGAAGAAAACTGAAGAAATGGAAATAAATTTCTTCCCGGAAATTTATGCCAGAAAAAAAAATCGGGAATACTCCCATGTTTCATTTTCATTCCCACCGGAAATATTTCCACTGCGCAACATTACACCCATGTCTAGACCAAAGAGAGTAATGTTATGTTGCGAAGAGCAAATACTTTGGATAACACGGAAGAAATATTTTTAATCATTATTTTGACTTGTGTATCTACACATGATTACCATGTTAAGTCTTTCGATGAACAGTATTGGATATCGTCTACGTTTACTTGACCAGCACCCTAAATTTTAGATCCTATGCACTTAAGGACTTCCGTTAAGACTGTATCTCAGGGGCTGCTAAATATGTGATTCGAACGGCATTGGTCGCTGGAAGTGTGACGTCACGCGGAAGAGAGGAAATCGCGTCTTCTGCTTTTAGCATATACTTTTTGTATACTCCGAGCATATTGTAACTTCATTTGATTGTTGAAACTACATAGACAAAAATAATTCTAACTACAAATACGCATGATAAATTGCTATATTATAATAAATTTATATTAATGTTATCATCCACTCATTGTTATTGTTTCATGAATATTGATAGGAAATGTTAGTGATAATTCTAAATGCAGCCCTCAGAAGTCACAGAACCCAGAACGCATTGATTGTTTTTCCTTGCATTGTGTTTCTTCATTGATGGGGCTTTATTTTTTAAGGTTGAGATTGCTCAAATAAATGTTATTGTTTTTACATGTTTTTCTACTATATTTTGGGTTTAGTTCGCGGAAAATGTGCCCGAACAAAATTCGTAAGAGCGAGTGCCAGGAGGCTAATAACTGGAGTCTCATTAAATGATCTGAGCCAAAACCTGAGTAAACACGAGTTTGAATGAAGGATGTGAGCCCATGCAAAAATGAGTACAAGCCCTACTAACGCCAGTGAGCTCGAGTCCCACTGATAGTTGAAGTCCGAGCCCAAGTAAGCGCTTGCCCGAAAGAGATCAGAGAGCACGAGCTCCAAGGAACCTAGTTAGTGCAGGCCTCATTGAAAGATATGAGCGCGGGGCCAAATAAGCATGAGCTTCAACGAGAATAATGAGCAGTGCCGGATTTACGTATAAGCTAAAAAAAAAAAAAGCTATAGCTTAGGGTCCCACTCTGCTGGGGACAACAAACAATTAAAGGAAAATCTTTATGTGCATTTCCAAAATATAAGAAAAAACAATAAAATAAAAGCTATATATATATATATATATATATATATATATATATATATATATATATATATATATATATATATATATATATATATATATATATATAGCAACTATAGTGCTCGTTGTTTTGTATACTTTTATTATGTAAGTAATGGGGCCCCTTCTGCTAGCCTGCTTCCTAAAATATCACTAGTTTCTTCATTTCCTGGACACATAAAGGGGCCCCTTTATGACAAAATACATAAAGGGGCCTCATTACCTTCATCAGCGTAGGTCCCCACCAATCCTAAATCCGGCTCTGAGCACGAGCCCACTAAAGATAATGAACCCGAGCCCACATTAGTAAAAACCGCGCTGGTATCAGTGAGCTCGAGTTATATTGATGGCATTGAGATCGAGCCCAGCTGACGGAAGTGAGCCAACACAAGTGAGCATGAGTCCAATCCAGATTACTGTGTCCGAATCCAAGCAAGTGCGTGACCGAAGGAGACTAGAGAGCACGAGTTCCAAGGAGCCTAGTGAGTTCGAACCTCATTAAAGAATGTGAGTCCTAGACCAAGAAAACGCAAGCCTCAAATAGAATAAATAGCGCGAACCCCACTGAAAATATGGAACCCGAGCCCACATTAATACACACTGTGGTGTCTGTGAGTTTGAGCCCCATTGATGAGTGAGCTCGAGCCCAGTTGACGGAAGATAGTACGCACGAGTGAGCAAGAGTCTAATTAAGATTAGTGACCCCGAACCTAACTAATCGCGTGCTCGCTCGAAATAGATTAGCGTGCGCGATCTCCAAGGAACCTAGTGAGAGTGAGCTTCACTGAAGAATGTGAGACCAAGACCGAGTAAACGCGAGCCTCATTAAAGAATATGAGCCTGAGTTTGAGTAAGAGCGAGCCTTAACGAGAATAGTAAACGCTTTCCCCACTAAAAGTAATAAACTCATTACAAGCCCCACTGACGTCATTGAGCACGAGATCATTAATGGTAGTGACCCTTACTCTAGTTCAGATTATTAAGTCCGAGCTTTATTGAGTGTAGTGAGCCAAAAGCTAATAAGCGTGTACCCCAATGAAACGAAATGAAATCTTTAAATTTTACGTCCCACGGTTATGCCAGTTAGGCTAAAGGAGACGGTGATTATGAGAAAAGAATGAAATGGCGGAATAAAGAAAGTGGGAGGAACTGGTAGAACCCCGAGAAACCCACAAGCACGGTATTTGTTCACCACAAGGTCCACATGGCGCGAGCTGGAGTCGAACCAGGGACCCCAAGCACCGGAGGTGAACGCTCTACCACTGAGTCAACGCGCCTCCACCCCCAATGAACTTAGTGAGCGCGAGCTCCCAGCAGTCTAGTGTGTGTGTGATCAGGTCCGGATTTAGGGGGTGCACGTGCACCCCTTCGTTGTAAATATATACTATCTAAAATAAGAAGCTAGCAGTGAAAATAGCAACACTTTCCGAAACTTTCTGCCATTATTTTTCCGTTTGGGGCTTAAGAGAAAGCAAAGCTTTGCAAAAGCAATACATTAAGTCGATTTTCTGAAGGTTGAAGGAAAAGGATTCACCAAGCAAAACAATATAACATTTGTCAAGTAGAACAGAAAACATGCGACCTTCTATAAAATAACCGGCCCCCGTTCTATGTATCAGCGTTGTCAAGGGTAAAGAATATTGTCACATGTCACTTTGAAGAGTTTCAGTGTGGTTGGTTAGTTTGGTAATTATTGGTGCACCCCCGCTCAGAAAATCCTGGATCCCACCCTGAGTGTGATCCTTATTGGAGGATGAGTCCTAGTCCAAGTGAGCACGAGCCTCAACGGAAATAAGAACGCGAGCCCCATTGAAGGTAACGAAAACGAGCTGCACATGTATCCATTTTAAACGTTAAAGTAAATATTTAAATAAACGCAATGAACACTATATGTTGGCATACGGAAAACCTAGTTTTGGCGAGCATTACAGGCGAAAAGAGAGCAGCCAATCAGGCTTGTCTCGATATGTATATATATATATATATATATATATATATATATATATATATATATATATATATATATATATATATATGTGTGTGTGTGTGTGTGTGTGTGTCCACCGAGTTATGGGGACAAAATGGACAAATCCTCTTTTCTAACATTTTTGCTCGTCCTACAGGATCGGCATCCATGACTCTAGTTATTTAAATTTCTACAAGTTCTTCAACTTTATAGAGTGAGTTCGCCAATAGTCGACCGCCATCCAATAGTCGACCATTTTTGCTTACTATTGTGTATATAAAATATATCTAATGGTCTTTTGGAGCGGAAAGTGATTCGCGATAAAGCTTGCATCATATACCACCAATGACAATCATTGCTTCCCTCTCCCTTGGCCAGCTGGTCGTCTTTCACCGATAAATTTCGACGTATCTGTAGAATTACGACTCAGGTGCACAGTTTATGACAGCGTGTAATGGGAATCTTCTGCACCTGTTATTTTTCGTTTTTCTGAGGATATAGATAGTACGTGAGGTAAGAAATGTTTTTGTTATAAAACTAAGTTATTCTAGAAGCTGTACAGTATAATTTGTCAATAACTGGAAAGTATTAAATTAAAAAATACATTTTAAAATGTGGTCGGAATTTGGCATATTTTCTTTCCCATGCAAACCAATTGTCGACCAAGGGTGGTCGATTATTGGATTATTTGACAGGGCGCCAAATTGCTTCAAAGTATTTCCTGTTTGGTATTAAGGTCTGTTTTTCAACATGCATCTATAATTTTTTTTTGATTTCGTGACATATTCTAAAAATCGACCGCCTGTTTCTCGTGTTGGTCGACTATTGGAATATTTCTTGCCAGCTGTCGACCGCACTGTTTCATACTATGTTTCGCGTTTTGCTGACTGGAATTTGTTCAGTAACTTAGTTGAAAGTTACTTTTTATGACGATCTACTATTTCAATGTGAAACCAAGTTTTTTTTTTTTTTTTTTTTTTTTTTACACGAGAACAAGAAGTTCTCCTCGCTGGTCTAATGGGTAGCACCCGTGCCTTTGGTGCTCTGTGTCCCGGGTTCAATTCGAAGCGGGAGAGCATAGAACGAATTAAAGCGGTTCGGATATTACTATAAACTGTAGGTCCACGTGTTTACATAGTCTCAATGCTAAGAAGGGACGTTAAACCATAATAAACAAAGAAATAAGCAAACAAACGAGAACAAGAATGGTTTCCTGTACGTCTACTACGTCTCCCTGAATGAGAGAAATAATAATAATTTCTTGGAGGCATGTACCAGACACGTTGTCCAGTGCCTAGCCTGCTGGATTACGAATTGAGAATGGAGAGATGTGCGGGTTGAGATCCCAATGCCGGCCCTTCTGACAGGTTTCTTAGGGGTTTTATCAGTTATACCAGGCGCATGCCATGATGTTACCTACATAATAGACTCTGGCCAACACCTTTCCTCATCCTTCTCCCTCCCCTATCCCGTCCTGTGCCACAAATGCTTAAAGGACATAAATAAATTCAACAAAATTCAAGTAAGTGTTAAAGTATGCTGCTTTGTAATAAAGTCCTGGGTTCAATTTTCCATGGGAATACAATTGGTTCGGAGCTCACGTTAAACTCTAGGTCTCACGTCCTTGGGAGTCATCATCATCCGATTAATGGCAATAAAAATATCGATTCACTCGGTTTTTTCAGGTCAGAACCTGCTTCCGAGAAGAACACTGAAATATTAAGATTATCAATATTGAAAAACAACTTTTGTTAATATATTCTTAATTACTTGTGCTTTATAATATAGCAATGCATTTTGTTGTTAGAAATATGGCGAAGCATTTTAAATTTTATGTATTTTTGACAGATAGCATGGCTCCGGGATATAAAAGAAAATTTTTCCGCTATTCGGAATTTGATATGCAGTGGGCCTTAGAAGCTGTAAGAATAAAACAACTTTCAGTTCGTGAAGCTTGTAAAAGGTTTGATGTGCCAAAGACAACAGTTTTAGACAAATTACATGGACGGGTACCAGAAACAACTGGGAAGATGGGACGCTGTACTTATCTCAGTGAAACAGAAGAAGAAGCCCTTGCAAACTGGCTTATTGAACTTTCTCAACGTGGTTTCCCCAGAAAGAAGCATGACCTCTTAAATTCAGTACAGAAAATAGTTGTAGACGACAAACGCAAAACACCATTTAAAAACAACAGACCTGGGCAGAAATGGTATGCATCTTTCTTGAAGAGACATCCAAATATTGCAGTGAGGACAGCTGAGCCTATAAATGTCTGCCGAAGTTTCGTAAAAGAAGAATATATACGTTCGTGGTTTCATGATCTTAAGACCTACCTTACCAGTACGAATAATCTTTCCATTCTAGAAGATCCACGTAGAATTTTTAACGCGGACGAATATTCTTTTCAGTTGTGCCCATCATCTGGAAAAATTTTGGGGCCAAAAGGCTGGAAGAATATTTATGAGGTTCAAGATAAGGAAAAGGAAACCCTTACTTTTCTAGGAACATTTAGTGCTTCGGGAGAAACCGTTGCTCCAATGATCGTTTATCCATACAAATCGTGAGTACCCAGAGATATTGTGTCCAATATTCCCTCTTCGATTGTGATAGGACGATCCGAATCTGGCTGGATGATTAGTGAGACGTTCTTTGAGTGGGTCGCCAATGGTTTCAATAAATGGCTATTAGATCACGATGTACCTAAGCCTGTAATACTTTTCATCGATGGTCACAAAACTCACTTAACTTATGAAGTAAGCAAATTTTGTGACAACAACGAGATCATATTGTATGCCCTGTACCCTCATGCAACACACATCTTGCAACCATGCGATGTATCCGTCTTTAAGGCGTTAAAAACAAATTGGAAATTCGTTGTTCGCAGCTATCTAACGGAAAATAATTTATCTACTATTACAAGAGTTCAGTTTGCACCACTTATTGCAGAGGTCCTAGCAACAACAGCAACACCGTCAACAATAAAAAGAATGGGTTTCGCAAATGTGGACTGTATCCTTTTAATCCGGACGCTGTTGACTACACAAAATGCATCAAGAGTGTATGTAAAAACATAGAGAGTACTTCCACTCAGCCAAATGTTAATGAAGAGGACCTTCGTACTGCAAGAAAAGTTATTACTGTGTACAAGGATGAACTTCAAAAGGCTGCGGTTGACTTCAACGCAGTTCTTGAAGTTTTGAAACTTCCAGCAGAAAAGCCGATGGACGAAGCACTACAAACTGATGATAAAAGTGCCAACTTACCATTAGATGACGAAGTTGCAGTTGGCGAAATCCCTGTAGTTGATGACAACAATGAACACTTGTCTCAAGTTACTCTCACTGTTGGAAAGGATTTACTAAATGATCTTCTCCAGTCATTGGCGAATCCAATCCAAGTGCAACAACTAAAAACAGAGTGAATATAACATCTATTCTACCAACGATACCTGAGGAATTCGACGCCATTGCAGCATAAGAGAAAGATCAAATCAGTATTGTGCCAAACAAAGAATCAGTTATGTCTGCTCCAACAACAGAATCAGAGAGGCCTTTCATTATTATGAGAAAGGAAGCGTCTATTCCAGAATTTATGCCATCAAATGAAAAGAAAGGAACATCAACTACACTGAATGAAACTGAACCTATGAAAGATATTCAGCAAGATACTTATTCTCTCAAAGAACCTGCTACTGCAGCTCTGGTTTCTGTACCAGAAGCACAGCAAGAAACAAGGGACGTTGAAAGCGATGCTGTTGCTGGACCAAGTGAATCAAGTCAGAAGAATATCGCAACAACCCCTAAAACTATCAGACCAATATATATAACGCCAAGTTTTAAAAAGCATCTGTTCTGGCCTAAGAGTCCAGTCAAAAAGCCTAAGAAGAAGGTAGAGAAGATACCGTTTGCAATTAGCTCAGAAGAATATCGCCGCGCACTGACTGCAAAACAAGAAGAACAGAAGAAACTAGAGGAGGAGAAGAAACGCAAAAGAGATGAAAGAGCAGCAAAAAGAGCAACAAACTGGAAAATCCAAAGAAACGATCGAAGAAGACTACCACTGCTGTTGTAGAAGAACATCACAATGAAGAAGATGTAATTGATTACGGCGATGGAGCTATATGCGCAGGATGTGGAGTGATAATAAATGATTTTGCTTTGGAAAGTGAGGATAAACCAGTGGGTTGCGATCAATGTGATAAATGGTTCCATCTTCGGTGTACCGAATTATCTGGGTATACATGGGAAGAACTTGCAGCTAAGCAGTTCCTGTGCGCAGATTGTACCATAGAAATGATTTGAATAAACAATCAGGAACTTACTATTATTACATGAAAAGATAGCTCAATGTGCTCAAGTAACTCAAAAGAGAAACCTAACACGGGAGAGAAACCTTATCATATGTGAGACGATAACTCGATGTGCTGAAGTAACAAAGGAGAGAAATCTTATCATATATGAGAAGATAACTCGATGTGCTCAAGTAACAAAGGAGAGAAACCGTATCATATATGAGGAGATAACTAGATGTGCTCAAGTAACACAGGAAATAATCCTTATCATACATGAGAAGATAACTCGATGTGCTCAAGGAACACAGGAGAGAAATCTTATCATATATGAGAAGGTAACTCGATATGCTCAAGTAACAAAGGAGAGAAACCGTATCATATGAGAAAATAGTTCGATGTGCTGAAGTAACACAGGAGAGAAACCTTATCATATGAGAAGATAACTCGAAGTGCTCAAATAACAGAGGAGAGAAACCTTAACATTATGAGAAGATAACTCGATGTGCTCAAGTAACACAGGAGAGAAGCCTTATCACATATGAGAAAGTAATTCGATGTGTTCAAGTGCCACAGGAGAGAAACCTAACACCGGAGAGAAACATATTTCACACAGGAGAAAAGTGAACACTTAGGATTTTCTAAATTATTAGAGACTCGTACTTTGTTTAGGATTTCTAAAACCATAATATAAGTGATAAGATAACGTGTGCATATAACACAGGAGAGAAGTCTTGTTTCACGTGGAAGATCTATTTAATATTCAAATCCATTATTCCAAATAAAATAGCTATGTATCAAATCCTAATAGCGTGATTCTTTCATTTATAATCACTAAGGAGAAAACCTTAATGAAAATTAAATAAAATCTATACAATCGTTTTGTCAAGTTCAAATTTCGCGAATAATACAATTTCGAAATATCACCTAAGGCAATCAATTACTTCTACGTGATAGAAACGATAGAAATTGCGCGCGGTCGACTAATAGCATGAATGCGGTCGACTACTGAGCGATGACGGTCGACAAGTGGGAATTTTGATGAGTTTTCGTAAAATGTATTTTTATATCATTGCAAAATTTTAAAAGTGAGCAGTTAACACACGGCATGGTACAAAAGAACCCAAATAAAGCAAATAATTCACTTTTGTCAAATATTATGAAATCATCACGCTTTATAAGTGCTTAGAAGTAAGATTTTTTTTTCAGCGGTCGACTATTGGCGAACTCACCCTATGTTTGAAAAATAAATTACCGTATTTTCTCTTAATCTTTTTCTTCTGTTCGTTCTTAACAATTCCATGCCAATTCGATATATGCAGAGAAGAAATTGCATGAGTGAGGAACTTTTTTTTCTTACAGGTAGCTTATGAAGTTCGTATTGTAAGTCTGTCTCATAATCTTTCGTTAAGAAATGAATAGAATAAATATTAGCATTGTTTACATCGATTCTGTCTGTGCATTTACACCGAGAAACTCACTGTCGTTGTACCAACAACATTTTAGGAAAGGGATGCTATGTTATACATGGAGTTTTCCTTTCTCAATTCGGACATTGAGCAACAACAAAGTTATTTTTATTCATTTTTGTCTCAATAATTACCCATTCTTTATAAATTCCACGCATCGACACCGCTTACTGTATTCCCTACAATGTATTTGTTTCGTGCTCTCTTCCACGTGACGTCACGTCGCGCAAGAATTCTGGGTAATATTTTCTCTCGATAGCAGAAAATGTGCTACCTGTAATACTCTATATACATTGACTGTATCTATTCAATTTACCTTGCAGCATTACTTTCACGACAGTGTTGCCAGATCTCTAGCTGCAAAAGTCGCTAATGTGCCTTCAAAATTCCGGCTCGTTCCGCTACTCTTACTGAAATTCCGCTATTTTCCGCTACATTATAAAATTAAACAAACTTTAAAAAAAATTAAAAAAAGATATTAACAAAACTGCAAAATATTTCAGAAAATAATATTTGCAAGTCTTGCTTTTAAGAAATCTTATGCCTTTCATAGGTAAATTTTATTGTGGATATAAAGGATAATAAATTGTACAATGCGCCAATAGTAACAGAAATACAGTGTATGTCTCTAAGTGTAATATGGTTTATTTTCGGATAAATATGATGATAGTGTACCACATAGGCAATGACCTTTACTTTTTTTTCTAATTTTTATTTTCATTGGATGCCCACGCTTCACTACTTATAAGATAAATCACAACGTTTCGTAATCTTTTTATATTTTTAACAGATCCAATACTCCGCTGGTTCCCAAACTTGGAAGGCTACCTCCTGAGACGCATGAAAGAAAATCAAGATGGTGGACATTACGCAAAAATTGGAGGCTTTCGAAACATGGGCATGGAGAAAAAAAGGAGAGAATTAGCTGCGTTAAACGGAAAACGAATGAGGTGTTAGAAATAGTAGCAGTAGGGGAAGAAAGAAGAATTTTAAATGTAATTAAGAGGAGAAAGAGGAACTGGTTTTGACATTGGCTAAGGAAAAACTTTATTATGAGGGACGCGCTAGAGAGTATGGCGGAAGGAAAAAGAGGGAGGGGAAGAATGAGACTGTAGTTGAAGGAAGGTATTAAAACAGTAAATTGCTGCGTCAACACGAAGAGACTAGTTGAGGACCATCGTACATCGAAGCTTCTCAGTTGCAGCAAGTGGCCTGCCAATAATGCCAAAATAGCTATGATAATGATTATATATTTAGTGATATTGGTCAAAAAAATGAGAGAGAAAATTAAAATAATAATAATAATTACAATCAAACCTCTTAATATTTTAGAATAATTTGAATGAAAATTGAAAACGACTCAAGTATCTATGCCTTTTGTGTAAACTCAATTTATATAAATACTTTTGACCTACAGTATATTAGAAATACAAAATAACGGCATCAAACAAGTTATCTGAAATAACTGTACAAAATCACTCTCACTTGTGAATATGGATTTTTTTATTGTTGTATAATGTTACATCGCTCAATCTTCGATGTGCCGTATACCTAAGAGGCTAAAGTTATATTGATAAATAATTATTCAACGTATAATCATCCGGCTATGAAATCAAGCTTGCGGTCACACGCACTAAGTTTTTGTCAATATCATGAAAATGTTATTTCGATATTAATCTTATGAGCGCATATTAAAAATTTGCAAGAGTCTTGGTCTTGGTCTTGCAGGTATGGTCTTAGTCTAGCACCCCTTGGTCTTGGTCTTGCAAGCAAGACTCTTCCACAAGTTGCAAGACCAAGACTCTTGCACTCATCACTAATAATAGGCCTAAAGGCTAAATGGAAAGCCCTGCTTTATCGCTTCAGTAAATTTTATGAATTAAAGAATTCCAGTCTTCCTTGAATTTATATTATTGAAGTAAAAGTCACGATCAATGCTTACTATTCTTTTATCATAATGTTCTTGATTAATAAAAGTACATTGTGTAACATCAGTTGTACTTGCAAACATATTTTTTTCGTTTAAAAATAGAAGAAATGAAGGAAAATTGATACATATGTTTTATTCGTTACTGCGTACAATAACTTTTAAATTATAATGTAAGAATAATTATAATTATGTCACTTGACAACAAATTAAACAAAGATAATGTTGATACATGTATCAAAAGAAAATTTATAAAATGTTTATAAATTTGTAAAATAGAAGAAAAGATTGGGAGTTAAAAGAGGAAACTCAAAATCGAGAAAAATGGAAGAAACAGTTCCAGTCGCAGGAGAAAATTAAGAAGAGAAAAAATTCTCGAGTCCCAGGAAAATAATAATAATAATAATAAATATAAGATGAAAGAAATGTGACTTCATTTCATAAGAGGACTATATAAGTAATCAAAATAACTTCTCTCTCACATGTATGATAAGGGAGAAATACGAAATGCAAGGCCTGCTCCTTACCACGTGATCTCATAACGAAGAGATGATTAAGTTTAATGTTACGTGAAGATAGTGTAAAAAGTGATAAAGTGACCACAGAAGAGTGTTTCCGTTATTCTAGTTTATACATATACCCGATATCGCAAACTCGCCCTAATCCCTATGGACCCATGCGGCTACCCTGCTGATTTCCCTCTCTCAATCTTAGATAGCATTCGTGCTTTTTAGCGTCCACCTAGTACAAGTTGGTTCGTGTTTTATGCACTGTGGTTGGTTGCGTTGAAGTGTTATGGCATCACAGATGTTCTTTCACACTTACTTTAGGTTTCACTAAGAGGAACAGAAGGGTAAAAGATTTCCGTGATCCGACATTGGGAACATCAGATAATCGTTTCTCAAGTGTCAGCTATGAAAAACTTTTTAAATGCCACAATGCTGCCCAACTGGAAGTAGAATTAAAAGCATTTAAAATGTCAAGTATTTCAAGTTCCGAAAGTATAATATTTTAAAAATGTTTTTATTTTTACTTTTTTTGTAATCACTGTGTTCCTCTCATCGAGAAGCCATATTTTATATTTACAAATGTAATGTAACTAGTATGAGACAATTACAAGTATTATAGAAACTGGCATAACTGAAAAAACTCACGTTTATTAACTTCTATCACTTACGTGTATACCTACTTTGACTTGCCTTGCGCTTCAGTGGCTATATAACACAGGTTTGTTTATTTCTTTAACTGTAGTTTTATCACATATCTCAGGACACTGTATTTATAATCAAATCGCAAAAGAGTTGTAATTTTTGGGACTGTCATCTGCGGCAGTTTTGCCGAATCATCTCTTATGAGGAGTTTGAGGAGTTTACGCTTAGTGGATTTGTGTCGATTAAGTTGAACTGACGTCACTTTCGACTCAGTCGATTGTGTAAACAGAACTTCGACTGAATCGCCTGCCAGTCGAAAGCGACTAATCGACTGGTAGCAGAATTGAAAGGCGTTCAATTTTCTGGGGTCGATTCGATCATACTGCCCAGCGAAGACGATTGGGTTGCCTAGTGTAAACACCTGATTCTAAAATATTTAAACTAGAAAGGAAAAGTGTTTTGGAAATGGCCGTTTCGGTACAGCTAGACGCAATTATTCATCAAATGAATTTAAAAGTCACAACTGCGGACCTACGGAATAAAATTAGAAATGTTAGAACGCCCTATAGCAGTAAAGTTGCAAAAGTAAATGCTTCGAAATGATCGGGTGCAGGTTTGAACGAAATATACCATCCAAAGATAGCCTTCATATGAAGCTGATCGCGTTTTACTCTGTTTTATTCAAGGACCAAGCTTCATTAGTAACATGGTAAGTGTTATGATATGACCTGTTATAAATATTCTAATATTTTGTGCTAAGGAAAGGTTTTGCTGCTGCAGCCCTGAGTGGTTTAGATAGTATTCTCGCTTTCAGTAGCTACCTAGCACAAGTTGGTTTGTGCTTTCTGTACTTACTTTATTTTTTTATGGGACTGCACTCTATTTGTACTGATAACAGACAAGCCTTCCTAAAGTAAACCTGCATCCAGTAATTCAAGTCCTCCCTTCTGCAAGAGTAAGAGCACCCTTGAAAGAAATTAATATATTATGATTCTATGCGTACCTAAACTGGGAGTCCACGGTTGCTACTTAGTAATGATCATTCTAGTAAAGAACTTGGCAATTTTACGAGACGATGTCATTTAAATATATATATAGGGGAAAGTGGGTTACAGTGACATTTTTCCGTAGGTAATAACTCTTGTATTGTATAAGGTATTAAAATGAAACAAAAACTGAACAGAAGGTTGGAGTTTAGGCTATCGTACGATATTGGTTATTTTGGCTTAATTTTAATCACTTATGGTTTACTTATTCATAAACAAAATATAACAATTTGTCTCACTGTACTCGGGTATTGGGATACAGTGAGACATACACATACTTAAATGTTTCGTTCCCTATTTCGAAGTTCAACGCATATCCAAAAGATGAAAATCAACAGAAAATGAGAAGTATGACATTTGACGTTTAGTTTTACAATGTGATAGCGGTTATTGTAACTCCAGTTTGATGTCATTTGTATTTACAGTTGCAATATCCTGAACAACCGGAAAAATAAATTTTCTGTACATTTACTCACTTTTTTGTTTGTTTTTTTGCAGAAAGCTAACTATATAGTTATTGTTATCAATATTCAGTTTCAGAACCTACCCAATCTAATAAATGTTCGTTTTACAGTTTACCAGGATACAATCATGCTCGTTTATGTTTTCATGGTAGCCTTTAAAATCATATCGGCCAATTTCGTGTAATAATTCAATTTCTTCTTTTGGTGTGGGCAATTCGACCAATTCTTCCTCTACATTTGGATCGACTTCATAGTCAAGAGCGTCTTTTTTTAATTTTGTACTCGTTTCGTCTTTGTTGTGTTCTTGATTGTTCTTTTCTTAGTCAATGATTCCTTTTCTGGACACATCTCTATTTTGTTTAAAGGAAGTGTCTCACTGTACCCCAATAGCATATTATCAATATCAATCGTATTTCCTCGGAACCACACACACACACACACACACACACACACACACACACACACACACACACACACACACACACACACACACACACACACACACACAAAACACTATTGTGATAAATATCGACAAATAATAAAGCATCTCATGCTCTAAATTTAATCTCTACGTATTAGATTTACTTTGATTTCTTCAGACAAAGGAAATACAGAACATTTACTTTGCTTAATTGAAAATCACTGAACTCTCTCACAGCCTGTATCCTTCGGGTCAGCCATTTGCCTAATAAGGTGACAGAGGGAGGTCAACAGCCACATGTCTGTACATCCATCGTTTCCAACTTCATGCAACAAATAATCAAGAAAAGCTTTTGTATCACTCTACCCCACTGTTTCACTGTACCCCACTTTCCCCCATACCGCAAGGCGGGGTTACTTTGCACAATATTTATGGAATTTTTAAGAAAATCGCGTGTAACTTACAAACGTAATGATTTAGAAGACTGTATTTTAAACATATAATAGCTAGATGTATAAGGAAAACATTAGTGCAAGTTCATCAGTAAACATTCAGTATGACCATAGTTATTGAAATATAAACTTTGGTGCAAAGTAACCCCATAGCTGCACAACATACAAAAGGTATATTGAACATATGAACATAAAGTTTCTGTGTAATGTTTTCACTTCAGTATTTATATATTTTACTTCCTGCACAAAACTGCATGCACTCTACAAATATTGATATTAGAATGATGGTACTGGTATCATTTCCTAGTTTGAATTATCGATACTTTTAAAGAAACTTATTCACTTTCTGGTTCCCTGCACAGGAACCACATTCTCACCACTATTGTTCAACATATGTCCCACAAAAATGCCAACTGAGGAACAGAAAAAATTCCCCGTGAAATGAATTCGCCTTGGTTATGCCTTATGTCCAAAAATATCATCCCAACCGTAATCAATGAAAGATTTACGGGGTGTGAGGCTTTCAGGCTGAAGCCCACCCAAATTGCATGATTTCTAAAGAAATGAAGCCTTTGTGAGTGAAGCTATTCTCAAACTACTTTTCTGGACTCGTTAATGTTCATAATTTATTTTCCAACAAGAAATTCATTCCAGCTTCTACCTAAATAGAAAATTTACCTAAAATGAGAATGCAGGAGGTTCCAGTAGTAATGATTTCCTATCCAAAGGGTATTTTAGACCGGTGCAAAGTAACCCCGAATAGAGGCTGAAACCGCCTTCTCCCAGTTTTACGTGTTTTATGACTTTAAAACGTTTCACATTTCAATTTCAAATATTGCATCAAATTCGCATTATACACAGTAGTATTCTACGAAACTGACTTAACTTTGACGGAAATTCTTGTAGGTGATATCGTTCAAATTTTGGCGGCCTTTAAAGTGACCGCTTTCCATACACAGCGAACAACGAACCCTCCCGTTAATTAGAACTGATGTTAACCGCCAACATTATAGCCAAAATACAATTAGATGTTCTATCTTACGGTGGCAGTTCAAATTTCCTCTTTACAGTTCATGCTTTTGCCGACAGAGGACTGTACGATTCTTTTCATATTTTGTGCAAAGTATCCCCGTCTTACGGTATATATATATATATATATATATATATATATATATATATATATATATATATATATATATATATATATATATATATATATATATAATTTTTCATTTTTTAATGATTTCTTAACACATTGTATGGTGCAAGTTTACAATAGGCCGTCATAAAAATGGTAATTTTATGGTTAAAATGAGTTGATTATAAATGAAAGAAGACGAATAGAATATGTATTTCTATTTGCTTGGCATTTTTGCAAAATGTAGGTAAGCAGTATTTTATGTTTACAAGTGGTATACTGCAGTTACGGTGAATAAGTCCGGCTGTGTAACATAGTAATTTCAAACAGTGCAGTGTTTCTTTATAATTTAGGGAAAGTTGAGTTGAATTTCAGTTTAGAGTCCCTTTCAGCAGCGAGGCTATGTGAGACGTGGGCCTACTGATTAACGTGGAATCCGAACCACATGAGCTCCCGCCGGGAATGTAGGGAACGTGTGTTTTATGTTTACAAGTTTAGAGTTATTACAGTGAAACCTTAACAAGTGCTTAATCCTACTGAGAATACTTTCATCAAAGCGTACGATGATCCTAAATACTGTCTTCTTAATATCCATGTCTTTACCCAACACCATTTTCTTTTATTTTCTCTTGTCACTGGTTCTTTAATTCCGTTCCTTAATTCTTCTATAACACCTCAAATTGTTCCAGTTACTTTCCAATTGCACATCCTTAGAATTCCCAGTCGATTTCGAATCGGCCTGTGCAGAGCAAGTCGACAAGCAGCATGCGATTTTGAAATAATTGAACACAATCCATCGATCCGATTCGGCCTAGTCGCTTCGATTTAGTCGCAATTGCAGAAAGTTGATTAGCTATGCGACTAAGTCAAACAAGTGAATACAGGGCTTAAAAAGACGCTTGCATTTAGTCGATTTATGGTTGATACAGTTGAACTGAGGTCACTTTCAACTCAATTCACCGTGTAAACTTGCCTTCTACTGATCCGCCAGTTAGTTGAAGGTGACAAGTCGACTGGCAACTGAAATGAAAGAGATTTTATTTTTTGTGGTAGATTCGATGCGATCGACCAGCGAAGGCGACTACTTTACCTAGACGAAAAACATCACGTGTCGTTGGATGGAAAGTAGAACGCGAGTGCTTGGGGAAATTTCGCACTTTGAAACTAATGAGATTATATAGAGTGGAATAATAATAAAAATAAAAGCTTCAAGGAAATCTGCTGCAGGTGCGCTGAATATACACAGAGAAAATATACTTTAATTTTGGGAAAGAGATCATTTCTTACATCAAATTATACACGGGAATTAATATTAACAAGGAAAGTACTAGAAATGGTACCCTGAGATTTGAATGTGTTATATATAGTTGGAAAGGTGACATCGAGTACATCACACACGTGAAATATCACACACGCGTAATGGGGCCTGTAGGGGAGGGCGTCCATTTGAAGATAAGAACAAAACACGCTTCGAAACATCAGAAAACGTGGACAAAATAGGAAATTATGATGTAATTTTTGAGACGTGGTATATACATATGTTTAGAAGGTAGCTGAATACGAATCTGGCATCGAATGTTTACAAATCAAAATGGTGGATCCAACATGCCGAATACAAATTACATAAACAAACTATGGATCTGAAATTGACACCGCTATGTATGAATCATACACCAAAAATGTAAAATTCAACATGGCGGATCCAATGTGGCGGACAAAATACTATGGAACTGAAACATTGCAATGACAGTGAAAAGGTGCGCGTTTCGGAGTGACAATGTGCGTTATGCTTCGACAACTGTCTTTCTGGTATCACATTATGCCGTTTACACTCGTAGCCTCTAGGTATGCACTGCTGTGGGTAACATATGTGTAAGAGGATTAGGGAAAGAGTGCACAATTACTAATGATAACTGTCGAAGGCAAATAAACAGTTGTAACGCCTGATTTACTACAAAGTACAGATCATGCAATGAAGGATTCTTTCTGTTTGCAGTTATGGCTCATCGAAAGAAAAATTAATTCTTGACACCTTGAAATGGAACGTATCGTACATCAAAACCGCCTTTGTATTAGACGTACCTAAACAAAAGGCGATAAAGTATTGATTGAAATTGATTCAAAATTAGGCTATGAATTTTCAAGACATTTTCGCGCTTGTGGAGCAGTTTTTCGTTTCCTGTAAGGAAAGAATGTTTAGTGAACCATTTCAGAAAATTTTTCCACTGATGGAAGCATAACACGTCCAGTGGCTGCATGAAAGCAGTGGAACCTTATGGATGTTTATGGGAGTGTTTCTGAAGTTTGATCACTCCAGGCATTGAGAATAATAACGGTCTTCTTTGCTGGAAACCTTTCTACGTTAGGTTTGAGATCATTACGGAAGAAATCACTAACCAGTTCCTTGTTCAACTTCCCGGATTACGAGCATCGGATCATGATTCTGGTAATTGGGATGAATTAGGGCGGGAGGAAACTGACCCCCAACCTCTTGGAAGGAAGCAAACATTAGAGATAACAACTTCCCCGCCATAGACAAAACAGGTTGTATAGGTACGAATGTGTGCGAGTATTTAACTATAGCACTAATGCTGTTGTTATTTTGTCACCTGTGTGCGTTAATGTGAGGTTCGATAGTAAAATATAATTATACCCGGATTGGACGGTATTCAAAATCAGATTTGGACCAAAGTTAGAGTAAATGGTATCCATACAATCGAGATGAAATTCGATGCTTTGGTCAACAGTGTCTTCTGTTTCGAGAGACTTTTTGCAGATATGAAAACACAGATTCTTCTGGATGACAAATGAAACTTTTTCTTAAATGTTTGAATCCAAATATGTGAAACTTTAAATACCGTCAGACCAATAATTTTAAGATAATTAATGGAGAATGAAGACTTATCGTTGAAAAACGAGCATAGTTTTTGTGCTGAAGAACGGTTTCTATTTTATAATGGTTACTCTATTACATAATGTATGGTTATACCTGTCGTTGTAAAGCTAAGAATACATGTGTACAGAATAATGATTAGATCTCTATTTTGTTTTGAAATCTTTCCGTATTGCAATAGCAATAAAGAAACGTATATGGGTGGCCTCATATTAACCACTCGCTATTCCATAGATCACTAATAGAAATTATGTGGAGATTAAGAGATTCTTACTGTTCATAATCACAGAATATAGGAGTGGTGAAAGTAAAAGGATAGGTACTAGATCAAAACATTAGGGCTTCAAATATAATATATTTTACATACAAGGTACTGGCTGTATGCACGTCCACCAGGGCCGGCGCGAGGGGGGTCGAGCCGTGCCACTGCCCAGGGCGGCACGTCTAGTGGGCGGCAAAATTTGAAAAAGAAAAGAACACTATTAAAATATAAGGCTTCGTAATAGTCGAACATGGAAAAATAAAATTGTGTTCTCTGAGAATGTAATTAAACTTACTTCACTTACATTCAGGAAAATACTCACTCAGGAAATTCAGAGCATTCTCCCTCATTTCCAATCATTAAACTACTAGCCACAGGTATCTCGTTCAAGATTTCCCTTGCAGCGGCGTAGATAAGATTTTCAGCTAGGGCAGATAAGATTGTCAAGTGTCTTTTACATTATATATATATATATATATATATATATATATATATATATATATATATATATATATATATATATATATATAATGGTTTTTATATATATATAAAATGGTTTTTATGTTTAAGCAATACAAGCTTGACAGCGTCATGGCCGAACACATTAAAAGAACCATGGGAGGACAAAATAAATACCACCATTAGTAAGGAAAAGATGTCCAAAAAATGTTATTCCAATTCTTAGTAAGTAAATTGAAAGTAAAATACTGTTTTTTGTTGAAAGCTGCAACATATTATACCATAATGCTAGGCTATACACCAAATATTTCTGGTACAGAGCAAAGGGTCGTTCGTTTTGTACAAATTACATACAGTAATGGAGAATGGTTTGTAAAAACTTGCGAACAATTTCTTGGTTTCGTACCAGTGAAAGACATCACTGGTAGAAGTAATAATTAAACACCTAAAATAAATGAACTTCTATCGAAGACATGAAGGGCCAAAGATATGACAACAGTTCCAATATGAAGAGCAAAAATAAATCCCCAAGCCTTCTATGTTCCTTTACTAAACTTTGACGTTAACGATGCGGTCACAACATCTCAGTCCATCGTTTCGTTTTTTTTGTATAGTTAAAAGAAAGTTTATGATTTTTTTCTGCGTCAGTTCAACGTTGGGCCATACTGAAGGAACATATTAGCAGCCTCACTTTGAAACTATTCAGCACCACAAGATGGGAGAGCCGAGTTGATGCTCTGTCTCCACTTAGATATCAAATAGAGGTTTATGATACCTTACTTTAAATAAGCAAGGACAATAGAATAGATAAAATGATCGCCCATGATGCTCTGTGTATAGCAAACCAGCTGCGTGGCTTTACTTACCTTTGCTTACTCGTTATCTGGTATGACTTTTCACTCCACATAAACATAGCAAACAAAAGTATCCATGTGTTGGATGCAGTCGGGTGTAGTGTTTAGTATTTTCTAAAGATCAGTTGAATTATTTTGTATGCATAAAAAATTGAATTAGTGGTATTATATTGTAGTTGGATACACTGAGTGTAAAAAGAGTTCAATAAGTTAGTTGGAGAGGTACGATCCTAGTGTTAAAACGTCCGTGCGACATTGTAGCAATTGTAATATCTAACGCCAAAATAATAAGTATATAATATATTAATGAGCACTAATATACAAACGAATTAACCCGTCCACGCGAGCTTTTATTATAGTGTGCTATCGAAAGAGATTTATATAAAAGAATATTAGTGGAGTCAGATTACAGAAGACATTATCCTTTCGATAAAGAAGAAAAAAAGGAACATTGCAAATTGGTGACCTCGACGTGATTCAATAGTACGTGTTGGTTCGGGTGGTATTCTTGACGTTTGTGGCTTGTTCAAAAGTGAGTTATTTCCATTATGTTATAGTGTTTGAGCCATTATAGTGTTTCAGATTTATGTGGCCACGTTTATTTTGATAACAATGTCGGATACGAGCACGGAAGCTGTTTGTTGAGACGATAGTGGACTCTCTATGGGTTGTGATGTTTGTAATAAATACTATCATTTTAAGTGTTTAAAAATGAGTGCAGAGGAGCAGGACTATTATTCACAACCAGATACTCCATGGAAGTGTGACGAATGTACAAAAGAAGACACACACAATGAAAAGTCGGTAAAAGATGACAAACTGGACAAATTATTAAGTTTGATGACAGGACTCGATAGCAGTCTCCAAGAAGTTCGTTCTGAAATGAAAAACAACCTCCAGGAAGTTCGTTCTGAAGTGAAAAACAACCTCCAGGAAGTTTGTTCTGAAATGAAAATTAACCTCCAAGAAGTTCGTGCTGAAATAAAGGAAGAGATGCAAGGAATGCATAAACGATTAGAAGAGAGTGTATTTGGGTTCCAGCGACAAGTTAAAGAATTGGAAGTAAGAACAGTTTCTAATAGAACTGTTTGCAAAAAGGAAAACGATCAGCTTCAAAAGGAAGTGGAAAAATTAACGAAGAGATTTGATTCCCTGGAAAAACTTGTCAAAGAGCGGTCAGACGACTTGTGTATTCGTGAAAAGGAGACAGCCATTAAAAGTAGAATCTGTCAAGAAGATGAAGAAGTGGAAGACCAGGTCTCAGAAGTGCGAAATCAGCTCGAAGAAAAGCAGGAAGACGTGTTTTCTTTGTGTGCAGATCAAAACCGCCGAAGGAGGAACACTAACCAAGCTGTAAGTACATCTTTTCAAGGCACATTTGGCAAACTACTGCGGTCTAATGATAATACTTTTGTTGCCGATTGTACTAGAAGTTTAAACTCTCATGTTGTTTCTAATATCAGTAATAAAAATTGTTCTGCTTATGAAGAGTCTAACAATAGACTTTATTTTCCATTTAATGAAAAAAGTGAAGGGCCTGGTTTGTTGCAAAATTTTCAGAACGATAGTTTTAAAACAAATAATTTTGAACAGGTAGAAAGTAATAGTTCTTATTCTGGTTCTGAAACTCACGAAAAATTAACAGAGTGTATGAGGTCAAGGGAGGAATTGTGCTCAGCTGTTTATAAGAGACGTGAGGGGGAACATCATTGTTGCTTTCTTACTGACTCACGTGCAAGGGAGAGAAACCTGATACGGCCGGTGGACGAAAAAAACAGAACGCGATTGTTTCAAGCTGGAAAGGTCAAAGAAAAAAATATAGGTAATTGTTGTCAACCAAGAAAGGGTTGTGACAAGGAAAGAGATTGTATGTGTGTGTGTAACCATACAGTGTTTCCTACTCACTATGCAGATAATGGTCAGTTTAATTCTAATAATGAGGGTTTGGATAACGATAGGATATGTTTTAATAGATGTTTTGGTAATAATGTAGTAGCATCTAGGCCAGTTAAACTAACAGAATTAAATGCTTACCCTTCGTTTTATGGCGACATCATGACTGAAAGTCCGAGAAAGTTCTTGGAAGAAATGAGCTCATATTTTGAGATGTAATGCATTAATGAAAGGGATCGTTTGTTAATCTTGGAAAAGAAACTTACTAATAGTGCACAAGGTTGGTTTTTGTCGATGAAGAGTAAAATAAGGTCTTATAGCGATTTTGTACACTATTTTCTTCAGAAGTATACTGATAAAAGGATTGTAGCTGCACAACTTCGTGCTTTGTATCAATCTAATTTTAAATCTTCAGGGTATAAATCACTTCTTGATTATGCATGGTCAGTGTATCGAAAGTATATGAACTTAGTGTCTTGCCCTGACGAATTTGAGACTGTGGATTTATTGTTATCAGTGTTGCCATATGATGTACGTAAGATGTTATCACTTGTTAAAATACAGAGTGCGTCTGATCTAATTGAGAGATTAGAACGTTTGGATATTCCAAGCTATAATAGAGTTTTTGATAATGATAAGCGTGGTAAAGAAACAAGTAGCCAAAATGACAGATATGCTAAAACAAACAAATATGATGTAAGAAATGTACATGTAAAGGATTGAGAGACCCAATGTACTGATAATAAAAATAGGTCTTACACTAAAAATAAATTTCGCGAAGGGAAGTATTTTCACAGAAGGAATCGTAGGTTTTCAAACAGAAATGACAGATGGTATTTGAGACGAAGAAATAGGCAAGATTATGAAAAGAACGACGATAATGATGATGAAAGGAGTGTACAGAATGAAACGTAGAAGTGGAGCTGAGCATGATAACAGTGTAAGTGCGGAACAAGATGAAAGAGGCAGGGATTCTAGAAGTTTCCCTGATCATCGTGTATTTCACACTAATGAAACTAGAAATGATTGACTATGTGTAGAGTCAGGCACGCAAATTTATGAATTCAGAAATGATAAGGTATAGTGTTATCATGATGAAACAAAATTACAAACTAGCACCAACTTAAAAATTTGTTTTGTTGTTGACGACGAATTTTTGCTTAGTTCTGAGGGAAGGAATTTTGAGAGATGTAAATTTTCTTCACCGCGATCAAGTTGTAGTATTGTAGGGTTAGAGTTTACATGTATTATTGATACTGGTAGCGAGTGCCCTATTTTATCAAAGAAAGCATGGGATAAAATTGTTGCAATAATGCCTAAAGCAAAACTGAATCCTGCAAAAAATGTGATATTGTCTGGATTTGTAAATAATGTCAAACAGTGTGTAAAAGGTTGCCAGGAACTAAATATAATAATAAATGACAGGGTGTTCAACATTTTTGTATTTGTTGTCGATGGTCTTCATGTAGATTTGTTGATTGGTGCAGATTTTTTGTATAAATACAACGCTGTCCTAGAGCTTCAGAAGAATGTGTTTAAAGGATAGAGTTGGTACTGAAACTCTTGTCAACTTAAATAGTTTTAATGTGAGTAACTGTTTCATAAAGGAGAGTGAGAGTTCAAACTGTATTACTGAACAGTGTATAATAGATTCTGTGCAAGCTAGGGATGACTTACCCATATATGTTAAGCCAAAGTTGATAGATTTATTAATCAAATATAAAGAATTATTCTCAGATGAGCCTAGGTTAGCCAATTTGGAGCCATATAAGATTGTTTTGAAGGATGAAGAGATAGTCAATGTCAAACCTTATTCTATACCAATCAACTTGAAGGATAGCTAAAGAGAACAAATAGAGAAATGGTTGAGACTAGGAATTATCAAAGAGGCTATTAGCCCTTATAGTAACCCCATGTTTTGTGTTAGAAAAAGCGATGGTACAGCTCGCCCTGTTCTTGACTGTAGATTTTTGAATGAGAAAGTGGAAGCACCTAAAGTGCAGGTTGAACCTATTCAGACTTTGTTACATCGATTATCAGGTAGTAAGATTTACACGTCTTGTGATTTGAAGGATTCGTATTACCAGCAAGCCTTGCATCCAGATTCGTATGTATGTACAGCGTTTCTTTATGAAGGTAGACAATATGTATGGACACGCCTACCCATGGGGTTAAAGAGTAGCGCCTCGATTTTTCACGCGGCAATGAATCAATTATTTGGGTTAGAGACTATCAAATTTCTATGTTGTTACTTAGATGACCAATTAATATTTTGTGATAGCTATGAGAAACATCTGGAACATCTTGAGTATGTTTGAAGTGTTTATCGTAAGGCAGATATAACTTTAAACTTTGCTAAGACGAAGTTTATTGTTAGAAGTGTAAAATTCTTGGGTCACATTGTTGATGGTAAAGAGATAAAAATGATCCGAAAGCAAATAATACCCTTTTGAAATTTTGTAAACCAAGTATTGATCAGGTAGAATTAAGAGAAGAAGACCTTGTTTTTGTGAAGTCTCATGAGTTAAGTTCAGCAGTGAACAGGAAAATTAAGAAATACCTATTAAAATATATTGGTCCTTTTTCAGTATTAAAAGTCTTTCGACATTCAGCAGCTTTGGTATCGTTAGATGGTAAAAAGCAATTAGGAATATATAGCTTTTCGAATTTGAACAAATTTAATTGTTCAGAGGAGAGAAAACTTGAACTATTGGGTAAAGATTAAAGAAAAAAATAGATTATAAGTTATGTATAATAGTATATGTAGACTTATATAATTGTTATTGTATCTTATGGTAAAGTTAATATTGTTTTAAAGTATTTAGAAGTGAAAGAAAAAGAAAAATTAACTACGTTAATTTTTTTCAGGCAGGGAGAGCCTGTAGTGTTTAGTATTTTCTAAAAATCAGTTGAATTATTTTGTATGCATAAAAAAATTGAATTAGTGGTATTATATTGTAGTTGGATACACTGAGTGTGAAAAGAGAGTTCAATAAGTTTGTTGGAGAGGTACGATCCTAGTGTTAAGACGTCCGTGCGACATTGTAGCAATTGTAATATCTAACGCCAAAATATAAGTATATAATATATTAATGAGCACTAATTTAATATACACACGAATTAACCCGTCCATGCGAGCTTTTATTATAGTGTGCTATCGAAAGAGATTTATATAAAAGAATATTAGTGGAGTCAGATTACAGAAGACATTTTCCTTTCGATAAAGAAGAAAAAAAGGAACATTGCACGGGTTTCTTCAAAATATATCTAAGTACTTTGAGAGGAACAGAAATTATGCAAAGTACAACTTTACTTAGTTGATGCGATGGAGTTGGCATCAGCATTAGATATGGATGACCCACGGATAGGTAATGGAGTGCAAGCTCGAAGTCGAAAGAAGAAGAGACGATTTCAGTACAAGCCAGAGAATGAAGATATTGAAGATCCACATAACAAAATATAAAATCGATTTTTATTACAAATTTCTAGACGTGATTGTGTTAACTTTAAAAAAAGGTTTGAGCAACTTAAACATCACTGCGAGTATTTCGATTTTCTTTACGATATAAGTAATCTGAACGAAATGCCACCTGAACTTTTGTCTGAAAAGTGCCTGCATTTTAATACGCGAAGAATCGAAAGATATTAACCCCAGTGATTTGAAAGACGAACTGAAACTATTAACCGCTATAATTAAGCCTAAAAGTTCACCAAAAGAGACTAAAATTAATTAAGAAATATGACTTTGCTCCCTATGTCAGTGTTGCAGTTATTATTTCGTTTACCTTACCAGTAACCGTGGCAAGTTGAGAAAGAGATTTTTCGAAACTTACTCTAAGCTTATTAAAAAATTATCTACGTTCTTCCATATCTCAAACACGTTTAACCCTTTCCGGATCCTGGCTTTTTGGGCTATTTTTTAGACTTTCAGTCAAGCAGCTACTGTATCGTCACTATTTATCCTAGGATCATGGTTCATACCTCATTCTCTTCAGAATAGAGCTGGCTTTCAAATGGTACCACTTGCATGCTCATACCATATACCAAAAGCGGGAAAAAATTTCAAAGTGAAAATTTCGGAGGGATTTTTTTCTCGAACTTTGATCCCCTGGACCCCCCTTGTGTGATCGTAGCCATCTAAAAAATCTGATAAATAGTACTTGTTATACTGAATGTGTGTGTCAAATTTCAAGTTTCTATCTTGAATAGTAAAGGCGGGAGAATTTTTATCAAAAATTCCCACAATGCCCCAAAGTACCATAAAACACTATGATCTCAGGGAAAAAAATTCCTGAGACATCCCTAATTACCCTAGGACTATAATCCGCCAATCATTCTCTTCAGAATAGAACTGTCTTTCAGGCGGTACCATTCACATGTCTCCATCATGTATCTAAGGCGGGAAATTCCTGAAAAAAGGGATGTTTGGGGCAAATTTTCCCTTTTTTCAACTTTTGCCCCTCTGGACCCCCTGTTTTTACGCAGAAATCGGAAAAAATCTTCTGGTAAATACTACTCGGTGGACTGAATGTTTGTGCAAAATTTCAATCTTGTACGTGAAAAAATAGGCCCACCAGAAAAAATTTCCCTACCATGCCCCACTTTTACCCTATACAGAAGTATATTTGGATAAAAATTCACTGAGACAACCCTAATTACCCTAGAATAATAATTCGACCGTCGTTCTCTTCAGAATGGAACTGCCTTTCAGACGGTATGACTCACGTGGTCCTATCATGTATGTAAGGCGGGAAAATGACGAAAAACGCGATTTTGGGGGTAAACAATCCCTATTTTTACCCCTTTGCCCCTCTGGTTCCGCCCCTGTTTTAGCACTGACATCAGAACAAAAAATCTGGTAAATACTACTCGGTGGACTGAATGTTTGTGCAAAATTTCAATCTTCTACGTAGAAAAATAAGCCCGCCAAAAAATATTGAACATACGCTTAGAAAATGAGAAAAGAAATTTTTGACTTTTGACGTCATCACCTCCTATGTCTGGACGCAGGACGGTCTGAAACCATTCGTAATGTCTTCTGCAAGGCCTCTGGGCTTGGAAAACAAACAAAAAACAAAAAAAAACGGACGAAAAAGCTCAAATAGAAGAGAAATAACGCAATGTACCATGAAAAGTGCATATGGTACAAATTGTACCATAGGATCCCGAAGGGGTTAAGTGATTGGAACATTAATTGGCTGAAACATTGAACTCCGCGAATGTGATAAAGGAATTTGCTCATACCAAAACAAGAAAAGTCTTTTCAATTAAAGTATGTTAAATTTGTGTATTTCTATTGTGTTTTAGTACATAATAAGTCTTAAGCTAATTACTTATTTTTGCCGTAATATTTGATTCACTATATTATTGTTTTGCTCCATGCTATATGAAAAACAGCTTTTGATATAAAATAAACTTAAAAATTAAAATTCTTAGTCGGACTAAAGCATAAAAAACTCTGTATGCCCTGCTGTATACCACGTACAGCGAAATCGAGCATACTGAATATTGTGTCATGTATGGAGTTGTTTAAATATTACGTAAGCATTCGAGAAAGGTAGTTCAATTTTTTGTTTAATTTTCATTTTTATATATGTTTTTAAATATAGTATTTTACTTTTCTTAATACCTGAACGTCTTCTGTCAAAATAAGGTTTGCGGATTAAAGGGGCGGCATTTGAAAGTACCGCCCAGGGCGGCAAAACTGCTAGCGCCGGCCCTGACGTCGACACATGCTTTACATGTTTGCCGTAACGGTTTATCCATGCTGTCGCACAGTTGCTGCCGCGCTTTGTACTACCTTTGTCCTGATTTGAACCAAATAGTAATAAATATGGTTTGTAGTAAGCATCTAACATTTCTTGCTTGACTAATCCTTATGACATAGTATGTGTCTAGACATACAGTTCTGTACACAATTCACAGCATCCTCCAAGAAAAGAATTATGTCCC
Organism: Thermobia domestica; assembly: GCF_964235325.1. Classification (NCBI taxonomy): domain Eukaryota; kingdom Metazoa; phylum Arthropoda; class Insecta; order Zygentoma; family Lepismatidae; genus Thermobia; species Thermobia domestica. The sequence continues at coordinate 311,132,594 of NC_137454.1, read as the reverse complement.
GCGAAGCAGGCATGTAGGCAGAGATTTATTTCGAGAGAGGTCCGAATTGAATATAAGAATAATTATATTCTTCTTTCTCTCCTCAAACATAGGTTGGTGGGCAACATGGAAATTTTACAACTTTTCTCTCCCTTGGGAGAACTGTTACATATTTTGATAAGGTCTCATCTTCGTAACTGCATCTAGATATTCTATCTTGGTTTTCCTCTTCCTGTTTTTCACCTTTCCCTCTATAAACACGGTGATCCAATAAGATGGTCAAACATGTTGTTTCTCCTTTTTTCTATTCATGATCTGTCGTCCTTCATTAGCTTCCTTTAATACGTCTTCATTCCCTTTCATTTCGGTCCATGATATGCGTAGCATTCTCCTTCAACACAATATTTCAAATGCTTCTAGCTTGGATATTTCAGCTTTTCTCAATGTCCATTTCTGATCCGTAATGCGCCACGCTCCTTACCAGAGTTTTAATAAGTAGTTTTCGAACGCCCAACGACACATTTCTTGATGTTAGTGCCCCTCTTTTCCTATTGAATGTTTGTTTACCCTGAGCTATTCTTGAACTTACGTCTTTTTTACTTCTTCCATCTAAGGATATTAGCCTTCCTAAATAGGGAAATGTCTTGTATAAAAATAACATGTATAAAAATAACATGTATAAAAAGCACAACTAAAAGTATACTAAATTCACAGAACAAGTGGGGATTTCAGGAGAGGTAAGGACCTCCAGGATCTACCCCTGGCCTATGTTTCGTTCCAAAGATATGAAAAATAGATAAAATTTACGGGAAAGTAGTAGTAAGTTGGAGATTTTTCATGTGATTCATAGGCTAAACGAACCCAGCTTACCTCAGCAACATAGGAAAATAATATAAACTAGCTACTTAATTTAACCGAACTTAGTAGCGGAAGATATGTTAAAACTGTAATGTTTTTAAGCCTTAACGTTTTGGACATACTCTGCGACACAATAGTTCAACAAAATAAAATTCGAAAGAGAATCCTGCTATTAATAACAGCATAAAAGTTACTTAAAAGTATTATGACCGACCTTTCTGGGTTTATTGTAAATAAGACTATATATTATTTTTTTTGTTTTTGTTTTACTTGCTTTAAACTTTGGTTTCGTGGCTTTTAGCGCCCACAAAAGGTCATCATAAACTATACAAGCAGTCCCCGTCTCCACCGACCGCTGGAAAGGAGGAGAAAAAGAGTGCTTGCCGTAAAGATTATTGAATAAAATAAATTAAAACAAATAATTTATAAACAGTTACAACGCTTTGTAAAGTTACAAGCAATTACGGTTAAGAATTAAACGTGAGATTAAAATTGTGAGTATTATGTATTATGATTAAATAAATAATATACAATAAGTAAATTACAAGCAAATTATATATTTAATAACCTGAGCGCTTAAAACAATTATTTTGTTTTTAACTTTTATTTTTTTAAAAAAAGTATTTACTTAAATTAGGTGGCCTTTTTGATTTATAAGAGTTATTTTTTCAAAATTTTACTTATAGTTTTCACTGGTGGCAAAAAAGTGAGTAGGGGATAATAAATAACACTTGCGGTTTTTTACGCACTGTACAAGGAGAGTGGAGATTAAGTTAGCTGCAGTTTTTTTTTTTTACTGAAATTTGGTTTTTAAATTTAATTTAGTAGTTTATGTGTCACATGAAAGAAATCTTTAACAGCTAAGCTGCTTAAGATAGGGCTATCGTTCAGGTGTGCCTTAAAACGTTGCTTATGCTGAACTTTAACAACTTAATTGTTTTAAAATTGATTTACTAGCGTTTTTTTCCTTTGTTTGGCCGCCACAACATGTTTAATTATAAACAAATAAATTTAGGTACAAGGCCCATTTTATAATTATATAACATTCTAAAACTAAATTTGTGTCGACGGGCTGGGTGCGAGCCCGCGTAAAAGCCTACTCTACGTGCAGCACGCACGATAGGTGCGAGGGCACCCCTGCCTAGACGAGTCTCTTCAATAGACTGACTTGCTTTTTTCGCCAACCTCTTGTGCTGCTTTTCCAAAGGGAAAATCCAGGTTTTGACTTGAAACGCAACCAACTGATGCAATGGCTAAACTTAGCGATGAGACTTCTCGCTTGAATGTTTTGTGAAGCGATTTTTTAGCCATAAAAGGACTGCTGGGCGATTTGATTGAAGTTAGTTGCACACACATATATTTAAACATATACGTATATGCTTGGGAAGAGAGAGAGCTTTTGGAAAATTTTTATATGAGGTTTGTTTATTAGTTTTAAATTTTACACTGCATACTTTTTTTTGATTAACACAATTAATGAGCGCTAAAAAATTCGTAATAGTATTTTACCATGTGACTCCCATTTTCTTCATCTGAAAATAGAGATTTGCCGCTTGTATACTTATCTTCCCTTTCCCCATTGACTTTTTTTTTTAAAAGAAAGATAATCAATATATTTTACTCATAAAATTTTTATTTTAATACTTGGCTGTCCTCAACATGAACCCTATAGCATTTCAATGAAATCTGTCATATTTAGAAATTTACTGTTAGGAAGGTTATAAAACGTAAATGACGTTTAAGGAGAAGTCTTACAACGTGACGTTCCCACTTACTATGAGTAGGACGCGCCCGATTTGAGAAAATAAAAAAGGAAGAACATAAACCAAGCAGCGCGAATGTAAGCGACTCAATAATAATAATAATAATAATAATAATAATAATAATAATAATAATAATAATAATAATAATAATAATAATAATAATAGAAGAGGAAGTGTAATTACTTATTATACGTAGTCTACTCCTGGAGGCAAGAAACACCCGAATCTTTACTCCATAGAAGCTGAGTAGGAGATAGTTCGCAATGATGAGGGGAATACGAAGAACTTCATGTCTCGTTTCCTTTGCAATGCGGTCTATTCTGTAGATCTCTATGTTAAAAGCAACTTTATTTAACATTTCTATTACTTGAAATTTGTTCCAGCTTGAATCACATTTAACACTTTTATTTTTTTAAGAACTCTACAATTTATTTTTTAATATATGATTTTGTAGGGAATTTTTCGTCTTTCACTGAGTGTGTTGGGTCATTATCAGAAACAATCACGGAATTCGGTGGGACATAGGGTCCTCTTTTGTTTGTTGTATATATTAATGATTTGGTTAAGAGTCTAGGCTCTGTGAAGTCAACATTGTATGCTGATGACATAAATGTTCTTGTTAGTGGAGACTCAGTAAATGAAGCAGAAAGGCTCACTACAAAGACGCTAATAAAAATTATCAGTTGGTTAAACATAAATAAATTAACTATGAAGTTAGGAAAAACTAACATTGTAAAATTTCGATTCCCAGACCAAAGAAAGGAACTTGTACCAATAACTGTAGACAGTGTAGAATTATGTCAAACAACATCTATTAAATTTCTAGGAGTATATGTTAATGAAGATTTAACATGGAATACTCATGTTGAATACATTAATACTAAACTCAGTTCACTCTGCTTTGTATTCCGTAGGTTGCAAGGTAGTTTGTGCAAGGAAGCTGTTATGTCCTTATACTATAGCAAAGTTTTTTCAATAATAAACTATGGTGTTATATTTTGGGGGAATTCGAGAATAAGTGCTAGTACATTCCGAATACAGAAAAAAATTATTAGAGTAATGTTTAGTATGCATGAATGATGCTCATGTAAAAATATTTAAAAAATATATAAATTATTGACATTACCTAGTTTATATATATATATATATATATATATATATATATATATATATATATATATCGCACAATTATGTATGTAATCGAGCACAAGGATTTATTTACTTTAGCTAATACGATTCACTCATACAATACTAGGCAGAATTGTAATATGTATATTATCCAACAGAATTATGCAAATTTTAGCAAAACTGTGTATATGAATTGTATAAAATTATATAACAAATTACCAACAAAGTATAAGGACATTAACGAAAAACGGATATTCAGAAATAGTCTGTTAGAATTATTGTTAGAAAAAAGCTATTACTCTGTGGAAACTTATCTTACTGATAATATATAGAGAATGTAAATCATATCTGACAACTGTAATGCTTAATTGAGGATTGTCCTCATTTGTAAGCTATGAACAGGCAATTAAATATGAATATGAATATGAATATTCGGAAAGAGTTTTTCTTGGAAAATATTGTTCATATTTTGTTGCATCTAATTCTCTGTGATAATCACCTGTTTTTGTGCCGCGAAAAACGAGATCAGCTCCAGGAATTAACCCTTCCTTTTCCAGAGGTGCCTTGACGCCTAAGGGCAAACCTTCTCTGCATCTTCACTGCCTGGTTTCGAAAATATGAATAAACGTTTAATAATATGGTTTTCCACCAGTAGAAAGAGGTTTCCCTTTCTTTCTTTACTTCTTATAACAATGTGACAATTTTCAGCCACTGTCTCCAAAAAAATAGAACTATAGCGGTTAAACACAAAATTAACTAATAATAACACATAAATAATGCACGGAATAGCTATAACAAGAAAATAACAATATAAAACAAAACAGAAGAAAATCGCACAACAAAATTCATTGAACAATCATAGATCACAATGAATCAAAACTGTCATCCCACTTTCGACGAATGACCCGCAATGTAGCAGCCACTGAGCTCTTGTTCCCAAACTTACCTTATCTCAAGAAGTTTAACTGATAAAAAATGAGTTGGCATATCTCTATTGATATTTTAACGTCAGTCTTACTTTCTTTGTCTATCTACAGCAAAAGTAGCCAGATTTTAGAAAGTTTTTCGATACACTGATATTTGAGTGAGGGTAAATCTGACACTTTTACCTATGTCATGCTTCTCCTTTTGTCTTCGGGTACAATTAGCGTTGCAAGTACTTATATTAATATGCTAGCTGAACATACCAGCTACATTGGACACACGAACCATTATAAACTGCCTCACAAGTCAACTCTAAAGTTTGATTTGTTTTTACCACATTCTTCAAAAACATTTTAAATTCTGTCACTAATTGAATTCACCAAAACGGCTTTTGGTTTTAAAGCGGCTCGTTTTTCTACTAAAAAACGTTTCGGTTTTCTATTAAGAATCGCCTTCGGTTACAAAAGCAAGAGTTTTTTAAATTCCAAAAACTTTTCTCTGTAAATCGGAACTGTTTTGTGAAAATCTTCCTGGTTTTTCAAAAATCTGTCGGTTATTTTGAAAACCGAAAAAAACGTTATTTCTTTAGGCATCAATAGTATGGAATACCACAAATTATAGTGGGTGGTCCGGGAACTAACTCCGTAAAGTCGTTTCAGTTTTTTTTTTAAACAAATTTTAGCCTTTATATTTCCCCATCCCTTCATTTACTTCTTCAAGCAAATTTACTTGTTTTGCTTTAAGGCTTTCAATAGAGAAAGGGAAAGCGCATTTAAACAGGTTTTACATCATAAATAACAACAAAATACATAAAAAATACATTGCACTGAAAATATAAATAGCATAGGCTGTTAACTTTGACAGTTTTAAAATTGGCTAGATATAACTTTGACAAAAATATTAATCCAGGAATTAAAGAAAAAAACTTTCGGTGGTGCATAGCCCTGGATCCTCTCTGACAGTTTTAAAATTGGCTAGATATAACTTTGACAAAAATATTAATCCAGGAATTAAAGAAAAAAAAAACTTTCGGTGGTGCATAGCCCTGGATCCTCTCTGGCCACACTACTACTACACAAATTAACTTTGCTTAAATTTTTGTTTTCTACACCTTTCGTAAACCTCTCGTGATGAGAAGGAAATCTCATAAATTGGGATGAAATTTTAAAAAATCAGGGCATAAATAAATTTACAAAACAATCCGAGTAATTTTTGAAAGGCGAGAACTAATCCTTCGATAATCGAGACGAGAAATATGTCTTCCATAATCGAGACGGGACAAGAAAACCTTATTTTTCGTCTCCTAAGCGACACTATTTGAACAGATTGAAGATTGTCACTATTCATCTAGCGACCCCGAAAACTATGAGTTCAACACTAATCTTAGTGAGTTTGAACATTTTAATTTTCATCCCCGTCATGTAAATGCGGGCAAAGCTTAGACTTGAACAGCTTCGGGAGAGTTACTATACATCTAAGTGACACCCAAACTATTAATTCGACACTAATATCAATTGTTATCTATTAATTTTACATATCAACCCACTACCAACTCGTCATATACTAAAAGCGCGCCCTCCCTCTGAAAAGGGAATCAATGTGTACGCCAGAAACATTTAGTTAGGGGAATGTTCAAAATAAAAGAAGGTGTATTCACAAAGCAATATATTCTGTAACTCAACTATTAGTGATAGTAACAGGTTTAATGGTCTCCTCTCTCTCAACGTTCATTTATACGTATCAATTTGCTAGGAAAAAGGAAAAAGAAGAAACTCGCTGTAATTATCTCGTAAGGTACTGCGACGCGCAGAAGAGAAGGATTAAGCGAGTCTATTTTGTTAATTGTCTTGATCGACAATGAAATCATGTCTTTTACAGAATATGTTTACTTCGTATTTTGAAAGAAAACAAATAAATCAGCAAACCTAAAATTTTTTAAAAAATTGATGCAATAAAATATACTGATTGATAGAATTGGATTCCTTTTGTATCCAGGGGTGAGCGTGTAAGAAAATCGAATGTTAGAACCATGTAGAATTTGAAAGGAAGTATCAAAACGCTAAAATTGCTAGACTGTCTGCTTATTTTTTTTTAACAATGTCGAATTTCAGCTTTCTGAGTTGGTGAAATACTCAACTTTTTACAAAAATTCGGATTCCTCCCCACTCCTTCTTACTATACTATTATAATCAATGTGATATGATAACATCTCAATTGGGATTGGGGTCTAATATAAACCGAAAATCTGCTTTGCCGTTCGGCCATACATAAAATTGGATTACTCACGCTATTAAGTTATTTAAGTAAAGATATTCTTATAAATACAGTAACTACATAAAGTGACTTGTGTCGTTCACTTCCCACTTGTTCTGCCAACAGAGGCAACCGTAGGCAGGCCCGTAGCCAGCCTAAAAATGTAGGGGGGTTATAGAAGTTAGGGGTATATGAAAATTTTACGGCGGCCAGGGAAAATTTAGGTGGGGCTCGTCACCCCGTGGGTACGGGCCTGACCGTAGGGTACGTAACCTTGTTGTACGAGACTATATGCACATGTATTAAGGGACAATAATCTTTCATATGTATGTACCACTTCTTCTCCATCTGCTTGCCTCTGACTGGATCTCTCTTTTTCAAACTTTACCCTGTCTGTGGTTCCTTGGTCGCTAGACCCCCAACAACATTCTCTTCTACCCCCTAGAAAATACCTACCTCCTCGGAACAACTGCGTCCCTCGGGCCCGGCCTGGTTTCGCGTAGGGTTCTTTAAAAAAAGAGAGAAATACCCAGACGTACATACAATCCGTATGCAAAATTTCAATGTGATATCTTGAAAACTAAAGGCGTGAAAAATTTTTGAAATTTGACTTAAGGAAAAATAAAGTCACGCTCCTCCGCCCTTACTTGGCGCTGCAAAGTTGACCATCCGTTCCGAAACGCATCTGAGGTGTTCTTTCGTCCATCCTTGACTTGACCAATAAATAAAATCATGGCTTAAATACCTGTTATAAAACCTAAATAAGCGATCAAAGACGATACTACGCCATGGGGTCCCGGGCTCGATCTCAGCCCCACCAAGTGAACTTGCTGGTGGACAAACACCGTGTGCGTGGGTTTCCTCGTGGTTGTGCCATTTCCTCCCACTTTCTTCATTCCATCATTTCATTCATTCATTTCTCATCATCACCGTCTCCTTTAGCATAGGCAACTTAAGCCTGGGACGTAAAATTTAGATTTCATTTTACGCCATGGTAACAAAAGTTACCAAAAATCCTAAAAGGTTTAAAATAAATATGTATACATTATTAAAAATAAAAGACTGCTATATGCTACCACACAAGAACGATTTTTTAAAAATTAAATAGCATCACAGTTATTTTTCGTAATTAAAATGAATAGTATTACTGTAATATGCTAAACGTGTTTCAAATGTATTAAAGTTATAATAAATAGGAATACCCAAAACTTTTCATATGGGCAAGTGTGAAAGTAATTAAAGGTAATCTGTCCTTTTATTGTAACATTTTTACATTTTATTCAGTTGTCAGCATTTTAAAAGAAAGAAAAAGTTATTTCAGAGGAAAAAATACAGATAACGTTTTAGAATATATGACAATTGAAGTGAAAAAGTAATCATATAAGGCATGCACTGGTACATCCAACATATACTCCTGTGATTTTGTGTCTTGGATTTTGTTTGTCAGAATTTTCCTTGCATTATGACCGCTTGGATTTAGTTCCCAGCCTCGTCACTACAGCCACTTTATACATGAGTTTCGATCTGCATACAAACACGCTAGGAGTGAAGCTTTTCGGTACTGCATATCCCTAAAAATTTAGAATTATCTGTCTCCAAAGATTAAACAGAACAGGAATTCCCGTTCTGCCTACATAAGATCATTTAAAATATTTTCTTCAAAGTCCTGGAGGGCCTTTAGCAGAACGAGAATGAGTCTTTTTAATATTGCACCCTCCTAGTTGGAGGGTGTAAGGAATTTATTTCCGGGTGTTTATGCTTATGTTCTTAAATGTGCGCCATTTACTTAACTGGTAATGGACTGTCTTCCAACAATGGAAACTTCCAATACTTATTTTTAGTTTTTATTATACCTTACTAATTGCTGGTTTTTAACTAACACTTAAAATAAACCACAAAGTACATATAATAACTTCACTGTGTTCACTGCACTTAAATAACAAACTTAACTTCAAAATTATGGAAGAAATGTTCGTGCCTCGTGCCTTATGCACCGTCTCTCTTCAACACTTTCCATCTTGAATAACAAATGAAATCTAAAATTTCGTAAAAACAGTGTTTCCAGTTCTTAGAAAATATTACTACATAATATAAGACTTAACATGCCGCCCGCCAAAAAAGGGCTAGTGACCTTTTTTTAAAAAAAAAGAAAAGAAAACAAACTTTACATAACGACAAATAAAATAGACTAAAACAGGAAATAAATATACTTTAACATGGATGACATTACGATTCATCATTATTTGGTAAAACACAAAGTCCTCTAATTGAGCGTTTATATAAACCATTGGAAGTTTTAACAGTAGCCACTCGAACCAAACCGTCAGGTCCAGAATGCACTTCAGTGATGACTCCCAATTTCCACGATAGAGGAGGTAGCTTATCTTCTTTGAGAACCACCAATTGACCTGGCTGTATGTTGGCACAGCTTCTCTTCCACTTATTTCTTCCTTGTAGTTGTGACAAATATTCCATATACCATCTTCTCCAAAACTGTTGAAATTGTTGTTGGATCCTTTGCCATCTTTGAATTAAACTAATCCTCTCCTGATGTAAGTCTCGTTGTGGTAATGCTGTCAATGGTTGGCCAATAAGAAAATGACCAGGAGTTAATGCTACTGGATCATTAGGATCATTGGATAATGCTACAAGAGGTCTCGAATTTAAGCAAGCTTCTATTTGTGTGGTTAAAGTTGTTAATTCTTCAAACGTGAGATATGACATTCCCATGACTCTTCTTAAGTGGTATTTAAAGGACTTAACTGCAGCCTCCCAAAGACCACCAAAGTTGGGCGAATATGGCGGAATAAAATGCCATTGGATTCCTTCAGTAGTTGCAAAATTCTTAATCCTTTCTTGATGGTCAGCTGTATGCAACAACTTTGCGACTTCTTGAAGTTCCTTGTTGGCACTAATGAACGTAGTTCCATTGTCACTATAGATATGCTTGCATTTACCTCGACGAGATATGAATCTTCTCAAAGCAGCTAAAAATGCCTGACTAGTAAGATCACTCACAACTTCGAGATGGATAGCCTTTGTTGCTAAGCACACAAACACTGCAATATAGCACTTCACCTTTGTTTTTGACTTTCTGGTACCAGTTTTGATGTAAATAGGACCGGCAAAGTCAATTCCAGAATTTGTGAAAGGTCTTGTTAGTTCTACTCTATGTTTTGGTAGTTGTCCCATTAATTGTTCTGGTCCAGACGCCTTTAATCTTTGACATGTAATACACCTTCTAATAACTTTCTTGATAGCATTTTTACCATTAGGTATCCAATACCTTTGCCTTAGTGATGCTAGCATTAACTGACATCCAGAATGTAGCAATCGCCTGTGTTCATGTTCTATAATTAGTCTTGTCAGGTGATGATCTGGTGGTAGAATAATTTGATGTTTAGCATCAAATTCAAGTTCAGACATCTTTAATCTTCCACCAACTCTTAGTAATTGTTGATCACATATGAAAGGATTGAGAGACAAGAGTTTGCTCTTATTGCTAACTCTTCCACTTTCTTTAAGATCAGCCATTTCCTTAGCATAAACTGAACTTTGAACTTCTCGTATTAGTCTGATTAAAACTTCTTCAATTTCTTCCAAAGTAAGAGCGTCTACATTTCTTCTCGATGCTTCTACTTTAGCATTCTTGGAAAACCGCATGCAATAAGCCAAGACTCTCTGAAGTTTGTTCAAAGTAGAGAATCTTTCGATCATACTATTGTCTTGAGTTGTCACTAAGTAACTTGATTTTAATTTCTTCTGTTCAGGAATCTCTCTGAGTGAGGCAGGCTCCGTCTTAGGCCAATCAAGTGAAGAACACTGTAACCATTTAGGACCGTTCCACCACAAGTTATTATGTATTAACTTGTCAGGACTTGTTCCCCTTGATATAATATCTGCAGGATTTTCACTTGAAGCGACGTGTCTCCATTCTCCTCCCACTTCTTGTACCTCAGCAACTCGATTGCCAACAAATGTTTTCCATCTATTTGGACTTGCTTTTAACCATGCTAAGACCACCATAGAATCTGTCCACATATATACCTGGGATATTCGTTGTTTTAATGCCTTAGTTACCTTCTTGACAAGTTTTGATGACAACACTGCTGCACATAACTCTAAGCGAGGCAGGGAAATCTTCTTTATGGGTGCCACTTTGGACTTAGCACATAATAGCTTCGAAGTAACTTGACCATCCTTGCTGACGGATCTTAAATACACACATGTCCCATAAGCCTTTTCTGAAGCGTCTGAGAAAGCGTGAACTTGAATGTCTATCAAGGTACCCGACTGAAGAACCATTCTGTCTACACTGATATCTGATAATGAAGGAATGAATTCAAGTACTGTCTTGCATCTTTGCTGTAGTTCATTAGGAAGTGTTTCATCCCACTCCAATCCTGCTTGCCACAGATCTTGAAGAATTATCTTACATACAATTGTTATTGGACTAACAATTCCCAACGGATCAAAGATTGAAGCAATAATACCCAACATCTTGCGTTTTGTTAAATTATTATTCGACCTTTGATTTAGAGTGAATCCATTCATCACTTGAAGTTGATCATTTGCTGGATGCCAAAGTAATTCTAATGTTTTGACTTGACCCTTATCGTCTAAGCGTAATGGAAGTTGTGTTTCTCTCAATTCTTCAGAGATGGATTCCAATAACTCAGTACTGTTGGAACACCACTTTCTTAGCAAAAAGCCACCCTTTTGCAGCATTTGTATTAATTCGTCCTTTATCTTTAAAGCTTCCTCCACACTTTCAGCCCCTGAAATGCAATCGTCAATATAGAAGTCATTCTTGAGAACTTGTGCTACCTTCGAATATTCACAAGCTTCTTCTGCACTTAATTGCTGGAGACAGCGAGTAGCAAGGAAAGGCGCTGAGGCTGTTCCGTATGTGACAGTCTTTAATTCATATACCTTAATGGGTTCTTCTTCTGATCTTCTCCACAAGATCTTCTGGAATTTACAGTCACGCTCATCAATCAAAATCTGTCGATACATCTTCTCTATATCTGCAGTAAAAGCTATAGGGTAGGTGCGAAATCTTAATATAATTGACTGCAAATCGTCTTGCACAGTTGGACCAACTTTGAGAACATCGTTCAGTGAAATGCCACTAGTTGAGCATGCGGATGCATCAAATACTACTCTAGTCTTCGTAGTAGTACTAGCTTCCTTAATAACTGGATGATGAGGCAAGTAATATCCTTGAGTAATATTAGAGCTGCCTTCCGCTTCCTTCATATGTTCCAAAGTTTCATACTCTTCAAGGAATGCGACATAATCTGTGCGTAACTTGGGGCATATATTTAACCTTTTTTCTAGTTGTTGTAAACGCTGAACAGCTGTCTTATAAGAATCACCTAACTGGGTCACTTCTTGTTTGAATGGCAATCTCACTATAAAGCGTCCTGTTGAATGTCTTCTAGTGTTTGCGATAAAATGTTCTTCGCACTCCCTCTCTTCTTTGGATAGAGGAGTTTCTTGAATATCTTCTATTTTCCAAAATTTCTGCAGCTGATGGCTTAAATCATCGTTGTTGTGCAAAAAGAATGTTCGATGTTCTGGCGTGAAGTTGTTGTGCTTTGGCATCTGATATTGTCCTGAAACTATCCATCCTAACTCTGTATTTTGGAGAACTGGAAATGCTCCTGGACGCACCTGTTGTCCTGCTTTGAGTAGACTAAAGAAAATTCCAGCACCTAACAACAAATCAATCTTACCAGACTTGTTGAAATTAGGATCCGCTAACTGTAAATTCGGTGGAAAGTTCCATTCTTTAATGTCAATATCAGCATCAGGTAAATTTCCCGCTATTTTGGGCAATACAAAACACTCAACATCTACACTAAAATCACTTACAGCAGAGAATACTTGTAACTTACTTCCGTATTTAACGTTGCAACTTACATTATTAATACCTTGTACAGGAACATTGATAGGAAATTTCTTTAATTTTAACCTTTGAATGAGAGATTCTGTTGCAAAATGAGATTGGGAACAACTATCAAGCAAAGCCCTAACCATATGTAATTTACCATTGCAATCTTTAACTTGAACAACTGCAGTTGAAAGTAAAACACACACATTACTTTTAGGCTTCACAGAGCAATAAGTACTAGTATTAACAACTTCCTGTCCTTGAGACACTGACTTTTCCCCTACAGGTTCCGTAACAGAATCATTTTCAACACTTGCAGCATGATTAGGCTGTGATCTCTTAAAATCACTATGCAACAACGTGTGATGCTTGAGATTACATATTTTGCATGCACTTAGCGAACAATCTTTCGCTACATGGTTGACAACTTTCAAACAATTAAAACAAAGTTTGTTTTGTTTCGCAAAACTTAATCTTTTGGATACACTTAATTTCTGAAAATCATTACACTTGTGCAACGCATGACTTTGTTGACAAAACGAACACAAAACATTAGTACTCACATAAGATTGTCTAGCATTTTTTACATCTTTAACAACATTAGATTTACTGACATGCGACTTTGATTGCGTAGACTTTACCAATTCTAAGGCCTGGCATTTATTTTCTAAAAAGACATGAAGTTCTTCTAAACTAGCAAACTGTTCCCTATTTGTTTGATTTTCAAAGTCTTTACGTGTTTGTTCATCTAGCTTTTCCAAAACTAGGTGCGATAACAATATATCCTCCAAAGGAGTATCTAACTGTAACGCCTTAAGTGCATTTACGTTACTTATAGTTTGATTTAATAATGTCCTTAAGTCCGCCACTGAATCTTTACAGACAGTCGGTAATGAAAACAATGCCTTTACGTGAGCAGTTGCTATTAGCTTTGGATTATTATACCTTTTGCATATCATTTCCCAAGCAAGTTTGAAATTTTCACCTGTCACTGGTATATTCTCAACTAATTTGCTTGCTTCACCTGATAATGAGGACAACAAATAATGAAATCTTTGAATATCATCTAAGCTCTGATTGTTTACAACCAAACTACTGAAAGTATCATGAAAATGTCTGAAATCTATAACTTGACCTTTAAATGTTGGTAGCTTTATGACTGGTAATTTTAGACACCCTGTATTTGCGGTTGAATCACCTGACGAACTTGTATTGCTACTACTAGCCTTCTCAGCTGTTTCAACAATTGACGTCATTTTTGCAAGAGTATCGTAGTAAGTAGCTTCAAACAACTCTCTATCTTGTGTATATTCATTGTTTTCGTCCTTTAATTCAAGCTGTTTTTGCACTTCATCATATTCTTTGAATATATTAGGTAAACGTGCACACCTAACTTTAATCTGCATTACATCACCGTCTGCTCCAAATTGTTCAACAAATGTTTTCATTCTTGTAAGGGAAGCTTTAGCTAGGCCTCTTGCCTTTATAAGAGAATTTGTATTTGAATCCATTGCTTGTGATATTTCAACCTGAAGTCCTTATAACAACAGACCTTTACACAAGAAAAAAGAAACAAAAATATATACTTAGCTACGTGACTGCTACATTGCGCCTTTGTTTTTCTTCAGATTGCAATGCACAGCTGAATGCGTAGGCGCGTACGTGATAAGTCCAATAGGTCAATTTTGCTTCTGTTTCTTAACACTCACTGTCTTTACACACACATAGTTAATATGAATGTTTGAATGATTCACTTATTCCTTTTCTTGGCACAACACTTCCTCCATTCGGCACTGGAGGACCAAAAAAAACTGTTTATGCTTATGTTCTTAAATGTGCGCCATTTACTTAACTGGTAATGGACTGTCTTCCAACAATGGAAACTTCCAATACTTATTTTTAGTTTTTATTATACCTTACTAATTGCTGGTTTTTAACTAACACTTAAAATAAACCACAAAGTACATATAATAACTTCACTGTGTTCACTGCACTTAAATAACAAACTTAACTTCAAAATTATGGAAGAAATGTTCGTGCCTCGTGCCTTATGCACCGTCTCTCTTCAACACTTTCCATCTTGAATAACAAATGAAATCTAAAATTTCGTAAAAACAGTGTTTCCAGTTCTTAGAAAATATTACTACATAATATAAGACTTAACACCGGGGGTGTCCGAAAATTTTAGGAGGGTGCTGGGGGGTGTTAGGGGGGTGTAGATAAATCACTGTTCTTAATGATGGCACCCCCATTCGTATTCCCTGACCTTCATAATCTCCCTCTGCTCTGGATATCTCTCTCTCTGCTCTCCTCTCTAAACCCAAATCTACACCTCCCGGTAAAGACGCATCTCGGTTAGCCACCTTCAACACTTGCCTCCTTCCCTTATATTGGATCTTCTACACCTATACACCACTGTCTGAAACACTGAACATATTCCTTCACTTTGGTAGGAATATGTTCTTCGTCCTATCTTGAAACCTAATAAAACCCACGAGGTAGCAAATCATTACCGCCGTATTGCCTCTCTTCCTGCTTTTAAAAAATCTTTGAGCATCTTCTCAAAAATAGTATATAATGGATTGTGGAATATCATAATCTTCTATCTCAATATCAATTTGGTTTTCGTGTGGGGCGATGATAACATAATCTATCCTAAATCCATTCACAACTTCAAAACCGTTGCAGGTTTTGAAATAAAAGCTTTACCGTAGGATTTCTCGGTACTGGAAAAAATGTTCAGTACTAATATAATACAAACCTTAATTATATAGATGCATCCAAGATGCAAAGTGCAGATAAGGTAATGGTATGGTGTGCAATACGGGGCGAAAAACGTATTAGACCTGTTTTCATTGGTGGGATCTATTTGACCTGTTTTCATTGATGGGATCTCGGATCCTGCACAATGTGGAAATATGTGCGAAAAACACTGTTATGACACTTTTGTTGAACGAGGAAGGATGTTTTCATCAATATTGGCAGCAAGATGGGGCACCGCCGCATTATGGTCGTAATGTAATCAATGGCTCAATGAGCATTTTCCCGGTTGCTAGGATAGGTCGGTATGGACCAGTTGAGTGGTCAGCAAGGTCGCCGATCTAACTCCGTTGGATTTCCATCTTTGGGGGCACTTTAAAGCTATTGCCTACCAGTGTAAAATTAATTACATTGTCTACCTAAAAAGGAGAATCATTACGGTCTGTGAACAAATATCACCAACTATGCTTCGTAGAGTGCACAAGCACTGGGTCGCACGGTTAAGGATGTGCATAGAACTGAACGGTGGGCATGTTGAACATGTCATATGATTGTATTTGTCTTATGTGTGTTAGCTCTCAATTTCCCTGGTTATAAAAGTATACGTAATGTGAGATGTTAAAAAGCTTGTTTTTTACTTTATCTCTGTCCTTCAATTCGAAACTTCGCACAGCATTTCACACATAACATATCCTAAATCTATTCACAACTTCAAAACTTGCAGATTTTGGAAAAATATCCTTACTGTTGGGTTTCTTTTCGAACGAGGATGTTGTTTAATGTCACATGACCATGTTGCCATTTAAAATAAACAAGTTGATTCCAAGATGGCGCCCACCAAGATGGCGGACGACAACCTTAAACATCGGAATGTTTTCCCGTCGCACCAACATTGATGGCAATTGACTCCGGATCGACGACTGCATTTACAGTTTCTCAAATATTTAGCCCAGTCCAGATTTTGTATTTCACTTAACAAAATATCATCTCTCAATTACTTCGGACATTTGGACATTTTTCCCAATATGTCGAACGAAGAAGTTATGGGATTGTAGTATGTCATTTAAATAATCTTTACCAATATTTATATCAAGTTCTAACTATTTAATAATTACTTCTGAAGTTCAATAAAATTGTAAATCAGTTTGATGGTAGTTTTTGGCATTTTAGAATTTAAAGCTAAATATTTCTGAAAGTATGTGTTTTATGAAAAGTTGTTTCGCTATAAAAATATTGTGTTATCTGTGTTCTGTAAAACGACACTAAGTTTATGTCTTTATGTTCAACCATAACGAAGATATTGCTATTTTTATCTGGACATTGTTCATTTGACACTTCCAGCTTCCATTTTGCAATATAGCGGCGAAGATCACGTGGGATTTCAGGGGACTCTTAGTATGTTGTTTAGAATATCATTCCCAACATCTGTATGCATTTTCAGCTTGTTACTAATTTTTTCCTTACTTTTTGGTAATTTGAGTTCACTAATAATACTAAATTAGAATAGATTTAATTATGATTTCTATTTTGTATTCTATTTCCCTTGTTTTCTTTTCCCTGAGCTTTTCTTTCCAGTTATGTTGTTGATCCAAATTTGGGGAGCCTGTAATAGCCGTCCCCTTGGCTATATGCGCTGTTTCTATCACAAAATATTGATCATTGCTACGTTGAAATTTTACACTATTAATAGGAACCCAAAATTACGATTTAAAATTAAAGTACTGGAGTAACACAAATAAGTAAATTATAAATATAAACCACAACTTCTAATGTAAACATAAATAAATAGGAAAGTATTTCACGGTTGTACTTAACAAATGACTGCGAAAATATAGCTGTTATTCTCATAGTCACCAAATCTTTCTTACATCGCTTAAAAACATGATGAAGAATGATGGAAACGTAAATATAGGGATAATTTATACAAAATTAGAGATAATTACTAGAATACATGATATAGGACGCAGCTAAAATATGAACTTAATGTTTGTTTATCAAAGGTCAAAACTGGTAATTGTCAACAAATTCTGACGGCAGCCTCTGGTTTAACGGTTGCCTTAGTTTTTTTTCAAGAAACTTTTCCAAACAACGTTTTTTTAAAGGTGCAACACATTTCCAATAACTAATTGCCAATGGTTACTGAAAGTTAAAATATAACCTTCCTCGAGTTAGGCCTATTTGTAATTAAGATCATGAAATTCACTTTTTAGTAACTTACCAACATGAGCGATTTGACAGAAAATCAGTCGCTTCAGTTCAGGTTATGCTTGGCTTTTCAGGGCAAATTTAGGTACTTCTCAGAATGTGAACAAATTTCACACAGATTAAACTATAAAAATCATAATAGAAATACTTACCATCCATAAGCGGGAGAACATAGTAACTGAAAATAGAGTGAAGCGCTCTCAAAGAATAGTAAAGGACCGCTATAAAATAACTCGAACACAAACAAAAACGTAAAAACTAAATGATATTTGTGTTCATATTACAGCTGTATTTCCTTTTAGGTACCTACCATATACAGGGTGAGTCAAAAGTCCTTGGACACCTGCATAAGTTTCAAAATCGATGGGAAAAGTAAAAAAGTGATTATGGGAACAGAGGTTTGATGAGGGTCCGCAACTTCTGGAGTGTATGTCATTCATGGCCGCCATCTTGAAATACGCCATTTTGGATTCAAGTCATTTTTTAATTGGGAAGGGGGGATATGACACATCAAATAACACTAGCTTTAGTTCAGAAATTTAGTGGAGTAATTTGTTTTTTCTATCTTTTACAGCTTAGAAGTTATTAATGTTCAAAGGTGGGAAATTACCTTCCCAGACAGCATGTTTGCTTGCCGCAAGCTTGCCTGCCGCTTTTATTTTATTTTATTTCGCTTTGGCTTATACACAAAAGCTTATTTCTGCTTAGCGCAAGCTGTAGTGCGGGCAACCCACGCTTCACTTGCGAGACGCTTTTCTTTAGATTGAAGTACAAAGCCAGCGCGCGTTCGATTTTCAGTTCTTCTCAAAAACCACGTGACGCTGACCTCTTAACTTTCGGCGACAAGGTAGTGTTCGCGTTGTTAGCGTCTTATTAGTATTCAGCTTGAATAAAGGAAAAACTTAATTATTTTTTTTTAATTGTGCCGTCTAGTACTCTAGTCCCACGTACCTATAATATCGCTCTTTATTTCTTCATATTTCAGTAACCATGAGGCACAACAAATTGAATAATTATGTATAAAGCATAAATGTGAACATAGATGGCAGCAGGTTTGAGCCCACTTATTTCGCAAAAGAATACAGAACTGTTGGAGATATTTTAATATAAACTTCAAATTTAACTTACAGTATAAACTTTATCTGAACGCTGTGTTTAAAGTATAAACATTTTTCTGCGTTTTTACATCAAAAGGTAGAAATTTCAAGTACTCGTGGCTAATAAAGTAACATATTAGATATTTGTAAGAAGCAACGGCGCGTTGTTTGCATACTTCGCTGGTTTCCAGCTTTCCCATTGGAGGCATTGTTTGTCAGTGTCAAGTCCAGGCTGTGATTATTACGTATTTGTGGACGCAAGTACAGCAAGTCTCAGCAACGGGCGAGAGAGTGGGAGAGATTAAGGGTTTCACTCGAGTGGAGACTGCGTTACCGTACACATTAGTGTACATATTTTTGGAAGCTTAGCTTCTTTCATTCATTTCATCTTTCATTTCGTCACACTATTTCATTCATTATCTTCACCGTGACTTATGGCGTCCCAACCTATCATTGGACAACATTCTGGCTTACCGCCTATAGCACCGGAACCTTCTTGCTCCTCCGGGAAACCGATTAGACGGAGATGCCATTCTCTGGAACGAATTTCTACCAGCCAGGGCTCTTCTTCTCGTCAACGTTCTCCTATCGCATCCACCAAGCTACCGCCTGCTAAACGCCAGCATAAGTTAAGCGATGCAAGCTCTGAAGCATCAATGATTATAGACATGCAGGATGATCGCCAGTTTCCCAACCTGCCTCCTCCGAATCGACCATCAATTTATTCTTTCTTACTCCAGAACTTTGACCCTAAATTTTCGAATCCTAAGCTTCTTTTGGTGCAGATTACCAAGTATATGCCTCGGGCTAATATTACTCAAATTGTCAGAACACGGAACGGCATGATTATTAAGACGCCGGATTCGGAATTTCTGCGTACGACCAGGAACAAATTCAGTTTTGAGATCTTTGGATCTAAATCAACTATGACTAAGCTCACTGATCAACGCACAAAACAGCCGCCGCCACCGAGAAAAACACCCACACTGTCTGTTGTGATACGAGGGGTAGATCCGAGTTACACTGACGAGGAAGTTTTTGAAGAACTAAAACTAGAAGGTCATAATGTCATTAAATGCCTCAGGATCAAAAACGACCATGGTTTGACATACATGGTGCGGGTACTAACTAACTCTCAACAGACTATCGATGAGTTACTAACTCGTGGCGCATACATATACAAACAACGTCATCGCGTTGAACCATCACGCACCTCTGCTCCTTTACCTCTTCGCTGCGAGCGGTGTCAGGTTTATGGCCAGCACTCTACTTCACAGTGCAAAAACCCGTTTAAATGTGGTTACTGCTCAGGACCACATCCTACACGCAGCTGTACAAATCTCAAACTACCTCCGACCTGCTCCACATGTCAAGATCACTCTCACCCAACATACAGTTATAAATGTCGTTCCAAGCCAGCTCCAGAGCCATCGAAACCAGAAACTGTGGCACCATTACGCATACCAGAACAAATCCAACCCCCGACCAATCCTGCTTTACAACAACCTGTCACTGTTCATCAGTTACTGACGTTTCTAACTCTCTCGCTACAAAACATCCACTCCTTTCTACGAGATCACATCGCTCAACAAATTCAATCCGCGGCCAAGGCAATTTTCCATGCCAACATCTGTCCAACATATTCAGGCAATAGTGTATATTATCATTCAAATGTCCTTGAAACTGAAGTCTAACCGCTATCCAGTCACAATCCGTATTATTCTGCATTGCATTATGGCGCTCTCTTTCTTATTTCTAAACATCCGCTCTTTACCACAGCATAAGCCGCTTTTTGAAGCGCTTTTACTAGAAGAACACGTAAATACCTTCATCCTAAATGAGACTCATCTCACCCATAGACTGCCCTGCCGCATATCTCGCTTCCAATTGTTACGCCAAGATAGCACAATGCCAGCTAAACGAGACAATGGGGGAGTAGCGATTGGGTTTTCGCCCTCTATTCCATTTCGAAGCCATTCTCCAGTTCTTCCAAATCTTCCTGAATACCTTATTACATCTCTATATTATCAAGCACTGTACGTAACTGTGGCAACCATTTACGTTCGTCCGGGTCATGATATTCCATTCAGCTTCTTTCAATATATCTCCAACAACTTCCGTACTTACATAATCATGGCAGACGTAAATTTACATAGCCGGACAGCTACGCAGCGGGATTGTTTCCTCAATTACATTATCAGTCATACCACCGGAGTGATTTTGCCACTACCCAAACCGACTCGCCCCACGAGTCAGACTACTCCCGATATAGTCATTGTTTCGAGCAACCTATCACAACGTAGTTCTGTTAATGTTCTTGACCTCATTGGTAGTGATCATGCTCCAATCAAATTAGTTATTCAGACTCATAGCAATACCACTTCTCAAACGCCGCCGCCCCGTATTACCTACCGCTATGATAAAGCAGATTGGAATGCCTACCGATCATACCTTGAGAATCATCTTAATGACCTTTCTTCACCGATCACTGAATCCGACCTATCTCATGCTCTGGACTCTATCGTCACTGTTATGCAAAACGCCACAGAAAAATACATCCCCAAATCAACAGTTTCAAATTTTCGACCCTCATTACCTCCTCAATACTTACCGCTGATAAAACGATCCCGACAGTTTTATAGAGATTATGCTGCAACTGGCAACCTTGACTCTCTTCAGCATCACAGACAATTGCAATGAACAGTTCACAACTATCTTAAAGCTTACAAGTTGCGATGCTGGGTCAAAACATGCAATAATCTCGGCTCTCTTTCACATCCTACTCAGTATTGGAAACGTTTCCGGCAACTCACTGGTCTCAATACTCACACAACATATCCTCTCATCGATAACAATACTCCGCTTCATACTGATACAGATAAAGCCAATGCTTTCGCCAGGTATCTCCAGGACATCTTTACACCTCTCGCACCTGAATATCCCCATCGATCTCATCCAGTCGACAACCTCAATCTGGATTCGCCTCATCTGCAGGCTAATGTTCATCACACTTTACCCGAAAACGATCCACTTACTGCACCTATCTCGATTTCTGAAATAACCTCAGTGGTAGCTCATAGACGTAACACAGCCCCTGGCATGGACTCTATTACATATCGACACATTAAAGAAAGTCCGTACGTAGTCTTATATCTTCTTTGTCTCATCTATACCTTTATTCTTAGAACTGGCTTTATATCTGCTGATTGGAAAACTTCAAAAACCCTAATGTTCCTCAAACCACATAAACCTGTTGCCTCTGTTAGCTCGTACCGCCCTATTCAACTAACGTCAACCTTTAGTAAAATACTGGAACGCATCATTGTTAAACGTCTTCATCCGTACCTGGCACTACACAACGTCATTCCACTCGAACAAGCTGGTTTCAGACCTTCTTTCAGCATAAATGATCAGTTGCTTCGCCTTTCCAATTCCATCTATAATCACTTTAACACAGGCAATCCATCATGTTTGGTCCTGTTTGACCTCGAAAAGGCATTCGACAAGGTCTGGCATCCCGCTCTCATTTATAAACTCAAACAGCTCCGATTGCCTATTGCTTACATCAGATTCATTTTTAATTTTCTCTCATGTCGACTGGCATACGCCTGTATCAACTCCAGTTTTTCATTTCCCATTTTTCTCCATTCCGGAGTTCCCCAAGGATCGGCTTTGTCGCCGTTATTATATATTCTCTTTGTTTCCGACTTTCCACCTGTTCCAGCTACAGTTAAACTCTTCCAGTATGCCGATGACACTGCCTTCTTTGCGACAGGGAAAACCATTCACCAACTCAATCTCGCTCTACAGGATTCTATCAATGCCTTTGTTGATTGGTGGTCTCACTGGAGACTAAAGATAAACGCTGGAAAAACTCAAGCAATTCTCTTTCTTGCTCCGAAGCATCGTTCCCGAGTCCACAGAAATCCAAGACTTCTGCACCTCACAGTGCAAGATGTATTGCTCAACCCTACTCGCAGTGTCAAATATCTTGGAGTCACCTTCGATCAGCATCTAACCTGGACAGCACATCTAAAAGATATCTCCAAGAAGGCTTACTCTCGCCTCAATCTCCTGAAACGTCTTGCTGGAACTACTTGGGGACTCAATGCTCATACAATTCTCAACACATACAAGGTCTTTCTCCGTCCTATTCTCATGTACGGATTTACGGCTTGGATATCTGCTCCGATCCTCTACTATGAGAAATTACGCATCCTTGAACGTCATGCTTTGCGAATCGCTTTCCGTATCAAATTACCAAGTCCCACTCAAGATCTTTATGACAGACTTACGTTTCCACACATCCTGTATCATTTAGAAACACTCCGGACCAAATACATCACCCAGCGCCTGCACAGCAATCATCCACTTCTCCAGAAAACCTTTGAAGACCACGCCCGAAGCATCTCCCCTACTGCTGCTCTTTTCCCGCCGCTCTCATTACTGTTTACTCTATACCGTTACACTGTACCTCCAGACCACCCTGACACCGCCTATTACGAACCATACTCTACAGACGCTCATCTACCTCACATATGGCCATCATATGCACAGTAATACCTTCTGTACTAACAGGGCTCCTCTGTCTTCATTGATGCCTAGCGCCGCCCCTAGGCGAGAAGATAACCTGCATTTGTTCCACTAACAGAACCTATGTGTTGTAGTGAGTTTCGCACTTCATTTCATCTTCTCATCTCATATCATTTTACAGTTATGCTTTTCTTTCACTGAAGCTTATGTATTTCCTTTACCTCATGATTATGGTTAAAGGCCATAATGACCATCACAATTGAACAATAAAGTTTATGTATCAACCCATATCCCAACCACGGCTTCCTGAACAGCACAATCTTTTAAAAATCTCTTCCCCTACAGAGGGCGTAACCCTCTTCGGGTAGTAGCTAGCGTCGGCTAGCTGGCAAAAAAAAGCGTTGTTTGTATCCGGAACGTCTACATTTAACCCTTTTTGACTCTCCAATCCCAATTCAAAACAGTCTCAAATATCTGGGAGTAATATTCGACAAACATCTTACTTGGAAGCCTCATCTAAAACAATTGGAAGC
The DNA here is from genome assembly GCF_964235325.1 of Thermobia domestica. Taxonomy (NCBI): domain Eukaryota; kingdom Metazoa; phylum Arthropoda; class Insecta; order Zygentoma; family Lepismatidae; genus Thermobia; species Thermobia domestica. The sequence goes on along the minus strand of NC_137454.1, from coordinate 311,108,665 downwards.
TAATATCCGGCGCCGTTTGAACCCTTTACGAAGCCTTAAAGGCACCACGTGGGGTCTTAATACAAAACTTCTACTGCTAACATATAAAGTCTTCGTACGCCCAGCACTCACGTATGGACATCTTGCCTGGTTATCAGCAGCACCTACTTACTATGAACGTCTGAAAGTTCTCGAAAGACATGCCTTACGTCTGGCCTACTCTCTCGCTTTCGATACTCCCACTGCTGAAATATATCGTCGTGCGCAATTTCCAACTATTTTGCCACACCTCTACCATCTACGCCATCGCTACATAGCGACACGAATCCAAATGGCACATCCCATAGTCCATGAGCTGTTAGACCAAGTTCCTGCTGTCCCACGCTATGCCTACCCACCACTCGATCATCTGTTAGCAATATACGAATGCACCGAAGCCATAGATCAGTATAATCCTGACCGCCGTATCTACCACCGAAATCCACATATATATTGCTCATAATCTCCGCACATGTACCCAAGAAACATTTTACCACAATAGCCACCTCTTACACATCCTCGTCAACTTGATTTGCTATTAGTTCCTTACTTCAATCCACATTATTCTATAGCCTGAAATCATTCTCCATGTCATCTAATTCAAGAAAGTTGAAAATATCTCTGGCCACAGAGAAGGTGTTGCCTTCTACGGCCCGCCCATCCATTGGATGGGAATGAAACTCTTGTTAAAAAAAAGCGTTGTTTGTCACAACTAAAACGCAACAATTATGCTTATTTTGATGTTTTGCAGAAGCGGCTCGGAAACTTGGGTGTTTCCACGCTTGTGCATTTGCTTTAATAATTGCGAAGTTGAGGGAACAATATATTCTAGCATAGATTTAGTCACACGGTTAAATTATGCTGATTTCATACTGTTTTATCTAAATTCGCTTACTGCAAGCTTCCATATAAATTGTTTGGGGGTGTTTCGCTTGCAATAAGCTTATTAAAGCTTGCCATTGATGAGAATACGCTTATAATTGGCTTGCGTTTGAGATAATTTGGCTTGTGTTTAACTTGTGAAAACAAGCTTGCCCCAAGCCTTGCCCAGATGTAACTAACTAGCTTGTCACAAGCTTGCAGCAAGCTAATTGGCTTGCATAGTATAGCTTGCGGCAAGCTAATTGACCTTGCGACAGCAAGTTTGTGGCAACTTGCAGCAAGTTTAAATTGCTGTCTGGATTGATACTGACCCAGTTCTCTCTTTGTTCCAGGTGATCTAAAATGGGTCTGACACGTGAACAGAAGATCGAAATCACCCTTATATCAGGGGAACGCAGCTACCGAACAATAGCAGCTGACTACAACAGACGGCACCCAGACAGAGAACCGGTATCGCACAGCACCGGCTCACGTGGTCACCAAATTCCGGGAGACGCGCTCGTTCAAGATAGGGCACGTAGTGGGCGACTAAAGACTGCCACCAATGAGGAAACTGCAACGGCGGTTGTTGCGTCGTTTGTGAAAAGTCCTAAACGAAGTACCCGTCGTGTGTCCCTAGCATGTGCAATAAGCCAATCCTTTGTTGTCCGGATATTGCACGCGAATCAGTGGCATCCTTACAAGCTGCACATGCAATATAAACTGAAGGAGGATGACCCTGTTCGCCGGTTGGAGTTCTGCATGTGGGCTACTGAACAACACGAACTGGATCCTGCGTTTGCCAAGAACATACTGTTCAGCGACGAGGCGTATTTCACTTTGAACGGGGAGGTTAATCGACATAATTGTCGATACTGGTGCGACAAAAATCCGAACTGGGTTGACCCGAGTCGAGAACATAGTCCAGCGAAAGTGATGGCGTTGTGTGGCATATGGGACATCCGCATCATTGGGCCATTTTTCATTTACAACACCTTAACTGCACCACAGTATCTGATGCTGCTGCATGACCTTGTGTTCCCTGCCACACTGAACGCTGACGGCATTTTCCCATCTTATTTTCAGCACGATGGAGCCCCTTCACACTATGGACTTGGTGTCCGTGAATGGTTGGATGAACAATCGCCAGGGAAGTGGATTAGTCGCCGTGGTCCCGTGGAGTGGCCGCCCAGATCTCCTGGCTTAACGCCCCTTGACTTTTTATCTATGGAGACATCTTAAGCAGATAGTGTATGTTGAGACAATCCGTGATTTGAGACACCTGGAGGAACGCATCCAACAAGCCTGTGACCAAATTTCGGGAGACATTCTCCTCCGTGTGCAGTCAGAGTGGTTGCGGCGACTACAGTTGTGCATTGCACGGGATGGACAACACGTAGAACATGTGCTGTAGCATTCAGTATCAAGGTAATTTCCCACCTTTGAACATTAATAACTTCTAAACTGTACAAGATAGAAAAAACAAATTACACCACTACATTCCTGAGCTCAAGCTAGTGTTATTTGATGTGTCATACACCCCCTTCCCATTTTTAAAAATTGACTTGAATCCAAAATGGCGGATTTCAAGATGGCGGCCATGAATGACATACACTCCAAAAGTTGAGGCCTCTCATCAAACCTCTGTTTCCATAATCACTTTTTACTTTTCCAGTCGATTTTCAAACTTATGCAGGTGTCCAAGGACCTTTGACTCACCCTGCATTTAACATTATTCGGATTTGAAAAAAAATTACAAATGAAAAGTACTTTTCAAAAATGTTCACATTTTAAAGGAATGATCAAAACAGGTTAAGGCATTATACAATGCTAGGAACTACGTACAACAGTACAACAATAACGGTAGTTTTCTTAAATTTCAAACATTACATCTTAAATGTATGTCTCTTTACGTTAAATATAATATACCGTAAGACGAAGTTACTTTGCACATCGTGGGATAGTTTGTACAAAATATGAAAAGAGTTACACAGTCCTCTGTCGGTAAAACATTGAACGCTAAAGAGAAAGTTTCAACTGCCACCGTAAATAGAACATTTAACTGGATTTTGGCTAAAATATTGGTGGTTAACTTCAGTTCCAAAAATTACCAGGAGTGATTTGTATTTTACAGATATGGAAAACAGTCACTGCAAAGGCCGACAAAATTTGAGAGATATCACCTACAAGAATTTCCGTCAAAGTTAAGTCAGTTTCGTAGAATACTACTGTGTACAATTGGACTTTGAAACAATAGTTGAAATTGAAGTGTGAAATAACGTTTTATGCCGGAATTAATTTCTTCTTGGAAAATAAATTACGAACAGTGGCGGATCCAGGAAATTAGTTTGAGAGGAGCTTTACTCAGAAAAGCTTATTTGTTTATTTAAAAAAAAAAAAAAAAAAAAAAAAAACACGAGGCTTTTTTGGGCGGGGGGCTTGAAGCTTATATGCACAGGAATGACTAACATGAAAAAAAATACATCATGCAATTTGGGTGGGCTTCAGCCTAAAGTCCCAAACCCCGTAAATCTTGCACTGATTACGTTTGGGATGATGTTCGCGGACATAAACAGCAACCAAGGCAAATTAGTTGAGGGGATTTCTTTTCTTTTCCTGAGTTGGCATTTTGTGGGGATTGTGCTAAACTGCCAGAATGTGGTTCGTGTGCCGGTACCAGAAAATACATAGTTTTCTTTACAAAAATTGTTAATTCATACAAGTACTGGCACGAGTACTATCTTTCTGATATCAATATTTGTAGATTGCATGCAGTTTTGTGTAGGACGTGAAATGTATAAATACTGAAGGGACAACACAGAAAACATTAAGTTTCTATGTTAAACTTACTGTTTTGTGTCTTGTGCAAAGTATCCCTTCCTATGCGAATAGTTGGAACCAAAGTTTATATCTCAATAACTATGGTCATAGTAAATGTTTACTAATGCACTTGCACAAATGTTTTCCTTATATATATATATATATATATATATATATATATATATATATATATATATATATATATATATATGTGTGTGTGTGTGTGTGTGTGTGTGTGTGTATAGCTATTATATCTTTTAAGTAGAGCGTTATAAATCATTATGTTTGTAAGATACATGCAACTTTCTTTAAAATTCCTTAATTCTGGTGCAAAAAAGCCTGTCTTACGGTATAGATTTTTTTCCATTATGGAGTGGTAGACTCCGCATAAAAAAAAAAAATTGCGACAGCTAACGCCGTGCAGCTAGGCCACCCAATATAACCTTCTTGTCCCATAATCGTGTCTGGTAAAGAGAGCTCCTCTCTCTCTTCCTTTCTTCTCTCCCATACTAAAATTAGCTAGCAACACGAACGCAATTCTAATTTCAAACTACACATGTATTAGTATCGATAAAATGAAATAACAAAACCGAGACGAAACAAGATTCATAAGTTGATTTAGGGAGAAACTGAAACACACAATGAAGAATTGAAACCAGTGGATGTCTATTACACAGAGGTTCAGAAATGAGTCAGAGAGAGAGAGAGAGAGAGAGCGAAGAAGAAAAAGAAATGGGAGAAAAGATAAAATGTGGAATTTTAAACTTAATAAGAAAATAACCTAACATTATAAAGTTCCGTTACCAGAAATCGAACAGTAATATAGCAATAACGTTTGTTTTTATATAATTTTCCAGGATTATTCGAATATATAGAGGATGCTTGAAACATTCATTAAGTCACTTTCAAAAAGGATAGCATACTTAATTTCCAGTAGAACTGTAGATCTCACATACACATATAAGACAATGCAAATAACCTTACAGGAAGAAGCTTGATCGCTCCAATGATCACGGCTAAAGTAATTAATATTTGGCTTCTACTTTCAGATGGCATGACGATAGTATAGCGGTAACGCAATGAAGTTATTACTAATACAGCTGTCCAGCATAGGTTCGAATTCTGTTCACACCAAAGCTATACTTTCTTTTACAAAGTGATAGTGAAGAATCGATTTCTCATATTAGACGTGCAAAACTTAAAAATGTGGAAGCAAACACCTATATCATGATAGAGACGATTTACGAATGTTGGTTGGGAAAGGGCAAGGGATTTACCAGGACATTCGAAACACTTCATTGATCTGCAGTAAACAATTTTCGTGTTATCGTTCTCAGAAAGAAATATTACAGCATTTGTTGGACAAACTTTAGGTAAAGCAATTGGTGGTGCAGTGGAAAAGAACCAGACTTCCAAGTGAAAAATCTGGGTTCGATTCCTCGCCAGGTAGTATAACTTTTCGCATAAAATATTGGCTGCAAACAGAGATTTATCTTCTGTTGGAGAACTTACAAAGCATCACTGGCGAGAATTCGAATAAACAGTGTGTGCGTTCTTCATCATGCACTGCAATGGTAAGTATGTTTCATATTTATATTCGTCTGTCTCTGTCTTGACGTTTCCCTATCCTGTCGTTGCACCTTTCACTTCTCCCTCTCTCTCTCTCACGTACACACGCACTTCGTGTGAATGTTTATGTTCCAAAGTTAAAACGGAGCAAGAGACGGATAGACCTGGTCTGGAGAATGTAATTAACTGGCAACTTCATCGTCGAGTTTTTCGTCCTCTGGGGATAACATCTCCAGTTCTGGTCATCTCTGAAAGAAATACTGTTTAAACGCAACGGAATAAGCAAAATATCCTTTTTATCATCTGGGTTGCCGAGTCTCAGTCGAATTATCGGGTTACTACGGGTTTGAATCCTCGACGCAGTAGGGGTCCATAACCTAACCAACATCATCCGACTGACACTATGATCCGTTTGAGCTCTAGCGTTCTCATTATATCTGTACAAATTACAACGTTATATTCGCAAGAGATGAAAATGATGCTGGATGTTCGGAACAGATAAATCTTCGGAAAAGACTAGAAAATAGCAATCTCTTTGGTTATTTGAAAAGAAAATTTTATTTATACTAGTTCAACACAAATTTGTTGACATCCTATAATTCAATGTGATTTATTCACGTCAAAATTTGAAACATGCAAGGTCTGCTACTTCTATAAGGAACATCCAACTTTCCATTTGAACATTTGTAACTTTTCATTATAATACTATTTGGACTTTTAATATAGGATATTTCTGATAAAAATTTACCAGTAAAATAGCACTCATTCAATTATTTTCTTTTTTTATTTCTTTTTCTTTTCGTTTGTTCTTTTTTGTTCACTTTGCATTAGTAGTCTGGAATGGAAGATATGACCTACGCTACCTACTGGGTTTATTAGAATGTAGTTTGCATCAGTACGTCCAATGAACATTACCGTATTTACAACGGAACCACGCGAAAACAAAGCATGGGTTAAACTGTTGAAAGTATCTTATATGTGTTTGTGAGATCTACAGTTCTACTGGAAATTGAGTATGCTATCCTTTTTGAAAGTTACTTAATGAATGTTTCAAGCATCCTCTATATATTCGAAAGAAGAAAGAAATGAAATCTTTGAGTTTTACGTCCCACGGTTATGCCGGTTAGGCTAAAGGAGACGGTGATTATGAGAAATGAATGAAATGGTGGAATGAAGAAAGTGGGAGGAAACAGGAGAACCTGGAGAAAACCCACGCACACGGTGTTTGTCCACCACAAAGTTCACTTGGCGGAGGCTGGGATCGAACCCGGGACCCCAAGCACCAGAGGTGAATGCTCTACCACTGAGCCACCGCGGCCCCTCTGTATATTCGAATAGTCCTGGAAAATTATATAAAAACAAACGTTATTTCTATATTACTGTTCGATTTCTGGTAACGGAACTTTATAATGTTAGGTTCTTTTCTTATTAAGTTTAAAATTCCACACTTTATGTGTTCTCCCTTTTCTTTTTCTTCTTCTCTCGCCTTCTCTCTCTCTCTCTCTGACTCATTTCTGAACCACTGGGTAATAGACATCCATGGTTTCAATTTTTCATTGTGTGGGTTTGAGTTTCTCCCTAAATCAACTTATGAATCTTGTTTCGTCTCGGGTTTTTCATTTTATCGATACTAATACATGTGTAGTTTGAAATTAGAATTGCGTTCGTGTTGCTAGCTAATTTTAGTATGGGAGAGAAGAAAGGAGGCGTCTCTTTACCAGACACGATTATGGGATAAGAAGGTGTATATTGGGTGGCCTAGCAGAACGGCGTTAGCTGTCGCAATTTTTTTAATGCGTAGTGTACCTTGTTGAAGATTAACAAAAAGTAATTATGAAAACATTTCGAGTTCGTTCATCTTTCTAGGTTTTGTTTCTGGAGTTCCCGGTCCACACAAAGCCAAAGAGTTCTTTATTTTTAAACTGATTCATGACTTATGGGAAAGGCCACGAGTATAAAATATCTAAGGAGAAAGCCACGCCAGAGAAGCTCAACGAAGAGCAAGACCAGTGCAACAATCTGATGCTGTGTCTAGTAAGTGCAATGTAAGAGTTCTTCTCCCAAGAACTTTCTTATCGCACGACTGAAACTTTACCTTCTCGATTTCTTAGAGAATATTTTGCTCTTATTTGCTCCAATTGTCTCACAATATTTTTAGGGACGATAGATGTAGCTGAGGGCATTTCAATTTATTAGTATTATGTACAAGTTTATGTATTGAAAGGTGAGAAAACTTGCTGTTCTTGGAATGTCATAACATCATATTGCTACTCAACTAGACCTTATGTTTTCTTTGTTGATATCTTGCACCTATTCCTTTATTTCAACTGTAGTTGCTTACATTTTACGGCATAAAATGGGGAAGAAAGCAGCTTGAGGTTTTTAAGTTCTAATCTAAGTATTTGTGTGACAGGCCCGTATCCACGGGGGGCAAGGGGGCCGGCCCCCCTAAACTTTGGCTGGCCCCCATAAAATTTCACGGTAGGCTTGCAAATGAACTATATGGTGATGCAGTATAATATGATTGGGTCGGGCCCCCCTAACTTCTACCGCCCCCCCTAAATTTTTGGGCTGGATACGGGCGTGTTGTGTGATATCAAAGACAATAGCAACGGGAGTTAGGATGCTTGGCAAGCTATGTAGAAGCAAGATCCCGGTCTACGAACAAGTTACTACTAGTACTCTCCATTTTTCTGAACGTTAGGGTATTTTTATCGATGATTTGTCAAGAAATGACTAAAGATAATCCTTTACCTTGAAAAACGAATACAAACTTATAAAATAGTTCAATTGGATAACTCTAACCAAGATCTAAATGATCGTGAAATGAGATATTCTTCACAAATGTTAACCAGTAGCCATATAATGCATTTGAAACAGATTGCGTCAAATGTCATTTGAGAATGCACAAAACACCAATATAAGACCATATTCGTTGTTTCGTTTTTCCCCCTTCCAATTTTAAGAAATAGACTTATAAGGGAACATCTTATATTGGTAGTAGCATTTCGTGCTCAAAGAGTGCCCATAGAGGACTGAAAAAAGGGAGAAATCCAAATTTATACATGCGAGCACCCAAAAACACAGGAGATACAGAGGAAAGAAGGGGCAATAATAACGTGCAGATAGCAATGTAAAATAGACATTGACATAGAAATACCTGCAAGAGGAGACTTGCACAACAGTATCGTAAGCAAACATTGTACCCACAGACATGCTCAATAACGTCAGAGGTAATGCAGTGTTGCCAACTGAGCACAAAATAAAATTTTGTGCAATGACACGGGGCACAAATGATAACATATAGAAAATCTAATTATAATAAGTAACATTCCTCTAAATTCCGGATGGACCGTGTTGCCAACTTATGAAGATAGCCCTGTATGAAGTCCAAAGGAATAACATCGCAGATGTAGAAGAGTACATACAGTACACGAGCTAGCTAGTGGAAACCAAATATGAGACCAGTAATAAAAATAGAAGCACTGAAGTATAAAAATAACGGACGAAGCACAGTGTCGAAGCAGTATTGCCAAACTGGAAAATCAGAAAAGCAGCAAAACACAGCACAAACGCCGAAATGATGCATGCTCTGGGATGACCTATCTCCGATCATACTCGTGGTGGTCTTACTTTCCCACAATGCAACAGTTTGGTTACCTTGCGCAAGTAGTTCCTTCCACTCGCCGTAAAGTCCCATGTTTATAACCGCTTATATATAACAAATAAACAGATTTTTCGAGACCCTTATATATTATCAAGCACACAAACGATCAAATTATTCATATCTTTCCTGAAAATTTTAAAAATTTTGGTGCATACGGACGCCCAACTTTGGAACTTAACCCATAGGTAGTTGTAGTAATAGGTAGTAGTGATACCAGTAGTAGTAGTAGGTAGTTGTAGTAGTAGTAGTAGTAGGTAGAAGTAGTAGTAGTATAATGTAGTAGAAATAGGTAATAGTATTCCAAAATATTTTTAAGAAACCAGATCTTCCCATACGAAGTCAGGCATTAAGGCTAGTAACCTTTAAAAAATAGGAAAATACTGGGATAAACTGCATGTAACGTAAGACCAACTACAGGGTGGGCTATAATGTTTCAAACGAAAATCGGCAAGTGCACCACTAAAAACGTTACCCCCACCCCTATCTCCGAAACGAAGGGGAATAGATCCTATGTTTTCATAAGCATTTTTGCTTAGCATGACCTTCCCGGTCCTCCCTCCTTATCACATCCCAAAATCTTTGCATTTCCTCACCGGATACCGTGTATACATTATAATATACTTATTGGAAATATCAGTATAATATTTCCAAGAAGGGTGATGTTCGTATCAGAAGTGATATTCGAAAAATCTGCATAGAAATTTTCTAGAATTTCTGGCATGAGGATCTCTAATAGTGGATTACCACTAGTGGCGGAGCCAAGGGAGGGCCAGGCCCCCTTGCTCAAATTCTTGGCCTCCCTAGTGCCCCACCCAAACAGATGATGCTATTATAGGTCGACAAATGGTGAGTTGCCAGTGGCTACAAGTGAAACTACTTCCAAAACATATCTCGACAACAAAGTTACGAACTGCAGAATACCGTTGCGTTCCGAATAAAATAGCTCCACTCGTTTTAGTTTGTAGTACGGGAAGATCTAATTCACGGAAATCTGTGGGATGCTTGCATTGACCTCGCCACCTAACCTCTGTGCATTATCTAGTTATCTCCTTTGTTTTTGACAAACAACCAGAAAAATAAAAAATCAGCCGGCATTCTCATTCGCTTCAATGTTGAAAGTCATACTAAAATATGACATGCATACTTACAAATAACATGCACTGCAGTAAAACATTACACTTGTGTTGGACGAAAAAAATCTTCGTACACTAAGTAATTGATTTCCATTGATTATGGCTACATAGAAAAAATGCATAGCATCCATTAAATAATTTGGTATTATTATTATTATTATTATTATGAGTTTATCTATCAAACAACTATTTATTGATTAATAAAAATGATTAATCAATTATATTTAGTTACGTATAGTAGATGACTTCAGATTATATTATTTACTGACCGACAGTATCCCACGCTGTCGTATCTGTGCATAAGAGATAAGTTCTAATCTTTTCTTTGTAGAAGTTAAGTAAAAGAATCTGTTTTACCTCGAAATGCTTAATTACAATTTTATTTACACAAAGACAATTCTAACATACAAGATGATATTAACGATGCTATTTGCATATACGAGTTACTTGTCACAAAAACTAATTACGCTAGGAAACTAAAACTATGCTCAGACTGTCTCTCTTAGCTAACTTTTACAAGTGGTAGCAATTGAAACTCATATGAGTATATAGTAACTTCTCACCCGAAGTCCAAGGTTAATCTCTTTGCACATGGCTAAAAAAAAGAAAAAAAAGAACGTCTCTGTTGCCTCCGTTTTCACTCTCCCCCTCTGCCAGCCTGAATCCCCATTATATTACCAAATGTTATCAATCTTTAATTTCAAATTAAGTGCTTTATGATTTTTTTTTACAAATATAAAGTCTCATTAGTTTCTATCACCGTTGTCCCTTAGGACAAGTTATTATAACAAAGGAAAAACATATTAATGGTACCTCTTGATTACTTTTCAAGGCTTTTTCTTATAATTCATTTAAGCACAATCACTTTATTTATTTATTTTTTTTTACAAATTATCATATCCATTTATTCCTTTTCTTTCATAAAATCTGTTTTCAACACATTATATTATCGTGCGGTATTAAAACAAATCTGGAACTTCTGATATTTATTTACCTCCATCATTTCATCCTGAAAATTAGTGTGATCTGTACACGAGGGAATGTTTTCGGGCTGCTAAAATTAAGATTACTGGTGCCATGCTATAACTTTGAGTTTCGCCTTATCTCAAGTAGATGCAGACATATCAGAAGGTTTGATCCTTGTAGATACACTAGTTCAAACGCTGTCCAAGATGAGGTCTGGTAAATATGACTCTCAACGATCAATATTCAAACAAATTTATCAAGAATGTTTGGAGATGTGCAAAGAAAATGGTCTCGAATTCCAAAGCCGGAAACAAATAGAATATAGCGGTTCCTCGTGGAAACGAACTAGACATGCGCCATCGAAATATCACAAATTCATTTTGGATGAATCTTTTCCTTCATTGGATGCAGACAACGAATTTTCTCAAGATAATATATCTATCAAGAGACATTTTTCTCCCTACTATTGATAGACAATCACTGATATTGAAAACCGCTTTGTATCATGTTGCAAAATCATTAGATCAATCACCATTGTACATCCAAAAAGTAAAAACTTTTTAAAATTACAACATTGTCGAGCCTATAACCCAGCATTATGGAGTGATCTGCAAACATTAAAGTGAGAACTCAAAATCCTCCCAAACACAATTAAAGAGCAACCCAAAAGCATAAAAAGCATATAAAGCATAACAGCAATTTACACATATGGTTGGTACCTTAAACATGATTGTGATTGTCTAAGGGTCCAGAAGAAACTAGTTTTAAAAGCATAATTTTAGAAAATAAAGCATAAAGCATAATTTAAAATATATAGCACAATTCTTGGAAAATTCTCTTTAACTGAAAGTTTAACATACTGTGTTAATATTTTTTAAAACCAATATTTTCAATGCAAAATCATTGAGAACATAACAATGCAACAATGAATAGCTTATATTTATTTCTGCAAACTTTTCGGTGTAATCCTTTGATGTGGAGAAAAGAAAAAAGTAAAAGAACAATTTTTTTCCGCCAACCATGAATAGTACGCAAGAGCTCCATACTATATTGTTATGTTTACTTTTTGAACTTAAGCACTTTCTGTACTTTTTGGTGGCATCTTTTACTTTCCCTTTCTGTATATATGTACCTGTAAGGCGCACACAAATGATAGAAAAAATTTTTTCGAGCAAAGCACATCTCTTTACAATGAATTAAGTAGAAAGTTCAATAAATATGAGAGAAACTAGATATTTAGAATATTTAATGTATAATAAATATTATAGATTATACACGATTAATGTAAAATAATCATTGAAATTAACAATAAAGCATAATTTGAAAAAGAGCATAATTAAGCAAGAAATAAAGCATAATGTGGGTTGCTCTAACAATTAAGTTGTATGAAGACGAGAAGGAAACCAAAGCTGATTCCTTAACGAATTTCGTTGATCTTCTTTGTGTCTACAAAAACGCATTCCTAGAATCCTACAAGCTAGGTATCATCTCTGTGATTATACCAGTTTCTAGTGCTACATGTGAAAGGTCATTCTCTTCTTTGAAAAGATTAAAGACTTGTATACGCAATTCAATGACTCATGATAGGTTGAAAAACTTAGTGTTACTTTATATTGAGAAGAAAATTGCTAAATCGTTAGATCTTTAACAAGTTGTGGATATGTTTGCTGCTGCCCACACGAATAGAAAGATCCTCTTCAAATAGAGGCATGAACCTATAAGTTATTTTCTTTACTTGTAAAAGTGTGTTTGCTTCCACTTTAGTCAACCAGCTACACATATTTTAAACGCCATGATTTAATAACTATTTACTTATATTAGAAATCAATTGCATTAATGAATTCTAGTTGTTTGAGGTACTAAATTCTTATATTTTCACTGTTTTCCAAAGAGTAAAATCATGAACAAAGATGGAAACATTCATCTTGAATACACACACACACACACACACACATATACAGTATATATACAGTATATATATATACAGGGGTGCCCACAAGGGGGGCTATGACGCAAACTGCGTCATTGAAATATTTGGGGGGGTTAAAATCTATATAAATATGTTTGATGAGGGGGGGGGTAAAATTAATCGAAAAGATTTTTTCATGGAAGAACACCTACGGATAGACAATTGGGGGGGGTGCGTCATAGACATAAGGGGGGTGGGCACCACTGATATATATATATATATATATATATATATATATATATATATATATATATATATATATATATATATATTGGAGATGGCCCCCTCAAAAATCTTCTTGGGCCCTTCATTGCCCCCCTGAAAAAACTCTAGCTACTCTACTGATTACCACCTGTTCTCACTTTGTGTGGGGTAGGATACATTAAAGAGACTGTTTATGTTGTTCCACTGCGGACTACCGTGGACGAAATGGGGAATCAGTATTTTACATATCGATAATATTCGGGAAGAAGAAGAAGAATAGATCCACAGATTGTTCTCAATAGCCTCTCACGGTGCCCCCTACACTATCTATCTTATTGCGTCAACCGAATTTGAAAATTGTTCTTCGTTCCAATGATATTTTGATTTGTCAAATTAAATGTATATAAAAACCCTGTATATAAAAAGTGTATACCTTTTTTTAACTCTATGAAAGTAATTTTTAATGCTGAAATTGCATTCAAACCGCATTTTATATGGTTATTACTTTTAACAAACATTAAGAAAACACCAGTAGCTCAATACCCGCGAACTTGTACCTTTTCATACACACGCAGAAATATATTCATTTTCACAAAATTTATATTTGGATTGAAATATTTTTGGTAAAAAAAGAACAAAGCAAGTTCATGGAGCTTGCGGTGCTACTTTCCGGGGTATTTATCATATCCCGAACCTGGAAACGGAAAGAAACTTTTCTGGTGGAAATTCACGCAATGCTGCTCTTTCAGCGCTAAACAAACTTATTGATACTTGCTTTGAATGCACGAATTCGGCCCATTGGAATATGTCCAGGCTTGTCGTTGGCCAACCTTGTCGTCAGCGACCCAAAATGAGATGTGTCCAGACTTGTCGGGATCGACCACGACAAGCTTTGATACCTCAGGAATTCGTTCGAGTCTGGCGCAAGAGGATAAATTGAGAAGTGTCCAAGCTTGTCCTTGTCCAAGTTTATCGTCGTCCAACCTTGTCGGGAGCGACCAAAATTAAGTGTCCAGGCATGTCTGGGTCCCGCTATTGGTCACGGATCCAGCGAAATAGACTGACATAATGTTTTTATTTAAGGTTTAAACTAATTCCAGTGTTGTTCTTATTTCAAAGTTATTGAAACAAATGTTGCGTACTTGTCGTACTGAAGAATTCTAGTGTTTCAGTTGTCCGTTCATGTAAAAGGAAGGAAAATGGACGTTTGCTTTTAAAGAATGAAGTATGTTCCAAATAATAACTGTAAGGTAAGAACTAATTTTTACTAGTACTTGTCACTTTTAGATATATAAATCATCCCTCAGAGGCTTGATAGGGTGCAGAAGTAGAATAGGTAGGCACAAAAGTGGCAATTCCAAGATTGAAATGAGTGATCTATAGGAGAACTGTAAACTTACCAGATGTCGTAGAATTTTTACGTCATGTACGTAGAAATTAAATGTTACATGTAAGAATGCATATGAATTATTGTACGAAGGGTGTCGGTTTACTTTTGGCGCACCATACTTTGGAAGTTAAAATTCAATACTATGCGTGAAAGAACATAATTATGAAGAAATTTCTGGAAGTGATAGCATTAAATACAAAATAACACGCCTGTATTTTATGTTTACAAGTGTAGTGATACTAGTGTAAAATCATTACAAGTGCTGTACTACGGATAAATGAGTGCATATGAAATATGGCTATTTTCCACCGGCGGTGTATTTCTACACAGTACAGAAGGTTTATTTTATGTTTACAGGTAAAGTGCTACTAGTGTGAAACCATGGTAAGTGCTATTACAACTCATATCATTGCCAAAACCTACTTGCTTTCACTACCCTCGGTGACGCGTATATCGACATTAGCTGACGCGTCTGCTCTCTTCGGACGCACCCCTTCACTAACGCGTGGGCCACACAGCTTAGCCGTGCCTTGACTTGGTTAGATTACATTCGTGCTTTTTACTGGCAACTTAGTAGAGGTTGTTTTGTATTCTTTTTTGCACTGTAGCTTTTATGTATAGGTCTATGTTCAGCAGAAAGAGTACAGCTCTTTTTTTCTAAAAAAAATGTTACAACTTTGGTAGTTTCTGTTCACATTAGGTTAGGTAAGGTTACGTTAGTTTGTTATAGTATGTTAGTGTAGGGGTCCAGCATAATTTTCCAAAAATGATAAAATTTCGCTTATTTCTATTAATATTAGGTGAGTTTAAGTTAGTTCGAGTTAGCTTAGCTTAGGTTAGGTTACATTTAGTTACGTTATATTACGTCTAAGTACTTGCGTCATCCATTTCTCTTGTACATTTTGTTTTTTACGTGCTTCTGGACCCCTTCTGCTAAACATACTCCTATGCATACATCCGAATGCCGTATTTACACATAAATCTAATAGAATTGTAATTTTCCAACTGCTGTTTATGATGGCTCGTTGACTTTTAACTATGCCACCTAAGATATATTAATATCTCCTAGCGCAAATCATTTAGGAAACAATAAGAAGAAAATTAGTGACGTAATTCTAAGTTTTTGACAATTATTTCGAGTGGTGCGCCAGAAGTAAGCCTGTATGGTACGAAGTGAGATTTTTATGAAATGAAATGAAATGAAATTTTGAATTTTACGTCCCACGGTTATGCCGGTTAGGCAAAAAGGAGACGGTGATAATGGGTAATGAATGAAATGGTGGAATGAAGAAAGTGGGAGGAAACGGGAGAACCCCGAGAAAACCCACGCACACGGTGTTTGTCCACCACAAAGTTCACTTGGCGGGAGCAGGGTTTGAACCCGAGCCCCTAGCACCAGAGGGGAACGCACTACCACTGAGCCACCGCGGCCCCTGAGATTTTTATGTGGCACAGGAAGTTGCATGCAGCTCGGCAAATTAAATAAAATATTTTAATGAATCCTCGTCGCCATAAGTGCCTTTACATCGCAGTGACGAGTATGTGACCGCGCAGTACTCCAAGGAAGGGATGGTTGTATAAGAATTTTTGATTAATTTTGAAGAGTTTTTATTTTGACTAGGGAATTAACATAGGTGAAGGGAGTAAAGACACAGATTTGAAGCATCAGTTCACTGTTATTGAAGCATCAGTGCACGAAAAGATTCGTATTCTCAATTTTTCTATTTATTGTTTTATATGTTAAGTTAAACACCACAATATGTATCACTGATATCGTAGATCGTATTATTTTTTAAAATTGTGTTTGTAACCTATTGTCAAAACATTCATCTCCAGACATGATGTAGAGAGAAGAGAAAGAGATACGACATCTGTAATATATGTATATGTGATTCACTAAGTAACTGTAGAAATTAATTAAAGGACACATAAGAGAGCGAAAAGGAGCTCTAGAAGTCTGAACTTTTTAGAAACATCCTAGATAGGTGAAAATATAGTTAAAAATTGCCAAAGGTATCATGTAAATTACCTCTCTTTTCTTATATTCTAGTATACTTTTTCTTTAACATCCAAATATCTCTATTCAGAATTACGAGATAAAGGTGAAGAGAGAAACATTCCCATTTCAAGAATTATATCAGGAAAAAAATCTTTTGACTTAGACTAGATTCGAACTCGCAACCCTTGAATCCATGGCTCAGCGCTCTACCGATTGAGCTAACAACTACTGGTGGAAAAGCCAGATTTCTACAACTACCTGTTGCTGAATAGTGTGTATTAACCAAGTTTGCCGAGATAATTGCTTCATATAGCTATAATAATAATAATAATAATAATAATAATAATAATAATAAAGCAGAAGAAGAACAGAATCTAAAAAGTCACATATGTTAATAGTTTGACGTGCAGAGTAAGTCCTAATATGAGATTTTATTAATTATATATAATAAATGTAAGCGTGGTTTATTCGTGTGTGCTACTCAAACTGCGCAACTCACTACCTAGTCCCATAAGGGTTGTACGCGTATGGTACAGTAGCCTTGCGTCCTCAAACCGTGAAGAATGTTTCTGTTTGAACCTATGCGTGTCCTAAGAGGAAGGAGGAGATTGAAAGAAAGAAAAGTGGTTTAGAAATTATGCAAACGTAGAATGTCACGAGGTGAGGTGATATAGAATTCAGCGTGTCTTTCAGCTACTACTCTATACAAGACGTGCATCTACGACGTAACGTGGAACCCGAACCACACGACTCCTGACGGGAATCGAAACCCGTATCACCTCTAGTTCTATCATGGGAGACACAGGAACATGTAAAAATAATCGAAAATTTCTTCTATCTTTCTGATAAAGAAAACAAAGTTGATACCAGATATAAATAACGAAAAAACATATGAATTTAAATGTAAAATTTGAGTCCAAAATACCCACTTATAAACAACTGCTGAATTTTAGAAAATAAAGACATGTAAATTGAAGTTATGTGATTAACTTGGAGCTTCAAAAACTAACACCCAGAAACCGCCGTGTAAAGTCTAACTGATGCAAATTTTTTTATTGCATAACTTGCTTTCGGCTAGGCAGGGAGTCCGCCCCCAGACACTTGCATTTGCTCTTTCTCCGACCTCTCACTTCTCATATCCCTAAGACCTCTGATCTTACGTGGTTTCGAGATATGGCTATCTTATTGTAACAATTTCAACTCCCAACTTTGTCTTCCTGCTGTTTTTCTTCTAACCGTAATATATATATATATATAACGGTGAAATACATCTTTAATCAAGATGTTTCTACTCTTAAGGGATTTTGGAATATGGCCATTCTATTTTACCAATTACAATTTAAACCTTTTTTTTTTTCTAAGGAAAAATGAAAAAACGCAGAAACATGTCTTTAATTGTTTTACTTGCAAAACCTAAACACCAATTTTCATTCCCGGCGGGAGCTCGTGTATTTCGAATTCCACGTTAATCAGTAGGTTAACGTTTCATATAGCTTCGCTACTGAATGGGACGTTAAACTCAAAATCAACTCAACCAATTTTCATGTCAATAACCTTAACGATTTTCGAGTTATGACCATTCAATTATAACAATTGTAACTTTACCCTATTTTCTTCCTTTCTAGGGCAAATATCATAAAAACGCTTACATACATATCTAATTATTTTAAATGAGAAGTCCATATACCAAATTTCATGTCGTTAACACTCAAAGATTCCAAGGTATGGGCATTTTAAGATAATTGCCACTCCTCTTTCTCCCTTTTCCCTTCAAATTTCCAAATATTCTTCTTTTAGTGGGACCTTAGATTGCAAATCATATGCCCTTTCTAAACTTCAAGTTTCTTGCTTAAGCGGTTTGGCCTAGCGTTGATCAATCAGCCAGCCAGAACTTGTTATTTTATATAGAAAGATACATAATAAGGACATTAATGACAAAAATATTACTACAAAAGCAATATAGCAAAGAACTCATATACTGTGTTAAAATATGTAGATATTCATTCATTTGGTAAAATTCATAAAACTAAGGGCACAAGCTTAGCGTACGCGCGTTTGGCGTGGGTGACCCAGGTTCGATTCCCGGTGGGAGCTCATGTGATTCGGATTCCACGTTAACCAGTAGGTCTACATATCATATAGCCTCGCTGCTGAACGGGATGTTAAACTCAAAATCAGCTCAGCTCTGCTAAGGGCATAAGCAGCGTGGACCTACGGCTTTTTGGGTCCAACCACAAATGACAAAATTACACCCCTATTGCTTTACAATTGCTGTAAATCTCCCTGCTTTGGAAATGAACGGAACTTGACATTCGCTTCACCAACTTTTCTATTTCTTGTGTTCATTTTAAAGCCGTACACAGCGCATGAGGGCATTGCTAAAGTTTTCAAAGTCAATGTAAGAAATACAGATGAGTTCTATTTACACAATGTGTACAGTAGAAAATATTCAATAATATTCCACATAGAAAATATCATACACAACAGTGTGTAAGAAATTCATCAAATGTTTAAAAATCAAAGAAAACGTACTTCAACACAAATGCAATTAAAACCTGACTCTGAGAGCGCAATAATGTTATCTTGTTCGAAGGGTCAGTGATTTTGTGTCGAACAGGCTGAGCGTGGGCTTACCCTGTCTTATATTTGGCAACATTGCTCTTGGTCAAGTGGTTTATTGCTTGTGCCTTTAGGTATTTGCCCTAAAGCTATACAGCGAGTTGTGTGCGTTCTTCCTTCCCTGCCCCTGGCTGGCGAAAATATCATTTGTTTTCATGCATTGGGATAAGGGGCAAGACACCTTGCGACCTTGAAAGGTAGTAACATATAAAATGATCGAAAACGACAACCGATGTTCATGTAGAGTTCATAGTTTCGTGGTCGCTGAGATGGTTAGGCGTAAAGCTATCAGCTATTTTCTGTTAGTGATTTCTTCACATACGTCTACCAAGTTAACGAATCAGTGATAGAACGTTCACCTCTGGTGCTTGGGGTCACGGGTTCGATCCCAGTCCCCGCCAAGTGAACTTTGTGGTGGATAAACACCGTGTGCATGGGTTTTCTAGGAGTTCTCCCGTTTCCTCTTACATTCTTCATTCCACCATTTCATTCATTATTCATCACCGTCTCCTTTAGTCTAACCGGAATAACCGCGGGACGTAAAACTCAAAGATTTCATTTCATTTCATTTTCAAGTTAACGAACCTTGACTTACCTGCGTACAGTGGTTGGTTAGTGTGTCCTCGATGGCTATTTTTACTTTTTCCACGATCATCCCATACCATACAGTATTTTTTGTTTTGAAAAAGCTTGATTCTATCAATTCGTTAAACAACAATGTTTCTTTTTTTCTAATCATGTTTCTTAGTATTATCCTCTTCATTCTAACTAATTTAAATATTTTCAATAATTCAGAATTTAGACTTAAAAATGTTACAATGATCAAGAATTGTATAAGAAGAGGACTCTTCATTTCTAATCATTGTCATAACCGGAAGCGAAAACTTAAAAAAAAAATTGAAATAACTTAGCAGACGTAGAAAATCGACAGAAATAATAAACATCAACTATTAGTTGACTCTTAGAAGTATAGTATATAGTTCTCAAGCCAAGTAGAAGATGCAGTCTTTGCTTCATGAAAATAATAAACATTTTCCAAAAATAATTACAGAAAAGTAATTTCATGACATTTACTGAGCGAACGTAGGTTACTGGTTAGCGTTGACCTTTGTAATTGGGAGTCTCCAGGTTCAAATTTCGATACGAGGCATCCTGACTAGTGATTTTGCAGTACCACTGGGCGAATACCGGGATACTTTTAATACATAAACTTTGGCAAATTTTCTTGAAAACTTTGTTCTTATGTTGTTAATGTTTCAGTGTGAAATGGCATTTTGCTGCATGGAAAATATTTTTAGTAAACAAAATATAGTAGATGAATGGTTAGTATAAGGGACTCCTACTTGTTTTCTTTAGGTTCAAATCCCAACTGTTCTTATTGATTTTTTCCTTTAGACGCTCATATGTTGCGCTCCAGAAGTTCAATTTTGAATTAAATGTAGTCGCAGATAGTTTAAACTGAAATTATTTTCAAAACTTTTTGCTATTATATGTTTTTGTTTTACTTGCGATGTTTCAACTTTGATATTAGATCTTAGACCTTAATGTAACTCATTTTCCTACGTCATATTATGATGAATGTATTCACAACAACGATAGTCGGGCGGTAATACAGAATTCCATTGTTACTGCAGGGCCGGATCTTGAATCCTGCGAACTACGCGTTCGCAGGAGGCGCCAGGTGAACAGGGCGCCAAATTAGAAAAATGAATTTTGTTTTAAATGTAAATATTCATTTTAAAAATGTTATGATGAAAAATTTTCCTCATATAGCTTCCAATAAATATTGTACAGACTGAGATACAGATAAAATACATCAAAAGGACAATAAAGTCGAATCTTCGCTTGGTTGGCTGTAAAACACCCCTTTACAAATGAAATGGACTCGCACATCAATTTCTTCCTGTACTGTACTGTGGAGTTACAACCACAGTTATTTGCTCAATTATCAGTTCTTTACTGAAAGAATGTGAGGATAGCACTTCGCATGGCAAGAGAGAAAGTACGTGGGGACCTGAGCAGTACAGCGCTGAAGTAATTAATTGGGGATGAATGAAATGAAATGCATGTTTTCTAATAGAAGAAATCACAGAGACACAAAGGTTAGGAAAGGAAAGGGTTTTACTGTACCTCAGCCATTTCGATATGATGAGCCTCTTCAAATATCGGGTGAAGCCTTATCCTCCAATTCGTTGAGTGTTTCTGTCTGGTATCGATCCCGGACCTCACGTTCGAGAGTGAAGAACCTCTCGACCTCAGGGCAACAGCTCCCAGATGTCCTGGCCTCTTCAGAATGACACCTGTCATGCAATGGTTGGTGAGGGCCCAGGCGTACCGACCGTCTTTCAATTGCTGCTACGACGACTCTTCTGAATAGGGGTCCAAAGTGTGTTTCTGGCGGCTTCTGTCACACTTCTCACCTCGAGGGTCCCGTGTCCCCTGGTTTTGTTCTACTTCTCTGCTTTCGCTTCTTCCTGGTGCTCCGCACGTGGATGACTAGCTCATCACAATTATCTTGGTCAATAGGGAAGTTTGTTAATTGCTGAAACGGCGTGGCTGAGCTTGTTTTGATGAAGTTACGGAAACTAGGAAGAGAATGGTAAGCATGAATTTGTATTGGGATGAGGTGACAACATAGGGAAGTCTCTTCTTTATTATTTAATAATTACAATTTCTTGTTTGAAGAACAATAACAACATACAGGGAGAATTCAAAATAGGCGCTAA
The DNA here is from genome assembly GCF_964235325.1 of Thermobia domestica. Classification (NCBI taxonomy): domain Eukaryota; kingdom Metazoa; phylum Arthropoda; class Insecta; order Zygentoma; family Lepismatidae; genus Thermobia; species Thermobia domestica. Next base: position 311,086,724 of record NC_137454.1, on the reverse strand, counting down.
GCCTGATATCCTCTAGAAATTGATGCCAATGCCACATTCACAAGAGATGCTAGTTTGAGGAAAATTTCCATGGCACAGGATAGATCTTTTAAAGAGGGAAAAGGGATATTTTACGAATATGAAATAAAATCAATGTAAATTTAGCTTTCCAATAGATGTTGTATTAAGCACTATGACCGTAGAGCTAAAGACTGGTATTCTTTCCACAATCCCACCATATGCACAAAATACAAATATAACAGACTCTTCATTCCTTTCTCAACAGTTAAGGGTTGAGAAAGATCACCGTAAATGAAATGCACATTATCAAAGTTGAAGCAAGCATGGGCACCCAAAAGGGGACGAAAAGGCCAGGCCCCACCTGGCTTACGACAAGTATAATGTATAATTTCTTAAGATTTTCTTAATACAAATAAAAATACCAAACGTAATATAGTAACGAGGGAGATGGCCACCCTAAAAACATTCTTCGGGCCCCCATGCAAGCAAGTAGGCTTTCTTGTCCATTCGTCCAGGGAGTGGAGCGAATACTAAGAAAAGACGGGCGGTACAAATGGGTTCTTTAAAAATCATTTCTGAGGGAAATTTTAACTTAAGTTCCTAATGACTCACAATCGCTGTCCAGTGCTTAATGCTCACTTTGTTAATATCTATTAGTCATTTGTCATTCGTCAACATTTTCATTTCTATCCTAAATCATTTCGTTTCTGTTTATATTTTTAATTTATAATGATGTGTGCTTTCACTTTTTAATAGTACTTTGTTTTTCATGTAATAATAATGACCAATGATATAAAACCAAGTGAGCATTTTATCGGAAAAGAAAGCTACAAAACGTGAAAGAAGATAAGAGGCAACCGAAGGCTCTAAAAAGTTTCTTTCGAATGCTGGACAAAATTAGACAAATATTGAGTTGGGGAGTTGTCAATATCAGTCACTGTTAACGAAGCATTTGCAGGTCGACATTCTTTTGAAGCTGACAAATTTATTTTAACCTGATTGCAGTAATTTAATTGTTGAATTAAAATGGAACGATACGGTCATTTCGGTTACGGGTCTGAATTAAATTTCATGTATTTCAAAATTTGTTTGAATACAATTAGTTTTCACGTGGCATATAAGTATAGAACTTGAAAGGATATAATCGAAAGCGACGAAAGGTCATTTGGATGACAAGTATTTTTTTCAGTACTCTCACTTTCAATCACAGCAGCGTATACAGATGCTCGTTTTATTATGACAGATAACAATAATTATTAATCCATTCTCTGCTAATAAATTTAGATGGAGCGATATTTTAAATTAGTAATAATTCTAATGCAAAGTAGAGTTTTGATTATTAGTTACTTGTGTTCAGGGATGTACCGACATAGGTGCTACGGATGCGCAAGGGGCCAGGTCGAGGCAGAATTTTCCAGACAAAATTCGAGTCGAGACACGGCTCTTCCAATAGAGAAATATACATTTTTCGAGTCGAGCCATCACTTTTACAGCACATTTTCGAGACGAGACAGCCACAAATCTTGAATCGTGCGCATCCCTAATAGGTGCAGTTTTCTATTCAGAAAACATCTTCCGGGGGGCACACTTAGTAGGGCCACTGCTAGTACTCTTTTATTTATTATTATATTATAGACGTATTATTTTGATCTCCTCCCGGGGGGAGTGGCCCCCTAAAATATGTGTGGACGAAACACTGAACAGGCAGTCTGAGAGTCTGGATCCCCCAATTAGCATAATTTCAGGGGGCAAATACACAAAATTATTTGCATTTTGTAGGCTATTCCGAAAAAATCTTCGGACCTCAATGGGTGCATCATTACTTGTGTTTACATTGTGTTACTGCCTGATTTCGAATGTCTATGTTGGAAAGAAACATGAAAGAACTGAATTGTTCTATAGGCATAAGGGGCCCTGGAAAGAATTTTTGCGGAGAAACCTGATTTTAAAGTTCTGCCACTGATCGGGGACAAATTACATATAAATTAAGACACACTTTTGTCATTTGTTGTGTATTGAACTAGTTTAACTAAAATTAATAAAGAATTATTTGAAATCAAGTATATCTCAAGAACGATTAAATGGACTAGCTTTGATGGCCATTGAAGATGACATTCTGAATGAAATTGATATGGATGCAATAATAAGAGATTTTGCCAAATTGAAAGCCAGAAAAGTGTCTTTATAACATGAACTTTACCGTAACAAAGAAGACGAGAAATTAAGCTAATTACCATATTTTTATCACTAGAAAACACAATTTAAATATGCTTTTAATGAAGTGTAAGAGCATATATCTTTGTCAAAATCAAACCTGTGAAAATGTTAGACTTGAAGCTCATTAGTTTTATTCTATTTCGACTTTTATGTTTCAACTGTATTTGGCAAAATACATCTTAGGTATACATTTTAGTTGTTTCCTGTGCTTATTTAATAATAATAATAAAAAGATATAAATTATTAAAACTGGAACTTTGGTCATGATGCATCCACAGTTAATTAGGTTTAATTTTGCCATTTCCCTTTAATACTCACTGGAAGACTGAATCATTATATATTGAAGAAATTTGTAATTGTAACAATTATCTGAAGAATTTTTGTCCATTACAGCATTCAATTCTTTTATTATCATATAGGCGGGGCGCCTAAATTTTATTTGCTTACAGTTACGAAATGTCTACAACCGACCCTGTTACTGTTATATATATATATATATATATATATATATATATATATATATATAGAGAGAGAGAGAGAGAGAGACAAAATTTTGACTCAGAAAAAGTACTGTTGAACGTACGATGCTACATGGGCTCCTGGAGGGTGCACAATTTACCCCTAAAAATGCTTTCGATCACTGAAATAAATTCCTGCCTACGCCCCTGTAAAGCAGTAAGAATGTTAGGGACTGATCAGGGGGTAATGCCTCCCTGGAGCAACGACAGTTCCCCAGAAATCATACCTCTGATAGGTCCGGATGTGACACCAGTATTTGTGTGTTACCACTCTTCCCTCTCAGTGTACTGAAACTTAAGTCAAAGAAACTGTTCTGAAATCTTCACCGATTCTCTCCTCTGAAACCGCATGCGAATGGGGCCAACCTTGGTCATATACCACATCTGGAATATTACTATTTATGTCAGATACCGAAAAATATATATTCGACACAAATATAGGATGTTTCGATTTTATTTTATTTATTTTTTGCCTGTCACCCTCCCACTCTGACCTCCATGCCAACCAAGGCTTAACTTCTACCTAAGCAACATCGACAGCGTCACTATTCATCTGCGACCACGAAAACTATGATTTCGATACTAATATTGTTCATATTTGACTACTTTTACATGTCCCTTCCACCTTATTACGAATGACTTCAGTGTCTCGCCTCACTGGAGCAATTTCAACAAACTTAAGTATAGCTATAAACCACCACCTGTAAAATAAATGTGCGGGTGATCTTTTTCGGAGAGGAATTCATTAGCTGCTTTTCCAATGTGGTGGCTTTATTCGCTTCCCATGCTAAAGATTGCCAAAGAGCTCAACTTTATTTGCACCACTGTGCTATGAATATAGATTTTAATGGCATTTACTTTACTGAATGCTCGCTTAGGTGTTGCTCCCGTCACAGGAAAAGTGAGATACTGTTATAAATGAGTAGGGATATAAACAAATACGGAAAACTATTAGCAATGACACCACTCGAAATGAGTTTTTGCAATATAATGGGGCAGTATTTTATTCGAATGTGAAGGAAATCATTGCGTAAATTGTCCCTTCCCCTCCTTAGAAGTCTAAGCTACAATACGTATCTAATAATTTTGAATTAGAAATATATGCATCGAGTTTCATATCCTTAACTTTAAGGTGTCCTGAGTTAAGTAAATGAATAAACTTCCTGCTAACGAAAGAGTAAAGCTTTGGGCTTTAATAGTATCGGGAGTGTAATTATGCATTTCAGCGACCCCGAAAGCTATTGAATAGACACTCATATATTTCAATTAGGAATTTTTAATTTTCACCCCTCCCATTAAACCTCCATGCAGATAATGCTAAAATTTGATGTGAACGATATACAGGGTATCATACATAATTCATGCACTCAAAAGCTATGGATTTAACATTAATATCGTTCATTTTCGATTATTTTTACATGTTCCTGTGTCTTCCATGATAGAACTAGAGGTGATACGGGTTTCGATTCCCGTCAGGAGTCGTGTGGTTCGGGTTCCACGTTAAGTCGTAGATGTACGTCTTGTATAGAGTAGTAGCTGAAAGACACGCTGAACTCTATATCACCTCACCTCGTGACATTCTACGTTTGCATAATTTCTAAACCACTTTTCTTTCTTTCAATCTCCTCCTTCCTCTTAGGACACGCATAGGTTCAAACAGAAACATTCTTCACGGTTGGAGGACGCAAGGCTACTGTACCATACGCGTACAACCCATATCGGACTAGGTAGTGAGTTGCGCAGTTTGAGTAGCACACACGAATAAACCACGCTTACATTTATTATATATAATTAATAAAATCTCATATTAGGACTTACTCTGCACGTCAAACTTTTAACATATGTGACTTTTTAGATTCTGTTCTTCTTCTGCTTTATTATTATTATTATTATTATTATTATTATTATTATTATTATTATTATTATTATTATAGCTATATGAAGCAATTATCTCGGCCAACTTGGTTAATACACACTATTCAGCAACCGGTAGTTGTAGAAATCTAGCTTTTCCAACAGTAGTTGTTAGCTCAATCGGTAGAGCGCTGAGCCATGGATTCAAGGGTTGCGAGTTCGAATCTAGTCTAAGTCAAAAGATTTTTTTCCTGATATAATTCTTGAAATGGGATGTGAAAGAAAAAGTATACTAGAATATAAGAAAAGAGAGGTAATTTACATGATACCTTTGGCAATTTTTAACTATATTTTCACCTATCTAGGACGTTTCTAAAAGTTCAGACTTCTAGAGCTCCTTTTCGCTCTCTTATGTGTCCTTTAATTAATTTCTACAGTTACTTAGTGAATCACATATACATATGTTACAGATATCGTATCTCTTTCTCTTCTCTCTACATCATGTCTGGAGATGAATGTTTTGACAATAGGTTACAAACACGATTTTAAAAAATAATACGATCTGCGATATCAGTGATACATATTGTGGTGTTTAACTTAACATATAAAACAATAAATAGAAAAACTGAGAATACGAATCTCTTCGTGCACTGATGCTTCAATAACAGTGAACTGATGCTTCAAATCTGTGTCTTTAGTCCCTTCACCTATGTTAATTCCCTAGTCAAAATAAAAACTTTTCAAAATTAATCAAAAATTCTTATACAACCATCCCTTCCTTGGAGTACTGCGCGGTCACATACCCGTCACTGCGATGTAAAGGCACTTATGGCGACGAGGATACTTTTCTTACTTGAAATAATTTCCTAAGATATTGTGCATTTTTATTTTAATGGAGCATGCCGAAGTAAACTCGCACTGATTTATAATGGATTGACTTCTGCAGATGATGGCCATGAAATACAAAGCTTACGAAGAAATTAACAGAACCAGACTAATGTGATAGTGAGAGTAACAAATGTTTAAGAGGTCATTACTGTAGGCTTATTAATAAGGAAGAAAAGTAGTTGAGAAATTCCCGATCTGGGACATTTTTTATGAAATTTTTAGTGATTTTTTGGAACCAGATCTAGTAAGTTTTTGTAGTTTTTTATGACCCCTTTTTCAATGCTAAAAAAGAGTATGGGGATGTACTCGTTCCCTTTTATAACCCTATTTTCAACCCCTGTATGTAACAACAAAAATTACACAAGTATTGCATTTAACAGAGGAAATCCTATGTAACATAGCAGAGTTGATAAAAAAGTATGACACATTTTCCAACCCTAGCAGAAATTGTAGAGTACGAACACAGTAAACCTCTATTTAGCATATAAGGCTGTACTAGTACTCTTTTCCAACCCCTATATAATATAGGACTATGAACACAGAGACCACGAACACAACTATGTAACATAGCAGAAAAGCTACTAACAAAATAGAGATGTACTCGTTCCCTTTTATGACCACATTTTTGGGGTGTACTTTTTCTCGTTTATAACCCCTATTTTAACATAGCAGAGCTGAGAGAAGAGTATGACACATTTTTCAACCTCTATGTAACATAGCAGAGATGATAAGAGTACGACACATTTTCCAGCCTCTATATAACATAGCAGAAATTACATAAGACTATGAACACATAAAAAGCCAATAAGAATTTGGCTTATTTTTCCACCCTTATTTTAAACATGGCAGAGTTACATAAGACAATGATCACATAGACTACGAACGGGGTATGTAACATAGCAAAGACTACTAACATAATAGAGAATAATGGGGGTGTACTCGTTTCCTTTAATGAGTACTTTTTCAACCGCTATTTTCACATTACAATAATTAGATAAGACAATGAACATATTTTTCAATTCCTATGTAACAGCAGAGATTACACAAGAAAATCTACAAACATTTTTTAACATAGCAGAGCTGATAGAACAGTATAGCCTATTTTGTAACGACTATTTAACATGGCACAGATTACATAAGAATATTAACATATATTACAACCTCTATTTAATATAGCAGAGAATATGAAGCAATAGCACGAGTGTATTCGTTCCCTTTAATTAACCCCATGTAACAAGCAGAAATCACACAAGCATTCATCAAGTACTACATGTCCGAAAAGAACTGATCATCGAGGTCAAAGGTCACGTATTTAAACTAGAATAACTCATAAACGGAGCCACATATTGAGGTGGTGTCCCCACATTTAGTAACAGGTCATCAAGTACTTCATGTTCCGAAAGTACTGATTACCAAAATCAAAGGTCAAATATTTAAAGTAAATAACTTGTAAACGGAGCAACGTATTGAGATGCTGTTTCCACATTTAGTAATAGGTCATCAAGTATTACATGCCAAAAAGTACTGATCATCAAGGTCAGTGGTCAAATATTTTGTGGCGGTATTTTTGTTACTACACACTGATGCATTCCGCTACTTTACTATTAAACTGTAGGCGGGTGCATGAATGATAATATAGTGCTTCTGTACCGGTACTTTTGACTTTAGTGGTTAGGAACATTACCGTCATAACAGCCTTGCACTATTGTTTACCTTGCGGGTCCCTCCAGTTACATCCCGCTCGAATCCACCATGCATTAGTACAGTCTTTATTGCATACCGGACCCGCGCACAGATACGCCTAGTGGCACCCACAAAGTTAACCTGTCACAACCATCACCTCCCACCTACTAAATCCAGAATGTGCTTGTGTAACCCAGTGTAAGGGCACAATATTAAGCTGTACTTACAACGTTAACACTACGTATTTAATTAAACTTATAAACGGAACTTGGAGTTACTCGCTTACTTAAAACGCTTCATTTTCATGCATAGAGGAAATCAAAGAAACACACAGATATCATGCATAACTAAAAATTTATATATGTTTCAAATAAATATCACTACACAGTCGTGGTAATTATTCTTATTTTAATCGTACGATTTGATATTTAACTAAGGCCCTTTTGCTTACTTCTCGCGATTCCCATTCGCGTAAGTGTCTTCTTAGAGGGAAAAACCCTATTTTTGCTATACTTATCTCTCTAATTGTCCGTGTCCAGCCTGTTTTCAGATAAAAAAAAACACTGCACTATTTGTGAGCTTCATTGTATTTGACGAATTTGGTTTCACTGTTTCTTAAATTATTTTAAATAATTATTTAAAATTTCCTTCATTGAACCATCTACAACATTGTCTTAAACTTCTTTCACCGTCGTCCATAACAGACTGAATTCACTGTTGCCAGCCAGTCCCTCCTCACTCAGGTGCTCCCAGCCACCAACACTACGCAATGGATAAAGTAATAGTTAAAAATAGCCATGAAGCACTGTGGTTAAGAATGTAGAGGGAGTAAATTTTATAACCATATTTGTAGAAGCAAAAGGATTTTCTGCTCACAAAGACGCACACATACATATACACTTTTGTGTGTTTGCGAAGAGAAATTTCTCAGAGCTGCCTTTGTACGAGGTTTACTTAAAAAGTTATTTTTTTTAACTAATAATAAATGAGTTATCCTTTAACGTTATAATTTAAGCCTTAATAAGTTGTAAACAGAGCAACGGATATATTTGTGTGACCTATTGAGTTTGTACCAAGCAGAAAGAAGCGAAGAAATGTAATTTTAACTACTTCAGTGTTTTATAACTTTTTGGGCTATTCAAATAAACGAAGGAATAAATTTATACTAACCAGAAAACCGAAGAAGATTCATTTTAATTAGCTGAGTATTTTATACCTTTGTTTGCTATTTAAATAAAGAAAGGAATAAATTTGTACTAACCAGAAAAAGCGAATAAGGTCCATTTTAATTATTCAAATAAACGAAAGAATACATTTGAGTGTCTTATTTACTTTTGTGCCAACGAAAAAAAGCAAAGAAGGAACACTTTTAACTGATTTAGGATTCTGTACCTTTTGAACTATTTAAAGAAACAAAGGAATAAATTTGTGTGACCTATTGAATTTTTTAAAAACCGGAAAGAAAGCAAAGATATGCCATTTTAACTAACTGAGAATTTTATATTATCTTGTACTATTTACGCAAACGAAGGGATAAATTTGGTGACCTATTCAATTTTGTACCAACGAGAAATGCCATTTTAACGAACAAAGAATTTCTATACCATACTGTACTATTTAAACTAACGAAGGGATAAATTTGAATGGCATAAGCGAAGAAGGACCATTTTAAGTAGTTGAGTACTTTATACCATTTTGTACTACTTAAATAAACAAAGCAATAAATTTGTACTAGCCAGAAAAGGCGAGAAAGAACCATTTTAACTAGTTCAGAATTTGTTTCTTTTGTACTACTTAAATAAGGGAAAGAATAAATTTAAATGTTCTACCTTTTATACCAAGCAGAAAAAAATACCATTTTAACTACCTCAGAATTTAGGTACGCTTTGTACTACTCAAATAAACGAAAGAATAAGTTTATACGAACCAGAAAAACCGAAGAAGGACCATTTTAACTATCTGTGTATTTTATATCATCTTCTATTACTTAAATAAACGAAGGAATAAATATGAGTGATCTATTCAATTTTGTACGAACGAGAAAAAGTGAAGAAGAGCCATTTTAACTAGCTAAATCAAACGAAGGAATAAATTTGAGTAGTCTATTCAATTTGTATGAACGAGAAGAAAATGAACGTCCATTTTAACTAGCTCATAATTTCTATACCATTTTGTACTATTTATATAAACGAAGATATAAATTTGTACTAACCAGAAAAAGTGAGAAAGGCCCATCTTAACTAGCTCAGAAATTATGTTTTTTTTTAAATCCAATAAACGAAGGAATAAATTTGAGTTGGCTATTTAATTTTGTACCAAACAGAAAAAGGAACATTTTAACTAACCCAGCATTTTATTCCTTTCTGGGGTATTCAAATAAACGAAGGAGTAAATTTGAGTGGCCTATTTAGTTGTTGTGCAAGATTTTGTACCATTTTGTATGTTTTTGTCACTTAGAGAAAGGATCATTTTATTTTGCAGTTCATATTTTTCGATGGAAATTTGTAATTCAACATTTTATAGTGTTTTTTTTTACAAGGAGGGTCATATTACTATATTTTGTACTTTTGTATACCATTCAAAATAAACGAAGAAGGGCCAGTAAGTTATCGTACTACATTTGTAAATTCGTATTTTTGTACCAACAGAAAAAATATCCCGTTTAAATAAGCAACACCTTGTTGTGATACCTTGCAGTGTAAAACAACATTGCTAAATAAATTTTAATTGCCTCTCCCATCACTAAGTAAGGCTTATAGGTATATGGTTAATGGACGTGTGATTAGCAAATTAAGTCCTAGGTTTAGTTATAGGTTGACAAAGTACTAACGGGGTCGCTAAAGTCCAAAGTTTAAAAGCCACTAACTAAACATTTGAACGTAAGATTTAGCCCACATGAGCTGCTATTGGTTTCAGAAAAAATACATTCAGTCAAAAATGTAACGTCATACATTCAATTTTAACTTTATTCTGTAGAACAGACTCCATAGCAATTAGCGTTACTAAGGTATGCAGACGCACTAAAGAAAACTAATGAAGGACGACGAATTATGAAAATAATAGAAAAAAGAAGAAACAACATGCTTGGACATTTTGGATTACCGTGCCGATAGAGGAAAAGGGAGAAGGAAAACCAGGATACAATAATTAGATGCAGTTAGGAAGAGGAGATCATATCAAATAAAAATAAGCTCACCAAGGAAGAGAAAAGTTTTCAAAGTTTCATGTTGCCCACCATCTATAAAATGTGCTGAATTATTAGCTGCCAACAGTTTTATTCAACTCTCTAAACTATTAATGTCTGTGTTGCTGAAGATATTTTGGCTTCTCAATATTAATATACTTTAAAAAAATTAAAAAGAATGTTACGACCGTTACAATACGGTGTTTGCATTAGCATCTATTCTTTGTATTTTTTAAAATTAAGTTTTTACTAAAATGTCATTACCGCAACGTGTCCTCACTAACAAGTTGTCAAAATACATAACTGTTTGTGTCACTTTCCAATATTTTATTTTTTAAATAATCGATACATTCAAGAGAATATACATTGCTCTTCATTACTCCGATGAATAAAATATTCCACATTTAATTCTATTTATTTTATTGTTTGTAAAATCTCAGTCTCCAGCTTAGTGTGTCATTACCGCAGAAAGTTAATAATTGAATTATTTAGCAACTTGGAACTGGCAACATTGAAGAAGTAACAATTGAAGAACGATTTGACATCCTAGTTGTGTGTGATGTACGCGACAGTTCATGTGTAATGTACATTACTGAAGATTTATTGTGCTTCAAACTTCTATGTTTGGGTGAGTATTTTTATTCGTCATTACCACAACGTGTGTTTTGTTTTAAGGATTTTTGTAATCATAAACCTTGTTACGAAGTTACATTATGCCGTAATGCATTATATTTGTCCAACATACCTCATGGCCGTTATTTAACAATGAACAATGACAATAACGATTTATTGTGGTGTTGTCATTACCGTAACTGTCATTACCACAACATATATTTCTGTTGTGCTAATGACATAGAGGTGCGATAATGGCTATTGAAATACATAAGCGTGTTTCTACTGTATAGCATAACTATTTATGGTATGCTTTTCCTTAATAAAATATTCAAATTATGCAGATCATATCTTTATACTAGAGGAAAGCAAACTACTATGATTTATGCTATTTAAAACCAAACTAAATATAAATAATACTAAATACTAAATATAATAAACTACCAATTACGGGGTTTATGAATTAACTAGGAATTTGACAACAAGTACTAGATTCAGTGACGGTACCAAAATTAAATAGGCGATGGGGAAGCTATAAAAATTTCTTTCGAAAGTAGGGACCCTAACATCTGTAATATACCAACCAGAAAACATTAAAAATATTGTCTTATTTATTTTATCTGTAGGGCAACTTGTCTTAACATCATCTTAGGGGCTTAAGCCCCACCTAGCTCCATCTTGTCCTATCAGAGTGTAATGTTACATTTGAAACGTTTCATTCATATTAGGTAGTAGATTAAATAAGTTTTTTAATTAGAATTTTGCTGTTTAGTTTTAATTAATATTCTTATGTAAGGTTATTCACTAATTTCGTAATAATTTCTTAAAGTGTATTAATGGTTTCTCACAGACTTGCTGTACTATGCCACGTCAAGCATTGCCTATTAAAAGGCGAGCTGCTCGTTATAGAGCAAAATTGAAGGAAGATTCAATAAAATGGCAAAAGTACTTGAAGATGGAAAGAGAAAAATACAAAGAAAGGATCAGTAAGAAGCTGAAACCTGTAAATGAGAGAAGCCCAAGAGAGGAAAAAAGACAACGAAAACAGTGGAGAGAGAACCAAAGAAGGAAAAGAAGCAAAGACAAATGTTTGTCAAATATTATCAGAGAAACTCTACCAGCATCTCCGTCATCAGAATGAACGTAAGTTATACAGTCTATGATAGAAAAAATATAGGTAATAACTTAGCATATGCCTACTGCCGTTTAGCTTTCCTTGTTCTGTTGTCGTTTAGTGATTTTGGTCGTTTTCTTTTGGAAGGGCAGAAAGAAGAAGACATGGGGACCAACACCAAGTTTATATGCGCCTTTAGGTAAGGTAACGAATGGAAATGGCATTCTATTTGGCGTCAAGGGATGGAAAACCATTAATCTTCTCCTGAGAACAAGTTCCATGGTGGTGAGTACCCGAACAATTATGACTTCACCGCTACCCATCACAAAAATAAAATAGATGTTTGGAATACGCCTGATAAGATAATGACCATTAAAAATATTATATTTGAGTTGTTCAATATATTCATAGACCAGTGAAACAGCTAACTCAGAATTTACAATAATTGAATACTCGCTGTAGAAAACAATGTAAGTGTTCCCTTGAAATTGTTTCACTTATTTTAAAATACGTTTATGCCTTAGTTAGATTTTCATGCACAGCTTCACTTTCTTATATGCTAGGTTGTATTTCTAAGAAATAGTATTTTCTATTTTGTGACGCTTCGGCACAATTTACTGTCTTTTGTCTGTACTGCTACAACAAATATTGTTTTTGGTACCTACATTTTTTATCTACAGCGAGTCTTCAATTATGTAATAGCCACAGGAAGACATGCAATATTCTTATAGTTCACTAATTCTCATTTTTGAAAAAGAAAAACTGATGATAGGAAAGTATATTTTGAGATAAAAGAAGTGAGAAATTAAATTTGTCCTATGTGCATTATTTAGATTATAACTGCTATTTCGTTTCTTTTTTCCAGGGTCGAGTGTTCGCAGAGAAGACAACGTGTTAGGAGAGAAAGATCCACTCCGTATAAAAGAATTAAAGAATTGGAGAAAAATAGAACGAACAGAAGAGAAAAGCTGGAACGTACAAGAACGATATGAACGAACAATAATGAAAAAAGTGAAAACTTAGAGCTTAGACCTCGGAAAGAAACTAGAACATCATGTCTTCAGGTCACCATGAGAGGGAACTAACACTGATAATGGAAGAGACGACATCCTTGAGAACAACTGAAACTCAACACTTAATGGCTCTTTGTGCATAGAAATGTACACTCATGTCCAAAATTATTGTCGCATGTCTATAAATATGTTGTGGAAATATAATTTGATAACGAATTCCGGCCGGTATTTCGTACAATGTTAGTATGTGTATAATCGGTAAAGACATATATGTGGCAAATTTCATGTCAAAAGAGCAGTAAATACGAACAATAAAATGAAAATAAAACTTTCTTGTCCATTTACCAACCTTTTGGTTTACTCATTCTAATTTTCGTATTTATAATTCTTTTCCTATGAAATTTACCACAAGTATACATTTTCCGATTACACACAGTATCAGTATTAAAAGTATCCTGCAAAATCATTATCAAATTAGGTTTATATTCTTACAAAAGACAGTTATAGATATACGACAATCATTTGGAACATGAGTGTACATGGACAAATCATATTTAAGTACAGTAAAAAATGATGGAGAATATAATTACGAAGTTCAGTGTATGAAGTGTGTTGGCAAAAATAGATTATTTTGACCTCCAAAGTCTTATATTTTGTGGTATGAAAGAGATGATACTGTAGGTTTCAACATATCTGAACCTCAGCATGTAAGCAGGATAAGAGGACATGTTCAAATAGATCCAATTCTGTGGAAAGACTTTTGTGAGCATTACAATTTCTAGTGTAGGCCTACATCAACTGTTTACTTGTTTATTTATGTTTGTCATCACCACATAGCATTATGTCACTACCACAACGTTGTGTCATTACCATAACACTGATGTCATTCCCACAATGGACCAATGATTTGTTGTTAATATGTAAAGTAAATAGGTATCAGGTACAGCAAGGTTCTAAATGTACATAACTAACCCATATTTTTGGTATTGCGCAATAATTATACTAAATTGTTACTTAATTGTATGATACATAGATATTTGGGGTTTACTTTTGTGTTCGATTACCGTACTTGCACAGTTATAAATATTAAATTAGTATTTTTAGTTTGTTTTTCAGTAAAATTTTTATATTACTGTTCAATATATTACAATAGATCTAGCAAGTATGAGAAATAAAAGAAAATTGCAATACATCAATTATGGTGAAGAAAAATGTAAATGTGACGGTAATGACAAAAATTTGCAAGTACTTCTGAAAAATGAATAATTTCTCTGAAATAGGTCGTGTTCCAGCGCTGTCCTATACTGACAGATATCATTAAACTATGTACTATTATCTGATGTATCTTTGCTTGAAGAATATATATATATATATATATATATATATATATATATATATATATATATATATATATATATATATATATTGCAAACATGACATGTCATTTTTTCCCCTAATATAATATCGGCCCATATCCGGGATCGCCTTCTGCGCCAGTTTATCCTTGATAATATGCATGTGATTGATTGCTGTACCATAAAATCTATTTTCTATGTTCATATTTTCATTCATAAAATATTAATTTCTGTATGTGCCAAATGCAATATCACTGACTTACGAAGTGATCCTTAACTCTCGAACCGTACACCTCAATTTCTGTTACATTAACCGTACACTGGGGTATTGGGTGCCCCAAAAATTAACTCATTATTTCATTGAAAAATGTTAATTTATATTGATAAACTGCGTGAACATATTCTTCATTACAATTGGCACAAACACTTATGAGGTGTGTTTTGCAAGTAACCTGCTTACACTCAGCACATAGGATGGTGGATTTCGTATCCTTGTATTGTAGACAGATACTACATCGTCCAGCCTTCCGGTTGACGGGTTAGCCTAATCCTTTTTCTCAGATACGATGCTTGTACATTTTCATAATTTCCATCTGGATCATTTGAACTAGGTCATAGCTGGGAACGACTAGGTACATATCCTATGAGGCATCAGATGAAAACACGTATTGTATAACATCATCTTCCAAAAAGTCTTATCATTTTCACTTTCAGACTTATTGTCAAATGTCCCCGGTTTATCAGGCTCAGAAGAACGTAGTGACTCATTTAAAATGTCTTACTTAGTTTCTAGTTTATCTATTATTGCAAGTGAAAATCTGCAAACTACACAAAATCACGTATAATACTGTGGAAAGTAAATATGTACACGTGAAGAAAAACTTCCTCTAACCGTACACTGGGAAACTCAGTGCCCCAACAACACTCTATAGACAAAACGAGTGTGTCATGATCACAGTAAACAAAGCAACTGACAGCCCGCCAAAGACGAGTAAAAGTCAAGGGAAATGGCAGTGCTGAGTGTTACCAACTCAAATCTACAGCAAAACGAAAATTTCCTGGGGCACTGAGTGCCCCGGTGGATGGTTCCAGGGTTAAGCGAGTTATTGCCAGGGCCGGGGCGAGGGTCGAGCCGTGCCACCGCCCAGGGCGGCACGTCTAGTGGGCGGCAAAATTTTGAAAAAGAATACTATTAAAATATAAGGCTTCGTAATAGTTCCACATGGAAAAATAAAATTGTGTTCCCTAAAATGTAATTAAACTCAATTCAGGAAAATACTCAGGAATTTCAGAGCATTCTCCCTCATATCCCACAGGTATCTCGTTCAAGATTTCCCTTGCAGCGGCGTAGATAAGATTTTCAGCTAGGGCAGATAAGATTGTCAAGTGTCTTTTATATTTTTTTCCATTCAGCAATATTCTAATGCTCTACTCCAATTACGCAAAGTGTACACTCCCACTTGAGACAGGCCGTTCTAGCCTACAACACCTAGAGGCATTTAGGTTCCAGCAGCGAGTTTTTAACCAATTTACAAATTGTTCATTATCTTATCTTATCAACAATATATATATATATATATATATATATATATATATATATATATATATATATATATATATATATATATAATGGTTTTTATATTTAAGCAATACAAGTTTGACAGCGTCATGGCCGAACACATTAAAAGAACCAAATAAATACCACTAGTAAGGAAAAGATGTCCACAAAAATTTTATTCCAATTCTTAGTAAGTAAATTGAAAGTAAAATACTGTTTTTGTTGAGAGCTGCAACATACTATACTATAATGCTAGACTGTACACCAGATATTTCTGGTACAGAACAAAGGATCGTTCGTTTTGTACAAATTACATACAGTAATGGAGCATGACTTGTAAAAATCTGCGAACACTTTCTTGGTTTCGTACTAGTAAAAGACATCACTGGTCTAGAACTGACAGAAGTAATAATTAAACAGCTAAAAGAAATGAACTTCTATCGAAGACATGAAGGGCCAAAGATGTGACAATAGTTCCAATATGAAAAGCAAAAGTAAATTCCCAGGCCCTCTATGTTCATTTACTAAACTTTGTCGTTAACGATGCGGTCACGACATCTCAGTCCACCGTTCCATTTTTTTTGTATAGTTAAAAAAAGTTTATGATTTTTTTCTGCGTCAGTTCAACGTTGGGACATACTAAAGGAACATATTAGCAGCCTCACATTAAAACCATTCAGCACCACAAGATGGGAGAGCCGAGTTGATGCTCTGACTCCACTTAGATATCAAATAGAGGTTTATGATACCTTACTTTAAATAAGTAACGACAATAGGATAGAATGACCGCGCATGATGTTCTGTGTATAGCAAACCAGCTGCGTGGCTTTACTCACCTTTGCTCACTCGTTATCCGGTATGACTTTTCACTCCACATAAACATAGTAAACAAAAGTATCCATGTGTTGGATGCAGTCGGGTTTCTTCAAAATATATCTAAGTACTTTGAGAGTAGGGGTGTGCGATATCGAAATTTCGATATCGACATTCGATATTTTTCTGATATCGATATTGAATAGATATATCGATATCGACAACATCCAATATTGATATCTACAACATCAAATATGGATATTCAACATATTGATTGCTCTTGAATATTCATGTTGATGGGGGCCGCGGTGGCTCGGTGGTAGAGCGTTTACCTCTAGTGCTTGGGGTTCTGGGTTCGATCCCAACCCCCGCCAAGTGCATTTTGTGGTGGACAAACACCGTCTGCGTGGGTTTACTCGGGGTTCTCCCGTTTCCTCCCACTTTCTTCATTCAACCATTTCATTCATTTTTCATAATCACCGTCTCCTTTACCCTAACCGGCATAACCCCGGGACGTAAAACTCAAAGATTTCATTCATATTGATATAAACAATCTGGTCTCAAAACGTTTCAATGGGGGATATCTCACAAGTAAGGGACCATATGGTTGTCGCGCAAATCAGATGCAGACATACGCCATCTGATTGAGCATGAAAAGGTATAGAGAATACAGAAATTTAAGCTGCTAAGGGCCATGGGGAGAGGAGCGAGGAAACAGGAAACATTGAATGTCGGCAAAATTGAAGTAAGTCAAGAATAACGGGAAAAGTTAATTTCTTGGAAACAGGGAAAGAAAGTCAATCAAAAGAAAGAAAATAAACATAACAAGGGCATCAAGGACGAAGAAAGATCATAATCAGGATTTCCATCCGGACCGCAGTGTTGCCAGCGCTGCATAACATTGATAGGGAAGGTATAGCACAGTATAGCAATTCATGCACAAGGAAAAATATTAGTAACACAAAAGACAATTGAAAAGTCTCTGTACACGTGCGTAAAAAGGTTTAACGATAGTCATTTCCTATGTGATTGAGATGGACGGTATATTGCTTCCACACATGTATATTCTTGTTTCGGAACCCAGTGGTAACTTTCCAGCGCGCATGGTCGCTGAATTCCCCAATGTGAAAGCATATGCAAGCAAGTCAGCGAATATGATCAAACGGGATTTGCAAATCTTCCTGGAAGAAGTTTTGTGCCCGATCTTCATGGTAAGGATCGTGTTTTGCTTTTGGTTGACTCCTGGACTCCAAACAATGATAACACTCTTTACAACATGACAGTTCCTGACGGTGTTCAGTTTTACAAAAAGCTGATTCCTCCGAAATGTACAGGCCTTTTACAAGATGCTGGTGTGTTCTTCTTTCGTCCATTCAAAAACATGGTGAAATTCATCACAGATACGTTAGTGTTCTCCAGTATTAATGTGTGGCAACGTGAGAATTTTCTCCCCCTTCAGTCACTTGTTCATTACCAGTTTTCCTCTGGGCGATTCCAAAAGATGATACGCTTTGCGTTTTTCAAATGTGGCTACTCCAATGAACATCCTGGACAGTTTGAAACACATTCCGCATATTGCTTTGAAAAAGGACTCACAGAGGAATGCTGCAGAGACGCGTGTGATCAGCTTGCTTTCATCCGCTGTGCTCACTGCGAGAAATGTTTGTGTGTTGACCACGCATTCATTCGTGATCTTCACGTCTACTGCAATTAAACTACAAATGGTGCGGACTGTTCTCTATTTTCCTCCATTTGCATTCACGCTGGTGTAATATTCACTCACGACTACGGACGTGTACAGAGTCTTTTCAATTGTCTTTTGTGTTACTAATATTTTTCCTTGTGCATGAATTGCTATACTGTGCTATATCTTCCATATCAATGTTATGGAGCGCTGGCAACACTGCGGTCCGGATGGCAACCCTGATTGACTTTCTTCGTCCTTGATGCCCTTGTTATGTTTATTTTCTTTCTTTTGGTTGACTTTCTTTCCTTGTTTGCAAGAAATTAACTTTTCCCGTTATTCCTGACTTTCTTCATTTTTGCCGACATTCAATGTTTCCTGTTTCCTCGCTCCGCTCCCTATGGCCCTTAGCACCTTAAATTTCTGTGTTCTTCATATCTTTTCATGCTCAATCAGATGGCGTATGTCTGCATCTGATTTGCGCGATAACCATATGGTCACTTACTTGTCAGAATACCTGTTAGTCACAGAAAACAGACTTGTGTTCCTTCTAATCCACCACTCTTTTCTTCGAAAAAGTTAATAAAAGTATTCATTGAATTGTCTTTCTCAGTTATTATATTGATCATCATTGCGGAAATAATCAGAGTGAAACACGGTGACATAGAATATGCGTGTTTTATTTGTGTGTAGGTGTTTACTTCATGTATATGCGTTTGTGAATGTGCACGTGTGGCGGTATGCGTTTGAGAGAGAGAGAGAGAGAGAGAGAGAGAGAGAGAGAAGTTCTTTCTATAGCATGACACGTGCGTGTGTTGTATTTTAAGCTCACGCACAAACAATACTTGATCCAGATATGGACAATAGAGGCCGTGGTGGCTCAGTGATAGAGCGTTCACCTCTGGTGTGTGAGGTCCCGGGTTGAAACCCTGCTCTTGCCAAGTGAACTTTGTGGTGGACAAACACCGTTGCGTGGGTTTCCTCGGGGTTCTCCCGTTTCCTCCCTCTTTCTTCATTTCGCCACTTTCATTCATTTCTCATTATCACTGTCTTCTTTAGCCTAACCGGCATAATCGTTGGACGTAAAACTCAAAAATTTCATTTCATTTCAGATATGGACGAATGACGTACCCGATCAACAAAAGCAAAATCGGGGAATCCCCGTTTCTCTTTGTGCTAATCATTTGATGCCTCACTGCAACAGGAAATCGATGCATATCTTTCAGTGCCATCTACAGACAGTGGTGCTATTCAGCCGCTTTGCACCGGTTCGCTAGAACCGGTTGTTAATATATTTCGAGTTTGCTAAACCGTTTGTTATACCCAGGCATAATAGTAAATTTTATTCAGTTATACCCAAGAACGAGCAAGTTTCAGTTTGTTTAGCTTTGTTCTTAGACATTCTTACAACTACAGGGTTAGATATATGATCTCCCAGAATAAGGTATAAGCGATTTTTCTTAATTTCAAATGGGCTGGTTAGATATCAAGAATGAAAACTGGGATCACATGAGTGCAGTGGTGAGGGTTATATACATTTGAAACGCATACATACCATTATCAATAATTGTTGATCCATTGCTGGGTTAAGGTGTTTCCAATGCTTTTTGACAAAGATCTATTTTGGATAATTCGTTTCCAAGATATTCGCAGTGCTACCTAATTTCGTCACAACACCTACCTTATATTAGATTGTTTTGTAGGTCTCTACTTGTCACTTGTGGCATCCAGTGAAAAATTTGCCTTTGTCTATCTTGTATGATTTGCTTCCTAAGAGAGAGGGAGAGAAACAGGGGCGTAAATAAGGGCCCCGCATTGCTGGGGCCCCCAAATTGTGATGTAGGATGTAGAAAAGGGGTCCCATTCCACGTTGTCTGCTGGGTGGCCCCCAAGCCCTTAGTTAAGCAACTGGAGAGAGGTATCTTTCTATGTATCCATCTACTATTCCTCTCTCATATATATATTGTGGCAACACTCGTTTTCGAGTTAATTATTTTGTATATTTTCAATTTTATTTTAATGTTTACGTTACTAGAATCGTATATTAAGGTTAAGGTGATTGTATGTTATGTATGAGATATAATGCAAGCTGCACAATGTTGTTAATTCCAGTGTCTGTTGTAAATAAATGTTAATAAGATTGTCTTCGTTGAGAGTCTGGCAATGTAGGAAGGAAATGTAGACAATGCGCCTATTCTCACATTAGCCAGATTCTATGCATTGTACAAAGAGAATCTGTAAGATTTCACAAATTTCACGAAATCACGGATATGCGGAAATTGCTTAGAATCGAGAGATCAGAGTGTGTCGAGGGTTGCAGTTTTTGAGTCTTGACACATGGAAGGAATTTGTTTTTCCATGTGAAAAGGGGTCGCACGTGCCGACAAGCAGCCGACAAGCAGACGACGGAGGTTGGACCAAGCTCAACAAAACCAGAGGATCAGTCCTAGAGGTGAAGATCAGTCCTTGGAGATCAGTGAGGATCAGTCAACTTTTAGTCCATGATTAAGTCTTGGAGAACTGAGTTTAAATCGCCAGACAGCCAGATGACAGAGAAAGGGAATTCATCGTAAACTACATTAGTTGAACAACGTAGAACGTCACGTCCAGATAAGCTATTGAGGGGATTGCATACCTCAATGCTCGTCCTCGGAGTTCAGCAATCAGGAGTATCATCATAGAGGAGCTAGGTTCGACACCAGGTCGTCGCTGGAGCAACACCAAAGTCAACAGGTATGTGTTACACCAACTCAGGGCTCAAAGGCTCAATACTCGACCGTTGCTATACTCGTCTGGCAAATCGTTCCTAATATCCGTTATTAAAAGCATCACGAAATCTTACAGTAAAATCTTAATTATGAGAAATATAGTGATATCAATTTAATGAAGCTAACATATTCTTATTTGAATTTATCCCCATTAAGAGAACCTCTCGCATATGAATATTAGTTTTATCCCACTCATTCTAGATGGTGAGTGGAAGGCATCCAGTTGCACTCAAAATTGCATCCCCAAACTAGGCACTGAGTGGCTGGGTTGTCATGGTTGGAGATTGCTGGCTTGTAAAGATCTTAGTAAAGAGTTAATTCCCATCTAGTAATTCATACCATGGTGGAGTTGAGTTCTCAGTAAAATAATAAGTCCCTCCCTACCCTCCCTTCACGTTGGCGTAGTTTGAATGATAAGATATTGCGTTATATTAGTATATAGTAGTTATATTAGTAAATAAAACTCACCCATCCCACCCTTTCTACGATGAAGTGTAACATTAGGGATTTTGAACGTATTTTCTCGAATTAGTTTAAGGTTTTTTAGTTATAAGGTGTTAGTTTATGTAATGTGATTTTAAGGTTTTGCAATAAGAATATAATTTATACGACCGTCCCGACCAATTAGTTAAAGTAGCTCGAAGTATACGTTTTATATGAATAAATAATTAAAGTAATTAGTAAGTAAATGAGTAACGAAAGTATTCGTACGAGAGCACAAAGAGCCGCAAGAGGAGTACAAGTCGGAAGCTTATTTAATATTGCTACCGCGAGTAAGAAAAAGCAAGAATGTGTTAAACCTAGTTTGAAATTAGGACCCGTAGAAAACTTTCCGTCTAGTCCTGTAGCAAAATCTTACTCAGAAGATTTTGAATCTATCTTTCCGTTTGAAAGTAGTGTAATAGGTGATAAGCATTCAAGTAGTTCAAAAGAAAATAAGATGGCGACAGGTGTAATGTTCTATTCAGACGTAAACAAACTCCCGAAGTTTGATTTAAAGGTAGATAATGATATAGTTGGATTTTTCGACGAGTTTGACGACGCGTGTAAAATGGCAGGCGTGAGTGAGGACAAAAGAAAGGAACTGTTACCAAGCGTGTTTAAAGGAAATGGTAGACAGTGGATGAAAGTATTTTTGAAGAGAAGAAATGTTAGCGATATTAGTTATAAACAATTACAGAAAAGTATAATAGAGGAATTTACACGAACGAACGTGACATTAGATATAGAGGAAAGAATAAGAGAGAGGTTGCATCTTGAGGATGAACCCATTATAAATTATGTGTACGACATGTTAGTATTGTGCGAAAGATTAGATGCTAGCATGGACGATAAAAAGAAAATAGGAATAATAGTAGGTGGCCTTCAGCCATACTTCATGGAGAAGGTAGGAACTAACTCGTATTCAACGATAGACAAATTTGTGGAAGATTTCCAGAAAGTCGAAAAGAATAAGTGTAAAGTAGAGAAACGTGTCAAAAGAGAGAATGGAAATGTTACAGTCAAAGACCTTCTTAAGAAAATACGAGAACAAGTAGAAGATGAGGATAGTGATGTTGAAGTAGATAGATTACTATTGAAGAAAGAGATTAAGAATAGGGAAGATGTTAAAATTAAGCAGGAACCACCAAGTATCACTCAGTTGGGTGAGCTAGAGAAAAAGATAGAAGAACTTCAGTTATCATTAGCGACTAAGTTTCAGGACCGGAATAATAGAGAGGATAAAAGCGATAGAGAAGAATAATAGTAGTAATTTAAAGCAACAGAAGAATAATAGTAGTAATTTTAGAGGAAACAGAAATTTTCGTAATGGAGGACGAAATTTTTATAGAAACAATGGAAATAGGAATTGGAATCGGGATAATAATAATAGCTATAATAGAAATAGAGGTCCTAATGGATACAATAACAGAAGAGGATTTAGGAATAATAATTGGCGTGGTAACCGAGGTGGAAGAAGGACGAATTTTTGGCAACAATGAGGGAATAGTTGGTGTGCTAACGGTTCTAATGGTTCATCATGGTGCCAGAATCATAGTCAAGTAAACGGTCAAGTACAATACGTACCAGTTGTACCAAACCAAATTAATGGCAGAACGTACTATCAGGCTACGAGCGCAAATAATTTAAACTGAGTAATACTGTAAATGACAGAGGCGCATTTACAGGAGGTAAATCGAAAATTAGAGAAATAGTAGCCTCTACATTAACCGAGAATAACATGTTGTACGTTCCGATAGAAGTCGACGGGAGAAGTCATAAAGCATTGATCGATACAGGTTCGCAAATATCTATAGTGAATGAAAAGCTAGTTCCACCTAGCGCAAAGGTAATTCCTAGACCAACACGTATTCGTGGAATAACACAGAATGTGTTAGTAGTGAATAAGATCGCTGTTGTAAGATTTAAAATGGCTGGACAGACGTTTCATTTGGAATTTCGTGTAGTGAAGGATTTTCCGTATCAAATTTTGATCGGGAATGATTTTCTACAAAGCCAGAATTGCCAAATAAATTACGGTCTGAATAAATTGACATTGCAGAGATTTGGAAAGCCAAGGTATAGGAAAAGGGAAGAACAGGAATCTGTGACTGTATCCGATAATGCAGCTATTGGTATAAAACATTGTATTAGACCAAGATGGGTACTAGGTCATAAGGTACGGTTGTTACCTAGGACTAAGACTACTGTGGAAGTTAATTTGGTTAGTTCTTGGAATAACAGGGAATACTTGTTAGAGCCAGACAGAAAGATAGAAACCCAATACAATGTATTGATCCCGCGCGCACTTTTATCGGCTGAGAATAATAAGATTGAAATTATTAATCCATCCAATAGATCGATTTTATTAAGGCCAAATGTAACGTTAGGACAAGCTGAGGAATGTGTAGATGAAGACCAATTGAAGAACGAAGGATTATCGGATGAGGATATAGACGGTATTTTAAGATCACGTAAGAATTTTGACAAATCTCGATTGAAATTTGGAACAGAGACGAAACCTGAAATTAAGGAGCGAATTGAGAGCTTATGTTATAATTTTGCGGATGTTTTTGCATGGCAAGATGATGAATTAGGTCAGGTTAAACATTTCGAGCACCACATCGAGTTGGAAACGAAAGTACCGTTTAGAAGACACCAATATCCCATTCCCATCGCGCTAAGAGATAAAGTGAAGGAACAAATCAACATTTTGTTAAGACGGAATAATAGAAGAGAGTGCTAGTGCTTATAACTCTCCTATGTTGTTCATACAAAAGCCATCAGGAGGTATTCGGGCAGTTCTCGACTGTAGATTTTTGAACAAATGCGTGAAGCTGCATAGCATTGCACTGCCTCCAATCCATCAAATTTTAACTTGCATGGGAGGACATAAATACTTTAGCATTTTGGACGTGAAGTCGGCTTACCATCAAGTGCCTATTTCTGAGGAGTCACGAGAGTATACCGCATTCAATATACCAGGCGTAGGAGCCTATTCATATCGAGTTCTTCCGATGGGTTATTTACAAGCGCCCGCTATATATAAAAAATAATGGCGATGACCCTGGCAAACGTAAATCCGGAGTCAGTTTCCTATTATATGGATGATGTATTTCTTTATACGAATGATCAGGAGAAAATGGTAGACGTATTACAATCAGTTTTTAAAAGGTTGAGGCATTACGGTCTCAAACTATCAGTAGAGAAGTGTCAGTTCATAGAAAGGAAAATTTTGGCTCTCGGACACATTGTGAGTGACGCAGGATATGAGGTTAGCCCGAAGATAATGCAGACGATTAAAGCGTGTAAGGCCCCGAATAATGTTAAGCAATTAAAATCTTTTCCTGGACTAACGAATTACGTTAGAAAATTTTGTAAGGAATATGCCAAAATCACGTCAACGTTTCAACCAATTTTGAAAAAGGGTCACAAGTTTGAATGGAATGAATCACATCAGCAATTGAATGAATCACGGCTTTTGAACAATTGAAATCGGCGTTAATGAATGCACCATTATTAGCCCCGTTTAGGGAAGATTTGGACACGAGAGTGTACACTGACGCATCGACTAGTTCGATTGGTGGCGTCTTGATGCAGAAACAGGCTAATGGTGAATGGACACCAGTAGCGTACTACAGTCGCGTGTTACGTCCACAAGAAAAGACCAGACATATAGTGGAGTTAGAAATATTGGCAGTGATAAGTTCGTTAAGAGCATTCAATTATTACTTGTTCAATAAAGAATTCGAACTATATACCGACTGTAAGGCGTTAAAGTATTTACAAACATCACCGAAGTTAGCTCCGAAACTTGTGAGATGGAGTTTAGATTTAGCCCAGTATAAGTACACACCGGTGCATTGTCCTG
Source organism: Thermobia domestica (assembly GCF_964235325.1). Lineage (NCBI taxonomy): Eukaryota > Metazoa > Arthropoda > Insecta > Zygentoma > Lepismatidae > Thermobia > Thermobia domestica. The sequence goes on along the minus strand of NC_137454.1, from coordinate 311,061,112 downwards.
GAGAAAAGAATTCTAGTGATATTTTGTCCAGGAACACCGACATTGAACCAACAGTGGATGATATTGAGTTAGAAACGTTGAAAGTGAATTCCGAAGATTTACAAGTCAATTTGACCTTTGACAAGGATATTGATGTTGGCGAGTTACAGCGAAAAGATTCATTTTTCGGTCCGATAATGCACGCAATTGAACATCCAGAAGATGCAGACGTAAAAGCCGAAAAACAAGCTAGATGGTATACGGTGAAGGACAACAGGCTATACAGAACACAACGAATGGCAGGCGGTACTAAGTTATTGTTATGTATCCCTTATACATTAAGAGAACAGGTATTTAAGAACCTACATTGTTCGGTGTATGGTGGTGGACATTTCTCTTACACGAAGTGTTACAAACGTGCACTAAAGTTAATATATTTTCCGAATATGAAGAAATTCTTTATGGAGAAAATAGGTGAATGTATAAGCTGTCAGATACAGAAAAGAAAAACAGGAAGAGTACCATTTCACGCGCAGACGTATCCCTCTTATGCTCCATTCCAGTCAGTTGTAATGGATGAGGTTGGTCCTTTCAAGTTGTCTCGTAATAATAGAAATAAGTATATTCTAGTATTTGTAGATAATGCTACTAGATTTCTTATCGCTAGAGCGGTACCCGCAGTAACGGCAGAGATCGTTGCTCAAGTAATATTCGAAGATCTTATTACGAAACATGGGGTCCCTTCTCAGCTCCATCTGGATAGGTTGTCATCTCACCGCAGCGAAATCTTGGTGGAAATGTCAGAGAAATTTGGAATACAATTGCATTTTGCGAATACAAGTGCCCATTATTCGATAGGAAGCGCAGAAAGGGCCATTGGCTCATTACAACAAGTAATGAAGCATTACATTGACAAAGATTTTTCAAACTGGGATGAGATACTACCGAGTTTGATATTTACTATTAATACGCAAGTGCATGATGGTACTGGTTTTTCGCCGTACTATCTATTGCATGGAGTCGAACCAAGAACGTTTCTTGAGCAGGACCTAGACATTCCTTGCGAGTTCGTCGACAATGAGGTGAGACTTCAGAGCGTAAAAGAGGCACGACAATTGGCGTATAAAAATTTGCAGAGAAGATTTAGATCTCAGAAGAAGCAAATAGAGAAAAAGTTTGACCAACCAAGTTTTGAGATCGGTCAAAAAGTTTTAATTAGAGAAATGCCAAGAGCAGGTTTGCCGGCATGCTTCGGAAACCGTTACAATACAAAAGGGGTAATTGTGGATAAAATTAATAATAACTCATACAAAATGCAGTATGAAACTAAAAAGGGTGAAAAGAAAAGTGACACTATAGACTTAAGACGATTAAAATTGTTTGTAGAGAGTAAAAATGGTGAAAAGTTTGGTGATATAGATCACACATCGGATGGCGATGCATAAATTTAAAATTTGGTGAAAAAAAATTTTTGGAAATATTTAACATAGGGTCTAATGTAACTATGGTACAAATTGGGTCTACCGATGAAGTGTCAGAAAGGGGGCACTTTCTCAACCAAACCCTAAACCCGAGATTGGAGGAAATGCTAATCTCCATCAGGAAATTTCCCGAATCGATAGACACTTTTTGAATTATAGTTACTACAGTTTTGAGCAAATAAATAAATGTATGGAATGTGAAAGTAAATTAAAATTAAAATCAGTTGACACCTAGAAAATAAAATATAAAATACATAGGAATAAATAAATTGTTGACAGTAGGTTAAAACACAAATAAATAAGTAAATGAATAGCAACAAGAAAATTAATATTAGGTTTTACTAATTACAGACTTTTATTCGAGACTGAAAAGGAATCAGTATAAAATGGAATCAACAATGTTGGTCATCTTTATAAAGTTGATAGTTATTGTTCATTTTGGAAAGTCAGACGACCATCATCAATTAACTATGAAGGACGTAGGAATAGCTCTAACGCAAGATTCGTTGGCGGTTCATGCGTCAAATATGGTTTATACAACTATCAGATTACACGTAAACTTTCACGAAGCTGTGCCTATGCACAAAGTGTGTAGTGAATCATATGATATTTTAGAAGAGTACGCAGAAAGGGAAAGACAATTTAGAATTAATATAATAAATTCAATACCATGTCAATTTGTATTTATAAACGGCAGTTCTAAATGTACGAAGTCAACAAAAACTAAACGTTCAATTTGGTCTATGTTATTAGGATTTGGGTCTATAGGTTTGTCAGCCTATAACCTAATACATACGCAGCAATTGTCAACATCGATTCAGAAACTGTCTGAACATGAAAACGTATTAGCTGAAGAAATTCACAAGTTAAAGATATCGCATAATGAGGAAATATCAATAATGCATGGTGTGGTAGTAAAGGTGCATCATGTTCTTCAGAATGTAAGGACTAAACTGCAAGAGATGTATTGCTACTTGCAGCCAGCTCAAAGGAAAATTTTAACCAATCTATTTTCTCATTTAGCGAGAGAGAGTTAATAAAATATTTAACGACATACTTAGCAACCAATTATCCTATCATATTTTATCGAATTTAGATGTGAACAAATTTATAACTAGTCATGATATTTTGAAGCATTCAATTTATCGTTTTGACATAGGAATGTTTTATCGAGTGTCATCGATTTACTTAATGAAATACAACTATAATGAAAACAACGTCGACTTATTACTAAAAACGCCTATTGTTTATGAAAATACTGTATCAAAGATGTTTAATGTAATTTCAATGGGTTACCTAACGAACAATTTTCGAACATATTACAAGTTACCGGAAGTGGTATACTTAGCTAATGGAATGTATCATACGTTAGATCGATCGAAATGTGAATTCAAGAGTTTCTTGTATTTTTGCGAACAGATATCATTAGATGATGCAGCTAAGTGCTTGAACAACATTGTTTTCAATGGATCGCTAAGTAGTTGCGAACAACAAACGGAGAAATACCTAGGCAAGGTAGTATATAAATATACTCATGCTGGAGTATTATACTCATCATTGGTAGAAGGATATGTAACGAAAGTAGGTAAACATCATGAAGTTACATCGACGAAGGTAAATTTTGGGAATAATCGTTCGTACTTTATTGATTACAGTTCATTTGATAACCTAATTTTTGGAGAATTGGCAATTCCAACGAGGAAAGTAATAAGCGTAAATAATAAACATCTAAGTTTGATAGGAAATTGGACGCTCAAGCAGTTAAATTTTAGTATACACCATGAGGAACTCAATAATCTAGCGGAAAAGTTATTAAAACTAAAAGTGGATACCACTGTACCACTACTAATAATCAAAACAAATTACATGATGTACGTAATAGTAGCCATCATATTAGTATTAGTTGTTTCAGTCGTTGCTTTAATAGCGTTGTACTGTAGACTGTATAAATCAATAAGAAAATATAAAGTAGAAAACAACGAACCATAATAATAATAAAAATAATGATAACAAAAATAATAATAAAATCATTTTGTGTTATATTGTATAAAATGTTTGAATATTCCGTGCACTAGAACGGAAAAGTCTAGAAAAGGTCGTAAACCAAGTTGTAAACAATAGAATTAAGTATTGGTAATTTTTGAAAAAAAAACGATGAAGTCGAATGTAAACAAACATGTAAAAGTCAAAAGTGTATACAAATCATGCATTCCATACTCACCAAACAGCCATCACCAATAGTAAACACCATCACCAAATGAAGGTATGAAGTCAAGTAAATAAAGTCTATAGTCTATAATAGTCCATAATAGGTCATACTACCCAAACCGAATAGGTTGTATTGTAATACGGTACCGAACGATGTCCCATTTCCGTTTTAAGTATGAAAGAAATGAAAAAATAGTGAAATAAGGATAGAAATAGATGAGAATAGATAACCTAGACAAATCTAGGATAGTAACATCAAACAAGGATAGATAAAGTCAAAAACATTCAAACATTCAAGGAGGGATAAGGAAAATAAATGTAGAAAGTAATAACATTAGTAATAATAACAATAGAAATAGTTAATAATAGATAAGAATAGACAAAATAGTAATAGATTACTATTATGGTAGTAGTAGATAATATATATGCATAATTACTACAAGTGTTTTTATAAAATAATGAATAATGAATTTTATGTAGTATGTACATGATAAATTAAAGGGTTAAAATATGTGAATAAGCATAGATAAAGATAGAAATAGTTCACAAAGAGTATTGAAGAATGTTTAGTTTAAGTAGTAATAATATATTTACTAATTATTTTAAAAGTCCAAAAATTTTTGTAAGTTTTAGAAAAGAAAAGAAAAGAAAATAATATATTTTACTACAATTAGTAATAATCAATCAATATTGATTGAAAAGAATGATTAGAATTGTTTATTTTATTGTGGAATGTAATTTGCAAACGCTACGAGCAATGCTCATATATAATTCAGTATGGATTTGCGTCAAAGAGCTTTTGGACGTTCTGAACAGCAAGAGGTAAGAATATGAACAAAGAGACCCGGCGAGAGAGTACAGACAAGACCCCGTGAGAGGCTAGGTTAGTCTCCACTCCAGGTCTCAGGGAACACTGCAGACGAAATACGAACAGTTCCGAGTGAACTCGAATGAACACGAAGGATTCAGTCATTATCCCGCTACGCAGAGAACCTCGTAGGCTTCGCGTAAAGCCCAGTCCGAGCGTAAATCTATGAAATATATTTTTAAAATTACAGAAAAATTACAATTTAATAAAATTAATGATATTTAATCACGTAGATGATTAAAATAAAGTCAAAACTACATAAATACGTATGAAATAAGTAATAAAAGTTTAAATATAGAGAGATACAGCGAATATAATTTAGTGCTATATTTATGGCAGAAAAAGATTGAAAATATTAGTTTTTAAGTGTGAAACAGAATCTCCGAGTTACGGTTAGTGGATTTTCACACATACTTAAAGTTTTAAACGGTCATGCACGAGAATTACTGAGAAAGTAGCAAGTGTGCTCGACACAGAAAGAACAAAATCAGACTGCTTCAAAAATATGCGAATTTTAGGACGCAAAAAGTGTAAGCAGACACAAGATAGGAATATTAATTATTTAAATAACTATAATAAATGTAATTTTCTACGAATTTTAAGTAGGCCTATCCCGTCTTTATCTATTTCTCGTCTATTTCAGATAATATCCAAAAACGAAGGAAATGGACATCAATACAATATTATTATTAATATCAGCGTTAGTTTTAGGAAGTGTATTAGTTGTAATAGTAATTATTACATGTTATATTTTGATAAGGTTAAATAGGATAGAGAGAAAATACGAAAATAGTGTAAGAAATAGTAAAAATAATGTAAGATCAAATATAGATTTAGAAGTAAGTGGTAGAGATGAGTCTGAGACTTACGTACTTTCACAAGTTTCACCAATCTACGCCACAGTATTAAATAAGAACAAACCAACACTTAAAACTATGCCACAAAGCACTAATATCACTATTTGTAATAATTTGCCAGATTGTAGTAAAGCAGATTGTAGTAAGAGCACTGAAACTGAGTGGGAAAACACACACTTGTACCACATCACTACAGAAGATGAGAAACACACCAATACATTAATGGGACACTATGAAACCAAGAAAACCGACATTTTCCTTGAAAATTTTGACAAACACGGGAAAACCGAGTGCCCGAAAGAAATGAAAAGTGAGTTTTTTTATCCGTGCGATGTAGTTGTGCTATAATACACAATATTTTAAGACAAATAACGAAATATTTGGTAGTGCATATTAACATCCAGTGTTATCCGTACAAGAGTGACGCGCAAACAGAGTTGCTGGAGCGAAAATAAGATTAACCTTGGTCGAAAAATGATGAACAAGCAGTTACCAAGTTGGAACTTATAGCAGCGTAGCCAACGCCCTGCAGCAAGATTTTATTTCCGTCAACTTTAAAATATCTGTGGATAAATTTTAGGATGAAAATAAAACAATTATATTTTCAGTTTTTTTACAGTACTACGAAAAATATCAGCCTACTATGTTTTAGTACTATGTTAAGAGTTTTGTTTTCTAGATTTCCAATCTAATGGCAGTGGAAATAAATGATGATTAACCAGTACTAATACGGCCAATAAATGCGGCAGTTGGCACGTATGGACAGAAAGAGTAGTGGAAGATTTTTGTAATACGAAACCCTAAAAGCACTGTTGCGAAGAGAGATTAACCAAGAGTACTTGTAAATGAACATATATATAATTTTGCACAGAGTGCTTGTGCAAATGTGATGAGCAAGTAATTCATTGAAAACTCACTAGATGTCGTGAGCATATACTTTGTCAGTACATTTTGAAGTTTTGTATCCTATAATTATATGAATTAAGTAAATGATTAAAGATTGAAATATATATATATATTATTAATGTTTAGGGGAAGGAATATCAATTATTGTTTATACTATTTTGTAGAATTACACATGTTTTATTTAATTTCAAATTTACATTTATGTTTTACTACTGATTCATTTTGTATGTTGTACAGGGTGTTCATAAAAGTCGCCCTCTTACGAGGTCTACTTTGGTTTGCGAAGCAACCAAGATTTTAAGGGGGGCCATGTGGCAACACTCGTTTTCGAGTTAATTATTTTGTATATTTTCAATTTTATTTTAATGTTTACGTTACTAGAATCGTATATTAAGGTTAAGGTGATTGTATGTTATGTATGAGATATAATGCAAGCTGCACAATGTTGTTAATTCCAGTGTCTGTTGTAAATAAATGTTAATAAGATTGTCTTCGTTGAGAGTCTGGCAATGTAGGAAGGAAATGTAGACAATGCGCCTATTCTCACATTAGCCAGATTCTATGCATTGTACAAAGAGAATCTGTAAGATTTCACAAATTTCACGAAATCACGGATATGCGGAAATTGCTTAGAATCGAGAGATCAGAGTGTGTCGAGGGTTGCAGTTTTTGAGTCTTGACACATGGAAGGAATTTGTTTTTCCATGTGAAAAGGGGTCGCACGTGCCGACAAGCAGACGACGGAGGTTGGACCAAGCTCAACAAAACCAGAGGATCAGTCCTAGAGGTGAAGATCAGTCCTAGAGGTGAAGATCAGTCCTTGGAGATCAGTGAGGATCAGTCAACTTTTAGTCCATGATTAAGTCTTGGAGAACTGAGTTTAAATCGCCAGACAGCCAGATGACAGAGAAAGGGAATTCATCGTAAACTACATTAGTTGAACAACGTAGAACGTCACGTCCAGATAAGCTATTGAGGGGATTGCATACCTCAATGCTCGTCCTCGGAGTTCAGCAATCAGGAGTATCATCATAGAGGAGCTAGGTTCGACACCAGGTCGTCGCTGGAGCAACACCAAAGTCAACAGGTATGTGTTACACCAACTCAGGGCTCAAAGGCTCAATACTCGACCGTTGCTATACTCGTCTGGCAAATCGTTCCTAATATCCGTTATTAAAAGCATCACGAAATCTTACAGTAAAATCTTAATTATGAGAAATATAGTGATATCAATTTAATGAAGCTAACATATTCTTATTTGAATTTATCCCCATTAAAAGAACCTCTCGCATATGAATATTAGTTTTATCCCACTCATTCTAGATGGTGAGTAGAAGGCATCCAGTTGCACTCAAAATTGCATCCCCAAACTAGGCACTGAGTGGCTTGGTTGTCAATATATATATATATATATATAACAGTCACCAAAAATTAGAATAGCACCACTGCCTACAGATATGGAAGAAAACCTCCTTCACTGGAGGAAATCTCATGACAGTGAATTTCCAAAATTAGCTCTTCCTAAGTATTTGTGTAGGTACCAGCGTTCTATCGGAAAGAATATTTAGTTGTGAATGCAATATCGTAATTGATGTTCATACTTCACTTACAGTTAGTGCAGAACATGCGAAACAACTGATTTTTTTCATGAACAAAAGAGCTCGTTCCTAAATAGCAATGTCATGAACTTCAATGCATCATACATTTCTAGTTGAATACTCAGTGCTAATAGGCATATTTCTAAACAAGACAGTTATTGTTCATTTTTCTCTGTATGTGTGTTTGTGTTCTTCTAAGTTAATCCGTTGGCTTTACAAATTTAACACTTGGACTCTATTTTAATATCCAATTTTTGAAAAAGCACGCGATCAATCGAGATCTCTTTCATGTTATAATTAAATTGATAATCTTTTTGTATTAAAAAGCTTTACGCAAAGACGTGACATCTCCCACATGAACTTACGAGGTTTCTTGTTATTGGTTTTGTGCAAACCCATATCTAAAAGTGTTCATGTTTTTATTAAATTTAGGCTAAACCCTACGTCTTATACCATTATTCAGTTCTGCTTATAAAATCAATTTAGAAAGGTTCTTAGTCATTCCTAAATACAGTGCACGTAATAATGCATATTCTAATACTTAAGCAAATCCAAAGAAATAGGGAAGTGTTAATACTACCTAAACATAATATTATCAACTTTATATCGTGTCGTGCCTTCAAAGCTGGGATGTAGTGAATTAGTGACACGATACAAGCCGCTTCTGTCTACTATCCAAAGTAGACAGGAATACAATTATAATCATATCTCCACCAACCTACGATGTAGGATTTTATGTTTAACATGTGAAGGTTATAAATTAATTACTATGTGAGCAATTAACTTTAATTAGACATTTATTATCTTTACTTTAGTAGAGTTAGGTGTATTATGTTGTGATGTTCTGTTAAGTGAAATTGCTTGATCACGTTAATAAAACTGATGGCGATTCAGTCAATTGAGAATAACCAGAGATGTATTACTACATACCTTCGATGTATACTGGAGTCGAACCCCTGGACACGGAGTTCGAAGTCGATGTCCAACACAGTGGATGGGTTTCCACTGGAACTCGATGTGGCTCTGCTACAGAGACAAGAACTGATCCTAAGAACTGATCTCCTAACGGATCCTCTGGGACTGATCCTGATTCAGTCCGACATAACCTTTTTATGTCAATTTTCATTATGACGAATTTGTTGCTTCTCTCTTACCAAATTTCGTAGTTCATACATCTCTGTGCTGAAACCGCAGTTTCTGCATTTTCTCTCATTGACCAAAACTCCAGACAGTTTACGTCTGCGATTTTCACAATTTTACCTAATTTTGAGAATGTGTTCTTGTGAACACAAATTTATACAGAGTTTACATTTTTCTTCTTGCTTCAGTATTTGTTTATACTCTTGAGACACTTGCAGACTCGTGTCTGTTACTTAATGAAAACAACAATCATAAGCACTATGTAATCTGGTATGATAATCTGTCTGTCTGCAACATAATTAATTTCTTACTACAAGTTACTTTATAAACAATACTTTAATTTTCCTCTTTTTAGCCAATTAATAAAAGTAAATGAATTTTGATATTGAATTCTATTACGGAATTTTGGCGTACCGTGACAATATGTAGGTCTGTGTAGGGAAATGACAGAATGGAGGCTTTTGTTTGTTTTAGTGGGCTGAGTTATGTGGCTCAACTTACGTCTAGTAACCACATACAAATAAACGGAAAATTACTACTATGCACAAAAAACGAGTAAATTCTTGTTTCCCTGTCTGTTTAGATTTAAGCAAATTTTAGCACAGGCATTTGATTTTTCACTCGCAATGGCAATACAGCACAAACATTAGTTGTAGTGAGGATATCAAGTTGACTCGGTTAAGGAATGCAGCCATGTTAATGATGAGAAATATTTTGGAGGGCATAGCTCCCCGGCTCTGCACTGGTTTTGGCTTTATCTTCGAAAAGAACATCATTTCTGCCCAATACAATTTTTGCACAAAGTTTGGTTTGATTCGGTGAAGAAGTGTAGCCGATAATATAAGTTAAATACACAATATTTAGGTGGATTAAGTAGACGTAGAAACATCCCTACCCCACCGCCGCCGATTTGGACAATCTTCGAAAGGAACCAAATTTTTAACCCATACTAACCCTTTGTAAATTTGGCTTCATTCTGTTAAGAAATCAAGTCAAAAGAGAAAATTAAATATTAACATGGAATGTTGGGAAGCATAGTTTCCAAGCCCTATATTAATTTGACTCATGAAACGGGCCGTTTCTCTGCCTCATACGAGTATCGTGCAGTTTGTTTTCATTCGGTTAAGAAATGCAAATGCAGCTACTATTGCGAGCCAAAAAGCGTTATATACAGTGGTGTCGAAGGTATTTTTCAGCTGGGCGGGCAAACTGCTGTCTTGAAAATAGACACGGGAATGTAACATAGGCAAGATAATACGAATATGTGTTTGTAATATAACAATAATTTGATTTGATTTGTTAATAATAATAATAATAATAATAATAAATGAAGCTGTAAACAGTTTCGTGAGAGTGAAATTTCCATCTATTAGAGGCAGCTTAGTTTACATCTTTAGATTAATTAATCCCGTGTCAGTTTTGTGCTGGATTTTGGTCTGGTGCAGAAATTCTACACCACTGAAATCAGAATTAAAAACATATAAAATTGTAAAATTTTTACTGCTCACAATGACTGTTTGTAAGTACAAATTTTACCATTTTATATACTGCTACATATTTTTAACTGTATTTGGCATTGTCACACGGACACTATTAAAGAGAGGAAATTAAAATTATATTTTCAAAAATCCAGTTCTGTGTTTCAGTACACTGTAATAATAGAAATTGCTATTTAGAAGTACAAACTTTGTAGCACTTTGTAGTAGAAAGTTACTTGTATTATCTGTCAAAAAAGTAAATGTACACCTATTTTTCGAGTCTGGCATTCCTGCGCTCCATCCGTGGAGAGTATGAGAATTAAATCAATCAAATGTTTACTGAGGGGCAAAAAGAAAAGTTTAATCTGAATAAGACATTGCAGAGGCGCACAAGCTGTGAATACGAATAGTGCATACTGTAAATAAAGGACGACACCGAAAGAGAAAGTCACAAACAGCTGTTAAACTTGGAAAAAAGAGTAAAAATTGTCGAAGTGGGAACATAAAACACAAATAACCCAAATACGCCGACAACTAAACTTTCACTACGCCATAATCTTGGTGTAGTGGTTAAGGAGCTGACTTACAAGTGCAAAGGTCGCCAGTTCGAATCTTCGGTGAGGACGTTTCTAAAAAAATTTGTTAATACATACAGCTTATGAGAGATGGTAAAAGAGGTGGTATTTAGTCTTTCGTAGCAATTATTATTGGTAATTGCTTTTATTCTTGTTTTAATTTTGAAAGAGAAGAATATCCGAACAAATGCCACCAAAATTCCTCATATTTTGAATGTAAACGCCATTTGCAATTAGTAAAGAATAAAAATTGAACGTCCCGATGTAGCTGCAAAAAGTAAAAAGAAAAACATGGAAGTGGAGTGTTCGAATCCATACTCATGGTTATTAAAAATACAATTTCTACATGCCTTACACCTCCCGACCACGTTTCTACCTTAGCAAGTAAGAGGTTTGTGTTTAGGTTAGGTTGGTCAATACGTTTTGCAAAGGGGCCCGGTTTAGCTCTCACGCACCACAGGTGCAAGAAGGGAGAAGGGAGCAAAACACTTTTTCTCTCTCCCTCTGTGTCTATTTATCTATCTATCTGTATATATATTACGCTATTTGTGAATGCCATAACCACCCTAATTTTCAGCGGATTGAGACAAAACTTGGCACAAACATTAATTGTTGAAATATCTTGAGTTCGTTAACCAGAATAATCAGATGAAAATGTTCAAAATGGCGGCCCTTCAAACTCTTAAAAACTTCCAAGGGAACCAAATTTCGCCCATAAATAGGTATTCAGAAAGTTTGAATAACTTTTCCTCTTTTACTGAAATATCTGTGTGCAGGGACATTGAAATATTGGACCCGATTAATCGCATAAAGAAGGTTCACGCCCTTTCGCTACGGTCATGCTTTTTTTTTGGCGGAGGGGGTTATTTTGGTATCGGAACAAGATGATTGTTAGTGATGATATGAAACTACACATTGAAAGTGAAGTAACTTGTGAAACGTGTTATTTGAAAGAATAATATAATAAATATGCTTTCCCACATTTAACACAGAGAACTGTAAATCATGTATTTCGAGTTCGGGAGCGTGAATGGCAAGGAGTGTTATTTGATTCGCTTTTTAGTAACACATTGCATTGCAAATAAAGGTAGGCAACATTAGTGGTAAGTAAAATAATAATAATAATAATAATAATATGTGTTGTTTGTGGCAAGGCAATAGCTTCCTCAATTTTTCTTTAAACGTAAAAATTGTAACGCCATATCTCCCTTATAAACAAAATGTTAGCAATTTATATCGAGAGAAGGGGAAATTGTTGAGTGATGGGAGCAACGTTGGACAGTATGCACTCATAGTACTCAGAAAAATAAGCGATTTCAATGCAAAATGAACGAAGAGTCATTGTCATTGGTAGTCATGGGGCCACGGCAGAGTCCTCTTAAGGCAAAATATCGATAATTTATATCGAGAGAGCAGGAGGTGATAGTGAGATGGGAAACACTTTGGACACCGTGGGTTCAAAGGCGCATCGAAAAAAAAATTAGGGGGTGAGGACGCCATCCAGCCTTACTTATTTCCACATAATAATATAAAATTATATTGTCGAAATACACACATGAGTTAGCTAGTAATATTTCATATTATTATTATTATTATTATTATTATTATCGAGAGCGTCTTTTCATTACGTGTGCATGTTTGACATGAAGCCAAAGAGAAGATCCATCGTTCGTAGAAAGAATAAGAATAGTCAGTTACTTTAACTGTGAACGACAGAGAAAACTACGAAAAGAGTGATTACCTGTAGCGAAAAGAAAGAATACTTTCTCTCAAATAGAAAAAAATCAAGCCGAGATAGATTCGAACTCGCATGGACGGCGCGAAAAGTCAGTGCTTCGTTCACTTTTTTTTAACTGACTCACCGAATGTGGTTCAGTAACTTACTTATTGCTAATTTTACTTGCTTCACTCGTTTAACTTGATTTTTCTAATAACTTATAACGACAGGGACACGAACACAGAAACATAAGGAACAGTTAAAAATCATAGATGCTCTCCCGTCGGGAATCGAACCTGGGACACCATACACCAAAGGCGCACGTGCTAGCCACTAGACCAGCGGAGAGGGCACTGCTCACTCTCTGTGTCGTTAGGGATTACGACCACTGTATTGCCAGCTATCACTTCTGTGGGTTGTATACTATGATCACATGTTTCTTCTTTGCTGGAAGAGTTAATCCTACATTCTATGTAATACATGAGGTATTTAGACCTACATGCTCTTCATATAATGTAATAAAAGGGTCATGCTGGGAATAAGAAAAAGAACATTCCTTGGACAAAACGGAAACTATTGGCATCAGAAATATTTATCTAGGAGGCATGCGCAATAATATATTTCAGAATAGTTACTGTTTAGTAAACGAAGAAAGGTGTATAAAAAAGCAAATATGTCGCGTCAACGAGATCGACCAGCGTTGACAGAGGCGGAAGCAGATGTGTAGTAATACAACAACTTGGTTACATTGATAATTGGTTCTTTATTCTGTAGTAGATCGTATCACAATTTCACGGGACAGCAGAGAAAGACTTACTAACGCTGTCATATAGTAAGCTTTAGTAACACGATCATATAGACACAAATAGATGTAACTGTGAGTACTACAACTTATTTAACGAAAGCCGTTTAGATATTCAGTGGTTTGCAGGGTTGTATAGGACACAAAAGTTAAGACAAAATACAATTCTTCATACCTCAGCTTCCAGTAGCTAGATACATGCAATTTCTGGTTAGATACTGAAACTGCTGTCGGATTTTAATGCATGACGTATTGCAGGATACAAAATGCTTTGCATTGTTTGTTTATAGACAGCTACTAGCTTAGTGTTCTGAAAGGTTGTGTATAAACTAGGGATAGCCAATTCCGGAATTATTACTCTTCGGACTCCCGAAAGTAAAACGAGACAAATTCCGGGATTCGAAAAATTCCGATTTTGGAATAATTCCGGAATTCGAAAAAATCCGGAATTTAGAAATTTCTGATTTCGTTAACATTCCGGAATTCGAAAAAAAAATCCGATTTTTTTCGAAATCCGTAGTTTTTCTCAATTCCGGAATTTTCTAAATTCCGGATTGTCTCCGAGTTCCGGAATTCTTCTGAATTCCGGGCTTTAACTGAATTCCATAATTTTCCGAAATCCGGAAAGTGAAAGTTCCGCTTCCAAAAAATGAATTTATTTTGGTTAATATGAATCGTGGCGGAAATAAGTCTTTGATCAGGTAATGGCGACTGCTTTGCAAGAAATGGGGTGTATGAGAGTCCATCTGTCATATTTGTAGTTTCGTGTGGAGAAAAAACAAACTTGTAAATCAACTGTTTAAGAACAACTCAGTTATTAATGTAAACTTTTCCGGCTTCATAAAAGAAATACGAAAGACATTTTGAATCAAAGAAATATAACATACATGTTTGCAAGCGGAGACAAAGAAACCTAACGTAACCAGATTGAAAACGAATCTTTTACCGCGTAGCGATCGCGGTTCAGTGGTCAAGGTACTTGTGCGAATGCACATTGTAATTTTTTTACTTTAGGATTTATGATGGCGATTGATCGGCGATAACATACGTTCTATTATATTCAGATATTTGAATACTCGGAAGTGTCAATACTTGAACTATCAAATCTTCAGGAATAATAATAGTAATAATAATTATTATTATCTCGTAGATGATTAAAAGCTAGGAGCTAATTATCGCTCAGGTCATACCATTACAAACAGAAACGTGACATTTGGAAATCATATTTCGGTTTGGCTTATTGTTGCTCACGAGAAGAGGAGTTTCTCATCTCGTTTCTAAAACAAATAAAATAACATGAGAATTAACATTTTACATTTGAAACGGGTCAAGGCTAACTCAAAATTTACGTCTCTCTTTGGAGATGAGAATCGAGACCAGACGAAAAGAATGGCAAACATTTCCCGTCTTGTCTCGATTTTCGAAATAGTGTATGTCTATTCTTTAAGTAACAATTGCTCTGTAGACTGAATCTCATAGGCTATTTTGTTACATTATATTTCAGAGCTCATTGAATTATACTCTGTGTAGGTATATTGTAGCAAAGCTTTTATATTTACCTCTGCATATCCTAAAAATAGTTTATTATATGCCTTACTGTTGCGTGATATTCAGTTATATTTATTACAGTTATTTTCCTTAAAACATACAGTAGAATACTTTCTACATGAAACTTCAATGGAACGTTGTAGTTTAAAATGTTGGTAGTTGCAGAGGTGTCTTGAAGGTGCGGAACCCTTTCCCCGAAATCTCTACTTTTAAGTAAGTTTTGCCAAATTTCAACGGCAAGTTTAAAACTTTTATTATTATTATTATTATTATTATTATTATATCAACACCGTGAATAATCTTTAAAAGATATACGGTTTGTATCTGAATAGTAAAAGCTAATTGACTGTCGATCTCGGTCGTCGAGAAGTCTTCAGAAGGGAAGGGCATCGGTCACGTTCTGGGTTTGAGTTCCGAAGGGGCAAGTATTCGAGCTCGAGCCAAAAATTGTTAAAAGTTATAGGCTTCACCCAAACATGTTCAAAACAGCTGGGACCGGGTTTAGGGCTTTCAACGGCTCGGCTTACAGCTCATTCACCATCGAACCGAACCGAGAAGTGAGCCAACAGCTCACCCAACCAAGCCGAGTTGAGCCATCGGCATAGTTGAGCTGAATCGAAACGTGCCGATGGACTAGTTTCAATTTAGCTGGCTTGAACCGGTTCACATGCGCTGAGTAGGGGACCCATCCCAACCGAGAAAGCTCGTGCCATGGGCTCAATTGAGCTGAGTCCATGGCTCGTTCCAACTGAGCCGGCTCGGATCATCGGCTCATCCCAACCGAGCCGACTCGAGCTGTTCGCTCAGTTGATACGAACCGAGCCGGTTGATATCACTACCCGAGTTGGTCTTCTGCTTGGTGTCAAGAATTCGACAGTGCAGGTCTCAGCCTTGATTTTAAGAACTACAGTATATATTGGTGATTACGACATTTGAGGCTGTCTCGTAATAATAAAAAAACTCTTGTCTTCTTGTTATCTAGACGAGACACACTAAAATTGCCCCACGAGATGCACTAAAATTACGAGACGAGACCCATTCCTGCCGTGAGCAACACTAAAAGTATTCCACATTACTGCTTACATTTCTCATGGCTTTCGCTTTAACGTCTAATCAGGCCATTATTTCAAAACGAACTGAACGAGCGAGCGAGCCGTTATCAAACTCGACTCAACTCGAAACTCGCCCTCGAAAACAGCTTGACCTTGATCGCTACGCGGTAAACGATTCGTCTTTAGTCTGGTTACGTTAGGGTTCTTTGTCTCCGCTTGCAAACTTGTATGTTATATTTCTTCGATTCAAAATGTCTTTCTTATTTCTTTCCTGATGTCGGCAAAGTTTACATTAATAACTTGAGTTTTTTTAAACCGTTGGTTCACAAGTTCGTTTTTCCTCCACAGGAAACTACAAATATGACAGATTGATTGATTGATTTTTAGTTTAGCGTCCCGTTCAGCAGCGAGGCTATATGAGACGTGGACCTACTGATTAACGTGGAATCCGAACCACATGAGCTCCCGCCGGGAATCGAACCCGGGTCTCCCACGCCAAAGATATGACAGATTGAGTTCTCATACTCTTTATTTCTTTCAAAGCAGTCGCCTTTACCTGGTCAAAGACTTATTTCCGCCACGATTCATATTAACCAAAATAAATTCATTTTTTGAAAGCGGAACTTTCACTTTCCGGATTTCGGAAAATTATGGAATTCAGTTAAACTCCCTGATTCAAAAGAATTCCGGAACTCGGGGAGAAAAACTACGGATTTCGAAAAAAACCGAATTTCGGAATGTTAACGAAATCAGAAATTTCTAAACTCCGGATTTTTCTGCGTTCCGGAATTATTTCAAAAGCGAAATTTTCCGAATTCCGGAATTTGTCCGGTTTTACCTTCGGGAGTCCGGAAAGTAATAATTTCGGAATTGGCTATCTCTATACACAACCTTTCAGAACACTAAGCTAGTAGCTGTCTACAAACAAACAAGTAATGCAAAGCATTTTGTATCGTGCAATACGCCATGTATTAAAATCCGACAGCAGTTTCAGTATCTAACCAGAAATTGCATATATCTATTTACTGGAAGCTGAGGTATGAAGAATTGTATTGTGTCTTAATTTGTTGTGTCTTATACAATTCTGCAAACCACTGAATATCTAAACGGCTTTCGTTAAATCCAAGTTGTAGTATTCAGTTACATCAATTTCTGTCTGTATGATCGTGTTACTAAAGCTTACTATATGACAGCGTTAGTAAGTCTTTCTCTGCTGTCCCGTAAAGTTGTGATACGATCTACTACAGAATAAAGAACCAATTATCAACTTAACCAAGTTGTTTTATTACTACACATCTGCTTCCGCCTCTGTCAACGCTGGTCGATCTCGTTGACGAGGCATATTTGCTTTTTATACCCCTTTCTTCGTTTACTAAACTAAACAGTAACTATTCTAAAATATACTACTGTGCATGCCTCCTAGATAAATATTTCTGATGCCAATAGTTTCCGTTTTGTCCAAGGAATGTTCTTTTTCTTATTCCCAGCATGACCCTTTTATTACATTATATGAAGAGCATGTAGGTCTAAATACCTCATGTATTACATAGAATGTAGGATTAACTCTTCCAGCAAAGAAGAAACATGTGATCATAGTATACAACCCACAGAAGTGATAGCTGGCAATACAGTGGTCGTAATCCCTAACGGCACAGGGAGTAAGCGGTGCCCTCCCCGCTGGTCTAGTGGCTAGCACGTGCGCCTTTGGTGTATGGTGTCCCAGGTTCGATTCCCGACGGGAGAGCATCTATGATTTTTAATTGTCCTCGATGTTTCTGTGTTCGTGTCCCTGTCGTTATAAGTTATTAGAAAAATCAAGTTAAACGAGTGAAGCAAGTAAAATTAGCAATAAGTAAGTTAATAAAACACGTTCGGTGAGTCAGTTAAAAAAAAGTGGACAATGAACTGTCTGTTCGCGCCGTCCATGCGAGTTCGAATCTATTTCGGCTTGATTTTTTATCCATTTGAGAGAAAGTGTTCTTTCTTTTCGCTACAGGTAATCACTCTTTTCGTATTTTTCGCCGTCGTTCACAGTTAAAGTAACTGGTTATTCTTATTCTTTCTACGGATGATGGATCTTCTCTTTGGCTTCATGTCAAACATGCACACGTAATGAAAAGACGCTGTCGATAATAATAATAATATGAAATATTACTAGCTAACTCATGTGTGTATTTCGACAATATAATTTTATATTATTATGTGGAAATAAGTAAGGCTGGATGGCGCCCCCACCCCCTAATTTTTTTCGATGCGCCTTATGGGTCCACGGTGTCCAACGTTGGTCCCATCTCACTATCACCTCCTGTTCTCTCGATATAAGTTATCGACATTTTGCCTAAAGATGGCTCTGCCGTGGCTCCATGACTACCCATGACAATGATTCTTCGTTCATTTTGCATTGAAATCGCTTATTTTTCTGAGTACTATGAGTGCATACTGTCCAACGTTGCTCCCATCACTCAACAATTTCCCCTTCTCTCGATATAAATTGCTAATATTTTGTTTGTAAGGGGGATATGGCGTTACAATTTTTACGTTTGAAGAAAAATTGAGGAAGCTATTGCCTTGCCACAAACAACACATATTATTATTATTATTATTTTACTTACCACTAATGTTGCCTACCTTTATTTGCAATGCAATGTGTTACTAAAAAGCGAATCAAATAACACTCCTTGCCATTCACGCTCCCGAACTCGAAATACATGATTTACAGTTCTCTGTGTTAAATGTGGGAAAGCACATTTATTATATTATTCTTTCAAAAAACACGTTTCAGAAGTTACTTCACTTTCAATGTGTAATTTCATATCATCACTAACAATAATCTTGTTCCGATACCAAAATAACCCCCTCCGCCAAAAAAAAAGCATGACCGTAACGAAAGGGCGTGAACCTTCTTTATGCGATTAATCGGGTCCAATATTTCAATAAGTCTCTGCACACAAATATTTCAGTAAAAGAGGAAAAGTTATTCAAACTCTGAATACCTATTTATGGGCAAAATTTGGTTCTCTTGGAAGTTTTTAAGAGTTTGAAGGGCCGCCATTTTGAACATTTTCATCTGATTATTCTGGTTAACGAACTCAAGATATTTCAACAATTAATGTTTGTGCCAAGTTTCGTCTCACTCCGCTGAATATTAGGGTGGTTATGGCATTCACAAATAGCGTAATATATATACAGATAGATAGATAAATAGACACACAGAGGGAGAGAGAAAAAGTGTTTTGCTCCCTTCTCCCTTCTTGCACCTGTGGTGCGTGAGAACTAAACCGGGCTCCTTTGCAAAACGTATTGACCAGCCTAACTTAAACACAAACCTCTTACTTGCTAACGTAGAAACGTGGTCGGGAGGTGTAAGGCATGTAGAAATTGTATTTTTAATAACCATGAGTATGGATTCGAACACTCCACTTCCATGTTTTTCTTTTTACTTTTTGCAGCTACATCGGAACGTTCAATTTTTATTCTTTACTAATTGCAAATGGCGTTTACATTCAAAATATGAGGAATTTTTGTGGCATTTTTCGGATATTCTTCTCTTTCAAAATTAAAACAAGAATAAAAGCAATTACCAATAATAATTGCTACGAAAGACTAAATACCACCTCTTTTACCATCTCTCATGAGCTGTATGTATTAACAAATTTTTTTAGAAACGTCCTCACCGAAGATTCGAACTGGCGACCTTTGCACTTGTAAGTCAGCTCCTTAACCACTACACCAAGATTATGGCGTAGTGAAAGTTTAGTTGTCGGCGTATTTGGGTTATTCGTGTTTTATGTTCCCACTTCGACAATTTTTACTCTTTTTTCCAAGTTTAACAGCTGTTTGTGACTTTCTCTTTCGGTGTCGTCCTTTATTTACAGTATGCACTATTCGTATTCACAGCTTGTGCGCCTCTGCAATGTCTTATTCAGATTAAACTTTTCTTTTTGCCCCTCAGTAAACATTTGATTGATTTAATTCTCATACTCTCCACGGATGGAGCGCAGGAATGCCAGACTCGAAAAATAGGTGTACATTTACTTTCCTGACAGATAATACATTATAAAACAGGCTACATAATTAAGTAAAAAATAAGAAAATATATTTTTTTTACCTACTTGACTTAGTACCAGAAAAAGAAAAATGGAATTTTCACTAATGATTTCATAAAATTTGTATAGAAAATTCAATTACACTAATTATCCAGAGTTATTTTTTTACTACACTTACTTCAGTATATCCAGTTTGTTATTACAATCACCTCTCCTCCTAATCTCATTATATTCACTTCACTTCACACTAATAAAGTACGACATAATTAATAAGAAATAATTCAAGTTTATATTGAATTTTAAGTACTATTTTGTAATTTAATTAATTGGTTATAATTCGCATAATATTTTCACTTACGTAATTCTACATTCATTTTTTTTTCAAAATTGGCCAATAGTATATTTTCTTTTGCTTATCTTTGATATGAATTATCTTGCAATAGTGTTTAAGTCTGGTCGCTACACATATGCAACAAGAGCAGATGAGACAATCTTTCCTGCGTCATGGACGTCCGCAAATAAGTCCTTAGACGACGTAAATAGCTGAATGATCTTTCGCAAATGCTCAAGAAGCTAGCATAGTGAGAACGAAAGTCTCTAGACGAATAACTTGGTCGAGAAGGCTGCGAGAAATTGAGGTTTCAGCACTAATAATTTTTAATATTCTGATGATCGTCAGCGACTCAGTCGTCATCAAGGTAGGTTGAAGCAGCCTGAGCTGACCTTATAATCTATCCAGGTTAAAATCCGACGAGTGAACTTCCAATTCCTGCTTCAAATATTCTCTTGAGAGAGGCCCACCAGCACATATAGCTCCTTCAGAAAGTATCTTCTAGAGTTTTATGAGTTGTTTGAGGCCTGGCTAGTTGAAACGACGCTGCACTTCATTCAACAAATAGTCAATGATTTTTAAGTACAATTTTGGAAGATCTGATACAAGTTCTAGGGTAGCTGCTATAACAAGGATTATCAGTCTCCTCCAACCTAATTGGTGTTCTCTTTTGATCTTGATGAAGTGGGCAATTTTAAATGTAGTCTGTCTGTATTTTCCTTTGCTTCCTTATAGATGTTTTCAAATGCACTGTCAGTTTGTAGGTTTCTCAGAGTGTCCTCTAGATAGAATCGCTGCCGCTCTTTTAGTTCTAGAAGCAGAAGCTTCAGAATTTTGAAGCACTTTCGCCAGTTGTCCTCAAGGTACAAAAACACGTATACTATCAGAAAAAATATCATTCCGATTTTGTTCATTCTTCTCAAATACCCTTTTATAATTACTTTTTGAACATCATTTGGACCACTTGTATTACTGATGATTCTTTTCCAACGTGATTTGAATTCGTTTGTAGTAGATTGAAATCTGATCAGAGATTTTCGCCTAACACACCAGCGAGTAGGACAAAGAGGCAGCAAATATTTAGCATTACTTTCGTTGATAGTTTTACAGGGTTCAAGAACAATATCGGCTGCATGATTATTGCAATGAATGTATACAGCTTTTGGATGTTGAGTCGAAGTTATCTTCTGCACACCATTCACTTGTCCTGACATAATAGATGCACCATCATGACACTGTTGGTTTATATTTTCTGTATTCAGGTTAGGTTTCGTTAGAATATCTTTGATCGTGAATTCTGTTTCCGATTTTTTGCCATGTGGGGTGATCATTTCCATAAAAAAATTGTTGGGTTTGATGAATCAGAGTCAATACAGCTCACACAGAGACAACTGTTCTTTTAAATATCGGCTATGATTGCATAAAATGGAGCCTTTAACTTCTGCTACCAAGTCTCTCTACATTGCATGTCCCATAATGTTTAAAATTTCATTCTTTTAATCGCCACTAAGCCAGTTATCCTGTCGATTAATCCATTGGCTGAGAACAGGCACATCCATTTTTCTTTTATCCAGGAGTGACATCAAATTACCGGTACTATGCAGATGTCCACTGATTGCTTGACCACTGCGAGCTAAATATCTAACACTACTAGTCATTATACACAGTGACTGTCTTCCTTTTCTTGTTTACAAACTTGGTCTGAAAGGAGAGCTGAAACATGTGCTCTATTTCTGCACTCATATCTTAATTCTTTCACTACCACTGGGACATTTGTGTCCCTCGACACATTCTCAGAGGACCCCTGGTAATTTACCACATTTTATTGCTATAAATCGATGTTCCACTGGTAAAGAGAAGCCTGGTAATGGTTCACAGAATTCTTATTAACATTATCAAATAGACAGTAGTGGAAGTGAACGTAAACAATGAAAGTGAGGAACAATGTGCTAGTGATAAAGCAGTGGTTGCATGTACTGTAATTTGGAAAAGGATGCCGAAATGTAAAATATTTGTAATCATAAATACGATCCAATTGTTTTTCTGACAATATACGTTTCATAATTGAAAATACAAGATGATCATTCATGTCAATACCACTGGGGCATATAGGTCCCACGTAAAAATATCAGAGGGATACATAATGTCCCATCCTTCCCACGTCGGAAAACGAAACGGTGGAAAATGTTTTTTTTAAATATATATTTATACGTTTGAAAACAACTTAAAATAGCCATATATTAATGTTTCTCACTCCGAAAAAGTGGTAGTTAAACGATTAAACGAACGGAACGACAATAGAGTTCGTATTTTTAATATGCTCTGAATTGTTAATCCTACCTTATACATTTTTCCTCCTCACTATAAAACGTACTGCACTCTGCATATTGTTTGTAAGAATATTAATTTAAGTTTATGGGAAATGTATTTAGACCCTAAATGTCCTGTTACTCATTTAAACTGTTACATTTTTCTATATGTTTAAAATCTCTCTCGACGACTCGTTTCATATTGCAGACTTACGATTACATCAGCAACAATTTTGAAAGAGTTCACAGTGTTTCGAGAATGTACACCAATGGAAATAAAGAGAATTTTCAATTCTTTTTCCTAATTCTTTCTGTCTAACATGGAAGCAGAAAATGCGCCCGGCCCCTTGTTTCAAAGAAAAGATGAATCTGGAATAGAGAATTTTTTTCACATTACTTTAAAAGGCAAAATTTAGTTCATATAATGAGTGTTGTGTGATGTTTTTACAGTTTGAAATTGAGGGGGCAAAACGAGTATCTTGCCCACTTTGAAAATTTCAGGAGGGGCAACTTCCCCCTTGACCCCCCGGTTCCGGCGCCCCTGGTTATATATATATATAAAGCAAAACCCGCCGCAATTTTTTCGAGGAAGTGTGAAACACCAATATCGAATATCGAAGATGTCGGATATCAACGATATCGGATATCGAATATCGACGTCGATATTTTTGCGATATCGATATAAGATATCAATATCGACGATATCGATATATCGACATATCGCACAGCCCTATTTGAGAGGAGCAGAAATTATGCAAAGTTCAACTTTACTTAGTTGATGCGATGGAGTTGGCATCAGCATTAGATATGACCCACGGATAGGTAATGCAGTGCAAACTCAAAGTAGAAAGAAGAGACGATTTCAGTACGAGCCAGAGAATGAAGCTACTGAAGATCCACATAACAAAATAAAGATCGATTTTTATCACAAATTTCTAGATGTGACTGTGTTAGCTCTAAGAGAAAGGTTTGAGCAACTTAAACATCACTGCGAGTATTTCGATTTCCTTTACGATATAAGTAATCTGAACGATATGCCACCTGCACTTTTGTCTGAAAAGTGCCTGAATTTTAATACGCAAAGAATCGAAAGATATTAACCCCCGTCATTTGAAAGACGAACTGAAACTATTAACCGGTATAATTAAGCCTAAAAGTTCACCAAAAGAGACTAAAATTAATTAACGAATATGACTGCTCCCTATGTCGGTGTTGCAGTTATGATTTTGTTTACCTTACCAGTAACCGTGGCAAGTTGAGAAAGAAATTTTTCGAAAATTATTCTAAGCATATTAAAAACTATCTACGTTCTTCCATATCTCAAACACGTTTAAGTGTCTATCAATGGAACATTAATTGGCTGAAACATTGGACTACGCGAATGTGATAAAGGAATTTGCTCATACCAAAGTAAAAAAAGTTTTCTCAATTAAAGTATGTTAAATTTGTGCATTTCTATTGTGTTTTAGTACATAATAAGTCTTAAGCTAATTATTTACTTTTGCCGTAATACTGTATGATCTTTCTGCTCCATGCTATATTGGAAACATCTTTTGATATAAGCTTAAAAATTAAAATTCTTAGTCGGACTAAAGCATATATTTAAAAAATTCTGTATGCCCTGCTGTATATCACGTACAGCGAAATCGAGCATACTGAATATTGTGACATGTATCGAGTCGTTTAAATATCACGTAAGCATTCGAGAGAGGTAGTTCAATTTTTTTGTGTTTAATTTTCCTTTTCATATATGTTTTTAAATATGGTATCTTACTTTTCTTAATACCTGAACGTCTTCTGTCAAAATAAGGTTTGCGGATTAAAGGGGCGGCATTTGAAAGTACCGCTCAGGGCAGCAAAACTGCTAGCGCCGGCCCTGCTTATTGCGTACCATCTTATTTTAGGATAGCACAGTTTCATTCATGAAATATATTAACAATGCATTTTTACTCCCTTACAAAGTGTTTCTGGAGGGTGTAAAATATATTATGCATCTGTAGCCAACCTACACGAGGTTTGTGTTCATTGTGAGCCTGTAGCACAAAAAATCTCAATTCCTACCATACCCCTTACACTTTTATGCACGGAATGCTGAATAAAGTGAGATTTCAGTTTTCTTACATGTGTCAGAAATTCTCCGGAAGTCGAAATATTTTCCTTCCCATGCGCTCACCGATTTCACCCGTGGGATTACAAATTTTATTTCTATATATTCTAAATCTGCAATTTGCCAACCTACTCCACGTCTACGGGCTTAATACTAATAAATAAAGCGATGAGTAACACATGGGTTACATACTCTTACATTTTGCAGTACACGAGCGCGAGATGGCACGTAGATACCATACGTCATTTATTTACGAATGTAAAGTTTAGTACCTGGGCAAGAGTATGTGTGAATACAAAATTGTCAGTTGTTTAAAGACGAAGCTCCGTACACGGGTGCAATAAGGCGCGTGAATACAATTTCTTTAAAGATAAGGTTCCACACATGGGGATAATACGTAACATGAAGACTTAGTATGTAACTAAGAAAACAAATGTAAATATGTCTGTATGCTTCAACGAAACAATTTTTTAAATACATGAATATTTTTTTACAATTTGTGTGAGCCTAATTCTTTGTGAGATGGCATTCACTATTTCCCCCAAATCCATTGACAGCTCCGGAATCGGCACTGAGACTTTTAGTTCACGGCTCAGTGGTCTTCGCATGTTTATGGCTTTGCCTTTAACTGATATCTTCAGTTCTTTTATACGACATATCTTATTTTTAACCTGGTAACTTCTTTAAGTAGCTCCTTTTATTATTGGTGGAAGTTATTTTGAGTATTCGACCCCTTCTTTTTTTATGGAATTTTAATGTAAGTGCACGGAACACAAATAGATTACAATTTTTATGTTTTGCACGTAAATAGAAATATTTAGTCTTGTTCTTTACACTTTCTTCAATAGGATTTGAAAACATCGTAGTATTATGTTAACGATTGGAACAAGCAACCGAATTTTTACCACCAATACCTCTATAGTGTGAATTTAATGATAAACAAAGAAGGAAAAGTGCATAACTGGACCGGGACTCGAACCTGAGATATTTGGTTTGCTGTGCCAATGCTTTAACAACTACGCTAATTATTCCTTCAGCAGTCAAAGTGTATGGTTGTTCAGGGAGCG
Source organism: Thermobia domestica (assembly GCF_964235325.1). Classification (NCBI taxonomy): domain Eukaryota; kingdom Metazoa; phylum Arthropoda; class Insecta; order Zygentoma; family Lepismatidae; genus Thermobia; species Thermobia domestica. The sequence goes on along the minus strand of NC_137454.1, from coordinate 311,035,043 downwards.
GAATCGGTAGCATCAGAGTGGTTAAGGCATCGGCTTGATACGCCGAAGACCCTTGATTCAATTTGATTTCATTATTTGAATTTTAGTTAGAGTCCCTTTAGCATCGATCCTATATTGGACGTGGACTACAGCTTAACGTGGAATCAGATCCACATGAGCTAACGCCGGAAATCGAAGTCGGGTCTCCCACACCAAAGAATACCTGACTCAAATTTCGGTGCAGTGATGTTTCTGTAATTCTGTACTAGTTTTAATTCCGTAGTGTATGAGGTAGGAGATTGAAAAAGCAAGAAAAACTCGTTAATATACTTTTATTTGCCTGTAAAATATAAAAATGGTAATAGGTATATTCTTTTTAGTGTTAAATGTAGTTATAGTGAGTTTAAAAAAAGATTTTTTTAACTTTAGGGTAGGTCCTCAAAAACAAGGTGCATTATCTAAAGAAGTTACAAGATTGAAAATAAAATACGTTCCTTAAAATGTATAGAAGTTCAAGCTTTAACCGTGAAAAAATGTTTGCTTAACATGTTATTAAGGACCTTGATATTGGAAACTTGACTCCGCAATATTGTATGGTATTTTCTTCAGGAATGCAAAGAGGATTCTACTAATTTTATAAGTTCAGTTGAATTATTTCTTGATTATTTTTACGTCCCACGATTATACCCTCTAAGCTACATCAGATAAGTATTCCACCACAAATTCGTATAGCCTTGGAACGAACTACGAAATCCTAGTGCCGGAAGTGGATGTCTACCATTGCGCCAGTCATGATTATTTAATTTTTTCTTCCTTAAGCCCAAGAGGTAGAAATCCATTGGTATAACGTCTGGAGATATCATCATGAAACTGCAGATTCAGCCATCACGGAAAATTAATCTATAATGCGGGGCGACTTAGTCTTTTTCGAACAATTTGGAGAAATCGTCAGTTTTATTTATCGTGCTTGGGAACATTTCTTCCTTAGGATATGTAAATGGGAACACGTCGAGATATATAATTTTTTTTTATCACAATTACGGGTTTCTCTGCATTCAATAAAACGTCGAATAAATATAAATCATAAGTGGTAAAGATAAAAGGACGACTCAAAAAGTAAAATGAAATGAATTTTTTCTGCTTAACGTCCCACGTTTATGCTTTTCACATTAAGGTAGACGGATGATTAAGGCAAGTGAATGATTATGCATGAATCGGTGGAATAAGAACGTGGAAATAAACGGAATTACCCAGAGAAAATTTACTTACACGATGCAATCCACCGCTAACTTACTTGCTCGGAGATAGAATCACAGACCTCACGCACCGGAAGTAAGCGCTCGCTCACTTTTAATTTTAATTCGCCCCAATCAGGGTATTGTTCGCCAGCTGCACCTTACGTCCTTTCGGCGTATTCCAAACACTACGGGATACGAACATAGAAATACCAAGGACATTTAAAATGCTGACCTTGCTCTTCAGAAGGCCCTGAACCGCAATTGGCTTCATCTCACAATGGGCAACCTAAAGTCTCAGACCGCTCGGCTACATCCACTGGCTTAAAATTAAATGATTTTTTTTTTTTTTTTTAGTTTAACTTTGCACATATATGCCCTTTAGACTAAGTAAGACGTTGATTAAAGAACAAATGAATTATGGTAGAAAAATTGGTGGAATGAAAAATGGGAGTAAACAAGGATTTTTTATGCTTTCTTATCGCCAGGTGAAGGGACACATCACGCCACATTTATAATATAAAAATCTCAATTTCGATAATAATCGGACTTAAAACCCTTGGACTTTAAGCACGAGCTTTGATGATGTACCGTATGAAGGCAAGCGTGTTTACCGTAACTTGCTGTTCATTTGTCGATCACGTTTTCGTAAATGTAAAAAGAGAAAGAAAAACTATCATACTGAAATTGTTCAAAGTTAATGAGCTCTCTATGAAACTCTAAGTTGTGGTTGTTAAAAAGAAAAGTTTATAATAGTAAATATTGTTGTGGCTCGTGCTGAATAATTCGCTGTACCAGTACAGGATGACTATGATTCATGAATATAAAGCAGAGTACAAAAATTAAGCTTAAGTAATTCTTTACACTAATTTCTTAACGTTTTTTTTAAAAAAAAAAGCTGACGTGAGGGATTAACTCCCGAGTTTTCTGGTATAATTTTTACATAGGCTGTGTATTCAGAAATATTAGTACTTGCAACTAGACTTGTAATATAACGTTGGTTGCGATGCTTTCCAGAAGAAGTGCTTTTTATTTATGTAATCTAACATTTTTTTTTTTAGATTATCATTTTCAATGAAAACTTAGCCACAAGCCTATCAAATTTGTATTATATTGACTGTCTAATGTTTGGTTTGCTTAGCTATATTTTAAAAATATTAACACATCATCAAACATTTTTAACCGACATTTTAATACATTCATCGCAAAACATTTCGAATTCTAAAGAAATTAAATTCCACCCTTTTGAATAACGACTGATTGATAGTTTTTGATACAAATGAAAAGGTATTTTTTTTCTGTCGTATGCATTAGCGGGTGACTGTTCAATTGGGATTTCTCCCTGAGAGTTTTGTAATAGTTCCCTTACGAGGAGTGTCATTCCTGTGAATTAATGTGTGACTCGCCAATTTACCCCGAAAATTAAAACTTTTACTACATTCGTGACATGAGAATTTTTTCTCTTCTGTATGTATTAACAAATGTCTCTTTAAATAAGAATTTACCTTAAATCTTTTACCACACTCCTTACACGAGAATGTTTTCTTTTCTGAATGTGTTAACATGTGTCTTTGCAAAACGCATTTTTGCTTGAAACTTTTACCACACATTCCGCAATTAAAGAGTCTTTTATCAGAGTGAAATAATAGATGTGTTTTGTAATTAGACTTATATAATATAGTTTTTTCACATTCCTCACACGAATAGATGTTCTCTCCTGTATGTGTCATCATATGGGCTTTCAAAGCTGTTTTCGAACGAAACTTTTCTCCACACTTCTGGCATGAAAAAGGTTTCTCTCCTCTGTGTATCAACATGTGACCTTCCAATCCTTTCTTTTGGGTGTACATTTTACCACAATCCAGACAAGAAAACGGTCTCTCACCCGTGTGCGTTCTCATGTGGTGTTTCAATCCTTTTCTACTTTTTACGGTTTTGCCACAGTCCTGACAGCTAAATGGTCTTTGACCTGTATGTACTAGCATGTGTTCCTTCAGCGCAGACTTTCTGTAAAATGACTTATCACATTCGTTGCAAGAGAAAGGTTTTATACCTGTATGTATTATTACATGTGCCTTCAAATTATTTTTATAATGGAACATTCTTCCACACTCATGACAAGAGAAAGGCTTTATACCTGTATGAGTAGATAGATGTTCCTTTAAGCTAAACTTACTAGTGAATTTTTTTCTACATTGCTGACAAAAGAAATATTGCCTCCCTGTATGTGTTACGATATGTCTCATTAATTTAGATCGTGTATCAAATGATTCTTTACAATCGTGACAAGATATTTGTTTCTCGCTTGAATGTATCAACATGTGTTGTTTTAAACTACCTTTGTTAGAAAATTGTTTTCCACATTCCTGACAAGAGGAAGGCGGCTCACTTGTGTGTAATACTATGTGGTTCCTCAAATAACACTTTTGGCTGTATGTTTTCCCACAATCATTACAAGTGAAAAACTTATCTTTACGTACTAACACTTGCTTTTTCAGATTAGTCATACGATCAAAAATTCTGTCACACTTCTGACTGGAGAAATACATTTTATCTCGTTGAAGTAACGTCTGCATTTCCAAGTTGTTCTTTTCATTACATACTATCCCAGAGTCATGGGGGGAATGAGCTGCATGCATAAATGTACGACAAAATCTTTTGTTGCATATATTGTCTGACTGTTGTTTCTGAGATGAGTTTATTAATGAGTTCTTCCGGAGGGCAGAGTTCCCTGCTAGGAAAGTGCCACATTCTTCAGAAAGATGTGATACCAAACCCTTGGAGGTCTCCCTGTGTTTCTTAAGGTTAGAAATCTTTTTAAATTCATAGGTACGTTGCATTTTCGTTCGCGCATGAGGAACATTTAAGATGCAAATTTTCTGATTGTCGATACCGCTGCTGGACTCACAAACAGATTCTCTGAAATAATAAAACTAATAAAATCACAGAAGTACAGTTAGTATTTTACATCATACTCCATCTACATAGTGACTTAGAAGAGAAGTTTCCAAAATGCATATTCACTGAAAATATTAAATGTAGACTTGTTTCCAATTTGGTGTGGTTTCCAAAGATAAAGCTACTAATAGCTTTAGATAATAAGATTATGGTACATGTACCACTTTACACTATCAAAAAGTTGACGACAAAAAATACACCTTGAAATGGGGGTACCCTATCTTCGTGAAACTCACGAACATAGAACATGGTACACATGATATCCACACGAAATAGCTTAAGTGTTATAAGTATTGAAATCACCCAAAACGAAAATGATCATTTGCTAATTACAACTACAGTTACTACCGAATAGGCCAAACAAATACTTACAGCACATCCAGTGCCCTATTGACTTGGAGTATTTACTTTTAAAAAGTCAGTGTCTAATTTGAGGGTAAACATTTGCACATTCGGTAGCCGGTAATTATTAGTAACTTCACTAAAATTACTTAGTAAGATGGGATCCGTTGCGGAAAAATTGCTTGGAACGTTTCTGTATTTGTGTGCAGGGTGAATTGATTTAAATCAAGGTTTACATCACATGATTTTTTAAATAAAAATCGTTCATTTAAATGAAATTCCGAAATAAATTAATTTCAAATGAAAATCTGTGAAATCTCGTTATTGTTCTGATGTCACCCTCTTGAATTGCATAAAAAGTTACGTAAGTAAAGTGTGTGTACGAAGTAACGGATTTCGAATTCCCCTTGAACCTTATTCCTACCTTGCTAACTATAAAATCTGAATTCAACACTGCTAGGTACCTATAACATAATAGATTTATCACCGCTTACCCACTGGAGTTCGATCTCGGAACTCTCCATTCGACATTCAAGATGAAAATTTTTGTGTGTGCGCGTTTATTTCGATTATGGATGATAATAATCATAAGATGCAAAATAGAATTTTAAGAGCCAGCTTGTATAACTATCAGATTTTAGTTGGATCATATCGGACTGAAGTCTAGATGAACTTACGAGGGTCATTCGGAAAGTAAAGAACGTTTTGCGCAAGCGCGTGCGCGTGTTCCCCCCCCCCCCGCTGGGTTATTGACCTGGGCATGCTTTAGCCTCAGTCTGGCACCAGCTGCGATCCGCTACGGTCCGTTCTTGCTTCGCTGTGCGACTGTAAAATGTGCAATACCATTACTGATCCCGCCAAGTGTGAGGTTCGTGGTGTGATAAGATTTTTGAATGCAAGAAAAGTGCGTCCGATAGAAATTTATAGACAAATCACTGAGGTGTATGGAAACCTAATGAATGAAGCATCAGTTCGTAAGTGGTGCATTATGTTTAATGACGGACGGACGAATGTGCACGATGAGGAACGCTCGGGCCGGCCTTCTGTTGTGACTGACGAACTCAAAGGAAGAATTGAACGGAAAATTCAAGAGGATAGGCGATTCACTATTGATGGGCTGCACGAATTCTTTCCTGAAATTTCAAGAACTGTGTTGTACGAAATTGTCAGTGGTGAACTTGGTTACAAAAAAAAAAAAAAAAAAATAGTGCAAGGTGGGTGTCTCGACTGTTATCGGAGGAACACAAAACCAAGCGAATGGGAGCCGCATTGACTTTTCTCAGCCGTTACCATAAGGATGGCGATGAACTTTTAAATCGTATTGTTACTGGAGATGAGACGTGGATTTCGCACATCCCTCCAGAAACAAAGCGCCAATCCATGGAATGGCGCCATTCAAATTCTCGGAATAAACCGAAAAAAGCCAAACAAATTTTGAGCACCAGAAAGGTTATGGCTACGGTCTTTTGGGATCGTAAGGGTGTTTTGCTCGTTGACTACATGCAGAGAGGTGAGACCATAAATGCAGCTGCCTACTGTCAGACGTTACGTTGACTTCGCCGCGCGATCCAAAACAAAAGGCGCGGATTGCTGACCAGCGGCGTCATCCTCCTCCACGACAATGCCCGTCCTCACTCCGCGGCATTGACGAGGGACTTGCTTCAGCAGTTTAAGTGGGAAGTTTGGGAGCATCCACTCTATAGTCCAGACTTAGCCCCCAGTGACTTCCACCTATTCCCAAAGTTGAAAGACTTTTTGGATGGAAGCCACTACGGCAGTGATGATGAACTTAAGGAAGCTGTTAGTGACTGGTTCAACAGTTTGGCGGCAACTGTGTATGCCGAAGGCATAGAAAAACTTGTACCACGGTATGACAAGTGTTTAAATTTACACGGCGACTATGTCGAAAAGTAACTTAAGTATCACATAGTATGTAACACAAATTTCGCCTTTGTATATCAGTTATTAAAGTGTTTATACAAAAACGTTCTTTACTTTCCGAATGATCCTCGTATATGCTAGGGTTTTAAGATATCTGGCCTAAGTTTATAAGGGCAATAAATTATGCAATTAATTGAAAATGCATGTACAAGAAAAATGCTCTATAAAATCCACTATTACTTTTTCATTTAGTTTTTATTTATGTTATAGAGTACAGATAAATTTCTGTTACGGCTTCAGCACGTAGCAACTTGATTCATTGCTACTGTTGTCTTCTTATACTGCTATTAGATCTTCGTATATTTCCTAATATTAAGAACATTAGTAACGGGGCAATTCTTCTTTCTTCTCTTCGTAACATAGGGTTTGTAAATCGTCAGATATTCCACCGAGTAAATCACCACTCCACAATTAAGATGAAAATTCTTTTGTGTGTGTGTGTTTCCAGATAATATGGGCGTATTTATAGGGGTCCGATCCCCTTCCCGAAACTTGAAAATTGTAACAAAAGAAACACTGACCCAAGCTTCAACACAATTTACTGTGTTTTAAACTATGATATGTAACGGTTTCGGATATCTAACATATCCTTCCTCAGACACTATAGCATATAAATGAAAATAGAGACATATATATAGTCATTGTTATGAAAAAATTTAAGTCTTTTAAATTAAAAAAAAAACTTATGAAAAATTTTCTTTAAAATCTTTTAACAGACATATACATAATGATTGTTATGAAAAAGTTTAAATACTATTGGCTCAAGCCTTCGGCTAATTCTTTAGGTCCCCGTGTTCACTATCCAACCAATCACGTTCCGCCATTTTTGGTCTTTATAAGGGCCTTTGTTAATTTCATCGTGTCGACGCTATCCGAAGTTCTTTAATACGTATGTCCTCTCTCCAGTTCATCAGCTTATCTGTTCCTACCTTCTCTATCCAATCTGCGTCTTTCCACTTCCTTATTATCATTCTCTTCACTATCTCCAATACTTTGGTCTTATATCTATTAGTTCCATGATTAGTCTCCTTATCGCATTTTCTTTCCTGTCTCTCCTACATACGACATATCTCAGTCCTCACACTATACCCTGTAAATTACTTCTTATTCCTCTTCATTAATCATTTTGGTGCCTTTTCTATTCTTCTTTATTGATCTCAATAAACTTTCTCCACTCTTTGTATAAGTTCTGACCCCTCCTTTCTTCAATAACTTCTTCAGTTTCTCCGTTTCTTTTCCCATACTTTCTATATCATGCCATTTGCCATTCTCATTCTCTTCATTCTTCTTTCTCCCTCTCTCCCTCCTCCTGGATTCTTCTTCCCTCTCTAACTCCTTCCTGCTGTAACCATTCTTCTCTAACGGTAAAAAAGGCCCTTATAAACACCACAAATGACGGAATGTAATTGGTTGGAAAGTAAACAGGGGCATCTAAGGGATTAGCTGAAGGCTTCAGCCAATAGAATTTAAACGTTTTCATAATAATGACTATATATATGTCTGTTAAAAGAATTTGAAATCTTTTTCATAACAATGATTGTACGTATGTTTGTATTTTCTTTTATGCTCTATAGTGTCTGAGGACGGATATGTTAGATTTCCGAACTGACACACAATCATAGTCTTGCAAATAAAATCAGAAAAATAAACATACTGCTGAACAAGACTGCACTTATTTAATATAAAAACACATTTACACGTGACGTTTCGATCTTCTATGTCAAGATCCTCATCAGACGTACACTGAGTGATACAAAAAAAATACTAACATATATATACATAATTCATCTTCCTAGTTGCTCTCATTGGGCCGTTCAAACAGCCAATCAGAAGCATGGAGATCTATCTGAACTGAGCAATGGGAAAACATAACATTCTACCAGAAAGAAACAAGGAGCAAACAACCATTGAATACATTAATTCACATACATTTTTCTGTATTTATCAATAATATTTCTCCCTTCTTTATTAATGCTGATACACTTGGTCCAATTCATTAAGTTTACATCCTCTTCCTTTTCTATCCACCAAGCCTCTTCCCACTTTCTCGGCCATAACCTTTTTTCCCTTTCCAGCACAATAACTTCTTCCCAGTTCACATCATAACCTTTTTCCTTTACGTGTTTAAAGATTGCGTTAGTTTCTCTTCCATATTTCACATAACTTTTATGTTGTTTTTTTCTTTCTTTCAATAATTTCCCCGTCGCGTCTCCCCAATATATTTCATATCACAATCCTTACAATATATTCAATAAATGACACCTTTCTGATCTCTTTTTTTCTGTTTTCCTCCATTTGTTTTTGACCATGTCCAACAACGTTCTGCTACCTTTTTTATACACTTTGACCCCTTGCTTTCTTAACATCTTTTTTAAAATCTCGGTATCTTATCCTAGCCATACAATGCCTTTCCATACCCCTTCATTTTCCTCCCCACTTTTATCTTTCCTAGAGACCACAGATGCTTTAACGATATCCGTTTTACTATAACCATTCTCATACAGCTGTTCTTTAAAGATTTCCACATTCTGTTCTACGTTTTTGTTACAAATTTTGGTAATTCTTTCTAACATATTTCTTATGAAATTAACTTTTGTGCTTCTATCTACATTACTTTTCTTATTACAATAAATACCAGCATTACATTCTTTTTGATACCATTGAGTCTTAATGCTCTTCCCTTCCTTACTCATTAAAATGTCAAGATAACATAATACATCTCCGTTCTCTGTCTCTAGTTCTAATTCTATTCACTTTTCTTTATCTTCAATACTACCAACGAACTTCAACTCTTCTTTTGATCCTTCCCGTATCCCAAAACAATCATCAACGTATCTACATAAAAATCGAATCTTTCCTTTCCCCTTTTCTACCACATCCTTCTCGCACACATTCATAATGATATCAGACAATACCGGACTTATCTTAGATCCTATACTTAAACCATCCTTAATCTTATATATGTCATTCTTAACTTTACAGAAACCAAACTCCCATATTAAGTTGAGGGCTTTCCTAAAGTTCTCTCATTTCCAGCCTTCAACACATTCTCCTCCCATAACTCTCTTAATCGTATCAACTATAGCACTTCTGTTTAGACTAGGGAACATGGCTTTAGCATATAAACTAAACAAAATACAATCATTATTAATTTTAGCAATACCGGTGAAGTTTATTACTTCTCTATAGTCTTTAGCTGCCAAAGTCTCTTATCTGTCTCTTACCCACGCTAACACTGGTTCCATCCAGTTTCTAGCGGTTATAAATAATTATTCCTTCAGTCCATAACTGGTCTAAGATTACTTCCTTTTTGTGTATTTTTGGAAAACCCTTTAACACCGGCACTCTTCCATCTACATTCATCCATTTCTTAAGTCCCTTCTTTTAATTCTTCTATAATTTCTTCTTTCTTCTTGTCAACTAATTCATACTGTCCATCCACTAAATCCTTCACCTTGTCCTCATACTATGCTTTATCCATTACCACTGTCGACCCTCCTACGTCAGCTCTCTCTACCACTGTCCTTCCTTTTCCTAATGCTATCATATCCTCTTCTTCCTTCTTTTGTCAAAATCGAAGATGATCTGTGGATTTCTTTCTTTACCAAAACCATTGCCTTCCTTCTTAACCTATCTCTGTCCTCTTCTTCTTTAACCTCATTCAACGCTTTTTCTATAGAATAGACTATGTCATCGACTCTGCTTGTTCCGTCTTTCACTTTCAATTTACAACTCAATGAAAGAAAAGACTTCTTCTCTTCTGACACTTGTACTTTCCCTATCACCAGTACTCTTTCTTTGGTCTTCTCGCTTATGCCCAACGCTGTTAATTTCTTTTTAAGTCTTTGTTCTACTTTACCACTAAAACGTATTTCCCTTTGTCTTAAATATTGTACTAGTCTCTTACAAAAATAAATGCCAAATCTACACATTCTTCTAATTTTTGTGCAAAAGCCTTACGTTTAGCCTTTTTTTCAAACCAGCTGTCAGGCTTCTCATGTTCTCCATCTCTGTTCTCCTTAAAAGCGTCCTTAACTTCACTGACTGTCTTTTTATATTATTCCTCTGGATTCTCAAACTCCTAGGTATTATTTTCTTCCCCATACACTTCTGCAAAAACCCACTTGCTGCTCCATGTTGATTTCCCCCCTTCTTCTGTTTTTCCACTTCTCAACAGCCCGTTTCAGCTTCGGGCCCATTTCAAACTTACACACAATCATAGTCATACGTCTTGCAAATAAAATCAGAAAAATAAACACACTGCTGAACAAGACTGCACTTATTTAATATAAAAACAGTAGCTTTTTGTATCACTCAGTGTACGTGTGATGAGGATCTTGACTAGAAGGCCGAAACGTCACGTGTAAATGTTTTTATATTATATAAGTGCAGCCTTGTTCAGCAGTGTGTTTATATTTTAAATTTCCGAAACCGTTACATATTTTAGTTTAAAATACAGTAAAGTGTGTTGAAGCTTGTCATTTTTTTTGGTTACAATATTCAATCCAAAGCCATGGATTGTCTTGCTATTGAAAATTGTGTATATTTTGCATAGCTTTGGGTTTGATTCTCACTTGTCTCATGTTCAGTTGTGTTAGGTTTAGGATATTTCAACAATTAGGTTTCTCTCCTTCGACTTAATTATGATTGACGTACTGTCTAAAAGCCGTGGGCAAGGTGAAGCTTGGTGGTTTGTCTAAGTTGCCACTGCTTTCCATCGGGTGAAAATGCCCTTAATGTAGAAATTAAGGATTATAGTTGAATTAAGCCATATCTCAGACGGGCAACGCCTGCACTTCCTGGTTTTGGTGTTACGTCCCTGAGTTGCACAAAAAGTAACATAAGATTTCCATCCACCCTTGAACCTTATTAGTGCCTCACTCACTATAAAGTCTCAATTCAACACTACTAGGGACCTACAGTTTAGTGTAGAATTCTAATCACTTTAGTACCCACGAGGGTTCGAACTCGGGACCCTCTTGATACAAGGCGATGAGCTTAAAGATTGATCTACCGGAGAAATTGCCATTCGATATTTAAGACGAAAATTCTTGTGTCTGCGTATCTGTTTGTTTATTCTCAGATAATAGGGGCGTATTTATAGGAGTACAATCTCCTCTTCGAAACTTTAAATTTTGTACATTTTACATAACTTTTAACGAAGTTTACGTATTTTGTATGTATTTCTTGTCGCAAGCCAGTTTCGGACTGCCGATTTTTTAAATATGTCCCTGGTTAATATTAAAACCTTTTGTGAAAAAAAGTGCTATGTTGATAAACGTTGCTGCACTTTTTCTTTAATGCTCAAGAAACATAGTTTGCGATTGAAATAGGTTTCACTTAAATGGTGTAATTAACTTTACATACTAATTCGTAATGTTTTTCGTGAGCTCGCGACTTGTATTATACGAGGAGAATGATGTGATTTCAATCAAAAAATCGATTTAAATAAAAAAAAATCAATAAAATGTTTTTTTTTAATCATGATTTTTCCACCCTGCTTTTGTGAAAATTAAAATAGATAATCAAGAAAAATTTTAATGTTTATATGATTTGTAATGGTTCGTTTTTTAAAAGAAAGGAACAGCCTCTAACTTCGATTAAAATAACTTAACCGATTCTCGTATGTACTCGCACCCAAACTAAAACTATGAAATTAAATACAGATGTATTTATATTGGAATACGGCTCAAAGCCGTAAATTTATTTTGAAAATAAAAAGATGTAATCGCAATTTAAGTCTAGGACTTCCGATTCACAGTTACAATAATAATAATAATAATAATAATAATAATAATAATAATAATAATAATAATAATAATAAAAGAAAATCAAATCACATACTGATTTTTCTCATTTCACTATATGCTTATATGTTGCTTTTGATACTTGCAGGAACAGCACAAACTTTTCTCTAAAATATGGTTTGAAACAGATCACGTAATAATTTCCAAGGTATCGATATGAATGAAAAAATGTATCGTAAAGGAAAAATGTATCGTGGGGAAAACAAAACAAGCTAACCGATTCTGACTTTAAAGGCACGGACTTGCATTCATAAAGAAATATTTATTTATTTAACAATCACTAGATACAGCTCAGAGGTCATTTTAGACTGAATATCAACAACAACAATAACAATGGAAAGGATTTGGAGACGTATCGGCCAGTGTCTGTTTAATAGGTACCATTCCGTCATTTGCCTGGTACGGCTGACGAAAATCGTGGATGGTTGGCAGCGGGAATAGAACCCACGACCTCCCGAATGCGAAGCGAACGCTCTACCACTTGAGCTATTTCGCTTAGTTGTGTCAGAGCGAACTGTGTCAAGATTACAGTCAAAACAGTCTTGAAAATGTTTAAATATTAAAATTTCCGTTATGCAGATGTTAAGAAAACACTACTTATAATACAACATACGCTACTTATTTTATGTAACTGCATGTATTATACAAAATCTGTAGGTGACGTGACATAAATTAAAGCTTTCGTAATTAGAGCATTAAATTTGGCAAATTTTACTGCAAAATTTTTGCAGGACTCTAACTTATGCTTTTACCTTCCTTTTTTTTGCTTTGGTTTATTTTATTAATGTTTCTGTTTCTCTATTTTATGATTTCAAATTTTTTCAGACTTTTAAGCATTCTTGCCATAATTTTATAGATTGGTTTTATCCTTTAACTGTTTAGTGGACAGTGTTGCTCTGAATTAACATCGCATTCTATTCCGTTATCCGTACGAATTTTAACTTCAGTGATCATTTAATTGGGATTATTGCTTTCATACAATATTTATATACATGATTTGCGGGTAGTTTCTTTAGATATTTCTAATCTTCGTCAACAGGGTATAGTCAAATTTAGTATTATAGAAGCTTCATCTTCTATGTTCCGCGAAAGTTCTTTTTTATTTTTTTTATTTGTGGTTTCTTGCTCTGTAGGAAAATATTTTAACGGAAATTTTGGTAATTACTAAGAGTATTCTTATGATATTTACCATAATAGGGCAATGCTGCTCAGTAGCTACATATACAACCTATTTTATGGCAATGTTGCTTTCAAATAAACACCTTGTATTTTGTAACCAAAGTACAAAAATACCTTAATAATTAAGGAAATATGGTTCAACCATAAAAGCAAACTAAATATCTTAATGGTATTGCTATCAATGCTTGCCCATTAAAGGGTTAAATATTTTGCAATTTTTGAAATTATTTCTATCCGGACGATACATTATCTTTCGAAGAGAGTCTACACAACGTTTAGTTTTTAAAATCTGCCCCATACTGTGTCTCCTTTAGGAGCTAATTTCCTTATTTTTAGTAATGCTTCTTTCAATGCAAAACTTCTTGTTACTAAGACTTATATCTATCCTACGTTCTTCACCACCTTCCCTCTGACAGGCCATCATCACAATAATTCGAGTTCAATATCCTGTAAATCATATTATCTAAAGATTAATACAGTTAAATACTGCACTTTCTACTGAAATATTTTCTATATGTAGAACCTCCATGATCATTTTGAAGTAAACAGAACAATATAAGAGAAAATAAACACAACGTACCACTGTGATTAGATTTTCATAGCACCTTTTCATAAATCAAGTATGGTTGTTCTGATTTTCAGAAAGGACGAAGTATCTACGTTGGGAAAGAAACTGTTGTCAATTATATAGAGAACCCAGGGTTGTAATCAAAGACAAGAATGAGTAAACCGATGTTTTGTTGTTTGGTAAAAATCCAGGTTAACGACTGTGAAGTGAGAGGTATTTCCCAGAAAATTGTGTATTCTATATCAAAAAGAGTGAAAGTATTTATCAAAGCAAAAGTAGTCATATTTCGTACTAGACCTAGTTTTATAGCAAATATAAAATAACAACATAAAAAACGTTTTTGAATCTGTATCAAGATTAGTTTACACCGTTTATCTTCTTAAAATCAATGCGTTTCTATTTAAGCTCGAACTGTTACAAGTCTTTTTTTCCTTTTGTTCCGGTAAAAATGTTGTTTTAAACACCAAAAAGAGCAACATCACATAGCACGTAATACAAGATATGTTGGTCACATATTTTCATTAAAGTATTTATAGAAGAGATGAGTCAAAGATTTTGATTTTATACAAGATTGACAAGATGTGTATCTTGAGCATTTGGTGGAAATATTTCAGAGCAGACTGAAAGAAAAATATTTTACCAAATTATTGCGCACAATATTCATACTGGCTTAACGATCACGACTGCTCACAGTGTTTATTAGAAATATTTGACATGTCCTTTCAAGCACAATAATACTAGTATCACTACATAGAAATTTATTAATATAAAATTTCAAAATACATACCTTCTTAATCTGCTATCATTTTCATCTTTTAATACGTAATTCCCAGTTTGGGTTAATTTCACAGCTATATTAGTTCCTTGGATTGTCAATCTTTTAAGACAAACTACTGGATTCCTAAATATCACACCATTCTTAACGTTAGGCTCAGACTTCATTGAGTGAATATCATTTGAAGTTCGAGTACAATTTGAACTTTCGTTCTTACGTATATTCTGGTCTGTGAATATTGGCGAAATAAGATCTTTGATTCCAGTGAACGTCACACATTTCCTGTCCACTGCATCTTCCTTAACAGAACAAACATTATTTTTAATTTCGGAGAAAATTTTACATTTTGTATCACTTTGTTCATAACCTGCTTGATACTCATCTTCCATTCTGGGTGTGTTCTGTATTATTTAATACGGATAATGTTTTCCACTGTGATTATTACAAGCATTTAATTTAAATTATGATCTATGATTCAATTCTTTATAGATTGATTTTCAATTTTCTATGTATTGTAGCTTTTCACAGCAAAACCTACAAGATTTAGAACAAATTAATACATGTAAAATAGCTTCACAATTACAACAAACGAACAATATATATTGAAATAATGTACCAAAATTCTAATTAAAATATCGTGTCAAAAAGTGTGTAAAAAGAAAAAAAGCATGTAATTTATACTGCTTGTATTTTAGGAAAGTGAAAAGCTATGCAAGATTATAGAAGACTAAACCTTGAGTTGCATCGTTGTATAAGAAGTAGATGCTTTATTACATAAGAAAATTAAACTTATAAACTGAAATAGAAGGAAGTGCGGATATCTACTAATTGTGTGAGTTACTACAATATTCCAACAGGAAGCGAAATACAGGAAAAATTGTGGGCATTTCTAAGAGTTAAAATCAGTTAAATGGATCAAAAGTAAACATAGAAACATAAGAAAAAAAACTTAAAAAGTGATAGCCAAAACGTTGATACAAGGCCACGTATAATAAAGGCATTTTCTTTGAAAAAATGAAAAGTATTGCTGCGTTTAGTCAGAGCAAAGGTTAGTCATTTTCCAGCAAGTCTTTACCATTAAGAATGTGCCTTTGGCTAAATATAAGTCGTGCTTTTGAACTTAACATAACTCGTGATTTCCAACCCAATGAAAGTCAAATGCACAGTGAAAATCATAGAACTATACGTCTATGCAGTGAATGTTTAATGATGTATACTACTATATAAAATAGTAAAACAGACTCGTTCGTTATATATGAAAGTTTTCTAAACTGTGTTACGCGAACATCCGACTGTCCGCAAGAGATTTAAAGTGTCCGGCAGGAATTTTATTTTTATAAACCTTTTTCCATGTTGCTGTCACGTAGAATATTTTTAAGGCATGTTAGCTTAGTTTCAATTAACTGAAAAGAACAGCATAGAATAGGATAGAAGAAATAATAAAATTGTCAATCAACTCAGAGATATATGTAAAAGACAAGTAACATTAGAAACTTTAGGCTATTAGTTCTGAAATAGCGCCTGATTCAACATATTAGTCCCTATTTATAAACTAGAATACTGCACGACGAATGACTCCCACATGAAAACTCTTCTTGACGAGGAAGCAATTTTTTTAGGGCCATCTTCAAAACAGCCTGTTATTTTCTGTTCTTTGAAACTCACATGGAAATGATTAGGTACACTTATTATTACACTCAGAAATCAATTGACTGCCTCGGGGTAAGCTAATGACATGGTTCTTTGAGCTTCGAGACAAAATAATGTTGTTTCTTAATAATTCTAATCCTATCTAACACAACATTTAAACGTTTTGACATGGCTCACATCTCAAACTCTTTTGATGGATATTTTTAACGTCTTCAATAGTTTTAACTCAACCATTGAATATATGGTCATCGTATACTTGAAATATGACAACACATAGGCAACAATTGAGAAGTTAAATTTGTGGTGCATCCGTTTGGAAACATAAAAATCTACTGAGTAATTTTTTCGATTTTAAAGAACACTCGAGTCAGTGGTGCTAATCAGCCGGTTCGGAAGAACCTATTTTGAGTTCTCAGAAAATTTTGAGTTCGCAGAATAGTTTGTTACAGCCATAAATAATAGTAAATTTTATCCGGGAACAAGTAACTTTGGTTTATTCATCTTTGTGTATAGTTCTTACAACTACAGGACTAAGCTGATATATGATCTCTTAAAACACGGTAAGCGTTTATTTCTTAATCTCAAATGCTCACATATCGAAAATGAGAAGTCAGTTCACATGTGTAGTGGTGAGGGGTATTTATATTTGAAACGCATCAATTTACTATCTCTCTCTCGCTCTCTTATATATATATATATATATATATATATATATATATATATATATATATATATATATATATATTAACCGGCTGTTAAAAAGTTAGAATAACACCACTGAGAGCAACCCCTTTCTGCTGAAGGTGTGATTGCACATTTCAGGTCATTGGCGTTTCATGTACGTCTGCATTTTAAATTATTCAGAAAAAAAATGATCGCATGAAAACAATATTTCTAAATTCGAAATATACTTTCTTCAGTTGAAGAAACAACTTATCGAGCTATCTTGTATTTGGGCGTTGAAAACTATGTTTTCTTTGTTATTGCTACTGGAGTTTTGGCTTCAGCCTAAGGTTGTGTACCCTAAAATTCGCAAAAGGATTGGAGGAATTCTCAATAGGATTTGTCGCTATTTGGTACCATTTGTTGATATTTATTTTTGTGATACAATATTTAATCTTTTTGTGCATGTAGAAAACAAATACAGGAAAATATTGAACGTACAACGAGATCTGCAATTGAAATTCCTCAGCCTTGATTCAGATACATAGAAGCTGACTTCTAAAAAAGAGTATCGGTATGAAAAACAAATACACCAACATACTTAATGCGGAGTCAAATTATATGTACGTCATCGTCTTGATCCCTAAATGCCAGTCACAATCTTGATCAGAAAATTGCAGATACAACCATGCATACAACATAACTAAAGCATAAGAAATAAAATCAAATGAAATCCTCGGAATTCACTATGACAGATTCAAGTGCTTATATTTGTATTTGTCGTTCACATTTAATTCGTATTGGAGTGTTACCCACTGTAACCGCTTTCTGGATTTGCCCCTTGTTGTCTCACCAACGAGTACTTTCAGGAAATTTGAACTTACCTGGTAAAGACATTAATCCTTGTATGCATATGCAGTGCATCTCAGGTCCTGTGGGGTTTTATTTTTAAAGCTATTTCAGAGAGATTTAACCAATAAGTCTTGTTATCTATGTATTCTTTTAACATTCTTTTATACATTCATGAGTAGCTTTAGAATATTTTTGCATTATCTGTTAAACAGTAATATTTGAATTAATTTAATAACCGCTTAAAAGCTAAAGCAGGGCCTGGGAGACCCTAATGAAATAATAATGATGTGCGAAATATTTCACACATTTTTGTAAATAAAATTGATTCTAAATGCAGATGTTATTTAGATTTACTACTTCTTTTAATGATTATTGTGCTTGTTTGTATTTATAATTGCTTACTTTATGTCCAGTAGATGGCGCTGCAATACATACGCAAACTGCTATTGTGCTGCCAAAATGTCTTGAGCCGTGGCAAAAATGCGAACTAAAGCTCACACCGCGACACACTCACGCGCTGAGCCAATAAGGGTTCAGCAGCTGCTAAGCAAGAGAGCCTTAACGAAAGAGATTGGAATTCCTTCAGCTGATACCAGCGCCTGAAACGGAAGACTAGGTGTCAAGTCAATGTGGTATATTTATATCAATCGTTTATATATGATTTTTTAATATAATCTATCAGCCATTAATTTAGAACTTTTCTGCTAACTTATTTCCTTTGTTCGAACACTGACAGCAACAGAATTGTTGGGATAAAGTTCTTATATATCTTATACTGTTGCTTTCATTTTGTGACTAGGTGCAATCTGCAGTTCCCGGTCACATTAGTTGGCAATTTTGTTAGTTCTCAGTTTCAGGGCAAAATGGCATCTACGTCTAGTGAAAGATGAACTACGAAGAAAATATGTGAAGATTTTGCCCGTTTTGTAAATGAGTGCCCTGATGATAGTGTCCTGTTGAACAGCAGTAGTGCTAAATCTGAAGATGAAGAACCCAATACAGCTCATCAAGGAAATCTAAGTGATGAATATTTCGATACGTCATCATCAGTGTGAATAATTAATCTATTTAGTGATTCCGATACACTTTTTAGTCTAAACGACACAATTTGGAGCAAAAAAAAAAAAAAAAAAAAAAAAGCTCCTTTATCACGGACTCCAGGACATAATATAATGAAGTGTTTTCCAGTTGTTTCAAAGGAGTGAAAACAATACGTCGAAAAGATGCGTTTGACTGTTTCGTTTCAAAGGAAATCATGCATGAAATTTTACACTATAGAAAAGTCGAGGGAAGAAGGGTAGCCATATTCAAGTGAAAAGAGTCGGAAAATATTAGTCTGGTCGAAATGAATATTTTCTTGGCATTTTGTTACTAGCAAGAGTAGAAAAGAGCGAGAATGTGCCAAGCACGGAACTGTTTCTCTCTATGAAGTCAAACCAATACTCAAATTCACTAACTTTGTCAATAGGTTTGAAGACATAAAGATAGATTACGATTTCACGTTAAACGTACAATATAAATATGTCTGAAAAATGATAAACTAGCACCTATTCGTTTTGAGTGGAAAATATTTGTGGAAAACTGTAGAAAAGTAATTGTTCCAAGAGAAAAACTTACTGTGGATTCGTTCAATACATTCCAAGGAAACCTTCAAAGTACGTAGTAAAAATTTCTTGGTTATGCAGCGATCAGTCATCATAAGCCATTGATGGTTTTGTATACGCAGGAACAAAAACAAAAGAAACAATATCAAAAGAAATCTATGATTGAATGTAGTCAAAGACTTCTGCAGAACTGTTTCTGGAGAACTTCACGAAATATTACTATAGATAATTTCTTTGGAAGTGTTGATCTGGCTGAGTATATGCTACAACGATGACTTACGATTATGGGAACACTAAGGCAAAACAAACACGAAATTCAAATTAAAATGAGAGTTTAACATACAGAAGTAGGTTCATCAATGTTTGCATTCAAGCAAAATGTGACTATGATCAGCTAAATGCCAAAGGAAAAGAAGGCAGTCATTTTGATAAGCACCATGCATCATGATAAGGCAGTTAATGAAGATAGCGCCAAAAGAAAACCAGTGATTATAAACTATTACAACAAAACTAAATGTGGAGTTGATGCTATGGGTCAAGAAGTTAGAGATATATGCAAAAGACAAACTACAAAGCATAAATTGCATCAAATAGTCTCTTTGCTGTCGGGTCAAATATGATGGATGTGGTAGCATTAAATAGTGACATTGTTTTCAGGATGCAGAATGCAAATTATTATAAAAACAAGAAAGACAATGGTCGATTATTCTTACAGGAACTGACAAAAAATTTAATGAAAACTCTAAATGATTCTAAGATCGCAACTTGCTACAAGCAAAAAGTAGTGCTTTGAAGATATGCGGAAGTGAAAAGCCTCAGCATGTGAAAAAAAGCATGACAAATAGCAAAAAGAAGATGTGAATTTTGTCCATGTAATATTCATAGAAAGAGTGCATTGGCATGGTGCAAGTGTGGCAAAAGCATTTGTAAAGAAGACAGTAAAATAATTTGCAATTCATGAGTTTTGTAGAGACATTTGTTTTTAAAAAACTACTAAACAATTATGCCATTTGCATACATCAGTAATTGCATAAATATTGCTCTTTTGATGATTATAGTACCACTTTACACAGGTATGTTCAGAATTTTGAAATAAAGCACAAAATTATAAAGTATATGAGTAAACTGGAAAAAAAGTATATTTGAAGAAAACATTGTATTACAGTGGTTTTTTTTTTTTTTTTTTTTTGGTATTTTGTACTAATTGTAATAAATAATATAATTGTAGAGATCGGTTTAAAACTTGTATACTTATGAAAATTCCTACTGTTAGTCTATTGTAAAATAAATTAAGCTATGAAAGGGGTGCAAGTAGTAATTTCATGAAATTCCAAATAAAATTATATAACATACAGGGTCTCGGAGGCCCTGCATATGCATTAGCGTATATTTATTGAACTATGCGGACATGGTTTAAAGAACATTTCCGAAAAAGGATTACAGAACTTTTTCCGGATCGTCCTCAGTTCTCAACAACGAGATAAGTATCAAGCACCGAGAGGTTCGGATGTCTCGTCTCGAAATCCTCGCAGACATCCAGATGATCGCTCAGACCACATGCACCAGAAACACATTAAATAAAATAACACTATGCTCGAAGAAAAACAATCACAACACTAATTACTGACACTTAACTATCTTTACAAATATAAAATTACATTTCACATTTCACGACGTAATAGCCCTTTACTTTTGTATCACATATGTATGTGGATGAAATATTATATTTGGGGGTTCAACACAAATACTTTTCTCACACCATTAACTAATGCACATGGAAGTTAGTACAGTGAGGTAGCACTAAATGTAATCCCACGACGTAAGTACCTGGCTGTTGCGAGAAGAATACGTAAAAAGTTGACACCTACTGTCTCATACAGTAAAAACGCACTCGAAATGTAAAATTTAGGACATTTTTAGTGCCCTTTTATTAATTATACGCACTAGGTCAGCGAACCCGGGACTTCACTACATGGGGACTAGCCGCTGTACAAGTCGTTGGTCAGCTATGAGACATATGTCCCTTTACTCAATTCTATAGCGAATTCAACAAACCTGTTGGCTACATCGACACGCGGAGAAAAACTCCTGGAGTTGAGGTGCTCGAGGTGAGAGCTTGGTTGACCGACTGGTCAATGTTGGCAGTTCATTTTAAAATGTAATCAGGGTAAGCCACTCTAATAGATACGCAAATTAGATGGTGAAAGATTCTACGATAATTCACCGTTCACTGGCCACAATGGAGGAAAAGAGTTGAGTAGTTCCAACGTGAGATCGTGGAGATAAGAAAGGACTGTGCGATATGGTTGGCGACGGTCAGTCGTTCCAGCACCTGGTCTGCCAGTATTTCCATAAATAATTGAAGAAAATTCTTAATTTAGTTCCAAATAACTATATAACGTAGTATACAGGGTGTGATTGAAAAGTGCCGGAACTTTTCCCGTCGCGCGGCTCCCTGGCGTTCGAAAAATGTGAGGGGTGGGGGAAAATGTGCGCGAGACCTTCCTCTTTCAAGCGGAACTTGGCCCAGTGCGCTGCGAGCAGCGATTGAGAAAGCATCGCTGTCCGCGCGAACGTCGTTTTGGTCGTCGGTCACGTTTTTTGAGCGCCGAAAATGGAGTCAAAGATTGACCAACGCTTCGCCATCAAGTTTTGTGTCAAACTAAAAAAGACGTTCACCGAGACCCAGGACCTGCTCAAGGAAGCCTTTGGGGAAGATGTGATTTCTCGTACTCGGATCTTTGAGTGGCACAAGGCCTTCAGGGAAGGCCGGGAGGACGCCGATGACGAAGGCCATCGACGGCACTAAAAGGGCACTAAAAGAGGCCATCGACGTCGAAAACCGATGAAAACGTCGACCGAGTTCGCGAATACCTGAACCTGGAATTTTTTGCACTGCATAGTATGTCAAATTAAGTTCTTCGCTGATCTCCCGGAGGGTTGTCCGACGGTCCGGACGTCTTTTTTAGTTTGACACAAAACTTGATGGCGTAGCGTTGGTCAATCTTTAACTCCATTTTCAGCGCTCAAAAAACGTGACCGACGACCAAAACGACGTTCGCGCGGACAGCGATGCTTTCTCAACCGCTGCTCGCAGCGCACTGAGCCAAGTTCTGCTTGAAAGAGGAAGGTCCCGCGCACATTATCCCCCACCCCTCAAATTTTTCGAACGCCAGGGAGCCGCGCGGCGGGAAAAGTTCCGGTACTTTTCAATCACACCCTGTAAATGGAAGAATGATTTCTGTCTATATAAAATACACAGAGCGTCCACAAAATCACTCATATAACCTGGTAACGGTTATACCACGTAGCTTCTGCTTTAGTCTGCAAAGGTATGAGTGAAAGTTGAAGCTGCATTTTGCAACATAAATTCTAATGGCATGGACTGAGAAGTGAATAAGGAGACCTGTAATTTAAACTAAACCTCATGACCATTACGAAAGAGGAAATCCCATCAGTTACCACGAGGCGATCTCAAACTGAGCAAACTTTCCTCTCACTAATTTCAATCAGGAACTACATCTAGGAGTAAGTTTCTAATCTGAAATAGAATACACACTATGTTCTCTAAAAATCTGAAAATATGTTATATAAAATCTAACAGAAAGTACTTCCTTATTATAGACGCATTTGGACTTGAAATAACTGAGACTATTGGAAATACGCAGAGACAATTACAATATTTTAAAAATTCATGAGTTATCAAGGAGCAGACACAAATATGAATAGTGTGGCTTTTCGCTAACGGACATTTCAGTTATAATTTGTAAGTAAACAGTTCATCAGTGCAATTATCTACGCTGACGCTCCTGTTACTTATGGAATCATTTTCGCGCTTTCGTGCGTACCAACCACTTTCGGAACGTCATGAACTGAATTATATAGCTACAATTCTTGCTTGATGTGACTACCTAGTTCAGATTCGCTGATATATTTCAGATGAATAATAGCTTTTATGGTATAAAAACTTGCAAGTAGAGCTCCTTCGTGGCTAAGCGATTAGCGTACGTGCGTTTGGCGTGGAAGACACGGGTTCGATTCCCGGCGGGAGCTCATCTGGTTTAGATTAAATATTAATCAATAGGTCCACGTCTCATATAGTTTCGCTGCTAAACGGGACGTTAAACTCAAAATCATCATCGTCATCAGCTTGCAAGTATACTATCAATTTATGTGCAATGCTTTGCGCATGTCCCAAGAAAACAGCAAATCACAATATACTAATGCATTAATTAAACATAAATAATATAAATAATATTATAAAGTAGCTTATATACTCTTTATTTGCACGGAAATTTCCCTTCCACTCTTAGCAAAATTCAACCGTAAACTTTACACTTGATTGCAGTGATACAAAGAAGCTATAAACTATATTTTGCCGTAATCCAATAATTTGAACATAGTTTGTTTTGCAAAACACTCATATATTATATATTTACTTGTGTGTTTGTGTGTGTGAAAATTTGCAGCTTTGATAGATTTTACCTTACGGAATACAACCTCAAACAATAAGATTATTTCTTCTTGTTGAGGGACGGCTTATACCAAGTTTCACTAAAGTTGGTTAAGATTTACGGGACTTATTGTGGAATGGACGAACAAAAAGACACAAAATCGACTTCCCAACAGACACTTTCGCTTCAAAAGACGTCATCTTCTCTTTTAATGCATAACATGATTGTTTTTCAGAGATAAAATATTTTTTTAAGATAGAGATTATATTTTAAATATAAATTTGTAGCGACATGTTAACTATCAAGTATATGGTAAATAATCCATTCTGAAATTCATTACGTTATATAAAAGTTAAAGCTTGTGGATATTTAAATAGTTTCTTTCGTTTCATATGCTGCGTAAATTATACAGGGCGTTTTAAAACAACGCCGACAACGTTTGGGATGTAGTTCTTGACACCAAGATAAGACGAGAAGAATTGACCAACCTGGGTACACAAATGCTTCGTTTCGGAGTTATAGCCTGTCAGAAACACGAAGAAATGAACTTTAAGGTTTCATAGCTCCAAAACTATGGAACATACCACAGTCGGGTCAGGACTTCATTTAGGAATTAATATGTGCTATATCGGAAAATAAATATTTCGGAATCCTAAGGTATTCACGCAGCAATTTGTATAGAGGGTTTGGCTACGAGCACCAACTACCTCTATAAGAATTGTTGCGGAAGTACCGTAGGATTGTGTAACATCGATATTTGGATAGAGCACATACTAGTTCCCAAGTGAAGTCTTAACCCGACTACGATAGATCCCTTAGTATTGGAGTTATGGAATTTTAAAGTCATTTTTTCATGTTTTTGGCAGCTTATAGCTCAAAAAGAAAGTATCTGCGCGCCGAGGTTGGTCTATAATTTTGTCTTATCTTGGTGTCAGGAATAACTTCCCAAATGTTTCCGGTACTGTTTTTAAACACCCTGTATAACGAGTGTTTCAATGGTATGGGGCTGTTGTTTAACTAGATTATAAGTAGATACGAAAAGATGCGAAGAAAATTGTTGTTGCAAATAGCTAGTTTTAATCTAAAATGCAATTTTTGCGATCACCCAAAGTGCTTGACTTCACACTGGTAACATGTCCTATAACAAATGAATGAAAAAAAAAAGTTGCCCATTCAGGAGATTCTTCCCTCGGGCCCTCACCATTCGGGTAATACGAAATTGTTAGGAAGTGGATTTGAGGCACTTTCGGTTTCTCTCGTAACAATGGGGAAGTTCCACGTTTCACCTTTGCATATTCTTATGCGCTGTTCGGCCATAAGACTGCAGAACTGGAAATATTCTTTTTTATTTAGCATAGGATCTGTTATTAGTATAGAACTCAAGCGAGTAGTGTGATTGGAAAAAAATCGACTATTCTAGATTGAGAACCACCTATTTTAAAATTTTTTTTCTCTTCTCTTTGTACGTGCCTCAATTCATAACAGAGTTGGTTTATAGCTGCAGACTTTTGACCCACACGTTACTAATATGCACTTCTTTAGCAGATTATGTGGTATACAGAGCTAAACAGGTAAACATGCTCTGTTAAATTATTTAGCTACTGCGACACTCAATCATGTGCTTTCTGGTTTGTAAGGCGTCTTGCTACCAACTGGACACTGGTTTAGTTCTCAGAAGGTTGAATTTAATTTATTTTGCCCTTCTTCCCGTGCGACTCAGGGTTTCTTCCGGATGTTCAAGTGAATACTTGCCAAGAAGAGGCGACGTGATGGAATGGTGTGACGCGAACGGAATTTATATAAAAGGGAGCGAACAAAATTCGCTTTCTTCTCTTTTCTCAAAAATTATTGTAAACTAGTATGCAAACGATTACGTAATTTCAATAATAAACAAGACAATCTCATAATTGCAACACGGCTTAATAGAAGGCAATCCATACTTACTGAAATATATAACAATAGAACTTCATGTAATTTTGTGGATTTACAAGCTTAATAAGTTTTCTCTTCATAAATAATTATAAATTTAAAGGAAATTTTATGTTGCAGAAATTAATTAACTGTAACAATGGGCGACAGGTTTGAAAATGTGACAGCCACTATTAACGGAAGTAAAATTTAACAATTGAAGAAGAAATTGATCTTACAGACTAGTAACTTACGTACCAGTACTCTGCAAAAATGTTAACTAAATGAAAAAAAAAAAAAAAAAAATCGTGGTGTCTATCACCAATTATTGCACATAACATCAGACAAACAACCGCAAATATACACTAAGTATGAAGTAAGTACATTTACTACTGCCGTAAAAGCTATAGGTATGTATCTGCATGACGAATTTTCATAGCAAGAACACGTAGACAAAAAAATTAGCCTTGGCTACGTACATATACGAACAATAGTCCCCCATACTGGATCTGCAATCAATTATGTCTGTGCACTATGCCATATTCTATTTTGATATTAAATACGGGCTGCGTTTGGTGATGATCTTCAGAATTTAGGAACACATTCAAGTAACAAAATGTGTCAAATGAATCATTAAAAAATCACTGAAATGCACCAGCTGTAAGAAATTACGTAAATCATTTAATAGGATTATAGTTTAGCATCGTATATATTTGATTATTTGATTGAGCTATTTGAAATTAGCCAGGATCACTTGGATAGTATTAAGAGATGTTGATACTCACAACTATCCTACAGTGGAAGAGATAATTTATGTACTGTGCATCATACAATATCTGCATATGAAAAGCACATATCTAGATGGGTATAAAACTGTACAGTAAGCTACCTGTGTATATATACTAAAAAGTATTATTTGTCAATTCAATACAAAAATTGGTCTTACATGACACATTTCATATAACAGACGAATATCTAGCAAGTTCATCTTGCAACTTCGAAAAAAAAAACTAAATTCTTAAGTGTATTAAACGGTAAATATAAATATACACTTATATACAGCAATTGAAATATTTACTCATAAAATTCATACATAGCCTACCATTATTATATAGATTGTAGAAATGATTTATATCTCTCGTAAGTAGTTCAAACAAAAGTATTTGTTCTAAGTATTGTATCTGCTTTAATTATTAACGAGTTTTACACCATTTTATACTATGCACATGTAATATCATCTGTAGAATGATTAGTAAAACTAATCAAATCAAATCTAACATGACCGCTGCTTCTAGTGGTCATCTAGAATGTTAACCCTCGAATGAATAACACTCTTCGTGCTATACGGTTTGTGAATATATTAAACTCCTGTACGGAGTTCGTGGGAATGCACCATACTTTAAAATGTATTAGTGGACAATGTGAAGAAAGAACAAGCTATATATATATATATACAAGCACCCCGGCCAAAAAATTAGTCACCCCCCTTGGTACTTACGTTAATACCGTGTAGCGCCGCCCCTGGTCCGGATAACCGCCTGGATGAGGTTGGCAAGGGAGTCCACAAGGGTCTGCAAGTCTGTCACATCCAGTTGAATCCACTCACGGAAAATAAGATCACGCAATTCCACCACACGTCGGGGATGCTGATGTCGACGTTTTACCCGCTGTTCCAACTGGTCCCACAGATGCTAAATTGGGTTGAGGTCCGGCAATTTTGCGGACCATTCGAGGTGTGGTAGGGTACCTGAGTGTTCCTCAAACCAGTCACATATGGGTCCAGCTCTGTGAACCCTGCTGTTGTCGTCTTGAAAAATGGGTGTGTCTATAGCAAACTCATCGCGAAGAAAGTGACTGAAGGGTAACACCTGCTTGTCTAGGATGTTCAAATAAACGTGTTGGTTCACGTTCGTGGACACCTCAATGAGTGGGCCTACCCCATTGTATGAAAAACAACCCCAGAACATGACAGACCCACCCCCGGCCTGCACCTGACCTTCCACACACTGCGGGTGAAAAGCTTCATGTGGCCGTCGATGGACACGACACCGGGCGTCATTTGAATACAGGCAAAATCGTGATTCGTCAGACCATATGACATGGCGCCAATCTGCTACTGTCCATGTTTGATTATTATTGGCCCACAGCAGACGAGCACCTTTATTTGCCTATGGAAGCAGTGGCCTTTTGCGAGGTACCAGACTCTATATGTTCATTGCATGCAGTTCCCGTCGCAATGTTCTCTCGCTAACAGGTTGGACTGGACCTGCATTCATGGACTGCAGTAATTCCTAGCTGGGTTTGGAAACGATTTCGATTCACAAGCCTGGAAACCCATCTTCGGGCCCGATATGTGAGGATCTTCTTCCGACCACAGTTCTGGCGTCGTGTTTCATGGCCACGTATGTTACACCACCGCTTGTAGACACGTTGAACACTCCGCCGCGAGATACCAACATATCCGGCAACTTCCGTCACTGTGATCATGAGTACGGCCAAACACGATTGCCCCTTTTTGCCACTCCGTCACGTCCGCGCTCATCCCCATCTTGCCGCGCACACACCGCTTCGATCGGTTCTGTGTCACTCCACAGTAATGCCTCTGATCGCGTCGAGGCAGTGTATGCACGTTTGGCCATGTGATTCGAGCAATACGCCATCTTTACCTGTTTGCCAACGCATCCTTGCTCCCGACCGGGGGTGACTAATTTTTTTTCCGGGGTGCTTATATATATAAAAGAAAACGCACTCCACTTTCTTAATACGCAAGGAGGGAACCTAAGCTACTTATTTTGGTTTAAATTTCGTTAATCCCCACCGCAATCACATATATCATGGTTCGCAAAAACAAATTAATCTAATCTTAATTAGCTTAAAATAAACGTGTCTAATGTTGTTACGCCGGCTGGCGAATTCTAGCAAAATTTATTCGCTGACTTTGCGGAGTCACTGTCTTATATTATCCTCTCTACCCTTTATCGAGAAAAGACTCACCGAACTAAGTTCTCTTTACATGACGCGAGCATATATATTGAGTTGCTCCTATTTACCCTTCGCGGGCCTATCACCTTTGTACTAGTCTGGGGCGGTTGGATGGCATTCATATTTTGAGTGACTACCTAGTACAGGTTGGTTTGTTTATTTTGCGCTTTAGTTCTGACATATATCCAGACGTTGTAGCTATACAGAAATTGTGAAAGAAATGTAATTGCTGATCAATTACTACTTGTGACCGCGTTGTAGTCTGTCTATGCAAGGTGGGGTAATGTTATGTTGCCCAGCGCAACTACTTTGCAGAACAATAAGAAGAAAATTAGAGTAAGAAGTACAATTTAGAACAATTATTTCTAGTCGTATGACCTATGCGCTAAGTCTTTTCATACACAGTATTGAAGTTTACCTTAAATTTTGCAAAATATGATCTGCCTGTACATGATCAGAACTTTAAATTTTAGTTCCTATGAACTTCAGGATTGCCCCTTAGGTTAGTGATGGGCAAAAACCCGGGAAGATATTTTTCGGGAATGTTGCCTGGGAAGATTCCCAAAAAATGGGAATATTTCGCGAATTTATCTACAAACACAAAGAAAATTGCATTCTATTACTACTGTAAGACGGGGTTACTTTGCACAAAATATGAAAAGAGTTTCACAGTCTTCTGTCGGCAAAACCATAAACAGTAAGGAAGAAGTTTCAACTCCTACCCTAAGATAGAACATATAACTGTGTTTTGGCGGTTAACGTCAGTTATAATTACCGGGAGGTTTCGCTGTTGTAGAGGTGTGGAAAGCAGTCACTGTAAAGGCCGACAAAATTTGAAAAGTATCAGCAACAAGAATTTCCGTCAAAGTCAAGTCAGTTTCGTACAATACTACTGTATGTAATGAAAATTTGATGCAATAGTTGAAATTGAAATGTGAAACGTTTTGTAGTAAAAAAAAAGTAAAACTGGAAGAAAGCTGTTACAGCCTCTATTCGGGGTTACTTTGCACACGTCAAAAATACCTCTTAGATAGGAAATTATTACTACTGGAACCTCCTGCATTCTAAATTTAGGTATATTTCCTACTTAGGTAGATGCCGAATTAATTTCTTGTTGGAAAATAAATTATGAACAGTGGCGGATTCAGAACAGTAGTTTGAGAGAAGCTTCACCCACAAAGGCTTCGGTGTTTTTATTTATATTTTTTATTTTAGAAACAACTAGACTTTTGTAAAGGCTTGCAGCTTATACATATAGGAATGATTAGCATTAGATTTGTTGAAAAAGAAATAATGCAATTTGGGTGGACTTCAGCCTGAAAGTCTCAAACCCCGTAAATCTTCCACTAATTACGGTTGAAATGATATTCTTGGGTATAAGGAGTAACGCAGGCAAATGCGTTCACGGGGATTTTTTTTTTTTTTTGTTCTGTTCCTGAGTTGGCATTTGTGTGACATATGCTGAACTATTAGAATGTAGTTCCTGTGTCGGTTAGGGTGGGCCGAAAAAACTCATTTTTTTTTATTTCGAAGTTGTAATAGCGCGGAAAAGTTGCGAATTATATAGACAAAGAAAAATAAAAAAAAAAATTATCAAAATCGGTTGACATCTTCCGGTCGCGCATAGACCCTAAAGTTTGACAAAATATGAAAAAAAAAAATAGTTTTTGCGATTATTTTTTTAAATTTTTGAATTAAATGTTTTCGTAATGTAATAGTTTTTAACGTCTTCAAATAGAGCCTAAAAACATTGTATTTTAATTTGGTTTAGATCAGTTGATATCTTCCGGTCGCGCATACGGCCTAAAATTTGTCAAAATATTTGAAAATGTTACATTTTTACGAGCTTTTTAAAAATATCTTTAATAAACTGTTTTTAGACATAATACTTACAGTATTTTTATTTTTGAACATAAGAACATTGTGTTTTATTAAGATGCGAATAAATTAACAACTTCCCATTGCGCAATGATTCCAATGCTATAGAAAAACAGTACCTAAAAAAGCTAGTCCTGTGACATGATGGGTGATAACCTGATAACAGTAACAACGTGCATGGTACTTTTTGACTTGCTCTATATTTAAAAAGCTTAAATATTTATTAAGCTCATTCAAAAAGGTTTCGTAAAATTATTAAGGAAGAGCATTACTCGCTGATTCAAGAACCCGGTTCACTGTACGTTGGCCACGTTACTCCAAATTCTGGAAGCTCTGAAGATATTGTCAAGTCCGTAATTTCTTACCTGCCTGAGCGTGGTATTTCTCTTGAAAATCTAATTGTCATCGGATGTGATGGTACTGCTGTGAATACAGGTTGGAAAACTGATCTGGTTCGCCGAGTTGAACTTCATTTGAGGAAGCTTGTACAATGGGCAATTTGCCTACTTCATTTTAATGAGTTATCATTCCGCCACATGTTTGAGCACCTGGATGGGCTTAGTTGTTCTAAAGGGCAAATCGGTGAAAAGTTCGTAGGCTGCCAAAACTTCCGGTGGTTAACTTCCAGAGTATTGATTGTCAGATCTCAGAGATAGACAAAAACGTGCTTAGCAAAGATCAGCAATACCTACTTCATATATCAAAGGCAATAAAATCAGGAACCTGTAATGAAGATTTGGCTGTACGAGATCCTGAGCACTTATCACATTCGAGGTGTTAACAAAAGCAAATAGAACTCTCACATTGTACATTAGTGAAGAAAGCCCCTCACCTGAACTTCAAGAACTAGTTTTGTTTATATTAAAATCATACATGCCAATGTGGTTTACAATCAAAAGAAGTAAACACTTTACAGACGGCCCGAAACTTGTTTACCAAGCAGTACAGTCTACCAGGTATTTGCCAAAACCTTTGCTTGATGTTGTCGACCCTGTGATCGAACGGAATGTGTTTTTCGCCCACCCAGAACACTTACTGTTAGCCATGACTCAAGATGATAGGAAACACATAAGAGAGCTCGGACTGCGAGGAATTCTGAAGGCAAGGCAGAGAGATGCAAGAAGGAGAACATTCATGCCACCAAAAATCAACTTTAATGCGCAAGAATACTCAGAAATTATCAACTGGATGGACTGTGAATTATTTTCTCCCCCATTGTTGGCAGAAATCAGTGACGACGAGATCAAATTGGACATCGGCAGTGATTCAATCCCTGACTGGAATATTACTTTCAAGCAATTCCCAGTTCACACGCAGGCTGTTGAACGCAGTGTAAAACTCGTCACGGAAGCCTCAGGAAAAGTTTGTGGAGCTGAATCACGAGATGCATTTATAAGAACCATTCTGCTGTCCAGATCATCTATGCCTAAATTCATCAGCAAATCAGTCTTCAAAGTACCTTCGGTTACAAAATAGAGAAGAGTACTAATGGACACTGGACAGGTTCAACTAACATGGACTATTTATTCAGAACTCTGTTTTTTCCTTTTTTTTTTTTATAAAAGTAAGTTTATTGTTAAAAACTACATTGTAACTTAAATAAATATTTAAGCTTTTTAAATATAGAGCAAGTCAAAAAGTACCATGCACGTTGTTACTGTTATCAGGTTATCACCCATCATGTCACAGAACTAACTTTTTTAGGTACTGTTTTTCTATAGGATTGGGATCATTGCGCAATGGGAAGTTGTTAATTTATTCGCATTTTAATAAAACACAATGTTCTTATGTTCAAAAATAAAAATACTGTAAGAATTGTTTAAAAACAGTTTATTAAAGATATTTTTAAAAAACCCGTAAATATGTAACATTTTCAATATTTTGGCAAATTTTAGGCCGTATGCGCGACCGGAAGATATCAACTGATCTAAACCAAATTAAAATACAATGTTTTTAGGCTCTAATTGAAGACGTTAAAAACTATTACATTACGAAAACATTTAATTCAAAAATTTAAAAAAATAATCGCAAAAATGATTTTTTTTTCATATTTTGTCAAACTTTAGGGTCTATGCGCGACCGGAAGATGTCAACCGATTTTGATAATTTTTTTTATTTTTCTTTGTCTATATAATTCGCAACTTTTCCGCGCTATTACAACTTCGAAACAAAAAAAAAAATGAGTTTTTTCGGCCCACCCTAGTGCCGGTACCAGTACCCTAGTGCAATAGTAAGAAGTATCCATGTGCACAAGACATGCCATATGCGTCAAATTCCCCCCCCCCCCCACACACACAGTCATAGATAAAGTACAAGTCTACTACACATGCAGATAAAAGTACAGGTACATTCTTTTTTATTTTCGTATCAGTCGATATGTAAATAAAAGTCGCTTTGTTACCCCCTTTGTAAGTTTGTACATACTCAGTGAATAATCCCTAAAAGTATGAGCGTCCTGCTCTTTCGGGAACTGATGCAGCTTCATGTATACTATATCCCTTTACTCTACTACTGATATTATAAACATATTAAACTTTTAAATGTTACAAACAAATTAGATTTGATAACTGCTAGAAAGCACATGTCTCAGTATTTTATCATTTGCACATACATATTGATGTCCACAATATCTGCAAGATACTGACTTATCTTCGTGCAGTTTTACTATACGGATCCGTGCTATAGTTATGCTATACCAAGTTATCTTTTAGAGCCGGATCACTGTTGCCAACTCGCCAGTTTGAAATGTCGCTAGTTTAGTACTCTAAAGTCGCTAGAAGTCGCTAAACGCCTCCTGCCAAGTCGCTAAGAAAAGTCGCTATATAATTTTACAAAGGAATTAAAATAATTTAAATATTTTCCATGTACAATGGAAGACTCAAGTATTTTTTTCTTTTTTAAAAAATGATCATCTTGACAAAACCACTGCATTATGCGCTTTGAAGAATACAAAATTAATAAATATAGCATTAAAAGTTTGCAAATACTTAAAATTTTGGATAACTTTTTCTCATTTTTGGGGGGGGGGGGAATTCATATTGCTTTCGTATTGGAACACTTCACCGAACTTACTCCACGAAATTTCTGTATAATTTATGTTAACAACAACCGCAGTTAAATTAATACATAAATCACACGCACTACACTGAACCAGAAAAGCACAATATTCTCCAGCATCATTGTCACTGTACGCACTTTTTCCGAACCGCAGTGAAGAAGGACATAATCCTCATAGCAGCGATGAATCCAACGAAGTAAGTCGCTCATAGCAGTAGTGCAACCGAGTGTGTAAAAGTAATTAGTCTATTAGTATCACAAACTGCAAAATTTTGGAAACTTTAATATAAATATAGAACAAATTATTTGAATTCCTAAATGTCGCTAGATTTGTCGCTAGGCGCTAAATAATTTTTTTTTTGTCGTTAGACACTTCCAAAATAGTGTTGTGTCGATCATGAACGATTCGATCATTATGAACGAATCATGGCGTGAATCAAATGAATTATGATTCCTTTCACAAATGAATCGATTCTTCTAATGAATCATTTGTACTTCACTGAATTGTTTGCCGTGATCAAAATGAATTGAGAATCACAAACTGCCAGCTTGTGTGAGACAATTGGTGAGGTTGCTTCTGCAAATGCGCTTGCAGTTCACGGGGAGTGAAAAAGAAAGGAAACCATACGCGCGTCTTTTCTTCCTGCTTTTGTAGATGCGTGCGATTTTTTTTTTCTTCTGCGTGGTAGGGTTGTTTACTAGGAAGAAAGGGAGCCGCATTGTTAGATTACTTTCAGAATACACTTTCTTGTTGCTTGCTTCTTGTCGTGAAGTACTGGCAGTGTTGCTCAATTAGATGTAACACAACTTCGTAGTTAATATCAACATACTCTTGATGAGCATTTATCCATTTTATTAAGATACTGTATGTGAATTGGATAAAATTATTTTCATCACTTTCAACTGCAGTAGCCAAAAAGGTCAATTTTAATGTTTTATAATCAACTCAAAGTACTATATTATATTCAATGTAAATACAGTACTTACACAGAAAAAGTGCACTGTAAATTATTTGCACTGTACATAATTGATTTTAAACAGTAGAAAGACGAATAAAGATTCTTTCTGGGAAGACAGTGTATAGCATCTTTCAGTAAAAGCACTTGTCCACATGGAACGAAGCTTAGTGGTACCAACTTTTCGCTTTACTTCTATTGAAACATACATAAAGACACAAATAGTTTTCTGAGCTTCCATGTAAACAAGATGTGGGAGACTCGGGATCGATTCCCGGCGGAAGCTCATGTGGTTCGGATTTCATGTTAATCAGTAGGTCCACGCCTCAAATAGCCTCGCTGCTGAACCGGACGTTAAACTGAGAGTCAACTCAACTGAAATTTAACTAACTAACGGTTTTCTCTTAGAAATGTAGACAAACACTGATGATACCAGGGGTGGCCGGGGAGAAAATCCGCCAGTCCAAGAAGTTTCTCCCGGGGCATTTCTCAGATTGGGTTCAATTGGGGTTACCAGTATTTTCGCAAATACATGTTCATCTCTTGCTTATTGAAGTAGTATTGGCTCAGTGGTAAAGCGTTCACTTCTGGTAGATGGGGCCCTGGTTTTCTATTTGCGCCAAGTGGGATTTATGGTGGACAAACACCATATGTGTGGGTTTTCTCGGGGTTCTCTTGTTTTCGCTCACTTCCTTCATTTCACCATTTCATTCATTCTCATCATTATCGTTTCCTTTAGTCTAACGATGATAATCTAACGATGATAATCATGGAATGTAAAACTTTAAAATTTCATTTCATTTTGCGTTTATTCATAGTCTCCCCGAGCTAAATCTTTTAAAATTATCACAATAGTATTAAATGCAAACTCCCTCTTTTTCTCTATCTAGAACAGGCCTGCCCATGAATTGGCTCCCGGAGCCGAAGCGTGAGCGACAACGAGCTGAGATAAGAACAGGTGAGCACAGGTGTTGGTAGCTCCGCCCCTTCCACTGCATCCGATAAGTGTTGCCAACCACACATGATGGTAAAAAACCTACGGCCAAGCCTGGTCACAAATTCGCACGATGTTGAAGCATTGAGCAGACGCAAGCGTGAAATGTGCAGGTGTGCTCTCCCCCTCCCCATTTCGAAAGCAGTGACGCGAAAACACTGCAGGAAATAAAATTGGTACGTTTTTTGATTCAGGAAGACGCATGATAGAGGTTACAGTTAGCGTTGAAGTAACTAACAAATGAAAAAGAAAGAAAGAAACTAATATTAAACATGTCAGCTTACAGACGTAAAAACGACTGCAAAAATCGAAAACGAATTGTTTCAGGCCTTTTTTAGCTTGCTTACACAATTCGTGACATTGTATTACATTAGCACTCGGTCTGTAACTTGTCACTCGCTTCATGTTTGCTAAGTTGTGAACGCCTTTCGTTGCTAGATTGATAGCAGAACGACGGGAGGTTGAAAATAATAATAATAATAATAATAATAATAATAATAATAATAATAATAATAATAATAATAATAATAATAATAATAATAATAATAATAATGCGTATTATTATTATTATTATTATTATTATTAGTAGTAGTAGTAGTAGTAGTAGTAGTAGTAGTATTCGGACCAAAGGCGGATGTAAATGGGGATTGGAGGAAATTCATAACGAGGAATTGCATAGTTTATACCGCTCACTTAACATTGTTAGGGTCATTAAGTGTAGAAGGCTCAGGTGGCCATTCCGTGTAGCCAGAATGGAAGAAATTAGAAACGCTTTCATAATTTTAACTGAAAACCCAATTGGAAGAAGACCACTAGGAAGACCTAGACGTAGATGGGAAGACAATATTAAGATGGATCTTGCAGAAATAAGAGTACAGAGTAGAAACTGGATCCAGTTGGCTAAGGACAGAAGTTAGTGGAAATATGTTGTAAACGCCGCATTGAACCTTCGGGTTCCATAGGCCATAGAGTTAGTTAGATATTATTATCTAAAAGAAATGTTCAAATGTTGTTAAGAGACAATTACACAGAAGAACTGAGTTCCGACCAAACACTAATTTGCCGGAAGGAAATTCCAGTGCAGTCCAGCCCACTTTAAGCGTTATCCGTGCAATCTACGTTTCATGTTCAAGATATTGGGAATAATTGTTCGTATCATTCAGTTGGAACGTTCCCTTCCAAGTTTACGCTCTTACAGTAGGCCTACAACATCGTGACTTTCAAAACCAGTCAGTAACTATCGAAGAAAGACAAGCGTGTAGCTTCAGTCGTTGATATGATTTAACATTCTTTTTCACTTTTAACAAGCTACCGGCAAGCAACCAGCCAGGGACAATATATTTTTCCTTATTAAAAAGACACTTTTTGTTAAAAAAAAAACTAATGGTACCCACTAATGGTCACTCTTAAAAATGGAAAATCTCTTTGGCTCTCTTAATATTTTGTTTCATTCTTTGCGATCAAAGTAACATTAAAAGTGGAAAAAATGAAATGAAATCTTTGGGTTTTACGTCCCACGGTTATACCGGTTAGGCTAAAGGAGACGGTGATGATGAGTAATGAATGAAATGATAGAACGAAGAAAGTGGGAGGAAATGGGAGAACCCGGAGAAAACCCACGCACACGGTGTTTGTCCACCGCAAAGTTCACTTGGCGGGGGCTGGGATCGAACCCGGGACCCCAAGCACCAGATGTGAACGTTCTACCACTGAGCCACCGCGGCCCCACTTTAAAAGTGGAGTAAGAAATACTATTCTTCCTATTGATAGTGGCTTCTAATCTCCACAACCAACCCCTTGCTAAGCCTATTCGTACACACATACATGCATAAGCTAATTTTCTGGAGATAATACTTAGATAATTACAAACAAGTGCTACAGTATTTTTTTTCGTATCAACAGATTATCTGTTTTCCTAAAAAGCGAAACAACATACCCACACTCGGATTAATTGAGTTGATTTTAGTTTAGCGTCCCTTTCAGCAGCGAGGCTATATGAGACGTGGGCCTACTGATTAACGTGGAATCCGAACCACATGAGCTCCCGCCGGGAATCGAACCCGGGTCTCCCACGCCAAAGGCGCGTAACACTCGGATTAAGAATTTGATAATATATATATATATATATATATATATATATATATATATATATATATATATATATATATATATATTGAAAACTGGTTTTCCATTGGGCAAACTGGCAAATTTTTATAAATGTAAGCGATGGTTTGGTTCCACCACATCCTTCTTTAACAAAAGGAAAGAAAAAAGAAGAAAAGGAACGTACATAGTTTATCATTTGATTGCTGTTACCAGTTTGTGTTGTCTATAGTTAACGGTTACCACATTGTAAAAAACACTATACACTAAATGGCAATCAGTTACTATACATACTTTTTTTTTTTAATTATTTGGTAAGCTAGTGATTACCGCCAAGGTTGACAGCACTTCCGCTCCTCTAAGGACAAAACCCGAAGATTCACGAAGCACGAACAAGGGTATTTGCTCGTAGAATGCTCGTGAGCGTTCACGAGGAGAGTTTCCACTATCTGCTCGCCGTGGCCAGGGCTGATCTAGAAGATCAGTATCTTTTCCAGTCAAGAATAAAATAGAACATATTTTAGAATATAACAGAATAAAATAGAAATCTTGCAGTTTAACGTTCCATGTTTGTGTCCATTAGCCTAAGGAAAAAGGATGATTAAGGCAAGTAAATGACGATGGAAGAATAGTTGGAATGAGAGTGTGGAAGGAAAGGGGAGTGGGTTTACCCGATAAAACCCACGGACATGATGATGTACACCACATACTTACTTAGCAGTGGATCAAACCAGGAACCCCGCGCAAAGGAGGCAAGAGTTTTATCAGTGAGCCACGGTGACCCCTAGGATAGAATAGAATGGACTGCGAGATAACAATTTACATTAATTATTCATCCGCATCTTTTTTACCCAACAGAGTATAACTCTGACTTACAACAACAAAAGAAATCCATTAACATGATGTGTACTTTACAAAGTTTATGTAACCTGGGCAAATAATACTCACTAGAAATGAATATAACACTACAGACTCATTGTATAATGCTTTCTGTATTTAAAACCAAAAGTATGAATGTCGCCTATACAGAGCTCTATTAAGCAGAGCTCTATTTTTCCTATATTAATATGTACGACAATAAGAAGTTGAAAATAAATT
This sequence comes from Thermobia domestica, assembly GCF_964235325.1. Classification (NCBI taxonomy): domain Eukaryota; kingdom Metazoa; phylum Arthropoda; class Insecta; order Zygentoma; family Lepismatidae; genus Thermobia; species Thermobia domestica. The sequence goes on along the minus strand of NC_137454.1, from coordinate 310,996,060 downwards.
GTTATAACTGCTCATATCCCGTGAAAATCTTACGGAGTATATTTCAACAAAATATTTCCTCGTAAACCTGAAGTTGGCAGAAAAAACGTGGAGATTGCAACAGTTTTAGTGTTTGTCTCAAGCTCTAATATGAAAGCAGGATGAAAAAATAACAACAATGGAAGTAAAGCAACAGCATATTATTGAAACTTCATAATAGTTCTAAAGCTTACGAGTTTCCGAGCCATTCCACTCACCCCGATGCAACGCTGCCCGTGTCATGTGGCAAAGATGATACACGAGACTGCATTTCCTCACAAGGAATTTATTAAGTTGCGCAGAAAAGAAGTGCAGTAGCCCAAGCGATTAATATGATCTAATAATTCCCACTCAATTCATATGATCGAATAACTCATTGCGCAAAAGAGATGCGCGGAAACCTAACTGATTCAATGAGCGAATCATTCTCAACCAATTCACTTGCGCAAAAGGTATGCGCGGACGACCAATTCATATGAACGAATTAAATGATCGAATCATTTTAGTGAATCAAAGTAAATGAATCGATTCTCCAAAATGAATTGTTTTGCCCATCACTATTCCAAAAGTCGTTAGTTCTAGCGACAAAGTCGCTAAATTGGCAACACTGAGCCGGATCTTGTCTTATCTTGTCTAGTGATGGGCAGTGGGAATATTCCCGGTGGGAAGGAATTTAAAAATGGGAATATTCCCGGGTTTTTTCCCTGGCCTATAAATTCCCGGGAAGGAATTTATTTCCATTCTTTACTTTAGCTTCCAAATTATAAGAACCATATGACTAGTTAGTTTATTTTAATATATTATGATTTACTTCTAGGTTTTAAAGAATTTTGAGATTAAGAAATTTAAAATTATTTGACGGTACTTTATATAACTAATAATTTGATTTTTTAAGTTACATTTCAATTTGAACTAAAAAGTAAGGTAATTGTTTAGAGGTGGGGGCCAAAACTAGCAAAAAGTAGGATGATTTACGGAAGAAATGAGTTGATGGTGATGTTCAAGTAGTCAGGAAAGTATCGAACACATTTATTTTAATGCAGTAGGGGATTTATACCAAACGGAAAGGTAAGTGAAAGTGATTTATGTGAGAAAAGAAAGTGAATTGTTGGTAATGAAGATAGAAAACAACGTGCCATGCGGGGCTCTAACCCGCCTTCATTCGCTAACGCTCGCTGTGCAACGCTGTCTGAATTTAATGTTGGTAACGTAATTTAACGTATGAAACCATAAAACAACAGCATCGGAATAGAATATCGCAAAAAAGTAGGTGCAAAAGCTGGCCGCCAAAGCTAAAGAACAGCCAAAATTAGCAAAGTACTAATTTACAAATGACGAAAAGGAACCATTTTGTAAAGTAATTTAGAATTATGTAGAAATAGAGATGAAGTACTATTAATAAATCCTGAACCACCATTAGTAATGGACTTCGGTCTGTCTCCTCTCTCTGACTCGAATTTCTGAAGAAGTACTCGGACTTCTTTTGCATCTGAATTAATGTATAGAATTTCGAGAAATAGGTAGAATGAAAGGTCGTGTATGGCAATGTTACGTGCTAAAATCAGAGATGGAGTGGGTCAGTGGGTCGATGGGTCAGTGGGTCAAGTTTTCTGAGTGGGTCAGTGGGTCAACAGTATGTGACCCACCACCCACCGTGACCCACTGCGACCCACCACCCACCATAGTAGTAACAGACAAACAATTCCACAGGTACCGTTAGGTACTATAATTAATATAGAAAGTAATGATCTGTGTTGGCAGTCGGTTGGGTTAGGTTATTAGGGTTTGATGACCTGGTTACGTGTATTAGAAAGTTGTTATATTTCTGTTTTTAGTTGTGCTGACATGGAAAGGTCATGTGTTCTTTTTCGAGTTTGTATACGTGTCTGTAGAGACTTTATACTGGGTATTTTTAAAAATAATAATAATGGAAATTTGAATTAAATCTGTTGATACGTCATTTTGAGAGAATAAAAGATTACACGAACAATATGTGAGAGAGAATTAAAAGATTACACGAACAATATGTGAGAGAGAATAAAAGATTACTCGAGCAATATGTGGAGAGAGAGAGAATAAAAGATGTTTAAAAGTTTATGTGATACGCACCGGGATCGAACCCGGGACCCTTAGCACCGGCGGTGTATACTGTATGATGGGAGGGAAATATTTATTCATGCGTGACTTTTTAATTTGTTGGATCGTATGCATAGCATACTCGGTGAGCGTGGTAAAACTTTGTGTACGGTATGATACACTATGATGGTACATATACAGAGCGTGGTTTTCGTACGTCTTTTGCTGATGAACTTAAGACATAAACTGAACTTTTCGCGCGCTTTTGGAAACCCGGTTGGGTAGGAGTGATGATGTGTACATGCTAAAACTTGAATTTTAATACAAAGGAAGACCGTTGACACGTTTGGTAACCATTACAGAATACCGCCAGACTGATAGAAATAACTTTGGCGCCGCGGTAGGTGAACAAAAGGAATATTACGGACGTGGGAGATAAGCATCACAGGTTGGAGACAGACAGACTAATAGAAATAACTTTGGTGTCGTGGTAGATGAACAAAAGACATTGTCGGTGAAAACATAAAAGAAAGATTGCACACGTAGAACATTAGAAATTGGGGACAAACTAATAGAAATAACTTTGGCGATGTCGGTGAAAACATAAAAGAAAGATTGGTGACTTGGAAGATAAACATCACAGGATGGAGACAGACTAACAAAAATCAAGTTTTATGATAGTTTGTTAATAATGAATACAAAGAAAGTTTTTACATTACGAATGGTAGAACATATGAGGTTATTGAACGCGAATGCAAAAGAACATTCACCTATTGAATGATGATCATGTTGAAACATGAAGGGATGTTAAATACGATTGCAATAGAAGATTGTTATATTATTGTAATAATAATGAATGAATGATAGTTTGTGGCATCCGTTATTTTACGTGGACAATATGCTGGTGTATGTAGGGTCGATGTATTGTTTACATGAATAATAATAGAAGTTGTAAATAACAGATTTTATTTTAAAAGCATGTAAACTATTTATTTACACGTGATGTATCTAAATCTGCACATAGATGACAGATGATTAAATAGTTCGTCTTATGAATACCGTTGTAAAATGTGGGGAATGATTTTACCAAAGTGAAAATACCAAATGTTGATATTTTAAAAGATTATATGAGAACATGTTTGCTATTTCTATATTTATAAAAATTCCATAGAGAATTGGAAAAGTACATATGAAAATATTTTAATTGGCGTGGTAGGACTGTTTGAAAAATGTTTAAAGTATCACGTGATATGATGTTATCGATAAAGTTTTCCTTATATACTGGGTATGAAGAGAAGACTGGTATAGTATCGTCATGGAGTCGATTCAGAGTCAAGTACAGCGAGAAATTCAACTTTGCAACGAAGTAGATTGGGATTCTACATTTGACTTTGTAGAATCTCCAAGGAAAAAGTTTAAAACTGCGAGAGATTTACCAGATATATTTATTGACGAGGAAACTCAGTATTTTTCTCCAGCTTCGCCAGTATCCTCAGAAATTATTAGAGAGGAAGAAATTATTGACTTAAGAGAAGATCCAGTATTAATCCCATCATCTCCTGTTGGAGTGAGGACATCTTTACCAACACTTCCAGCATCCTCGTCATTATTAGGAGTAAAAAACATTCAACCACCATCTTTAAAGTGGACACTAGATAGTAAAGAAGAAGAAGAAAGAACACCATCACCTGATTTATTTACCGCAGAAGAAGAGGAGATGGATGGAGAAGAAGAAGAAGAAAGAGCACCTTCACCTGACTTATTTAGTGAAGAAGAGGAGGAGGATGAAGAAGAAGAAGAAAGAGCACCTTCACATGACTTATTTAGTGAAGGGGAGGAAGAAGAAATTTTGCGCTTATTTGACGAACTGGACGAGTGTAAACCCGACACACCACAGGCAAGTGTTACACCTTCACCTTCACCAGCACCACCACCACCACCACCACAGACGGAGCCCTTAGACTTATCAATGAAGAAGAAGAAGAACGAAGAAGAAGAAGAGTGTAAGTGTACACAAGTGTTTGTGGATGAAAAGTGCATCAAAAACACTATTTTAAATTGGAACCCTAATTGTGTATTATTATGTGAGGGTTGTTTTTTTGACTGTCCGCAACAAATGTCTCACCGATGCCTTTTTATGGACATTGAAGCTTTAGAAACAGAGACATGGCTAATTTTTATTAAAGAAAATGTGAGAAAAGAACTTTATAACATATTTCGAAACTCACATAGAATGTGTGTAAATACAATCATATTTGAAGAAGAATATTTCAAATTAATAAGAAACTCAAGATATTTGAATGAATTAGTAGATATTCTACTATCAAAGAATAAGAAATATTAATTTTCGGTGATTCTGTATATATTGTCTAACTTTTATGTAATATTATTATTATTATTTTGCTTGTATATTATTTTGATTGTATATATTATTATTTTCCTTGTATATTATTTGCTTGTATATTATTATTTTGATTGTATATATTATTATTATTATTATTATTTGCTTGTATATTATTTTGCTTGTATATATATAATATTACCGAAATAAATATATACGAATTTTATTTCTTGATTTTTATTTAATATTAAAACTTTCCTAAATAAAAGGTATTATTGACATTTTACAAGGTGAAACTCCTTTATGCTTTCTATCGTTTACTTTTTGGAAAAGCGTTTAAAAATTGGTATTTGATGAGTGTTTTATATTTTTTTTACTAATACTTTGAAGTATTTAAAAGTTTGATGAGTATTTTACATTGACAAGTTTGCGATTTTTGAAAACATAGTTTCTTGTAGCTGCTCTAGCGAGTATGCTTTGGCATACGATTTATTTACAGTTTTGCAGCGTAGCTGCTTTTACGACTTTCTAATTTTAATAACGAGATTAGTTAGTATTTTCGAAATTATTTGTAGGTTCACAACGTAGTTGCTCTTACGACTTTCTATAAGAAAGGAGATTATAAAAATAAGATACAATCCAATAATTAACACGGAACTTCTAATGAAGTGATTGAACAAAAAAAAGCAAATGAACGAATAAATAATTAATATTTCGGAACATCTTTAGTATGTTCACACGAAGTGTTCGAGTAATTTATTAGGAGCTTTTTAATATTTCAGAATGTAATTCCTCTGAGCTTCTTATGGAAGCGATCCATTATTAAAATTAACCGACTTTTGGAATGGCATAGGAGAATATAAAACAGAAACTGATTTAATAACGAATTTTAAAAAACTCAGTAATATTATAGTATGATTTATATACTTACAAAATGCAAAAAGTTTTCACATACATGCAGAAACTAATTTTACAAACGCGAATCCTAACATGCAGAAAGTTTTTTCACATACACGTGATATAAATGTCGAAAAGTGTTTTTTTTCAAAAACAAATAATTAACACCAATTTTAAAAAACGAGTCTGTGTAACAGACGATTTATTTTACAAGTTTACAACGTAGCTGCTCTGAGCTTGTACACCAAGCGATCCGTATAAAAGTGAAAATGTAATTTTCAAAAAAATGAAAATGCAACTTGTCAAACGTGAAAATGTAACTTGTTAAACGAAAAAAAACTGCAAGTTACGAAAATGTAATTTTCAAAAAATTTTTAGAAATGCTAGTTACGAAAATGAAAATGCAAGTTATCAAAATGAAAATGCAAGTTGTGAAAATGCAAAACCGTAAACTAAAAAAAATGTGAAAAGCGTTTTTCACATGCATGCAATATAAAATGCACAAACAAATTTTATGTAGGCGAATCATAACATACGGATTTTTGTTAAAGTTCTAATTTCATGAAAAAATTTTTTAAAGAATTTTTCCCTACGTATAAATTGTAAGTCATATTTGAAACAGTTTACTTTTACACTGTAAGTGTATTGAAAAAATTTTCGCGTTGAAGTAAAATATATAAGATGTGTAAGGAAATAAATAAAACATGTAATATAAAATGAGAAAAAATTTTATTTACAAATTTCAATAATATATATATATATAGTTTACATACAGATACATTCCTTGATATATTGTTTAATACAATCTATATTTATATTAGTATATGCACAATTACATACTGGCCAATTTATTGCTGAAAGTTTTTTATCACTTGCTTTTGTTAATTTATACACATTGTTATTATTATTATTTTGTAATTGATTACCAGAAGAGTTTTTATTTTCCATTATTACTATTTCTTATGCATATTATAATGTAAATCTTTTACTAAGAATAACTCTGTAATTAACTGAATGTTATCTTTGTTTAATAAAATGTTATATAATGTCCATGTAAATTCCCAATCATCAATTTCAGTATCACAATGCACTCTTGCAAATTCTTCATATAAATCATCAAAAGTTTGTCCGCTTACCATTGTACGCCATGCATTATAGCATAACATATTATAGTCCGAAGTAATACAATCGTGTTCTTCTATTTTGCTCTTGTTTTGAAAACACCCATAACACAAAAGTTCTCGTGGTGGTTTCCAACGATCAATACACATTAATACACATTGTTCTTTTATAGAAAAAGAAGAACATTGATATTCGCAATTGTCATATGTATTTAGGAAACGACATTGGTACTCACAGTCTGGATTGTTGATACACATCTTTATCGTACTCAAGATATGCTTCTCTTAAGTCAGAAATATGATAATCATTAAACGTGATTTCTTGATATGAATAATTAAATTTGTTTATAAGATGGGGAATATTTTTTTTATAAATTGTGGTGGACAAATATCGTACATATGGAAATTTCTCGGGAGTTCTCCCGTTTCCTCCCACTTCCTATATACTTTTAAGAGCTTATTTTAGCTCCCATATTTAGTTCAAACACCTTATTTTTAACAACGAGTTTGCACAGCAAACGATTTATTTTGCAAGTTCGCAATTTTTAAAATATTTTCGAAATTATTTGTAGGTTCACACTATAAGTGTTCGAGTAATTCATTACGAGAGGTTAAATTAATAGAAATCGATCCGTAAAATAAGTTGCTCCGACTAATATATTAGGAGAATATTTTTTTATTCTCTCCCATACTGTTCGACAAATAAAATAATCACCGTCTCATTTAGCCTAACCGGCATAACCGTGGAACTCAAAAATTGAAAATGTCATTTTTTTTTCTAAGTAACCCTGTGACTAATGGGAAAGGGACCCGCCAGTTATACTACAAATAGGACTACATAATTTCCTTGTAATACAATACTGTTTAAATCTAGGGTCACCTATAACTAAGGAAAATGACCCCCGCCAGTTATAGCTATGTGTTACAATACTCGTACGTAATTCTCTTTTGCTATAATACTGGTAAATCTAGGTAATCTATCTAACAGGCAAAAGCCCCCTCATTGAGGGACATGGTACAAATAGGAATACCCATACATAATTTCATTTTGCTTCCTTGTAATACAATACTGCTAAAATCTAGAGGAACCCATAACTAATGGGGGAAGGGCTCCCGTTACTTGTAAAAATATACTACAAATAGTCGTACATAATTCTCTTTTTGCTATAATACTGGTAAATCTAAGCAATCTATCTGGCAGGCAAAAGCCCCTCATTGAGGGACATGGTACAAATAGGAATACTCATACATAATTTCAATTCGGTTCCTTGTAATACAATACTGCTAAAATCTGAGCAATCTATCTGACAGGCAAAAGCCCCCTCATTGAGGGACATGGTACAAATAGGAGTACATCATTTCATTTTGCTTCGCGGATATACAACAGGTTTTCAAGTCAAAAGACAGTGTTCAATAACCAATGTATTTAGGGGGTTCCGTAAAATTTTCTTTCTTGGCATTAAAGCTATTGTTTGCGCTATGTGGCTAACATTCAGTAATATTTACTATTAAAACACAATAATGTTGGGGAAAAGCGCTCCCCCCAAGACTAAAACATTTCTTTCTGCAAATACTAGTCTTAGTTCAAACATTTGCGTTCCTAAAAAGATTATCAGTTGTATTACCAAAGCGTAGTAGTATGCCATCTATTGGCAAATGAGCTTACTTAAACAGTTCAAGTCCCATCTGTACAACGTACATATATATATTAGGTATAACTGATTTAAAGTGATCGGTATAACAGTTAAAAAATCGTAACAAATGAATCAAACATATTGTAATTAAGCATCCTATAATTAAGCAAATAAAACTCTACAAGTAAATGGTCCGTCTTTAGGCCTTTTATTTGTAGGTTCACACTGCAAGTGTTCTGAGCTTCTTATTTTTAAAATATTTTCGAAATTATTTGTAGGTTCACACTACAAGTGTTCTGAGCTTCTTATTTTTAAAATATTTTCGAAACAAGTTTCTCTTTATGAGATTTCATAGAAATCGAACCAATAAAATAAAATAACACGATCCAATTTTAATAACGAGTGTTATAAATAACACGAACGAATAAAATAATCGCAGTGTAGCTGCTATTACGAGTATGCTCTGGCATACAAACCAATAAAATATTTTTAAAAACGAGTGTTATTTTAAATAACACGAACCAATAAAAAAAAGAAGCGAAATAATAAAAAATAACACCGATTTTAAAACGTTCACAAATAAATTTGTTCAGAGTATAACATACGATCCGTAAAAATAATAATAATAATAATAATAATAATAATAATAATAATAATAATAATAATAATGTCCCTCTTGCATGATTACAAAAATGGTCGTAGGTTTATTTCCCGGATAATGTTTCTCAGAAGCAAATCGTGTAGTTTTTCAATAATTATTCAAAAAACTTTCATTATAATTAAGTGAATAATACATGGCATTTAAAAAGTTCTCACCTTAAAAAAAAAATCAAAGTTCGTTTTGTTAAAATCACTGACGAAAAAGTGCAACACACACACACTATGGAACTGTGTAAAAACAATAATAACAAACTTTATTTCAATACTATATATATATATATATAAGGATTTCATTATGTCCCTCCCCCAAGCATCATGTTTTCACCGGGTTTTCAACCCGATTTCATTAATTATAAATAAATAAATAAGGTCATCATATCCGCTAACATCGTTTATTCATTCATTGCCACAGCGAGAAATCTAAAAATTTCTTATTTTCAAGTTCGTCAACCGCTGGAGAAATCTCATTCAGACAGGGTATCGATCGATCAACATTCAGGACAGGCTATGTACGGTTTTCATCTAATTAAGGAAAAATGCTTACATGTTCATCAGATATTAGATATTCTGCCAAAAATCAGATATTGCCACAAAAATACATCTTCTAAAGGGGGAAGAAACATAAAATTTCTATCTATCTTCTTCATCACTGCAGATAAGTATCGCAGTGACAAACATCGTTAATGGAAAAATATTTCAGTATGTCGCCAGACAGTTTCTCATGGTCAAGAGAGAGAAAGTGTCTAAGGTTATTCCAGTACAAGCGGAAATAAAATTAGAAAGTGCATTGACACTCTATACATGCGTGTCACAAGTCATAGTTCTAACGTAAGCAAGGTGAAAGCGTGTAAGGCAACGACCCGGAAATAATGGAATTTACAAAAATAAAACGCTGTTCATTCTAAGACAGCCTTCTCTCAGAGACGGAAGAACAATTCACTCGCTCCGTATTTCAAACTTGGCTGTAAACACGAAGTTAACTATAATAAATAAACAAATCAATAAAACGATGAATAAATAATCCATTCAATCATACATACACACACTTCGTATTTCTCACATGTTTTTTTTTCTCGCCAATTTACATGTGAGAATTGCAATAATTCTCAGTACAATACAGCGTTCACCTCTAGTGCTTGGGGGTCCCGGGTTCAGTCCCCGTACAATACAGCATTCATCTCTGGTGCTAAGGGTACCAGGCTCATTTTCAGTACAATACAGCATTCACCACTGTTGCTAAGGGTCCCATATTCAATCCCCGTACAATACAGCGTTCACCACTGGTGCTAAGGGTCCCATATTCAATCCCCGTACAATACAGCATTCATCTCTGGTGTTAAGGGTCCCATATTCAATCCCCGTACAATGCAACGTTCATCTCTGGTGTTAAGGGTACCAGGTTTATTCTCAGTACAATACAGCATTCACCACTGTTGCTAAGGGTCCCATATTCAATCCTCGTACAATGCAACGTTCATCTCTTGTACCAAGGGTACCATATTCAATCCCCGTACAATGCAACGTTCATTTCTGGTGTTAAGGGTCCCATATTCAATTCCCGTACAATGCTGCATTCATCTCTGGTGCTAAGGGTACCAGGCTCATTTTCAGTACAATACAGCGTTCACCACTGTTGCTAAGGGTCCCGGGTTCGATCCCAGTGCGTATCATACATTATAAGTGTTCTGAGCTTCTTATTTTTAACAAATAAAACAATCACACTATAAGTGTTCGAGTAATTCATTACGAGAGGTTAAATTAATAGAAATCGAACCGTTAAATATATTAGGAGAATATCTTTTTATTCTCTCTCACATATTGTTCGTGTAATCTTTTATTCTCTCAAAATGACGTATCAACAGATTTAATTCAAATTTCCATTATTATTATTTTTAAAAATACCCAGTATAAAGTCTCTACAGACACGTATACAAACTCGAAAAAGAACACATGACCTTTCCATGTCAGCACAACTAAAAACAGAAATATAACAACTTTCTAATACACGTAACCAGGTCATCAAACCCTAATAACCTAACCCAACCGACTGCCAACACAGATCATTACTTTCTATATTAATTATAGTACCTAACGGTACCTGTGGAATTGTTTGTCTGCTTCTACTCACCATGACCCACTGTGACCCACCACCCACCGTGACCCACTGCGACCCACCACCCACCATGACCCACTGTGACCCACCACCCACCATGACCCACTGTGACCCACCACCCACCATGACCCACTGCGACCCACTGACTCAGTATGATCTACCGACCCTCTCTGCTCACTGCATTGTAGAGAGTATCTTCTGAAGACTGGTAAATTTGTCTCCGTTTTACTTTCAAGACCTTCATTTCCCTTTCTTTTCCACTCGTTTCTGTCTACTTACCTGATGTGAGTATATCTAACCAAGTGAAAAAAGAACTTCAGGCACTTTTGGATATAGATATTTTTAATAGTAATAATAGCAATAGGACTTACACTACAATTCGGCTTTCGAGACCTGTGAGATCTTAGAGCTAACTACTGGAAAAAATACATTTTTGAATCACTGTAATATATAAATTATTTATAAAAAATTGAATGTAACTATGTGTGGCTAATCATCATGGTCAAATTGCAAAGTCAAATGAAATTACTTTTGGTATATAGTTAGGCCTTAATTCAAACTGGGATGTTATATTGCTTTTATTATAATGCATAATATCCTAAGGAGGTAGTGAGGATCCGAATTTTTGCGAGAAAAAAAATGAGTATCTTGCAAGCCGTTAAACTTACGGAGCTGAAATTCAGTGTATTAACTCTTGATTGAAAATAAACAGAATGTGTCCTAGCATTTTTTTAAAATTCTCCTTTATGTGTGGGGGGGACTTTCTATATATGGAAAGTTGGTAGTGAGTTGGTTTGTAAAAATGATCGAAAACGATCGATGTTATTTCAGAAAAAAAAATCAGAAACAAAAAATACAGTGCTTGGCTTCATATATCCATTGCTTTCTGCTATAATAATTGTTGAAGCTTATGTTTATTATATGGAGCGCTTACAGCACAGGTCAATCAACCCATAAAGTTGTGAGAAAAATAGGCATAAAATTCGTAGTGTAAACTTAATTACACGGAAATTTGAAGTTTGGATTGTACGCATAATTGTATGGAAAATTTTACACTTTTTTCCCTTTACGTTGGTCTACTTACTTTGATTTGGAACTTTGAAATTTCATCCTTTTTTCCACTGAAAAGTATTGATAATTCAACAAGGAAATAATTATACTATGATAATTTAACTGAAATTCATCGTAATTTGGCACATGGCAAACAGCAGTGTGGTAATTGAAGGTAAAGAAGGAGGGAAATTCCCATTCACCTCTGAATACTTTCCAGAAACCTCGTTCCCTTTTGCTTTCTAGACGGGGGAGGGAGCTTGGTAATTGTATCAAACCTTCATGTGTAATTACAAAAATTAAATTTATGAACAAATAAGAAATCATCAGTTTATCAGACTTTAATTGATAATTTATTCACAATATTCCCTATCGAAGGCGTGATAGATGAAGTTTCTGTTCTACATGGGTCGACATTGCCAACTGACATGGTTGATATGGAAAAGATGTTGTATGGCGATAGAGAGATGATACTTCTTGCTGAGTATTTCAAAACTGACCGAGAAAAATCGTTATGAGACTTAAGTCTAACAAGTAGATTGTCGATGAGAAGTTGCAGAAATCGGGTAGAAGTATTATCAATTTCCACGACAGAGTGGGAATGGGGATTATCCCTTATGAATTTACAGATGACTAATATTAGAAATACACTAAGTGCTCAAACATTGTCTAACTTGTTGCTCATCACTGTTAATGGCCCACCGCTAGACAAGCTCAAAGTAGACGAGCTAGTTATTTCTTGGCTGAAGGATGGGCATCATTCCACTGCGGATGATTTACCACCAAAAAGTTACCAACAGGAAATAAATCCGATTACAGATTTGTTTTATTGTGGAAAATTACGAGTTACGGAAAATGTATGCTTGTATTACTAATGGCTTATTTGTGTTATTCAACTTTGTACCTACTTTTTAGTAACTCTCTTCTTTGCTTTATGTTAACTACTTTTGAATAAATATTCATAATAATATTGCAATTATGTATATTTGTAACTTAAATTTAACGTGGTGTTTTAGTGATTACACAAATTACAATTATGAGCATACTTTGTGAAGATGCACTCACATAAGGTACCCGAGCACCTTTATATCCTATGAACAACTGATTTTTCAAGTCTTTTGTGAAAAAAATACTGTGAACTGAGAAACCATAACCTTTTCCATATTGTACAGGGGTATTTTCCTGCGAATAGAAGTTTCTTGTGGAATGCGTTCAGAATTAACACTTGCAAGAATACTCTCTTAGTACAAGTATATTTTAGGCACACACTAATTTCCCCTCACCTCGAACTGTATCAATTTCCTCACTGAGAAACACTTTATCATTTTATATCGTAAAGGTCAGATCCACCGTTATTGTAACCGAGTGGTGCTCGAGCGATTGACTAGAAATTCAAACTCCGATTAGTGACAATTTCAGTCTTGTTTTATTACAAGTGTAAACTCTTTAGTCAGTTCAGAAGAGGCCGTGGATCGTGTTCAGAGTTGATGAAGATGGATTTTGGTGAGTCAGAGTAGGTCAAAGTGGATGAGAGTGGTTCATGGTGGGTGGTGGGTCAGAGTGGGTCACCGTGGGTGATGGGTCACGGTGGGTGGTGGGTCAGAGTGGGTCACGGTGGGTGGTGGGTCATTTTGGGTGGTGGGTCAGTGGGTCGTGGGTCACGGTGGGTGGTGGGTCAGTGGGTCGTGGGTCAAGTTTTGATTGACCCACGCCAACTCTGGCTAAAATATAAAGATAAGTAAGTATCTTGCAAATTTTGTGAACATAAATATGTAGGCGCAAATGTTGATAAATTGTTGAGACATGTATCTTGTAGGGTTTACCCAATCTAATTGGTTTATAACATTTATAAATTTAATGTGTTTATAATATCATTAATAGAGTCAAGTTGAGCAAATACACTTACATATAAATTTAAACTGTTACTATATAATTTACTACATAATTTTTTCACACATATTTAATTGATAGAACATATTGTAAATAAATATACATTTATGCGTACTCTCTAAATATAATAGTGTTAATAAAGTAACATAGTACCGTTCAGTATATACATTTTAAAGAATCCTTTGTGAACAACAGTAATCATATGCTGTGATATAAAAATTAATTCAACTTTGAAATCATAATATAGCAATAGAATGCAATTTTCTTTCTGATTGAACATAAATTCCCGGATAAATTCCCATTTTGGGAATCTTCCCAGGAATATTCCCATGGAATATTCCCGAAAAATATCTTCCCGGGAATTTACCCATCACTAATCTTGTCTTGTCTGATGTCTATTATCAGTCAAATAGGTAGGTGCACCAGCTCACTAGTCATATGTGCTACTAATGCTAAATAGTCAAATGTGTACCTCAAACAGAGGATTAAGATGAAAAAGCAAAATAGAATAAAATACAGGACACAATCGGGAAGAAATGACACAAGTCGGGAAAAGAGTCAAAGTCAGGAAAAGGTCAAAATCGGGTAAGAAGTTCAGACAGGGAAAGAGGGCGAAAAGCCAAGGTGAACAGGGCAAAAAGTTAAGGGTAAGTGGAAGGTATAAAATGAAAAAAAGAAAAAAGGAGTATAGAAAGAAGGGAATGTATGTACGTGTAAATGTAACAGAAAGTGTAAGTGTACTGTAAGTGTATAGCACAGCCCATTTGTCCTTCTTCCTCACGGAGCACCACAAGACACGAGGCACCCACTTTAACAGCTACTCTAGAGCCGGACCACTAGCGCATTACTACATATTGGCTATGTAAACTTTGCCACTGTCTTGAACAAGTCTTATCTGCAATTTACAAAGGTAATTAAATGTGTAAAATGTAAAGATTTGATTAGTGGGAAAATGATAAAAAGTAAAAAGATGAGTATAAAGTCATAAAACATGTACAAAGTAACAAGTATGATAAAGTAAAAATACGTGAAAAAGTAATGTCACAATCGGGAAAAAGTCAAATCAGGAGAGAAGTATGGCACAATAGGGAAAAGGTGAAAATCGGTTGGAAAGTTCGAACAGTTAAAGAGAACTGAAGGCCAAGATGGACCGGGCAAACGGGGGAGAAGGTGGGAGGTATAAAATGAATGGAAAAAAGTGTATAAAAAAGAAGGGAATTATGAACGTGCAAAGGGAAAAAAGAGTGTAAGTGTAGTGTATACGTATAGAAAGCCCCACTCAACTCTCGTCCTCACAGAGCACACAAAACACGATGCACTCGCCGTAACGGCCACTGTTGAATTCCCACATATTGGCTTACGAACCTCTTCGCAGAAAAACCTTTGTGTCGTGCGTGTTTTTGTTTGCCCCGTCTGCGGTGATGCCAACCTGAAACGTTACAAAATCCTATCTCGAGAGACAGAAATTCCCATTTTGCTCTTCATTTTCCCACACTATACTATACTGATTACAAGACTTTTTGAACTTAATAATCATTAACAGTGAAACTAGTGCATATCAATCATTTTCTTCAATATACAAGTGAATTATTTAAAACTTCCTATCGTTTACGTTTATCAGACAATTTATAAACACATATTTTCCTTAATTGAAAGAGACAATTCAAAATGCTGATAAAAATAAACCCTGTCTCAGACGGGACTGACTTAGGCTGCGATTCACGATGTAAAGCTCACGACCTTACTTAACGATCGTGTGAGAAGTAACTTTCCCTTTGTTCAGGTTGAAAATTTCTGCTGTCTTTATTTGGATCCTGGCTTGGAAGAAATAGAAGCAGTTTTTATTTTCTTATGGACTTCCATACAACTACTAATCAGAAAAGAGTAGTGCTTGACGACATTCAACTATATTTCTGGGTGTAATTTCTTAACAATGCTGCCTGGACAATAGAAGCATTAATGATATTAAGAGTCATATGAAAAATATGAGGCCTTATGCAGAGTCGTTTCGATGTCTGATTAACGTCATACTACGGGGTTGACTAACGGATTGTTATCAAAATTGAATTCAAAGTCTGATTAGGGTGTAGTATT
Source organism: Thermobia domestica (assembly GCF_964235325.1). Taxonomy (NCBI): domain Eukaryota; kingdom Metazoa; phylum Arthropoda; class Insecta; order Zygentoma; family Lepismatidae; genus Thermobia; species Thermobia domestica. The sequence continues at coordinate 310,980,166 of NC_137454.1, read as the reverse complement.
TTACGAAGTTAATCACATCTGACTAATTAAGCTGGATCGCTAGTCACAATTAGGGTAAAACTTTCTCACTAGATGGCAGAGCACATTGCGACACATGCAATGTTGCCACATGAGTTACGAATAGAAAAGTGTTTAGAGATGATCACATTTTATGCATGCACACCTGAAGATTATAACAGTTCCAAATAAGAACACGTATCCAGGAACATCTGCAGGATTTTTCCAAGGGGGGGAAGGGGCAAAAGCCAGACATACATTGATATGCATAACGCTTAATGCAAAACAATTATTATTGAAGCATATTGCATAATTTTGTGGACTACATTAAATAGGCCTATGTTAAATATTCTAATGGATGTAACCAAATATAATATGCCTTCACGTGTGTTTCTGGATAAAAACGTTTCGAAACAACCAAACACTTTGCGAAAATGCAGGGTAAAGCCATTGTCCCCTTGCCTCCGCTGCCCATGGTCTTATCGTTGACAGAGCATATTGCTTTGCTCAATTGTCACATTCACCTCGGATCCGGTTGTTAAAATTGTATCTCCACTTTCATATCCAATACTTACGGAAACAACAATTTTCTAGTTTTATGATGTCAAAAACCTTTAAAACTTTTCCTTGTAACATTGAGCGAGTATGAAACACATTAATTTAATTTTTCTACACAATCCACTCTACGCTCAATAGGGCTATAAGTTTCCCATTATTTACAAAGTATCCCAATGCCTCTGAAGAACTTTTTTTTTTATTATTGGCTACGCAACCAGTCATATACCATTTGTTGTACCTCTTCATCAGATTGCAACTTTTTTTCTTTTTGGTGCCTTTAAGAGAGACAAATATGTGAAAACCACTGAGGCGAGATTCGGTACGCAAGGAGGATGAAACATAGATTTTCAATGATCGCAGCCATTGCACAGGCAGTAGTATGAGTCCGAGTATTGTTATGTTGTAGAGTAAATTTGTTTTCAGAAGTCCGTGTTACTTCGTATAGTAGGTTTACGATTTTTTGGAGATCGGAATACAAGCTATTATTGACTATGAGTTCCGTAGGCTCTAATGCTCCAAAATGACACCCTTTTGGTTGCAGAAGAAAGTACTAACTTCCCTCTAGATGATTGTGTCCGATAATGGATACTGCCTCTATTGCCTCGCTTTCTTACTTTCGGAATGGGGGCGTGGTGGCTCAGTGGTAGAGGGTTCACCTCTGGTGCTTGGAGCCCCTGGTTCGATCCCAGCTCGCGACAAGTGAATTTTGTGGTGGACAAACATAGTTTGCGTGGGTTTTCTTGGGGTTCTCTCATTTCCTCCCAATTTCTTCATTCCACCATTTCATTTATTTCTCATAATCACCGTTTCCTTTAGCCTAACTTTCATGACGTGGGACGTAAAACTTAAAAATGTCATATTTTACTTTCGGAATGTAATAGCGCACCCATATTTCATTCCAAATAACGAATCGCTTTTGAAAGTTTGCGGAGTGGCAAAATCTCGTCACACATCAACACATCCTGCTTGAGTTCGTCTATCAGCTGGCATGATACCATCCTGGCGCACACATTCCGAAATCTGAGCACAGCGTGGAAAATGATATAGATTGAACTGTGACTTATGCCAGTGATTGTAGCTGCTTCATCCAGTCACTCTGCATTGCCCCTTATCACAATTTCAATTTACATAGAGCAAAGACGGTAAGTGATAACAAGCAATTATTTGTTGGTATAGATTCAGCGTCCCAAGCATAGGTTCTATCTGCGCTCCTTATTTTTATGTTAAAACTGCAAGTGGTACACGTATCACTTACGACCAGAATATTGGATCAATAAGAGCTAGACATAGAGCACTCACTTCTGGTGGGTGAGATTTTTGGCTGGATCCCAGTTTGTACCAAGCTTGCTTTGTGGTAGACAACAGACAAATCATATGTGTGGGTTTGTTCCGGGTCCCTCCCTTTCTTTCATTCAACTATTCCATTTATTGTCATCATCATCACCTTTCCTTCGGAACACAATGATAGGACGTTACAAAAAAAATCATGTCTCTCGGTTATGCCATGTAGGCTAAACGAGACGGTGATGATAAGAATGAATAAAATGATAGAATGAGAAAAGTAGGAGCATACGGGAAACCTCGAGAAAACCCCCACACACATGGTGTTTGTCCACCATAAAGCCCACCTGGCAAAGCTGAGATCGAACCAGTGACCCCACATACAAGATGCCAATCCTCTACCACGGAGCCACTGCAGCTCCGGAGTAGAAAAAGGATTTGCATTTCTACATGAGTGGTTGCGTTTCTCAACTGAAGATATACATACTTTCTTTTCATTATAGGAAAAAAATAATCAAGTTTTACAGTTTTATGAATTTTTTAAATACTAACTAGGAAAGGTCGCGGGATATTACTCTGACATCGTATCGATATTATGCTCAGTCGACGCCTTTTTGCATATGAAACAATTAGGCAACCGGAGAAATCCTCGATCGCAAGCGTGTTCGAATTATGAGCGTTAAAAGTTCAAAATTGAACAGATTTTGCAGAAAGTTTGAAGAACCATTTCTTGAGATAGACGCTTCAGTTTGGCATCAGGGAGTTCTCCTGGATGCCCAACACAGTAATAAGATCAAACCTTACGCATTTTGCAAGATAAGGGCAATTATTTGGAATGGCTCTTCGATCTTTTACTTTGAGTTGGATTCTTCTTTTTTGTATATGATTCCTTCCGTTTCCCCATTTTCCACTTTTATTATTGATAATAGTTTTGTCACAATTCACAGGTTCCGCCTCTGGACTTGAAACGCTAACAAGGAATTACCCTACTACTGTGACTGCAACACTAGACATGCAAGTTTGGCAACGAAGCATTATGGCGTCCTGCGCAGGCATGAGATTCAGCCGCTAAAACTATTTCCGTAAACATAGAATTATATTTGGATAGAATGTAAAATATAACACGAAAAATGGTCATATAATATCCATATTCCGTAATGAGACAACTACTTATAAAATAATTTATGCTTGTAAGTAAAAATTTCATAAAATTGAGCACAGGAGTAGCAAAATCTAGCAGCAAGCGCCATCTTGCGTACTCATCTTAAAACTCATCAAGTTTTCCTCTTATATGTTACTTTTTTAGATAACAGAATACATAATCACAGGAAATAGTATCTTATGTTGTAGCTGACGCGTAACTCTATTTTATAGTGCAATATTTATAATATGTGCCATTTCTTTAGGAGTTGGTTAAGGCAATGAACTAATGCTTATATTGGCTTCCGGGTAGTGATTCACCTTAAAGTACAACAGTGTTGTATGATTGACGTTTTGGTCTCGCGCAGTTTCTTCTTTTTCTTCAAATAAAATTGGATCTCTCTTTGGTAGGCGTGAATAGTTTATTGAAGTTAATAAGAAAAGATAAAAGTTTACAAGTTTCACAACAAACAACTACAAAATGTTACTGACTGTTCTTTCAGCAAAAGTATTAAAGTTCCACTTTAGATAGAAAATAGAAACACCAGATACGATGAAATACAAGAATATATGAATTCGAATATATATATATAATGTTCCAAGATACTAGTTACATGTAAAGATATATATATGAAGTACTAAGATACTTGTTACTAAAATACTTGTCCCTAAGATACAGACCGCAAAGCGAATAATAATAATACGAGCGTTCTTCCCAGGAATGTGCCAAACCTTGAATAGCAACTAGTATATAAAACTATCGTAAGCACAAAGATCAAATCATCACATGAGTTTAGGTCGACACGTGGACGCACGTGGAGACCTATCATACAGACTTTGAAATTGGACTTAGTAATCCATGCTCTCACTGCGTGATGTACACGCGCGTACATTATCATACTTCCTTAAAAAAGAAACCATTACAAAAGTGACTATTTTGAAAGTACATACATTATCATCACATATGTGTGACCCTTCAGTGACCCTACATCCTGCTGTTCTTGGCTGGCACATTATCAATAGCTTAAAGAATAAAGATTCGTCTTTTATACAATATTAACATTGACTTCAAAAATAATATAACAACCATAAAATACACTAACTTATAATCGAACCCCGAACCTTTATATACAATATATACAGTGACATTCCAGGTAAGTGCTGCTAAGAGGGGAGGTGCATCGAAGGTGATAAACAAAATAAGAAAAATAAAAATAAAAAGATAACAGTAAATATATGTTCATACAACACCTCCCTCCTTTTTTGAATTTTCATATCAAATTGCGAATTTGGATACTGAAAATTCACAGTCGGATATGAAACATTAAAAAGATTTGTTTTTACCTTTCCTTACGTAGATTTGGACTTTTCTTAGGGGGAACAGCTACCTGTAACTCATCTGTAAACTCAGTAAGCTGCTCAGCAATTCTTGACATGACTACAGGCTCAGTGGTATCTTGTTTTTGATTTATTTTGGTAATAATAAAAGGTTTAATGCATATTTGTTTACAACAGCTATCATCATCAAAATACCTTTTGAAAAAGCGAAAACATTTACATCGGTAACAGCAACAAAATATTAATATTGGAACTATCAGAACTGTACCAAAATATGAAAACCAAGAGAGATGAGTTATCTTTTCAGAATGAAGTAGTTTCCATTGTTCATCATCTATTTTCTTTTCTACTTCCTGAATTTTATGGCTTGCTACCTTTAAGTCACTAACCGAATTAATTACATGCTGAATAGGTAGGTTAATTTGCATATCTTCCAGTATATATGAGAATTAATATTTCACAACAATTATCAGTAATATTTAATTTCGGAGTAAAGTCTTTACCTATAACATTGGTTTCATACCACATTTGTGTTTGGAGGATCGCCTTCAAACCATAAGCTTTACAATTATTATCTAGATGAATAATACCTGAATTTGTCAGAATTAAATCATAAGGTTCAAATCCATTACATAATATTCTCATCTCTTCCTGTGGAGCAGCAAAGATCCACTCATTGTTATTTAAGGTTACGAATATACAATGGTCAATTTGTATCACATGTTTATTACAATCCACGGGAACATAATGAACATATTGTAATAATTTCATTTCACACTCTTGATTTATATTGCTAGACAAGATAGGAAACGTTTGTTTACACAAAAACCAATGTTGTTTAGGAATCTTACATTAATTGAACTCAATTTCAGTCATTTTTGCGTAATATTGTTTAATTGAATCAACCAAAAGGTAAGGTTTTTCAGGTTGAATAAAATTTATTTGTGGTACTCCTTATTTTAGTAGGGAAAGGAGTTAACTTATATACTAGATAACGAATGGAGTCTGTCAAAGGGAGACGAATTACATAAGCTAATATTCCATTATTGATAAACACATCTAAGTTTATTATTTTCAACAACAAGTAACTATTCCTACTACTTGTCCCAATTGGTAAAGATAACGCACTATGGAAGTCACTTTGACTAGCCTTCCAATGTTGGATTATTTGATAAGGAGTGATTATGTGAGGCTGTAATACACCTTTCTGTGCATTTAAAATTGCTTGCAAAACAATTTCATACTGATCCTTTAAATCTCTTAAATACCTTTCAACTTTTGCGATATGTTCATTTATTGTATACTTTAAATTTAAATCCAAAAATGCTTCGTTTAAATGGCTCTCTCTTTTTGATATCTCTTTAGTTATATGCTCTAAACCCTGACTCAAAATATTTTCTTTAGTCTGTACTGTGTGAAGAGTGTTATTAATACCTTGTAGGGTAGATTTAACAATAGTCATCTGCTCTTTACTCAATTTCAAGAAATCTAATTGTTCTTTTTCTAGTTTATTGATTTTTTGAGTGTAATAATTGGCATCTTCATCGTCCAAGGTGCCAAATAGAAATTTAGCAAGGTTACCAATACCATCTATTAAGACTCGTTTGCTTCTACTTTCTTGCGAAGAAATTTTTGATACTTCTTTTATTATTTCCTTAACCTCTTTGATATCAGATACCTTAGTCAAAACTTGATTTACGAGCACTGTAGCACAACTTGTTTTATTTGATTTCACCACTGAGTGTCTACACAGGTTTTGTGTCCTATCTACGTAAGTTTCCATGTTACGAAAGCTTACATTTAGCTTAGTTAAGTTAACGTAAGAGACCAATTGCCAGTAAGTATTATATAACTGAACCTCTCCTAAAGAGTCATAATAAATACCTGCCGTATTTTCAAATTTCTTATGCGTGCTCCAGACTCTAGACTACTACTTATAAGAGAAACCAGTAGGATAGCTTTAACTTCTATCATTTTTGAACAACCTGTAAATATAGAAACGTTCTTTTACTTTCTTTACTTTTTTTTAGAAGATAACATGAAGAATTCGAGTTACTTAATAATACATTTTTAATCTATTGGCATGCACAGTCATTTCTTGTTTTCCAACCTTTAGGGTACAGTTTACACCTTTTGTTGGGATTATATCGTATGGTCCGCGCCACAGACTGTAAGTTTCTTTGATCTGCCGCGGCGGACTGACTCATCATATAATAACACTTTATCTCCTTTCTAAAAAATGCATTCGTTTTCGTTTCTATCATAATATTCTTTACTTTTCTCCTTTTTGTCAATGAGGTTTGCTCTAGCTAATCCGTGCATCTCTTGCAATTTGTGTTTCAGATGTTTTACGTAGTCATCGTAATTGTATACAACTTCAGGAGGTTTTCTTTGTAATACATTTGGTACATTTACAGGTTTCCCGAATAACAATTCGAAGGGAGTGTATTGAGTGGAACTATGAGGAGTGGTATTATAACAGAAAGTAGCATATGATGTTAATTCGTCCCAATTATTCTGATTTTCTGCCACATAACATCGCAAGAAAAATTTTAAAGACTGATGGATTTTTTCTATACCACCATTCGACGCCGGATGGTATGGGGTAGTATGCAGTTTTTCTATTTGTAGCAATTTACAAATACGCGTGAAGACATCGCTTAAGAAATTACTTCTGCAATCGGACAATATACTGTGTGGAATGCCAAATTTTATCACTACATTCTCGACAAAGGCTTTGCTGATTGTATCAGCATCTGGAGAAGGGATGGGAATTGCAATAACAAATTTTGAAAGGTTATCTTGTACAGTCAATAAATATTTGTTTCTGTGTTCTAAGGTTTCTGGAAGGGGCCCAACTAAATCTAAAGAGACCTTTTCAAAAACTGTACTGGGAGTGTCAGTTATTACCATCTTCATTTTTACCTTTTGGTCTGTGTTCCTATTCTTTTGACAGATTTCACACCCTTTTATGTAATCTTCAACATCTTCTTTCAGTTTTGGCCATTCTTTAATGTCAATATTATTTAAAGAAAGGTACTTCCTAATCTTTTCGTAACACCTATTCATTCCTATATGTACACCTAGAATTTGAGTATGAAACTCTTCTAAAATTTTGTTTTTCGTTTCTAAGTCTAAAGCTTCAGATTTTTCTTTCTGTTGTGAATCACAATTTGATACCCTATCTTCTTCTTCAATAACGTCTAAAGAATACATTCGTGACAAAGCGTCAGAATTAGTATTTAAGCTTCCTTTCTTATACACAATTTCGTATTGATATTCCTCTAAAAGTATTCTCCATTTCAAAAGTCTAGATGTTGGATTTTGTACTGTAAAGATCCACGTTAGTGGCTTGCAATCTGTGACAAAAGTTACTTTTGTTCCGTAAATGTATGGTCTAAAAACTTTGCTAGCCCACACTAGAGCCGCTAATTCCCGTTCTGTTGATGAGTACGATGTCTCTGCTTTATTGAAAACTCTACTAGCATACGCAATTGGAAGATCTTTGTTTATTTCACCCTGTGAGAGAATAGCTCCGCAGGCAAATGCCGAAGCATTCGATGTGATTATAAAAGGCTTTTTAAAATCAGGATACTGCAAAATTGGAGGAGTTGTCAATTTTTCTTTAAGAGAATCAAATGCAACTTGTTGTTTGACTCCCCAAGAAAACTGGACGTTTTCTTTTAATAAGGATGTTAAGGGTAAAGCAATATTACTGTAGTCTTTTAGAAATTTCCTATAATATCCAGTAAGCCCTAGAAATCCCTTAATTTGTTTCTTAGTCTGAGGAACAGAAAATTCTGAACTTTCTCCACTAGTCTTGGATCTGGTTTTACTCCGTTAGGTGTAATGACATGTCCTAAGTATGTTAGTTCTGGTTTCAAGAATTCAGTCTTATCTACACTTAACTGCAAGTTGCTTTTGCGAAATCTTTGCAAAATATCACGTGATCTACTATTATGCTCTTCTAACGGACTAGAAAATACCACTAAATCATCAAGATAAATAAAGCAACTCGTACCTGCCAGCCCTGCTAACTCTGTATTCATCAATCTTTGAAAAGTGGCCGGTGCTGTCGCCAGAGCGAAAGCAAGTCGCTTGAATTGATAATGGTTTTCAGGTGTACTGAACGCAGTTATAGGTCTATCTTTTTCCCTAATATAGCACTGATGGTACCCGCTATGGAGATCTAAACTGGAAAAGAAACGCGCATTGGCTAAATTACTCAAAATGTCATCTATGTCAGGCAACGGAAAGGACGAATGCACACACAAATCATTGATTTCCTGATGCATCGAGTTTCTTTGGAATAAGGAAAATAGAACTGTTCCAAGAAGTTGAAACTTCTATAATGTCTTGTTTTAACAACTCTTCTATTTGTCTATCTAATTCTTCCTTATAACATTCTGGCACTCGGTAATTCTTTTTCTTGACAATTTTGCCTACATGTTTGGGATCAATAATAATTTCATGTTCAAGAACATTTGTAGCAGTTAGTTTGTCTCCTGGTAGAAAGAAAATATCATTGAATTCGTCGCAAAGTTCAACTATACTTTCTTCTTCTTTGGGTGGTAAATGACCTAGCCTTAATAGCTTGTGAAGTAATTTTAAACGTTCAGTTAAACTTTCTGAATTTGACTTCTGTGGAACCCTGACTTTTTCACACTGAATATTTAAAACATGGTTTTCTTCTAATTTCTCTAAGTCTATTGGATCTAAAGTAATATTCACTACTGAAGAATTCACATTTAACACACTAGCTATACATTTATTTTCTTTCGCTACTGTCAAACAAGAAGAAAGAAAAACACCCGGTTTAATCTCTCGTTTTTCTACAATTCCAATTCCTGTGCTGTTTGTGGGAACAAAAACTAATTTTTCGCATCGAGCTGGAATACTATATGTCAACGGTAGTATAAGCTTATCGCTGCCCTTAAGGTCAAGTTTCTGGCAAGCATGTGTTGACAAGGGAGGAGGAGGGTGAGGATGGAATTCTAACAAACAATTTTTTTGTTTCAAAATATCACGACCAAGAATGTGTCTGCCTTCTGATAAACATCTTTCAGAAATAACGTGAAATTTATGTGAGAATTCTACTCCTTTTATCACTAACGTTAGATAAATAGTACCTAGTGACCTACTTTTAACATTGTTTAATCCTTTCAATGTCACAGTTTGTGTTGTATCGTTATTCTTTCTAAAACTGCATGGAAGTGCATGGATTTGCCAAAGATTTAAGTCACCGCCTGTATCTAAGAGAAAAGTTGCATCAACATGCAATTCTTTAATGAATGCCGTAATAGTACCTTCTTCTTGATTTGCTACTATGCAACCCTTTATGTTATTTGAGATGTAAACAGGTCGCTCATTTACATCCATTTGCGGTTTCCCTGACCACTACAATTTGAGCACATCTGACTACTGCAGGCTTTTACAGCATTAAAATGCACAGAACTTTGTTCTTTATTACAAAATCTCTCATTTCCACTAGTATTTACCCTACTAGTAACATGCAAACAATTGCTATAACCTTCCGTGCCTCTGGCGGCGTTCTCAGGAAAATTAGCATTATTACATCCTGTGCCTCTCGCGGCGTTCTCAGGACAAACTTCACAAACATGTACCGTTTTCATATACTGATTAGAAGAATTTCCTCTTTCCTTTCTTTTCTGTAATTTGCATTGAGCTTTGGTGTGACCAGGCTTATGGCATAGATAACATACTAACTCTTTCTTTTGAGCTTTCTTACTATTTACATTTGGAAAGGGGAGAGAAGTGTGGGAAGTGATCTGTGTTTCTTCTTCTAGAGCGAGTTCGATAATATACCCTAAGGATGTATCATCATCGCTTTTAGATCTTACAATCATTTGAATTCTGTCATTTGTCAGCACCTGAATAAAACTAGCTTTAGCTAAAATTTCAACAAGTGCTATAGCTCCTGGGAATTTAGATGCATCTATAACACGAGCAACGGCTTCGCGTAATTGATTTTGAAGTATGTCTACTTTACTTGCCCATGATGTAATTGAATCAGATTTGGTTTGTCTAGCACTAAAAAGCTGGCAAGCATAGAAATAATTGGTTCGTCAAATGGAATAGTTTTCTATTAATATTTGTTTAACAGCTTCCCACGTAGTAGTAGTTTTTTTAACTAATAATTTAGATCTAGCATCCCCAGATATTTTTGCTTAAACAAATTTCAAAAGGGTAGTATGCTTAGCTGGGTCAACCAATTCAAAAGCAGCATCTACATTAGACAGAAATTCTTCTAATGCTTCTCTTTTTCCCAAAAATTGTATCGAAATTAACTTTAGTTCTTCCGAAACACTAAAATACTCTACTTCCGTATCAGAAGAATCAGCACTACCGCTGGTAGCCATGGCAATTAGTACTTACGTTAAAATATCCAATTTAAATTTACAAAAAAATTTAACGACAATACCTTTCTTACACCTTTTGTTTTGCTAAGTATCCCCAAGATTAAACGAACAAAATATTTTAATCCTTCCTTAGAGGAACGGTGAATACTAAAGCCTTCTAGCCTAGACTGTTCTTGTCTTGATTTTACGTTATTCACTTCACAAGTAAACAACAACCGCGGTGACCAAAGAACAAGTCTTTTCTATCTCCAGGCGTAACACTTGAAAATTTTGGAAGTTCAAACAAGCAATGAAATTTGAAACCAACCTTGAATTTCCTGTGATGGGGGGTGCTGCTGGCGTCGATCCTGGTACTTTCCTGATGTTGGTTTAAAAATGAGCCCTCTGGATTTCCACAAATTCTCGGCTTGGAATGTCGCTCAACTGGGACCAGCCATACTTGAGAATGGTACTGCTCACTGGATCTCTGGAACTGGATGCAATAAACTGGAACACTGGAACGTTGTGTACGCCGAGGTATCCGCCACACCTTGTACAGGCAAGCTTCTTGCACTCACAGTAAAAAAAAAGTATTGTCGACGAAGTGCGGTCTGTATCTGGACGTAACGATATTTTAAAAAAACGTATCAGCTTCGTGTCGAAGAAACGAACGCTGACTACAATGATGAATGTTCAACTTAGTAGCTGTGGAACGTGCACTGGAATCGAACTTCGAGTACGTCGGTTGAGATCCTGCCCAGCTGACACCACTTTCTTTTCCTGTTGTATGATTGACGTTTTCGTCTCGAGCAGTTTCTTCTTTCTCTTCAAATAAAATTGGATCCCCCTTTTGGTAGGCGTGAATAGTTTATTGAAATTAATAAGAAAAGATAAAAGTTTACAAGTTTCACAACAAACAACTACAAAATGTTACTGACTGTTCTTTCAGCAAAATTATTAAAGTTCCACTTTAGATAGAAAATAGAAACACCAGATACGATGAAATACTATAATATATGAATTCGAAGATATATATATATATAATGTTCCAAGATACTAGTTACATGTAAAGATATATATATGAAGTACTAAGATACTTGTTACTAAAATACTTGTCCCTAAGATAAAGACCGCAAAGCGAATAATAATAATACGAGCGTTCTTCCCAGGAATGTGCCAAACCTTGAATAGCAACTAGTATATAAAACTATCGTAAGCACAAAGATCAAATCGTCACATGAGTTTAGGTCGACACGTGGACGCACGTGGAGACCTATCATACAGACTTTGAAATTGGACTTAGTAATCCATGCTCTCACTGCGTGATGTACACGCGCGTACATTATCATACTTCCTTAAAAAAGAAACCATTACAAAAGTGACTATTTTGAAAGTACATACATTATCATCACATATGTGTGACCCTTCAGTGACCCTACATCCTGCTGTTCTTGGCTGGCACATTATCAATAGCTTAAAGAATAAAGATTCGTCTTTTATACAATATTAACATCGACTTCAAAAATAATATAACAACTATAAAATACACTAACTTGTAATCGAACCCCTAACCTAGTGACATTCCAGGTAAGTACTGCTAAGAGGGGAGCAGCATCGAAGGTGATAAACAAAACAAAATAAATAAATAAATAAATAAAAAATAAAAAATAACAGTAAATATATGTTCATACAACAGCAGAGGCTAATCTTTTACCCACGGTTTAGCGTGTGACACAACATATCGTATTTCGTATTTCATATATTTTCATTTTTACAGATTACGCATGCGCTCATCTACTTTACCGTAGTTGCCACATTTATTTTTCTCACCCGACGCATTGCGGTTATATAAGTTAATCATACCCAAATAATAATTTTAGTTGTACTCAGACTCTGAATACCACAACGTACACCTTCCTTAATAAAGATTTAGTATTCCAACTAACTAGTCTGAGACTAACCCTCGATTAACGAATTCTAATGAATACCGCCCATGATTTATAGTATAACGTGAATCACGATTTAATTTATTTAAAAAAATGCAAGAATAAAGACCTTAGAGAAGGTATGCACTGAAGTAGGTAGTGTTCGCCCGAACATTACAGGTGTGAACAAATGTAATTATATGTTTTATAAGAATAAAAATAGGTGTTTTAAGTATATGGTGCAATTTGTTACCAAAAAATGTAACGTGCCTTATGCAGAGTCGTTTTGACAAGTGATTAGAGCAATACTAAAGAGCTCGACTAACATATGTTTCCTTCAGTAGTCAAGCTTTTGATCAAAGTACACCAATATTACAATCTTTTTATCCTAACCTACCGCAGCAGATCTCATTAAAATTTCTTTTTCAAAATTACACATATGCAGCTTCCAACACACACAACAATAACCTAATCTCACAAAATTACTTTTTACAATGACTTTTCTCTTAACAATACTGAATCGGATTTACGTGTGGCACATTGAATTGAATAATTTGAAAGATCTAAGAAATATGACTGAGGATAAGAGGCGAAAATAGCATCTCCCTGGGAATTTTCTATGCTGGCTCTACCAACGAGCACAGAAACTTCCTTGAAAAAAATTACTTGTTATGTTAATCACAGATAGTAATCAAAACATAATAGTTTAACAACAAACACTGTTACTATAAACATATACACAAACACCGTAAGTGCAGAAGTCGTAGCAGAAATAATAATTCCACCATCCACTATTATTCAATATAATGGCAAATGATCATTAACCATCTATTAATCAACATTTTCCACATAATATAACTTTGTGTATGATTTTCGAAGGAACAATCGCTAAAGTAATTTTCTTTTATACACATTTTTATTGCTCCCCCAGTGACGACGCCATAGGGGGGGCAAGGGGGCGAGCGCCCCCCTAGTAGCTACTTCTGCCACTTGACTGCCACCTAAACTGGCCCCCCAGACTCCTACAATCTTTAAACATTCTACATGTAGTATTTTATATCAGTATCATAACCGATCTCATTGTCAAATTCTAGTCTACTTTCCAAGCATTTACTATGTGGCAGATTAGTCCTCAAGCTTTCTTCTTTGAGCGTCTGGGTATGCACGCATACTTCTGTTTTCTAATTTAGCGTTTTTTGAGGTAAATTTTAGTTATACTTCTTTCTTATGATTTTTAACAATTGTGCCTGGCGAACAATAGTAGATTTGATCGACTTGTTTTCTTCTCATTGGATCAACTTAGATTGAAAACAAAAGAAAGCTATAACAGTTACGTAACTTATTTGTATTTATCCAGGTCTGAAGTTTTCAGTTTCATATTTTATTTTATTTAAAACTTCTTTTTTCTGAAACATTATTCTCGGCTTTCGATATTCAGAAGATGTGCTTATAACAGCTTAGTTTGCCACTACCAGGGCTTAATTTTTTGAAGGGAATAAAAGAGTTGTGTTTTCCCTTCCTGCAAATGATAATACCCTAATAGCATGTTGGTTTGCAGCAAGTCTTTCACTATATTTGATTTTAACTTGCTAGACTTTCCGTGCACTGTACACTTGCTGCAGGCGTTTTGAAAGAGTTACCCGCAAATGTCGTAATTTGATTTTCACTTGCTAGATTTTACTTGCCTCGGAGGTTTGGTGCAACTTTGTAGCAAGTGTGCCAGTCCTAGTTTCTACCAACAGGTGGCACAAAAGTCTAGTCTTAGAAATCTCCCCGCCATTTGTAGTAGGTGCGAAGTGTGTGAAGCATTAAAACCAGTGGATAATTAAGATAATTACGTAAGTACCCAGTATGTAGAGATAATATATATTTTAAACGTGTATTGTTTGACAAAGTTGTTGAGAAAATATACTGTGTGATTATTCGTATACAGTAAGTGTTCGGTTTGTTAAAGCCATGCAATGCAATGCTTGTATATACCTGCAGAAGACTTACTACAAACTTGCTGTAGACTTGCAGTGCAAGTGGTATCCTTGCAAAGACTTGCGTCAAACCTGCACTAACTTGCTGCCGACCTGCTGTGCACTTGCAGTGCAAGTGGAAACTTGCAGTAGGCTTGCTGTGCAAGTAAACCCCTTGCAGAAACTTGCTTTGCAAACTTACCATACACTTGAACTGCAGGCGTGCTGCAAGTTCGAAGAGCGTCAACTAGGAAGTTTGCATTAAACTTGCATCAAACTTGCAGACTTGCATCACAAGTCTGCTGCAAGTTTGCCAGACTTGAATTGCAAATCTGCTGCAAGTTTGTTGCAAGTCATTTTTGCTATCTGGGTAATAAACTTGTGGAATTAAATTGATTCCCAATAAAACGTATTGTCAGAGTGCTGATCTTTAGTTAGTAATTGTTAGTAACTGGTTTATACTAGTGCTCCCTTACTTATTTTGCTTCAAAGTACTACGTGACGTCTACCATATTGACAAGGAACTGCTGAAAAATTCTACACTTCCCCCGAGAGTCAATATACTACCTTGTACAGTGCTCCAGTTTTTGCAGAAAAGGTAAAAAAAATCTGAAGATTTCCTTGCACCACTGTTCGTAGCACTACCCCTATCAGATCTAAAATGGCGTTCTTTCAAGTGTTATTTAAGTTTGGGAAATAAGTACACGTAATAGTTAGACGGAGCCAAATCTGCGGAATAAGAATGATGATCTCGACATTGAAATCCTAGACTATGCAATGTCAGTTGTGTTCGCAGGGGCTTGATGGGCAGGTATATTCTCCTGAAGGAACAGAATTCCTTTCTTTTCATTTTCCTTTCTTTCCAACCTACTTCTGTGTCTTGAACTTCTTGGAGCGATGGAGTATGAGTGCTACTACTCCATTGACTGTTGTTTCGATTCAGGATCCTAGTGGTACAACCATATTTCATGTATAAATACTATTCGTGAGCGAAATTGATCAGCATTGCGGTCAATTGGAAGAAGACTTCACTTAATGCCGCCACTCTTTTATTCTAGTGACAGACTTTTTAGGAACCCATTATGTCGAGAACTTGAGCATACCCAAGCCTTTCTGAATTATGCTACCGACGAGTTTGAAAGAAATGCCTAGAATCTCTAACACAAGTTTTGCTGAGAGGGTAAAAACTGAGAAAGTGGGGTGCAGCCACACCTCAGACTATTAATATAATAAGTATATCGTGAGTTTACTATTCAATTTAAAAACTATATAAATAATAGATTAAATTATTTTTGTCACTCAAAAACTGGGGTAGCCTAGGCCCTCCGGCCCCGGGTTATATCCATCACTGACTGAAATGCTGCAATTTTCAAGAATAATATCACAAATTGCATCCATGATTTCGGGAAGAGTCATTGCTTTTAATCATCCTGGATGGAAAACATAATTTGTTGAGAAATCGCCACGTTTATACTAAGTTACTTACATCTTCACCACTGTATATAACGGAGGAGAGTCCCGTGGTGTTTCACTGATTTCCTAATTAATTTACTTCGGTAACTTTTCTTGGTGGAACAAAAATGTTATAACAGTTAGGATCTGGATGTTCGTGAAATTCGCTGTTTGGGCACACACAATCACTTCAGAGGCCTGAGAAACAATAAAAATTTTATTATTAATATGAACATTTGTATTTGTACATACAGAGATATATTTTTCTAAACTACGGTTTCATTTTTCTACCTAGTACCTACACACCTTCTGGATTGGACTAGGACATTTTCAGCAGCTCATCATAAATTCTCCTCGCCTCTCTCTCTCTCTCTCTCTCTCTCTCTCTCTCTCTCTATATATATATATATATATATATATATATATATATATATATATACATGGAAGTAAATAAAAGTTAATAACTCTTCAACCATCCAACCGACCTCGATCAAATTTTCAACATAAATGAGATTCGAACCTGGGACGATTTTGACATTTTACTTTGAGGGTACAAGATAAAGGAGGGGCAGGAGGAGATATATGTAAAAAACAAAAAGAATGGTAACTGTCTTTGTGACTTCACCACTCTTAAACCACCCGACCGATCTCGATGAAATTTTCATCATATATGAGGTGCAGACCGGAGACGGTTTTGTCATATCACTTTGTCGGTGCAACTTAGGGGAGGGAGAAGGGAGAGGAACATTTATAAATGATTTAAAAAATGACCGGTATTAGTGCCAAACATATAGTTTTCGGGGTTTCTGAGATGAACAGTGACACTTCTGATGTTGATTAAATCCAAATTCAGCACTGCAGCTTGGGGGAGGGGGAAAGGGAAATACATAAAACTGATCCAAAATGCCATATTAGTGTCGAATCCATAGTTTTCGGGGTCGCTGAGATGAACGATGACACTTGCGATGCTGTGTCCAGCAACATGAAGGAGGGGAGAAAGAGATATATAAAAATGATCGAAAATGACCTATATTAGTGTCGAATCCATAATTTTCGGGGTTGCTGAGATGAACTGTGATCTTTCCGATTCAGTTGAAATCGATGCCACTAAAAATGAAAACAGCATATTTCACGGGTTCCAAACACATGAGATACGGAATTGTGCATTTAATTTTTCATCTTAACTCAGCGAAGTGGATAATCGATGCTAGTAACAAATAAATATTTTTGGCAGGAAATCTTAAAGAAATTAAGTGCAGTTTCAAACAAAATCAGTCTTATGTAGATAGGTTTTATGTACAAAGGCTAAATTGAAATAGTTATGCACAAAAGTATGTTTGGTCCGGGGCAGTAGTAACTACCTGGAATATAATTTATGGAGAGAAAGTAAAAATAAATAAATAAAATAAAGAAATGATAATAATAATAATAATTATAAGAAGAAGAAGAAAAAAAGAAGAAGTAGAAGAAGCTTAAAAACAGTGTTTTTAGTTTTTCGACGAAGCAAATCAAATTTTTCTGTTTTTCCAAGCATCAAAAACACTAGCTGCAACACATTTTTTTTTGGTTTTATACATTGTAGCTAGCCCCCTTGAAAAACGGCGGGCTCCTCCTACATAAACTTGTTGGCTATATCCCTGGATTTATGGCTTCTATTAAACTAATTGAAAATAGCTATTTTTAATTAGGCAGCTAGTGAAAAACGGCAGCTTTTGACTCCAGCCGAGTTTAATCTCAACCTAAACTCAGTTGACCAAACTGAACTGACCCGACTGATCCGACCTGACAACCCGACTCGAGCTGACCCGACCCGATAACCCGATCCGAGCTGACCCGATTGACCCGACCCGACAGCCCGACCCAAATAACCCGACCCGACAACCCGACCCGAGTTGACCCGACCCGACAACCCGACCAAGTTGACCCGACCCGAGCTGACCCGATTGACCCGACCCGTTTGAGAGCACTAGTGTCAAGACCTTCAGGACCCACCCGTGCGTATGTCCCTGAGGATAGCAATGAAACTAACAGTCTAACAATGGAAGTTTATTGAAATAAGTAGACAGCTCCTGTTGCCACGAACCCTTAATTTGTCCAGCAGAGCACATCGGGTGATAACGTATTTCTTTGAAACCCGAACCAATCTTCAAAAACTAATTTCATATTCGTTATCAGCACCCTAAAATTAGTAAGAATTGGTTAGTTTTATCTCCGAAGCATTTTCACTATTGACCAGTGTTTTCAGAGCAAGTTTCTTTTTATGTAGTTAATACGTTTAATGTGAATTAAATATGATCCAAGATTAGTTGATATAAAAGGAAAATTAGTATAATCGAGTTCACTTTTCATCTATTAGTAAATACACACTAGTAATTAGTGTTTTGTAACTTGTATGCTTAGTGCATAAAATAATTTTGTGATCCTGATAACATATTCCTAAAGTGAAAAATATTAACTGTTAACAATCGGATTGTACCTTTTGTTGCTTGATTTCCCTTAACACTGACACACATATTTTCAAGAATGACACGCGTAGTCCTAACAGTCTTCCAATGACGAGACATATATCATTCCATTGATAATATTGAGGTAAACAAAATGTCATACGTGCTTGTAAAAACCCATGTAAACTTTTCTAGAGCATGTAGTAAAATATCCTATTCGTAGATATGAAAATTGATGCTTTGTTACAGCTACTTAAAAAGGTACAAAGAACTAATTAGAATGACTAAAAAGAACTACTACCAACTTAAACTTGCTTATGCATCGAATAAAACTAAAACCATGTGGAACATTATAAATGAAGAACTAAATGGTGGCAAAGAGACACCATATCTGGATACAATAATACATGAAGGGAACAGTTTATCAAACCCAAGGGAAAAAGCAGAAATATTTAATATTTTTTTATAAATGTTGTCACAAAAATTATGGATGATGATAAAGTAAATAAATGTAAACAGAATGGCTACAAAGCAGTTACTGAAATAATTTTAAACAAAGTTCAAATAAATGAAAAAAACAATCTTTCTACAGCCAGTATCAGAAGATGAAATAGCAAATATAATAAAATCTCTCAAAAACAAAAATACAGCTGGAATTGATGAAATCTCCGATAATTTATTGAAAAGATGTTTCAATCAGGTTACAAAGCCACTTTGTCATTTAACAAATATATCACTTACAAATGGCGAGTATCCAGAAAAGTTAAAAATTGCAAAAGTTAAGCCCTTGTATAAAAAACATAAATAACTACAGACCAATATGTCTTCTACCTGTGGTTGGAAAAGTTTTGGAAAAAATTATGTATAACAGGGTAATTAAGTTTTTATTGAAAGAAAATGTTATCTCAACAAAACAACATGGCTCCCTTAAAGATCGATCTGCAAACACGGCAATATTTAATTTCATTGAGAAAGTAAGAAATATTGTAGATAAGAAAGAAAACTGTATAGGAATCTTTCTTGATTTGTCTAAAGCTTTCGATACAGTACAACACAATTTACTTTTGAACAAACTGGCGAACTGTGGAATACGTGGTAAAGCAAAGGACTGGTTTGGTTCGTACTTAAAAAATCTTAGGCAGGTCGTAGAAATAACGCATAAGAATAATAACATTGTAGAAAGCTATTTATCAGATGAATTATATATAAAACACGGAATTCCACAAGGATCTATTCTAGGGCCATTGCTCTTCCTTAATATATTAATGATTTTCAAAAAAGCATATCTTCGGCAGATGTTACTCTTTTCGCTGACGATACCACTCTGCTAGTTAGTGGAAAAAATGAAAAAATATTGGAACAGAATGCTAGGCAAACACTAAATGAAGTATCTCTTTGGATGAAGAACAATAATCTTTTTGTTAATGTTGAAAAATCCATTGCTATAAATGTTCATAACAAGTGCAGTAAACCAATATACCCTAACCTATATCTGAACCAAAATAAAATTAACTATAGAACACACTGTTTGTTTTTGGTCTTACTATAGATCATAACCTGACATGGGAATTTCATATAGTCAGTTATTAATAAATTAAATGGAATATGTTATGCACTAAGGATTATTAGAAAGAAGGTAAATTTAAAATTAGCTAAAACCATGTACCATTCGTCTTTTAACTCTATTTCGTAATATGGTGTCATGTCCTGGGGAAATTCAAGTCAGAGATTTAATGTTTTCAAAATTCAGAAGAAAGCCGTAAGAATACTTTGTGATAAGAAGCCGAATTTTTCTTGTAGACATTTGTTTAACGAGGTCAATATGCTTCCTCTGGATAGTTTATATTTGTATCGTCTTTTTTTGTATTTGAAAGAACACTCATCGGCATTCGTAGCAAATAAGAATGTACATAATCATAATACGCGAAATAAGAATGCTTTTCATTTGTGTAATCACCGGTCAGCAATGTATCAAAAAAGTGTAAGTTATGGTGGTGTTAAGTTGTACAACATGTTGCCTATTGATATAAAGTATGAAAAACATATGAAAAGGTTCAGACAAAAGTTAAAATTATTTCTATTAGAAAATTCTTGTTATATGATTGAGCAGTGCGTAAATATCATGACAAGGTAATATTACTTTATTTTACTCATGTAAATTTTTGTACATATGACGCATGTTACACTTACTTGAGGACATTCCTCGTACTTGTAAGTTCATACAAAAGGAATAAATACAATACAATATAAAAGTGAAACTGAATTATATCGCCATTAACCATGCACGCTGATCTTGGGGATTGGCCTCCGTAGATGTAGATACCTTTATTGGAATTTGTGACAAGGAACTACAAATATGTCAATCCCTCCCCAAAGTTATACAGAAGTCGTCGTCGCTGTCATTAAGATCTTGTTAGACCAATTCTAAGACTACATTACTCAGTAAATGAGATATAGTCCAGAATGTTGATCAATTTATTTCCTTTAAAAATAACATTGTCAAACACATTATATATGTATAAATCGATAAATCACATCGAACCAAATAAAATGAGATGCTCGAGTACAAGCTTACGTGTTTAGTTTACATAAAAAAATATGCTGCACTAAGAACTGAACCTTTCGGTGCCAATAATCAGTGACAGCTTTCATTGATTGTCCTGGCAGTAGCAAACTAGCAGCTTGCTTGTCTTTTCGTAAGGTGACACACACACGCTTTTTCAAACATGCTAGTAGTAATCGTAGGTAATAACAATCAAGTTAATTAAAAAGTCTTGGTAATAAGTATTTTCAAATTGGTTAAAATGAATCCGAACCTGTTTTCGGGACGGGTAATTTGAATAGGGACATCAAAATATAAGCCGTCACTTTAGAATCTTTTTAAAGAAAATTACAAAAGTGTTTACTTAAAATGTTAACTTTATTTATTATTTACAAGGATATGAAAAAATATTTCTTCACATTCTTTCAAATATGACAACCTTCACAATTACAAATTAGAATTTCTCACTAAGTTCAACATCGTACAAAAAAAATTCCAAAATTTATAGTTGTAAAACAATTTCTTCAGTTATAACTTTCGGTTTTAAATTTCACAACTGTAAATCAGGTCAAGAGGACAAAAGTTACTTGTAATATGTGCAAAGTTCCTACAATCTAAGAACCCAACAAAGCTGACTCTCAGTGAAGTATATATATATAAAAAAACTAAATATTCTAAACTTTCTAAATAGAGTACTCAAAAAAGATCTCAAGAAATGTGTTTGTAAACAAGTCATGATAATACTGATGTTATTATTGCTATAATAATTGCGTTTCTTCTTACTTTCCTTATCCATTTTCTGTTAAAAATTATAGCTTCTTATTGAAGACATTTTATTATTAACTTATTGCCAACTGCATTCTTCTACTTATAATAAGGAATACATACATTGGTTTATTTCGAAAATATATATTAAAAAAAGCTGACATCCGCTTAAAGAATTAGGTCAGCCATAGACAGGGCTGCTCGTAGATTTCATGGTCTTTCACACAAATTCTATGCGAGGTCCAACCAAACTTGTGAAATCTCCATCTCCGTAAAGGTCGTCAGCACAGTTGTAACTTCGTTTTTGTTGAAATAGTAAAGTAACAATATTTATATGGTTTAAGTCCTTTTTTATTATTTCTTCCACTTCTTTTAAAGGGCCTGTGACACATCCATAAGGTGCCTGGGCCACAACCCTCGATTTTGATGAAACTTGGTAGATTAATAGGACTTTTTGCAAAACTAATGTAACTAGCAGGAATTTGTGGAAAAAACTGTAGTTTCTGAGATTCGATTCAGAGCCAGTCGATTCATTAAAAATGACATTTCTTGTGATATCTCGGGAACGGCTCCACCGAGAACAAGCAAACTTTGAAAGCCATAGTAGATACATTATAGCTTTGAAACGAAATTAAAACAAATTGTCTGCACCTGCGCAGAGCGTATGGATACACTATCAGGTCTATGATCGCGGTCTATTGGAACACGTCAGTGTGGTTCAGGCAACTATGCATCAAAGAAACATGCCAAAATCATAGCGCATAGGGTTACCTATATATAGTTAGTGTTACCACGAGACGAGCCCTTTTTCATGTCTCGTCTTGTCTCGATAATGAGCCTAATACTCTGAGACAAGAGCTGTCTATTATTTGCAAGACGAGACACGCGACAGTATTGTAAGGAGACGAGATGCGACAGCGCCAATATCCCGTTTCGTCTCGTAGCATTACTACCCAGTTGTATAAAGCAAAGGCTAACCTAATAGACCCACGACGGTAGTTACGCAGGCTTGTTCGGGTCACGACTAGCATATAGTCGGTTTTCCCTTCATTTTTATCACGAGTTTTCTCGTAATGTTCTACGAGACGACACGACACTAGGCACAGGCTTCGAGACAAAGACACGAGACGCCACCAGCATCTCATGTTTGCGACGAGACTGTTTCACCCGACGAGATGAGACAACACCAAAGGTTTCGTCTCATGGCCACACTATATATAAGTAAACCCTATGACTTATGATTTTGGCACGTTTCTTTGAAGCATAGATGCCTGCACCACACTGATGTGTTCGAATAGATCGCGACTATAGGCCTGATAGTGTTTCCTTACGCTCTCTTAATACTGTGTTAGTGTTGTGTAACATTGATGATTTACAGTACTTGATATCACTACGCTCCGAATATGGCGACTACTAACGTTAACTATATGACTTCTACACAGGTGTAATGGAAATGTATGACTGAGAAACCAGTCAAAAGTGCGTAACTAGAGGCGGGTGTCCGGGTGCAGACCACCCCAACATCTTCTTACCTCAATTGCTTGAAAACGCTCACCTTTGAGTCTAGTTTTTTCTTACATTATGTTATACTTGTCATGTAGTTCAAACTAAGCAAGAGAAAAATATATCGCAGTCTTCACGTTTTCTAGATATGCATATGCCCACAATTATTTGCACATTATGCACAGTTCTGCACAGGTGCAGAAAATTCGTTTTAATTCATTTTAAAGCTATCATGTATCTACTATAGCTTTCAAAATTTGCTTGTTTTCCGTGGAGCCGTTCCCAAGATATCACGACAAATGTCGTCTTTCATGAATCGACTGTATCTCAGAAACTACAGTTTTTTCGACAAATTCCTGCTAGTTGCATTAGTTTTGCAAAGTGTTCTATTAGTCTACCAAGTTTAATCAAAATCGAGGGATGTAGGCCAGACACCTTATGGATGTGTCACAGGCCCTTTGGAAATTGAAAGAGCTTTTGTGTAAAATATATCCCTCTCATAGTTGGTTACTTACATGATGGTGCAGCACAGGCACTTCGTCGGTAACTACAAACTTGAAATGCTCATAACTGAATAAACAAAATAAATAAAGAAAGGAAATAAACTGGCTCCCCAAAGACCCGTTGTCCAACAATATTTGCTACAGTTACTCCCTTTGCGGTCATATCAGAAAAGAAACGCAGTTTGTCCTTTACAAGATAATATTTCCTCGACATACATTTGCATTCTTTTTAAGATTAAATAATATATAATAAGCCAATACATTACTCACATATTTATCTTCACATTATCTTGTATTTCTTTCATTATAATATATTCATGGGCAAGTTCAGTTTGGTCCTTTGAAACAAATGCTATAACTTCAATAAAATTATCACAAACTGCCTACTTATAATACAATATATATTCTCTTATCATTTGTGTAAGTGTTATTCTCTTACATGCAATTTTCACTTATGGTTTTCAATGAATAGGTTAGGTTTTCTAAAATAACAATGTGTATGGCATGTTCCTTTTTCTGTACTTATAAATTTATTTATAAAATTATTTATAACTATAAATTTATTTACACGAAACTTAACATTTCGACTCATATTTTTTGATTTACATAACTACTGTAGTTATATATTTTTCATTAGTCATTTCGATAACCTGAGAATAGATATAAAGTATAAATTTCGTATAGTCGTAACTTCGAAATCAACATGTATTCTTCTTCCATTTCTCATTCAGTCACTTTCTTTTAAATAAAAATCTGCTGTTTTTTTTTTACAATTGCAAACATAATATAGAGTCACAATGACACATTTAATGGCATGTATAAATATTATAATGTCTTACGAATGTTCGTTAAAATGTCATACATTAAAGCTTATACATACCACGTTCTTGATAAAGTTATTAGAATCCATTACATGTCAATAGAGGCATCTTAGGAAGAAGGGCAATTCATTATACGACATTACATTAGTAGAATCGCTTTTGGTGTTCTTTTAGGTACTTCATTGCAACCACAAGATTGGCCTACACCACGAGATGTAGAAAGAGTAGAAACAACATTTTGAATTTTTTTCCAGTGATTATGTAACAAATTTAAGAAAGAAGACGATAATAGTGAAATGAAGAAAGTGGGAGGAGCTAAAAATAACTAGAGAAAACTACACGATGTTTGTCCACAAGGCGCACTTGCTGAGAGCTTGGATCATAGCAGGGTCCTCACAAAAAATGCAGTTTCTACTAACGTTAGAAATATTTAACTCAATAGTCGTGACAAGGTACAACACTTTCTAGTAAAAATACTGTATAAGATGTAACGTTTCAATACTATAACAGTATCTTCATCAGACTTAAACGCACTTATCCACTTCGCCTGTGTATGTCCGTGGTTTGTATTTTATTGGTTAAACTAGCTGAAATGCCCGTCCATCGAACGGGGAGATCAGGTTTATAAAAAAAAATGAACTCCCAACTACTCTAACAATACACATTTTAATAAATGATTACACGGTTTTTCCCGACTATACATGTCATCCCCATGTGACCCTGAAGGATTAATAGGGGTTTCTTAGCCACATGTGGACAGAAACGCCATCGGAAATGGCACCATTCATCTCCACAACCCCGAAAACCATGGATCCCAAACAAATATCACTCATTTTCGATTATTTGTACGTCATTCCCCCTGTGACCCCCCTAGGAATGGTAGGGGTATCTGACCTCCACTGAAACTGAAACGCTATCTGGATTGTCACCATTTATCTCCGTGACCCCGAAAACTAAGAATTCGACACTAATACCAATCATTTTCGATTATTTGTACATGTAATCCCCCTGTGGCCCTCTTGGAGATGATAAGTGTATCTCACCCCTACAACATTTTTTTCCTGGTTATAAGTAATATGTGTACCAAATTTCATTAAAATTGCTCGGGGCGTTCCAGAGTTATGCTAGACAATATATAGATACATACAGACACACCTACATACATTTTTTTTTACATATCATCCTTCTGTGACCCTCCTAGGGATGAAAGGGGTATCTTTCGTCCATAGTGTGTGTTTCCTCACTATAAGTAATACGTGTACCAAGTTTGGTTGAAATTGCTCCAGGCATTCGACAGTTATGCTCGAACATACATACATACACACACACATACATACATACATCCTTTTTATATATATAGATAATGGCTTAACAAGTTTCATGTTTTTAATTTACGTACAGTACAACCTCGTTTATCCGGCCCTCGTTCACCCGGATCTTCGGATAATCCAAAACGGATTTGTAGAAACTTTTTAAAATGTAATGTTCCCATAGATAATAATTTTTAACTATGATAGCAAGAACGTAACCATAAGTACGACAAACATTTTCTTTTTGTTTAGATTAAATGTACAGTTCGTGTATAGATTTCACAATAAATTATGGTAATACTGTACATAAAATGCTTCTTATCGAGTTTTAGAAAGCTTTACTCACAAGACGTTGAAGTGAATTGACTCAGGATTTGTTTTGCTTATTATCCATATTATCAAGATTATTCGGATTTTCGATTTTCCAGATTGCGTTTGTCCCAGAAGTCTGGATAAACGTAGATATACTGTATATAATAAAGACGTATGTATAAACGTATGTAGACCATATGTGTATGGGTGTATATGTTCTAGCACAACTCAAGAACGCCTTGAGCAATTTCAACCAAACTTGGTACACGTATTACTTACAGTGAGGAAACAAACACTATGGGCAAAAGGTACCCCTTTCATCCCTAGGAGGGCCACAGGAGGATGATGTGTAAAAAATATGTAGGTAGGTGTGTCTGTATGTATCTATATATTGTCTAGCATAACTCTGGAACATGAGGAGCAATTTTAACGAAACTTGGTACACATATTACTTATAACCAGGAATAAATGTTGTAGGGGTGAGATACATCTATCCTCCCCAAGAGGGTCACAGGGGGATGACATATGCAAATAATCGAAAATGACTGGTATTAGTGTCGAATTCTTAGTTTTCGAGGTCACGGAGATGAATGGTGACTCCCAATGCCATTACCGTAAAATATAGCTCCCACTGGTATGGGAAGTGAGGGGGAGTTAAAAATAAAAAGCCACAGCGAGTATGACATGAACAAAGAATAGATTCAGTCGAGATAAACCGTGTAATCAATCGTTGAAATGAGCATTATATGGGGAGTTGGGGGATTCAAATATTTTTCAAAAACTTCGTCATACTGTGCGAAGAACTAACATTTTAGCTAGTATATATATATATATATATATATATATATATATATATATATATATATATATATATATATATATATATATATATATTGAAACTTGTATAAAACGGAAGGCGATTGGTCAGAATTTTACTCGAAGGAATAACAGCGATAAGGACTGTGAGGAGTTTCCGTTATAGACAGATTTCCGTTTTATTCAAGTTCCGGTTTCTACAAATTTCACTGGATATATATATATATATATATATATATATATATATATATATATATATATATATATATATATATATATATATAGTGGTGGATCCCCCCTATAGCCCCCCCCTTGACGCTCAGATATACACTGGATAAAATGGGCTTCAATCCTGTTTTACACTGGATAAAACGGCAAAATATGGTTCAGCCCCTCCCTTGATCATATCCTGGATCCGCCCCTGTATATATATATATATATATATATATATAGATTTATAATCATTGTCAATACACTGCTTAATGAAGGCCTTTCCAACTCTTTTCCACAACAACCAATCTTCCATTTCCTCTTCTGAATGGCTTGTGCTAGGTGCATACACTTGAATCACTTGTAGTGTATATCTTTGGGAGAGTTTGACTACAAGCCTTGCTACTCGACTAGATATACTATCTACCTCAAAGACCTTGTTTTTCAATTTTTCGTTGATAAGAAATCCCACTCCGCCGGTCTTGCCACATTCTGATCCTCTGTAGTAGAATAAGTGTCCGTTCTTCAGTTCGATTAATTCTTCTCCTTTCCTTCTTACTTCGCTCAATCCGACGATGTCCCAGTTGACTTTCTGTAGCTCTTCTTCCAGCTCCTGGAATCTTGCTTCTGAAGCCAGGGATCTTGCATTGTATGTAGCCATGGTCAGTTTTAAATGGCAACCTAGTCCGTAACTCCGGGAATTCTTAGCACACTCTGCCTGCATGTGATTCTGAACGTTGCCTTGCCCAGACACATTTCGGCTTCCGGAGAATGAGGATCTTGGTGCGTCATTTATAATGTCCAACCGTGATAACAGAAAAACTAAAAGAGGGAGGGAAGCAAAACCTTGCATGAAGCAACTGTAGGAAGGGGGACACCTAGCCACGTATTGGTTAATATCACCGGATGAAAAGTGTTGCCAACTCAACACAAAGTTGTATTTTTTGAATAGTACTACGTTAAGTTATTACAAATTTTAATCTACATACAAATCGAAAACAAACAATACCAATTTTACTGTTTAGTGTTGCAAACTAATTATGCTATATCACAAAAATTCAGAAACTTCCCAATTTTGGAGGTCTCTACAGGAGTAATGACGCAAGTGAGACGGATGGTGCATCGTACATCGAAAGCACCTTAGTGTCGAATACTATGGTCAGCATATGATGTATTTCTATCAAACAGATGAAAAAAGCTACAAAGAATTCAAAACTTGACTTCTTGCAAAGAGCTTTATTTCGAAAAAGAGCTGAGATAAGTATCACATCTAATTACGTAGATTATTTTCAAAAAGATGTAATGATCATAATGCCGTTTACAGCAATTTGATATTTTACACCGTTTAGGAGATATGATAATGAATGTTAATGAAGTTTTAATACGGCTAAAAGTCGTGAAATTAGGAGAATATGTGGTAATCGCAACTACCAAAAATGTTGGTCAAGTGCCAAAGGTACAAAAACAAGCAACGATCGCTTTAAAAATTTCTCGCAACTACGTCATTTTAAGAAGTATTGCCAACTGTAACATGTATATATGGTAATGTCCAAGAGTTCGGGAGCCCCCAAATGAAATGAAATGCAATCTTTGAGTTTTACGTACCACGTTATGCCGGTTAGGCTAAAGGAGACGGCGATAATGAGTAATGAATGAAATGGTGGAATGAAGAAAGTGAGAGGAAACGGGAGAACCTCGAGGAAACCCACGCACACGGTGTTTGTCCACCACAAAGTTCACTTGGCTGGGCTGGGATCGAACCCGGGACCTCAAGAACCAGAGGTGAACGCTCTACTTCTGAGCCACCGCGGCCCCAGGGCGCCCCCAAAATATAACCTCAGTGCAGAAAGGGGGCAATCACTTCAGCAAATAACAAGAACATTCATTTTTAACAGTTATAAATTCATCAAAATTAACACATAATTACAAGCAAATTATCTCTCATTGCGTTAGAGCTTGTACGATTTATTCAACTTTTACATCATATGTCTCTCCTGTCTTCACAAAAATAACCAACTTTTTAAACATATAGGGGAGACCGGGGCTGGTTGGCAAACTTTTCATTCTTTATTTATTTATGAGCAGATTGTTCACTGTATTGCAATGTAATGGATGTGTACGGGCAGACCAATGTTTCCTCTAGTAAATTCAATTTTTGGTTTTCTTTTGTTGCTTACAATTTTCGAGAAATACATTTTTCTTTCTTTTAAAACGGAGTATGCCAACCGATCCCTACTAAGGGGCTGGTTGACTAATATTGTGGGACTAGTTGGCATACTTTTTAAATATAGCAAAAAACACATACAAAAAAGTGGATTTATTAGAAATAAACGTTATTTTTCTAAATTCTATTATATTTATATTGCAATGAAGTAGGCTACTTGTAGTTTGAAATGTCTTATTAACAACATTTAAAAGAATCAGCATCATGAAATATGAAAACTTCTTTCTTTCATTCTAGCTTGGTTGTCATGACATTGAAAGCTATAAGATTATCAAACAACATCAGTTTTAATATGATTTGGTGTAGGTTAATTCTTCATATTATTTAAAAATGTAATTAAAATAACTGAACTATCAAGAAAGGTAGTTCATTTCCCGCTGTTCACAAAGTAGCTAAGAGAGACTAAGATAAGTTTTAGCTGAATTATCGAGAAATGCAGTTTATTTCCTACTTTCCACAAAGAAAGAAAAAGCAATAGCTAGGCCTCTATTTTTGTAACAAAAGAGCAAATACAAAATATTCTTGATCCTGAGAATTAGGCCTATTCAGGAAAATTCAGAGTCCGGCATACAGTCTTATTTCGATTTCTAAATTCTGACAGTAATCCAATACGTACATGCTATCCTACAACATTGAAGTAAAATATTAGTAGAACTGTAAAATACATAACAAAAAACAAACAATGTAACAATAAAAGTAAAATGAAATAAAATTTCACACGAGGTTGTTTGGCGCTCTTGCAAACCAACCCCAAATGCTATACGCCAACTAACCCCATGCCCATGTTGTGCAACAAAGTCATAATTACTCAGCAACTGTTTGGCATTTACGTTTTATTGTTTGAATATCCATAAAAACAAAGTTCAGATCTCACTAATGCTATATTACTTACCAGGCCCGTGCTGGCCCACCGGGACGTGTTCCGGTGCGCCCTCCGAAATATCACAGTATAAATAAAGGTACAAGATTTAGAAATACATTCTTACAGTTTTATTGGTAAAGAACCCGTGAAAGGTGCAGTGCGCCCTTTACATTAGGCGCCCTTCCGAGACCACATCAAAGATGAACTATTTTATTTACTCTTCTGTACAGCACAGTTCTGTACAATAAATACACACAGTTACTGTTGACGAGGAACCCGTGAAAGGTACAGTGCGCCCTTTACGTAAGGCGCCCTACGAACATCACATTATAGATAAGTGGTTTTAGTTATCCTGTATACCAGCTTTGTTTAATAAATTCAAATACTGACTGGTAGTACAGAACCTGTGAAGAATACAAGGCGCCCTTTACATAAAATGCCCTGCGAAATATCACATTATTTTTTATTATTGTTATTTTATTCTTATGTATTTCAGTTTTGAATCATAAATTCGTACAGTTGCTATTGGCAGAGAACAGGTAAAGAGTATAATCACTTACAAAAATATTATAAAGTTATATAGCTATAAAACGAAACAATGTGATACATCAAGAATAGTTCGGATAGTCAAACGTACGATGCATTTATGTAATACTACACTGACACTAGTCTCTAATTTACGATTTTTACGGCATCGAAGCTTTCACAGTCTTAATATGCATCCATATATCCGAGCATATTGATTGTTCCTGTGTGTTTTAAAGCAGTGTTCGGATAATCAGTACCTGTTGTATTTCTGAAATATAGCTGTATTAATTTCCGTAAAATGTGGTCTTCCTGTCACCACGGCACGGCGTGTCCTCAGGTTGGGATCGAGGAGAAGGCCCCTGGGATATAGAGGTTAGCTTCGAATATACTGAGTAAGCAGTCGCGGACAGACAAGGGGTGATAAATCCAGCCTGAGAATTTGGTGTGAGGCTAACAATCTCATCCTGTAAAAAAAGGATTGTTCAGATAAGTTCTCAGAATCCTCGGATCAGAACTTATAACTTGGCACGAACTCCGCAAAGTAAAATCGACATGAAATTTGGAACATGAAATATAAGAAGTCTCTATAGGGCAGGAGCGTTAAAATTTGTAAAAAATGAGTTTAGAAATAGAGGTTGGACCTAGTGGGATATCAGGAAGTTAGATGAGAAGGAAATGGAGAAGTCAAGTCGGGAAGTTTTACGTTATTTTACGGGGAACAAATTAAAAATTACCAACTAGAAACAGGGCTTTCCGTTCACAAACGAATATGTAATATCAGCAATTACATAGGTTGAATTTGCTAATGATAGATTTTCTTTTACTTCTCTTAAGGGTCGGTGATTTAATATTATTGTTTTAAATGCACATGCCCCAACAGAAAATAAGGATGGTGATTTAAAAAAATACAGTTTTTACGAAAGAATAGAACGGGTATTTGATCATCTCCTGCAATACCATATGAAAATTCTGTGAGGCGGTTTCAATGCGAAGGTAGGACCAGAGCGTATTTTCAAACCGATTATAGGGAATAAATGTTTGCATAAGGAAGGTTGTGACAACGGCGTTAGACTCGTGAACTGTGTAATATCCAGAAAAATTATCGTGAAGATTACAAAATTCCAACATCGCGACATTCATAAATATAGTTGGACTTCATCAGATGGAAAAACACATATTCAAACTGATCATGTTTTAGTAGACAGAAAAGAACAGTCTAGCACAACTGATGTTCGATGGTTCAAAGGAGTTGATTGTCATAGTAAGAGAGAGACTATCGTTGAATAAAGGAAATATTCAATATCTGAAAACGGAGCGGTTTATTTTTTTATTTTTATTTTATTTATTTTTTTTTTTTTTAGATAGAAGAGAGTCAGGTGAGAGGGGAGCCGGATTGAAGTGTCGAATAGATTCTCGGTTTTAGAAGATTCGGAGTGCACTAGTTTTCAATATACTTGGTTGAAATTAGAGATAACATTAAAATTTCAGCAAAAGAAATATTGGAGCACGCAGAAACAAGTAGGAACAAACCATGATTCAACCAGGAATGTACTAAAGTAGCAGAGAAGAAAAACAGAAGAAACTGCGTTGGCTACAAAATCCGAACGAAATAACTACATAAAATTTCATTGTCATCTAGCAGAAAACTGCTAAAACTTTTATAACACAGAAACGCGACTTTTGAAAGTTAAAATTAATTAACTTGAAGATAATAGTAGAAACAAAAACATCCGGGACATGTATAAATGTATCAACGAACTTAAGAAAGGCAACTTCGTGCTTATATATTAAAGAAACCTAAAGGAACAGCTCTCACTGATACAGATAGCATCTTAAATAGATGGAAAGATTTCTTTGACGATTTGCTTAACACATAGCCAAAAACAAATGCGCGTGGAGAAAGTGAAATGCATGCAGCATAACCGTATATTCCAGAACCTAACCAGACAAAAATAGAAATCGCTATTTAAAAAAATGAAACACACATCTCCGGGTGTAGACGAAATTCTAGTTGACTTAATTTTAGCTGGAGGAGAAAAATTGTAGAGCAAGATACACAAACTCATTCTCCTTATCTGGAACAAGGAGGAATTACCACAAGAGTGAAGAGAATCAATCATTGTTCCAGTTTAGAAGAAAAGCAACAAAACAGATTTAACAATTATCGAGGCATTTCTCTTGTGTCAACATCCAATAAATCCTCTTGAACATTGTATTAGAAAAATTGACTCCATACGCAGATGAAATTATTGGAGATTATCAGAACGGATTTAGGTAATATCGATCAACTATCGATCAGATATTTACCATTCGACTAATACTTGAAAAGAATTGAGAGAATACAACATCCTGGCACATCAAACTTGACTTTAAACTCTGGTAGGAGGGAAACATTTACAACATGTTTACAGAATTTGCAATACCGAAAAAAGTAGATTAATTAAGATATGTTTAAATGGATCCCAAAGTAAGGTTCGAGTAGAGAAATTCTTGTTCACGAGCTTTCACGTTGAGAATGACCTAAAACAAGGAGATACGTTGTCGTCATTATTATTTAATTTTGTTCTGGAGAACACTATAAGGAAAATCAAAGACAACAATCAGATCCTAGAGCTGAATTGCATTTGCCAGGTTATGGCATATGCTGATGATCTAAATTTAATAGGTAATGACAAAATAATAGAAAGGAAAGCAGAAATCTTAATTAACGCTTGCAGGGCTATAGGCTTAAAAGTAAATGCAGAGAAAACTAAATAAATGGAAGTTTGTCGGGATCGTAATACTGCATTTTATGGATGCTTTAAAATACCAAATAATATTTTCTTTCGACAAAGTGAATACTTTCAAATATCTAGGATTACCTGTATTATTAACAGGCCAAAACCATAATCACTAAAAACTTCGATGTCAACTGAAAGCAGGGATTTCGTGCTATTATTCAGTTAAAAATCTTTTGTTGTCCCTAATTCTGTTGAGGAATTTGTAGCTCAAAATATAAAACGATAATCGTGCCTGTTGTGCTGTATGGTTGCGAAACATAGTCACTGATTCTGAGGGAAAATCGCAGACTGAAAGTATTTGAAAACAAGATTCTCAAACCAATATTCGAACTCCAAAAAGAATGGGAATGAGGAAAGGCGGAAACTTCATAAGGAACTGCATAATTTTATACCGTTTACCAAACATTATCAGGATCATCAAGTCTAGGAGGCTCAAATGGTCAGGTTATGTAGCCAGAATGAAAGAAATTAGAAACGCTTTCGAAGTTGTAACTGGAAATCCAAATAGGAAAATGACCGTTAGGAAGACCGAGGCGCAGATGGGAGGACAATATTAAAATGGTTCTCGCAGAGATTGAAATATAACGTAGAAACTGGGTTCAATTTTCTAAGGACAGAAATCAATGGAGAGCTTTTGTAAACATGGCAATGAGCCTCCTGCGTCCACAGGCGTGCTATATTAAGTTGTTGATACATTTAGCTTCTTTTTATTTGACAGAAATGTTATTGCAAGAACTAAAAAGTTTTTCTGTAGTAAAGAGGATTTCGATTCGAGATTAGCTATTTACGTTAATACTAAAACAAATTTGGTGGTGATTTTGATATAAAATGGCACCCATACTTTCTTTCAAAGTCTCTCTCTCTCTCTCTCTCTCTCTCTCTCTCTCTCTATATATATATATATATATATATATATATATATATATATATATATATATATATATATATATATAAATTCCTGTTTGTATGGGCGCCCTTTTAGTACACTTGTCCACCGCCCTCATTAGTATCCCAGCACGGCCCTGTTACTTACCTCTGTACTCCAAGTAGTGACGATTCTGTGCTGTTGTGACGGAGAACTAAAAAAAAATTCTTCAGATTGGCAAAAACACTCTTTATCTAATAGACGCCATAATCCGCAAGTTACAAATTCCATATGAAGGAGGCAGATGCATCCATAGGTCGCTCTTTTATGACAGCAGCAACAGCTCATTATGTTAATTAATGAAGGAATTATATGCAGTTCGTCAACCAGCCCCGATCTCCCCCCCTTAAATAAACGTTATTGTTATTGTAAATGGTTACCTCGTTCAAATCCTCAAATATTTGGGCGATGATTTGATTACTTTCTATTAATTACTCTTAGTTTCTTGCTTGATATTCATAAATACTTTCTTTCTGTATACTTTTTACTATATTATCTAGTTATTTGATGATAATACAAAGAGAGTTGGGTGTTTTCCGTTTGGCAGATTTGTGAATTGGCAGATTTGGTAATTGGCGGATTTGGTAATTGGCTGATTTGTCTATTCTTACGATTGGCGCATTTGGTCATTTTCGCGTTTGGCAGATTTGGTAAATGGCAGATTTGGTAGTTGGCAGGTTTGGTAATTGGCGGATTTGTCAATTGGCAGATTTGTCCTTCTCGAGGTTGGCGCATTTAGTCATTTTCGCGTTTGGCAGATTTGGTAATTGGCAGATTTGGTAATTGGCAGATTTGTCAATTGGCAGACTTGTCCATTGGCTGATTTGTCCATTTTCACAAATGGCACATTTGGTCATTTTCGCGTTTGGCGCATTTGGTAATTGGCAGATTTGTCCGGGTCCCGTTAGAAAAGGTGAAGAAATTCTCGAACGTTTTAATAAAAGGTTATAGAGCCTCCTAGAACTTTCCATTAGAATTTTATGGCTATTTCTGGAACTTTCCAGAAATTTTGCATAAATGGTGATATACTTGAGGTGCGCTAATAGGTGTCTGTCAGGGTATAGCATGTGACATATCAAACTACTTGTCTTGGAGAGTAGATCACGGATTTATGATTGGTTTTTTTATAGGTCTTGATCTAATTCTACTCATGTGGGGAAACTCAAGCAAGAAAGGAAATATTAATTTGTTATAATTTCGTTGTTTCTTAACCAAACTGAATAACATACATGGCAACTTAAAGACAATTTATTACTGTTTTAAAAGGCACACAATGTTGTTCTCAATTATTTGCCGTTTACTTGTTACTTTAAATATATAAAGAAAACACATCATAAAATGTGCAAAATTTTGCATTGATAAGTAACAATTCTTGTCAATTTTTTAAACTTCATTATTTTCTACGTCGTTTGCTGTTTGTTGCATGATGATTGGCCAAATAGTTTGGGAGATATAGGCTTTTAAAGACAGCACTGTGCATTCGCGAAGGTGGCCATCTTTGATAGCCGCCATATTGGATTCGGATGAAGGAAAAATTGCAACCATGTCAGAATTTTAAAGCATCACCGAAAGGACAAAAATCAAGTATTAGTTCAATTTTAACAATAACACTAAAAATTTGGAAGAAATATTACCACGTGAGTAACTTGACATATTACAATGTTTTCCATTCGCTTAATATGTAAAACTTAAATGGTTTTCGTGATAATTGCCATTGGATATTAATGTTTTTTGTGATTACACATCTAGCTAATAAGGAAAGCCTTTAATTTCAATCATAACAATGTATAGTTTATATTTTAAAATTGTTGCAGGGAAATTGACAGGAGGAATGACTATGCAGCGAATTTTGGATGACATTCGGAACTCCTGTGATGAACTAAAGAGGGCTCATTTGATTGAGAGACTGGATCTGTGAAATATATGCAAAGATATTGACATATCCTATGGAACAAGACGAGGGTAACTCAAAGAACGTGAAGCTTCGATTCAAGGAATGAAACTAATAAATCCCTGTTCTGTTTTGTATTTCAAAGAACAAAGTGTTGATGATGCGGGAACTAGGCCTATTTTTCGAAATCAACATTTTGTACTGTATAAGCTTTGAATGGATTAAGTTGGTTTACAACAATGGTTGGTGTGCACACTTACACCAATGCAAAGAACAAAATGTAGTAAAATGTTCATCTTTAAATTCATAGATCACTTGATTCTGTACTAAATTAAATAATTTCAGAGTCCTAGAACAAACAATACCGAGAAATATATTGTTTTCCTTTACAACATTAAAACCTTACAATGGAAAGAACAAAATATCGAAAAATTGCTACCTTGGAGTCCATAGATTATTTCACTCTTTACTAAATGATTTGAATTACAGAGTACTAGAACAAACGATAACGAAATAATAATTGACTCCCTGTGCAACAATTAGCAGCTTACAACAATGAAAAAAACAAATGATAAAAATTGCCATCTTGTGATATATAGATTGCTTCGTTTCGTAGTAAATGACATGATTTCAGAAAACAATATCACAACAAGTGACAAGGGAACAGGCATTATCTTCCTCTACAACGATTACAAGGCAAAGGACAAAATGTCGAAGAATTTTCACTTGTGATTCATAGATTGCTTGGTTTTGTACTAAATGGCAGAATTTCAATATTTTAGAAGAAGCGATAATGGGAGAAATATTGAATTCTTCGCAAAAATTAAACGTTAGGAACGATGGAGAGATCACGAAGTGAAAAAGTTGGCACCTTTAGACTTTAAGATTATCTGATCCGGTACTAAATTCCAGATTTTCAAAGTCATAGAGCAACCGATAATGGAAGAGGTATTGAGTTGATCTGCAACAATTAGTTGAATTCAGCGATGAGCGAGTCAACATTTGAAGAATCTGTACAAAGAGAATCGTTGCACAATCATTATCTTCAATTAGGCTGAGAGCGAAGATAATAATTCATAATCACAGAAGACGTTGATCATTTCCTGTATTTGTTAATTTACGTTGAAAAGATAGGGCGAAAGCAACACCAACTCTTAGCACAGAAACAATCTTTCTTGGCTTTATATTTTCTTTAAATAAAAATGATAAACATATTTTAGCGCTGCGGAAATTCTTTTTCTGAAAAGGATAAGTGACAATTTTTATAATATTAAGATTTCTCATTATTTGTTTAGAGAATTCTTAACGCAGGAATCCGCTTAAGTTGGAGGTGTGAAATTCATTACATAAACTCTTAATTAAAAATAGAGGGGACATATATTTGAACGTTTTTGAAAATTCTGCTTGTTGAAGGGGACAATATGGATGAATCTATGTAGGAGTAAACGATTCACTGAAAATTGAGGCCATGTTAGTATATATAGATAAGTGAGACTTTGGCAGAAAACTCCTTTTACTTCGAGAATAAAGAATAAGAATGGAAATTTTTGAAATACGTATGTTAATGAAGGTAAAGATGAGATCATTCAAATATTCTGCCCGAAATAGAGTATAACATAAGTCCCTGAAGTTAGGGAGATGAAACTCACCATATGAACACCCTATTGAAAACAAGCTGGTATGTGCTCCAGCATTAACAACAAAAAAAAGTTTTAAGTGGAAAGTGGCATTTTCTATTAATTTTTCCTCCACATTGGAAGTCGTCTGTTGTTTTCCTCCACATTGTGAGCACATCACGGGAAAATAGCTGAAAACTATGAAACTAATCCGGAAACATGGTTAGTATCGATTTCGAACTAAGTTTCAATCAATAATACTTCCATTAAAGAGCGTAACCAAAGGGGGTATTGGGTTCAAAATTAATGCGGTAAACAGAGTATGTCATAAGTTCTCAAGACGCAGCTGCATTTAAACTCTTCTTTA
The DNA here is from genome assembly GCF_964235325.1 of Thermobia domestica. Classification (NCBI taxonomy): domain Eukaryota; kingdom Metazoa; phylum Arthropoda; class Insecta; order Zygentoma; family Lepismatidae; genus Thermobia; species Thermobia domestica. Next base: position 310,941,736 of record NC_137454.1, on the reverse strand, counting down.
GAAATGAGGCGCCTAGTATCAAAAGCCGCCAAATCCTTTTTTTTTTTTTTTTTAACCGAAGTTGAGTTATATACCGCTTGTTATATGTTTGTCTAAAGGAACCCCACGGAAACAGAATTTTGTTTAAAAGCTTAACATTTCACACTTAAAAAAAAAAAAAAAAAAAAAAAAAACTAGTTCAAATACGTGAGTTTGTATGCGTGTATATGGAGCTTCACTGCACGTTGAGCGAGATTACTCGAAACTAAGTAAAATGGATGTGGCGGATTTTAATACTAGGCGCCTCAAATACGCAAACATGTGTACCAACATTTTCCAAAATTTCGTTTTCAAGGGAGCATAAATTGCAATTTCTCTGTATTTTCGCCACATGATAATATACATTGTCTGTAGTTTGTGTATATGTAACAGAAAATATGTTACTTGCTTGAAATGAATCTCGGAATATAACTCATGTCGGAAGGCTTTTTTTTTTTTTTTTTTTTTTGTCACATCGATTAAGGGACATGTCGCAATACCATGCGAGAGTTCAAAATATACGCAAAAATAGAGTATCTTATGGGTATTTGTAATTACACTTTCATTCTAAATTCAAATATTTTCCATGAACTTATTCTTAAGTCCAAAGAACGGGCATTTCGACTGGTTTTCTACTAAACACGTACGAACAGAAGTGTGCTGCAACATAATATTTAGATGTGTCATCTATGCTTTCGTTTATGACAAGATATACACGTATGACAAATGAAATGAATTTTTTGAGTTCTACGTTGCACGATAATGCCGGCTAGGATAAAGGAGACGGTGATGGTGAGGAATGAATGAAATGGTGGAATGAAGAAAGTGGGAGGAAACGGGAGAACCCCGAGGAAACTCACGCACACGGTGTTTGTCCACCACAATGTTAACTTGGCAGAAGCAGGGTTTGAACCCGGAAGCCCATGCGCCAGAGCTGAACGCTGTACAACCCCACACAGCAATGAAATATTTTCAAAACGTTTCTAAAACGTACCATCATTTTCCTTCAGAAAATGTATCCTACTTCCCTTAAGGAAATATATTCTATATGTTGTTGAAAACATTTTCCAAATAATACTGAAAATATTTTCGCAATATACTCAAAAACGTTGTAGAAATATTTTATACGCCGTTAGAAAAGTTTTCCAAAAAATGTTTTCTGTACCATTTCCACACATTACTGAAAATGTATTTGAAACGTTTTATACAATGTTAACGGAATGGTTTTTAAAATGTTTCGCATGGAATATTTTAAAATCATTTGCCAATAACACTGAAAATCATTTGTCTAAAATAAAAAAATTTTTTCTAAATATTTTTACAATGTATTGGGTACTTAGTTGAAATATTTTCTGAAGATTTCTAATCCATTTTTAACAAAAATTAATGTTCTGTAAAATAATAATTTTAAAATATTTTCCACTCATACCAAAAAATATTTTTTATACATGACAAAAAATATTTAATGAATATTTTCCGTACATCACAGAAAATATTTACTGAACATTTTCTGTGCATGACAGAAAATATTTAGAGAATAATTTCTGTACATGACAAAATATTTAGAGAACATTTTCTGTACATGACAAAATATTTAGAGAATATTTTCTGTACAAGACAGAAAATATTCAGAGAATATAAGGTAGACATATCAAAAACATTTTCAAATTATTTTCCTTGGTGTTTTGTAACAGTAGAAAATGTTTAGAAAATATTAAACTAGTTTCAGATATGAATTTGTGCTAAGAAAGAAAATATTTACGATTCATTTTTCAAATAGCAATTGATATGTTTTTGATTTGTTATTGTATTTAGTTTCAGAACGTACTTAAAATACTTTCTAACGAATTCTGGTTTTCACATAGAATATTTTAAATTCTTTCTGAATATTTTTTCGTCATTACCATGATAACACCTACAGTTTGCAATACATTTCTTTCTTCAATACTGAACAGTTTTTCAACTCTTGTAAGTTAAAATATCTGGATTTCATTTGTACAAATTGATGGAGTGGTAGAAGTTTGTGTATGTTGGAACCGGTTTAGAACATACGGAAACTTCTATCATCACGTAAATTTGTTGAAATAAATTCTCGTATTCTAACTTATAGGTTGAAGAAAGAAATGTATTTCGAACTGTCGGTGTTATGGTAGTAATGACGGAAAAATATTCAGAAAGAATTTAAAATATTTCTCTGCGAAAACCAGAAAATGTTAGAAAATACTTTAAGTACGTTCTGAAACTACATACAATAACAAATCAAAAACATATCAATTGCTATTTGAAAAATAAATCGTAAATATTTTCTTTGTTAGCACAAATTCCTCTGAAACTAGTTTAATATTTTCTTAACATTTGCTACTGCTACAAAACACCAAGAAAAGTAATTTGAAAATGTTTTTGATTTGTCTACCTTATATTCTCTGAATATTTTCTATCATGTACAGAAAATATTTTCTAAATATTTTGTCATGTACCCGGGATCCCTTAATATTACAAGGCGACACCACAGGGGGCACTGTGCAATACAAGTGAAGAAAACTAAATTATCTCGGACACACATTCTATATCTATGCCAATATTCATTGAAAAATGATATGGAGGAACAATAACAATCGGAACAAATCACATGCATTTTGTGAAAAGTATTCTTAATGGAACTAAAAAAAATGCTATAGTACAGTTTCTTACAGAAGTATTAAAAATATACGAAACTTACAAACACGTGTATATAATGAGTTTTTCTTATAAAGAATCACTATAAAACGTTATCATATCACCATGAAACCATTTTATTGCACCATGACTCTTAACACAAGGACGACGTGGACCACTCAGATGTTCACAGTCGAGGTGTCTTAATTGTGCTCTTCGTTGTATGTTTTACACAACACTAAAACAGCTATTGTCGTGCGTAGAATAAATGACAGGGCACAAGGAAGACATCCCAGTTATCAACATGTGAGTGGTTCATGTCGTCCTTGTGTTGAAAGTTATGATGAAATAACTCGAGTATAAAGAAATCAGGTCTACTAAGCTAAAGTACATAATTACAAAAGGAAAGAAAATGCAAGACTGGACTAAGATTTGAACCTGTAACTTTAACTTACCGTGTCGATGCATTAACCACTAGGCTACTCACTGTTTCCGAATAGTCATTCATTCTACCACTCCTGAAGAGTGCTCAAGCAACCAGACCGCATTGACTATACCGCAACTTGTGAAGTACTTGGGCAACCAGTGTCTATACTACAGAACCCCACTGGTGGTAAGATTTATACATGATAAATGGGGAAAGTAACTTATTTTATATCATGTAAATATTTAATGCGATATACAATCGATTATTTCTTTGAGTTATCGTATATAATAAAGAAATTATCCTTAAAATGATCAAAATTCCACCATCCTACATTACTTATAATTACATAAACCGAAAGCCAAATAAAGGAATGAACCTTTAAAAGACAATACATAAAATAAAATCCTGTAGATTTATTGAGAATAATTACAGTAATAATGTATTAAATTTTACATTAAGTATACATTTGTAGTACACAATATATTCAATGTAAATACATAAACAAAAAGTCTATATTAATTTAAGTCTACTAATTGCATACCGTACATTATAATAGTTTGAAATGTATATACACCTCATCAGTGTATCAATTTTAACAAGTTTTATTTAACATAAAAAAAAAGCACACTTACTTTGTAAGAAAAGTTCGAACAGAGTTGCACCTTACAAACTCTTCCCCACACCCTAGTATTGTAGTTCAGAAGATGACTGTACCAATCACCGAAAACCAAACAGCAGAATCATGCGTTTACTTACGTCCCCCCCCCCCCCTCAACACACACAAAATAAGTTAAACTATTTCTTGAAAAGTTCTCTGTCACCTTCATCTAAGAATATATTTAGCGGTACGAAATAGGTATATTATACATTACTTTAGAATCTGAAGTGTGATTTAACTGCCATAAATTAAAACTAAGCATAATATACCCGCAAATTAGCTTAAATGAGTACCATACACATCACACGAAGCGAGCTACGCCAATAAAAAAATCACAGTCAATAAGAATTAATTAGATCTTCAGTCTATATTTTTAAATTGGTGTTATGTTGACGCTATGAACTTTGGGCTTCCTATACTAAATGTCTCTATGCCAAACACTCTATATATAAAACGTTTTTCGTCGAATCTGCAAATTGAGCAAGCCGCGCGCTAATGATGGGAGGCGGATGATAGTTTATCACATAGGAAGACACTGAAATGCTAGGTGAGTCACAACACTTTCTTCCTTTTTCTGGGATTCATCCTTACTTACGGTCAAATTTGGTACCGTCTATGTAGTACCTGTGTGCGGCGTACCTTGAAATCATCTCGGTTGATAGCCTCCAAACACAGTGGACTCCTAAAATAAACCAATTGTTGTAAAATTACTATTTGTAGCATGTGTGACAAAATTTAAAAACGAAAGATATCTCAGAATCAAGGTTAAGCCAAACGAAGCGTTTTATGCGGGTTTTTTATCTTATCTCAGGCTATCCAAAATACTAAAACATTGTTTCCTATACTTTTGGAAGTTATATAGTAAATATCTTAATAACTATCACTCAAATTTGGTACGCTGAATAAAGTTATAGTGTAAATATAGAATTGAAACTATGATCCAAACTTAAAATAATATTACAGAACACAATAAACTTAACTTAGGATGAAAATGGAAACTGTAGATGCATGAGTATTACTGAGCGAAGGAAGGAAAGTAACTCAGCTGGGTTACGAGTTTGACAGAGTTCATACACAGAAATCGTTCGGTGGTTTATATTTCCTGCTTCGACTTAAAAGATAAAGAAGATAAGCTCGCTTTAAAAAGAGTTAAAAAGAAAAAAAAATTTTAAAAGATTTAATTTATTCTGAATTTTTGTTCAGTATTTGTAAATAAATAATGTAGAAAACCGACACAGAGCTTGCCCGCTGGACTCTGGTGCCCAAATCCCAACTCCGCTATATGCATGCCTGCCATAAAGTAATAGAGATATAAACTTTTTTAAAAAAGTGCAGATTAAGCCTAGCTTAATATTTATATTTTTTTTAACGATACCTACAGTATGGCGCTAAATTCGTCGTACAAAAGCAGAGGAGTGTTTCCTGAGAGTAAAACAAACAAAAGTTCCAATAAACTTAGGGCGAGAAGCCCATCGTTCACGTGTTATAGGCTGCCGAAAACATGAAAAAATCAATTCTAAAGGTCCATAGCTCCAAAACTATGGGACCTACCAAAGTCGGGTCAAGACTTCACTTAGGAACTAATATGTGCTTTATCCAAAAATACATGTTTTAGAATCCTAAGGTACTCACGCAACAATTTTTATGGAGGTAGTTGGAGAGTACTTTATATCATAGGCCCATAGTCAAACTCCCTCTATAAACATTGTTGTGGAAGCACCTTAGGATTCTGAAACACGCATTTTTGGATAGGGAAGTCTTGACCGGACCAAGGTAGGTCCCATAGTTTTGGAGCTATGAACCTTTAAAGTTCATTTTTTCATGATTTCAGCAGCCTATAACACATAAACGATGGAGTTTCCGCCCTATGTTTATTGGATTTTTTTTTTTAACTCTCAGGAATCACCCTCTGCTTTTGTACACCGAATTTAGCGCCATACTGTATAAATTAATAAGGTAGAAGTATATGTGATCCTTCTCACTATGCTCACTTATAGATATATCTTAAAGGCTAATGATAAATAACACCAGCCCTCTGCTCCTATACCACCCTGTGATACCGGAGCAGGACGTTTGGGCGCGAGACGTTTGGACGCAAAGCCGTATATCTAAATAGGTTAATCTACTTAAATGGGTTATAATGTACTTCAAAAATAGAAACCGGATGATTACGTACTAAAAGCCTTAAAAATAGGCATTAATATCACTAAAACTCAAAAAATAACTGCACAACGTAAAATTAAGAAGTTCGGAAAGGTTAAATTTGATCCACATTTTCTTTAAAATGCCATGGCAAACAGTCACTGAAAGTCTCAGTTGCAACAAATGCTTAATTTAGTTCTATTTTTTTTTTTTTTTGTGTGTGTGTGTGTGTGTGTATAGTGCAGAAAAAAATGGGTCTAATTATTTTGTTTTTAGAATGATATATCCTAATTTCAGGAAAATCGGAGACAATGACCTGCAGAAATTTTTTTCAGCATGAATCTATATTGGGCTAAAATAAAATTTGCTGTAGGCATCCCCAAAGTAAACTTCTGTGAAGTTATCTTTACAATATCTCTAACGTAAAGGATATTCATAACTTCATAGCAATTCATTACACTGCATTACTGCTTATTACTACGTATTTGCAACACAGATAATTGGAAAGGAAACAACAGTGAAATCTAATATACCTATTGAATAATTTGCTTTGTCTTATGTTACAATTACCATGACATTAACATTCCATGACGGAATTATGGGCCAAATCCAGCATTATTCTGCAATATATTATAAAGAACAGAAGTTTGTTTATTTTGGGGTGTCATTGGCTGCCTACAGTAAATTCTATTTGACCCATTCTTCCTATTTAAATGTATAGTTAGTGCCTATTTCTATGAAAATTTATTAATATTATAGTGTCTCAACTTTCTATCAATACAATAGTCTCAACTATATGGTTTAATGGGCATATCGAATAATAATAATAAAACATTCAATAAATACTCACTTCCTGAACTACCCAATACATAGCATAAAGAACAGCTATGTTCATTCCAAAACCAGCTCGTAATCATTTTTTCTGATCTCTCGGAACAGGTCAGTGCTTAATAAACATTTCTTACGTTTTGTACCATGTGTTTTAATAATCTATTATAGAAAAACAAAATGCAAAAAATTAAAATATGTACAGTATTTTACAAATTTTAAGTCACATCTTTATAGTAACTAAAAATTAATGAGAAATGTACATTGTTTTTAACTTAAATTAGATATCTGAGTTCCAATTGAGGCAAAAATAAATAAATAAATAAATAATAAAATTGTACCATCGCCATCTCAGATATGGTTCAAACTTTTTTTTAATAGAACTAGACATGTTTTTAAGGGGCTTTTTTTTTTGTCGAAAAAAAAATTCCCACCAAGTAATGGGCCATCAAGGACGGGGAGTACAATTCATGAATTGTAGAAAACGTGGAAAATTGTCAAATTCGGAGCCTCACAATTCAGCAATGGAGACATATAGAGTTATAATTCTTGTTGTGGTATGCACATAGGGATATGAATAAACTATATTTTATTATAGTTTGGTTTGCGCATGCGTATCTTTAAGTACATAAATTAACAAATGAACGTAAGTTTATGTGAAAAGTCGAAGTTTATGCTTTTTTTCGAGACTTCCGGTTCGAATTTTAAATTCTGTTTTCACGGTTGGTAAGACCTAGTTACCCGCTCCCCCCCAAAAAAAAAGTATCGCTTCTGTGTGCAACCGTTTTATCGCAAAAAATTCGAGAAATCGTCAAATTTTCAAAATCGTCATTTTCTCGAAAACATCATAATTTCAAATTCTTAAATTTTGTCAGATGGTTCAACTGTACATGAATAATAAACACACCAAATAGCATTCTCGACCAATGCTTCATGAATGAACTACAGCCTTTTTAAGTTAGCGAACTTTCGTTAACTTTGAAGTCACAGTTTGCAACAATGAAAGTGGAAAAAAATGCTACCGCAAAGCACCGTGTAAAATTTCAAGATAAAAATTCTATTTTACTGCATGTGGACTTCGCTTAAATTGGACTGTTATTCTGCAAAGGGAAGTTCAGAGTGATCACTGGAGAAACGAGCAAATCTCCTTTACGGGAGTGATATATTATTATGAAACAACTGACAGTTTTGCCATAATAAGCGATGACAAAACACACGATTCGGCTCGTACTCATAGCCATGAATAAGATTCTAAAAATACTCGAAGAAAAGCGAAAATATGCGTTATAGAAAAAGGTTCGAGTACGTGAAAATAAGTGTCTACAATTTAATAAACCGTTTCAGTGATTTCTGATGGTGCTGCATTCCACTTTAAAAATTGCTTTCAGATGTCCAAGATGCAGACAGGTCCGATAAAGCAGTGGCTTTTTAGTGAAACCGGCCGTGGTAAGGGTCTCTGCGACGTATTGGGGAGAGGGGGGATAAGAATGTGGCAACACGGGAAAACGAAAAACAGATTCACAGTATTAAACCAGCAGAAAAATTCGTGAGTATAGTGCAAGTACCAACTCCGGGTATTACTCTCGTCTTGTTGCCAAAAACCGAATTCGACAATAATAAAAAAAAAAAAGAAAGAAAGAAAGAAAGTGTGCGACCGGTAACTGGTATTTACCGAAGTCATCTTTGGCTTTTATGGCAGTAACGGGTCACTATGGACTAACTTCATGCTTTCCCCAAAATCGAGCTTCTGCAATTCAAAGTGTAGATTTAAGAAATTTGCAAAAATTAACTTTTGTTACATACATATATAATAACCAGTGATGGATAGCAGAAATATTATCAATAAATCAAATATTACATGAAATTGCAGTGTTCTTTGTGTTTTCAGGAGGCGCGGTGGCTCAGTGGTAGAGCGTTCACCTCCGGTGCTTGGGGTCCTTGGTTCGATCCCAGCTCGCGCCGTGTGGACTTTGTGGTGGACAAACACCGTGCTGGTGGGTTTTTCGGGGTTCTCCCGTTTCCTCCCACTTTCTTCATTCCGCCATTTCACTCATTTCTCATAATCACTGTCTCCTTTAGCCTAACCGGTATATACGTGGGACGTAAAACTCCCAAGATTTCATTTCATTATTTTTTCTTTGTTTCCACATGCACCTTCAACAGGGTACAGGTTTCCAGAAGAGAATAAGAGAAGAGAATATAAGTGTTTTGTGACTATCGACAACGTGCTACGAGTTGTGAGTGCACCTACACCTATTGGAGCATCTGCCATGGTTACATGCTATTAGCGAAGAAGACACTAAGTAAGCAAATAATTACTTCAGAGTGGAAAAAATCAGTGAAACTTTGTTTCGTAATCGTAATTTACACCTCAGGTTACATCGGTTTAAGAAAACGGAGAAGGGGTGGCTCATCTTATTACTTGAGAGAGCCTTTTTGATCAAAATAATAAAAAGGAGCCAGGAAAAACTTTTATTCTTTATTTAATGAATGTGAACCACAAACATCATCAAATTGTTGCACTTTCATTGTTTTCAGTGTTACCAACGGTGATATTGAAGTTAATGAAACTTCGCTAACTTCAAGAGGCTGTAGTTCATTCATGAAGCATTGGTCGACAATGCTATTTGGGGTGTTTATTATTCATGTAAAGTTGAACAATTTGACAACATTTCAGGATTTTAAATTATGGTGATTTCGAGAAAGGTGATTTTTGAAAATTTGACGGTTTCTCGAATTTTTTGCGACAAGACGGTTGCACACACAAGCAATACAATTTTTTTTTTTCGAGAAGTGCGTAACTAGGTCTTACCAACCGTAAAATAGAATTTTAAAATTCGAACCGGAAGTGCTCGACGCAAACTTCGACTTTCGAGATAAACTTACGTTCATTTGTTAATTTATGTACCAAAAGATACGCATGCGCAAACCAAACTATAATAAAATATATTTTATTTATATCCCTATGTACACTCATGTCCAAAATGATTGTCGCATATCTATAACTGTCTTGTAAGAATATAATTTGATAATGATTTTGCAGGGTACTATTAATACTGATACTACATGTATAATCGGGAAATGTATATTCGTAGTAAATTTCAGAAGAAAAGAATTACAAACCCGAAAATTAGAATGAGTAAAACAAAATGTTGCTAAATGGACAAGAAAGTTTTATTTTCGTTTTATTGTTCTTATTTACTGCTCTTTTGACATGAAATTTGCCACATACATCGTCTTTCCCGATTATACACATACTAACATTATAAGAAATACCGGACGAATTCGTTATCAAATTATATTCCTACAACATATTTATAGACATGCGACAATAATTTTTGTCATGAGTGTACATACCACAACAAGAATTATAACTATCTGTCTCCATAGCTGAAAGAAGAACAGGTTACAAATACAAAACATACCTAAAATATAAAAACTTACTCTTTTCTTTATCATAGCACTATTGTATTCTAGATTCCTCGCCCAACTAAATGAGGATTTCACTTACGAAGTATCAATAACACTAAAACTGTATTCTGTAACCATAGCCGCCCGCTGCAGGGAGCACTTGCTTTAGCAATGGATTTTCCTAATTAGTATTAAAATATGCTAATTTTTTTTTATTCACACACAACAGTTAGTGAAGTTAGCAGTGAGTTGTAATAATTGTTTTTTTACATTAAATATTATGTGGTTCTAGGTATTTGTATCCGCGTCTTTGCTTGTATGTCGGTCATTTTGCCCACTTCCCCCTGTAAAAAAATCCTGTGGGAGTTACTATGTCTACATTTCCCTTTAAAATTCGCTTATATACTACATATACATCTATATAGCAACTAATTTTTAATAAAGATGAATATATTTATCGAGAGCCGTAATTAGTATACACTACTTTAATTGGTTAGTGCATCGCATACACGACAATGACAACTAGCATATCTGAGGATGTTTCATACTGTGACCAGAAAAATTTACTTCGAAATATCCCATACTGCAGCTAATTTAATATTATATAAGCATTTCGATACTCGAAAAGAAAGATCAATTGAGACGTGTTAATTTATCCTGAATAACTGAGTCCTGCAACCAAGGAAGAGGGGTTAAAATAACTAATTGTCTATAACAGCCCAAGTACCGGCAATAATTAAGTGCAATGAGCAATTACAAAGACGAGACGGCTATTTTTACCGCAAAACTGTACAGCTGTTATTCCTTTTGCTTAATGTAACCAAGTAAGTTGGTTAACACCTTTTGACAATTTTCTTGGTAACTAAAGGTCAGAAGGTATAGCGTCATTGGCTTCCCGCACTTGGACCTGCTCGTCACTGGGGGTGTGGTAAGAGGATAGCAAATCACTATCAACCGTCTACTGCGCCCAGCGAGCCACGAGTAACCAAGCTGGCAACTCCCCATAAACGTCACTACAAGTTTTCACGGGAAAGCAACGACGTTATACCTTCCGTACTATAGTAATCCAGGAAAAGGCAAAGTGTAGTATCACTGAGTACTACTCGGTTACTATTCGGCTACACGACTTCTAGCGTAGTTTTAACCGAAATTCGGCTATCAGCAGCTAAGTTATCATTTAATTCTTACTCTGCACACGAAAAGAAAAAAAAAATTTCATATGAACCCGTGGTCAAACGTCTATAGTTACAGGCTGCCGAAAACGTGCGAAAAGAAAATTTAGAGGTCCAGAGTTCCACTACTGTAAGACCGATCCCAGTCGAGTCAACACATTACTTAAGAGCTAGTACGTGCCCTATCCAAATATCCATATTTCAGAATCTTGCGGCACTTACACATTAATTTTTATAGAGCCAGTTGAGGAATACTCAGAAAAGTTGAAGTGCTCATAAACTGTCCATTGATACGCAAGCACCGCAGAATTCTGAAACATGGGTATCTGAATAGGGCACATACTAGTTCTTAAGTGATGTCTTCCTTGACTGCGCTCGGTCCCACACTGAAGCTATAGATTTTTAAAGTTTATTTTCTTATGTCTTCGACAGTCTATAGCTTCGAAAGTATGGACTTTTTACCACAGGCCCATATGAACTATTCCTTTGCTCTGATGTGACAAATCACCTCTGTAGGTTTGATGCTTTAAATTTTTTTACACCCTATATATATACCAGGGTTGGCTGGTTTAAACCAAGGTGGTTTAAACCAGCTGGTTTTTTCAAAAAAAAACCAACTGGTTTAAACCAAAAAACGAAAAATGTTCGTAAAAGTGTAAGTGTTTGTAAAATCTTGATGAACACACATTTGTGGGTTATCACGTTTCACTCCCATATATTATTCGTGTTATATTCAGACCTGAATTCCCCATTCATTACTCAAAAAGATTATACTACAAAAGCAATTTTTTTTTTTTTTTTTAAAGTTTATAAATGTTTGTGATTTTTTTGTAGTTGTTATTATTGTTATGTAATTGCAATCAAAGAAAAATTCTAAATATTGTTTCGTTTCAATGTTTACTATTGATAAAATACTTCGAAATGCCGTACTTTGTGTGTGTGTGGGGGTGGGTGGGGGGGTCATACAGACCCCACGAGAGGCATTTAGTGAAATGAGAACTATTTTTGGTATCTATTTATGTATAAATGAGTCTGAGCCAAAGTGGACTCAAATAATTCGTATCTTTATTCACTTTTCTTACTGATATGCAAATTAAGTCGTTGTATTTCTTTAATTTGGACCAATAAAAGTCATTGTTAACTAACTTGAACTAAGGTAGTTCTGTACTCCGTAGTACTTAGAAATTGTCCATATGTAATTCTCTATAATAGTTTTACTTGTGCAACTGTTTATCTTTTTGCTCTTCCGAAATTACTCTTGACAATTATATCAAGAAGAATGTAAAGATCAGTTCAACGTATTTTTATCAGGATTCCTTCGTGAGTGAGTCGGCAGACGTATCGCATTTGTGGCCAATTAGTCCTGGTTCCGAGTTCAAATGGAGGACAATTTCTCTCGGATGTAACTCGAGAAGCGGTTTTTATTCCGCTTTAAGCTTATGTGACTCCTTCCAGCATAACCCGGTTGTTGCATAATAACATCAGGATGAAAAAAAACTTATTTCTGTCCATATATGATATGAATATATAGAGCAAATTATTTAAACCAAACAAACCTGGTTTAAACCAAAAAAACGTTTTTTTTTTTTTTTAATAAAAACCATGGTTTTTGCCAACCCTGATATATACTAATATAAAGAAACGTGGAGAAAGTTATATTGTTTACTGACATAACCAAGACATACGGTTAGTGACATAACCAAGAAGGCAGCAATCTTCTAGAACACAGGAACGTCTTCCCATTTAGCTGTAATAAAAACAGAAAACAACGTGCCCTGCGGGGCACTAACCCGTCTCCACTTGCTAACGCTCACTCGGCATTATTATGTTAATTAAATGTAAAACTTTGGTAAAGAAAGAAACCAATTATTACACTTTTAGCCAAAGCTCACGCTCACGCCTCAAGCTGCGGCTCACGCTCATCACGTTGTTCATCATAAACTCGCACAGCCTAGGATCGAACTAGGGATGCTGATGAAAGAAATGGTGAAAAAAAAATGTGGAGGGAAAAAGAAAACTCACGCTCATCACGTTGTCCATCATAAACTCACATACTCTAGGATCGAACTAGGTGCATTGAGAGATCTACTATTTAATACCGTGCCTACAGTCCCTCCACCCCCCAATTTCACACTCAGTTGAATAAACTGTGTCTGTGTAACGTAATTAACTGACAAATTACACTTGTTCTAATACAAAAAGAAGAAATGAATATCGTAATCTGAAAATACATAGTACTGCCCGCTGATCTAGTTACTAGTGTGTGTGCATTTCGGGCACGTAGTCTCACGTTCGATTCCCTGCGGGAGAGTACAAAAATGTAATTTCTTAATTATTTACGTTCATTCTTCATCCATCTCGTTTAGCATAAAGAGTATAACTATGGAACGTTATTTGAACATACATAGTTCACTCACCTTTTCTTTATCATGATCCCTTTCTATTTTTAGAGCTTGTCTTTCTTGCTTCAGCTTACATTCCATTTCTTCTTTCGACGTCTTAAGATCCCTCATGTTGCATTCCAGCACTTTGTTCCTCGCATGACAACTAGCTAGTTCCATTTCCACTGTTTCTAACCTTTCAGCTAAAACTGAAAATATAATAATAAAAATAAATATTATCATTTCCCTAAATTTGCTTTCTATATAAATATGTAAGAATTCTCAAGGAAATATTGTGACCTGCTTACCCAACGCACCAGAAGTAAGCATTCTACAAATGAACCACCGTGATCCCCACGTCTTCTTTAGACTATATGGCATAAGCGTTAAGATATAAAACAAACGTTTCATTTGAAGTTTTACAACCCCAAGCAATAAAATTATTTCCGCCAGTTGAAGAAAGACACACGCAGCGTTTTCACTTTAACTTTTACGATAATTAACAGAACAAACGAAAAACAAATAAACAAATGCCGATCGAGTCGAATTGTAGAAGATTCGCTACGCTCGTTTCTATAATTAACAACTAAAACCACGATACGTAACTAGATCAAACACAACAATAACTTGTCATCACTTATGGAAATTCCCTTTCTTGTATATATATATATATATATATATATATATATATATATATATATATAAAGAACAGCCCGTTCTGCATTGTTACTACGCCTATATCTGTATTTTGACTTGTTAATTTTATTCAGCATAGTAACAGAACTCAAAGTGAAAGACAATATACGCCAGATAACAAGTAAAAGTATAAAGTACTGTCCTAGCTCCACATACTCAAATTTATTACATTTCAAATCTTTGATCAGTAAATTCAGTCTCAGCAACTAAAGTATTTCTTACGGGAAGAGTTATATTACTGGGCGAAAGACACTTTAGAAAGGCTTACTTGTTACGGGTGTAAATATGCGTTCAAAGGAATGCCATTGAAACGGTTGTGATATAAACACCAACCAACATGGGTATGTGGTTGCCACTAAAAACTACAAATGCTACATAACCGAGTCAGGACAGGAGCGCAACAAGGAATGGGGCAGCGTGAAGTTGCGTCCGAAAGGAATAAGTGCGTCAGCGAGGGTGCGTATGCGCGTAAGCTAATGATTACGTAAAGGCTAAAATCATCATATATTGTTATTAATTACCAGGGTTGGCCAAAACCATGGTTGTTATTGAAAAAAACTTTTTGGGGGGGGGAGGTTTAAACTTTTTTTTGTTCGTTTGTTTAAACCAGTTTTTTGGTTTAAATAATTTACTCTATGTATTCATATTAAATATGGACAGAAATTAGTTTGTTTCCCCTTGGTGTTATTATGCAACAACAAGGTTATGCTGGAAGGGGTCACAAGCTTAAAGCGGAATCCAAACCGCTTCTCGACTTACATCCAAGAGAAATTGTCTATTTGGACACGAAACCGGGACTAATTGGTCACAAATGCGATTGCCGACTCACTCACGAAGGACCTCTGATAAAAATACGTGGTACTGATCTTTACATGGTCCTACTTACATATACATTATACCTAGAATTATATATAAATCGGGAAACTCCCGCCTTAGCCATTAGGAAAATCCTGTTATTACTTTACATGTATCTGTATGTAAAATTTTAAGGTCAACGGATCATAATCACTACGCTACAATTGAGGTATTAAATTACAAATTTGGTATGTATATATCATTCAATAAAATTAAAACCAAGTCAAATCCAAGCTGATGTTGGAAGCTACGTAGGCACTTGATAAATTGGGCAATTTCTATCAATATATTTAAGCAACCTTGGCTTCTTTATAAAACAACAGGCATTCATTCAAGTAGAAATATATCATTTGGTTTCATTTCGTATGTTTAGGCTTAACATCCTTATGAAATACCCAGTTTATCACGGAGAGGACTCCTGCTTAGAGGGACACCTCGAATCGCTACTTGGTTTACACTTGAAAGATGGGTTGTGGTTCGACCGAGAATTAAACACGGGACCCCTTGATTAAAGGGTGGAAAGTAGATAAAAGTAATGCGGATGATTTGATATGTGGAAACGTCACCATGAAGTTCACACGATTTAAAGCATTTTTCGTTTTTTTTTCTTGGTTTAAACCAGTTGTTTTTTTTTAAAAAAAACAGCTGGTTTAAACCAGCCAACCCTGTTAATTATACACTGCTCTCCTGAAATAAAAGTAGTACTCCTTTTGTAAATTTTGCAAATCTCTACGGACCTAAAATAGTACATTCCCACGTAAATGTAAACTAAAACAAATACATTACAATACAAATTAAAATCAAGTTGTATAACCTCTACTGTTACAAAAAATACATCCGCTCGTTCTGCCATAAATTACTACAGCACTCATCCCGGAAAGTTAAAATTTGACTCTGTTCAAGAATGTATATAAGTAATCAAAATATAAGGAATGTGAATATGGATGAAATAATCAGATGAAAATCGTAATCTGACGTGTAAGTTTTAAAACGTAATTCAAAGCGGGTGGAAAAAATCATGATTTTTTTTTAAAAAAATCATTTTTGATGATTTTTTTTATTTAAATCGATTTTTTTGATTTAAATCAAATCTTTCTCCTCGTATAATACAACTCGCGAACTGAAGAAAAAGCATTACAAATTAGTATTAAATGCCAATTATGCCATTTAAGTGAAAGTAATGGGGTTGAATTTTGAAATAATCCCCAATCGTTAACCTATATCAATCCCAAACAATGTTTCTTAGCTTTAAATTATGGCTTTTTTTTTTTTTTTGGTAAATTATAGACTTTTAGTCAAGCATCATCCCTATTTATCCTAGGATGATGGTTCATACCTCATTCTCTTCAGAATGGAACAGCCTTTAAAACGGTAACACTCACATTTTCCCTATCATGTCCCTGAAGCGGAAAATTTTGAGAGATGTCGGGATTTTTTCTGAATTTTTTTTTTTTCAAATTTTGATCCCCTCTGGACTCCCTTGTGTTAACGCACAGATCTCAAAATCAACTGTTAAATACTAAGGGTGTACTAAATGTGTATAAAATTTCAAGCTTCTATCTTGAATAATAAGGGCGGGAAAAATATTTAACAATGAGCTAAAAACATCCTCACCATACCCCAGATGACACGGGTGTAATATAAAAATTTCCTCAGACATCTTATTTATCCTAGAATAAAACAGTTTCAAACGGTACCATTCAAATGTGTCCATCGTGTAGGCTATCTGGGGCTGGAAAATCACGAAAAAACGGATTTTCTGTTAAGAAATATCCCTTTTTTTTTTTTTTACTTTTTACCCCTCTGTACCGCCTGTGTTTAAAGGCAACAATCTGAAACAAATCTAAAAAATACTAAGGGGTGAAGTGAATGAGTGTCTAAAATTTCAAACTTCTAGATACAAAAGTAAGCCCGCGAAAAATAATATCCCCGAATACCCCAGATTTCCGTATAAAACATGATCTCAGGTAACAGTTTACTGAAACATCCCTATTTATCCTAAGATCATGGTTCGTACATCATTCTCTTCGGAACAGAACAGCCTTTCAGATGGTACCATTCATATATCTCCATCTTAGGCGGGTAAATCGCGAAGAAAGCTATTTTTTGTTAAAAATATCCCTTTTTTTATTTTACATTTTCGCCCCTCTGGACCCCCCTGTTTTCACGCAGAGATCTGAAATCATCTGAAAAATACTAAGGGTGCACTGAACGAGTGTGCAGAATTTCAGTATTCTGAATGCAAAATGTAGGCCCGCCAAAAAATAATAAAAATAGACACAAAAAAATCTTTTTTTTTTTTTTTAAATTTATGACGTCCTCACATCCTATGTCTCGTCGCAGAGATAAGTGAAAGCATATGTAACGTGCTCTACAATTCCTTCAATCTTGAAAAAACAAAGTAAAAAGCTTTATTGGTACTTTTTTAATCGAATAATAAAGATTTTATCCTATCACCTAAAAATAGGTGATATAATTTAAAAGTTTAAGCGTTAAGGAAAAAGTACAGCAACGTTTATTAAAGTGACACTTTTTTCCTCAAAAGTCACTGATATTTGGCAGGGGCATATTTTAAAGAAAATTGTAACTAGCTTGCGGCACGAAATACATAAATTTTGCCTAAAGTTATAAAGTCTAAACAAAACAACAACAACAACAAACAAAAAAAAAAATCGGAGAGGGATAGGACACTTCTAAATACGCCGTATTATCTGGGAACAAATATATAGACGCACACACAAAAGAATCTTCGTCTTAAATGTCGATGGTGATTTCTCCGTTGGAATAGCTAACGATTTACAATATAAACCCTATGTTACGAAGAGAAGAAAACAGGATTGCCCTGTTACCCGTTCAAAACGGGATTTTCCCTAATCATCCTCTGCATGACACTTGTTTTCAAAGCTGTACATACTGTACATTTGAGTCTCATTGTATTATGATTATCATCTTCCATAAAATCGGAATAACAGAACAGAAACGAGACTTTACTTATTTTCACTTTAAATTATTTCGGAATTTGATTTAAATCAACGATTTTTATTTAAAAAATCAAGTGATTTAAATCAATCCACCCTGATTCAAAGTATACTCTTGTATTTACATACTGCACAAAGAAGCCACCATGAACTCAAGTTATGAAGGCAATGTTCCAGTAAAAGACAACTTCTTAATTGCTTCTTATATGCGAGAATAAACCATTAAAATGTACAGGAGAAATATGTAAATTGTTCTATTTTTCAATATCACTCTTTACTCGCAGTCGCACCTACACTTTGCTGCCTCCTCTACCTTTACCGTTCTGATTCAGACAGCACTAGTGCTTGCTAGTTCCCACATAGCACGGGTCATTTTGAACTGTAGCATGGTGTATATCCGAACTCTATGACACTATATTTATTCGCACAAAGCTAAAGCCTTCCTAGACTGAATCTGCTTCGAGAAATGTAGCTCTTCACTTTGAAAATACTCTCTAAGCTAGTAAACAGTGAATTTTCCGATTAAATAAGTTAACATAAATATTGGCAGTATCTGACCTAAAATAGAATAGCGCAGTATACGTTAATACATTACTGCTGCTGTATTCTGACAACTCATCTCTATTTTGGGTTAGTTTATCCCCCCCCCCAAAAAAAAAGGAAATTTACCAGATCTTTCAGTGTTAAGCAGATTTAGGTAATAGTATACAACAGCTCCTCATCGTGTTCCGTACTCGAGGATAGTTCTTACTCTTGCACCACGTACAGAAATGGTGGTATGTCATGTACAAGTGGTAATAGAACACATAAGAAACCCAGATCATGTTGTACTCACACTGGAACATGCAGTATGAGTACACCGTGATCTGCGTTTCTTATGTGTGCTATTACAACTTCTACATGAAATACCATCACGTTTGTACGTAATGCAACAGTAAGAACTATCCACGAGCACAAGACATGCAATATGCGTTGAAGTCCCTTCTCCCTCCACACACACATAGTGAAATATAAAGTACAAGGGCACTACAGAGGCGCACATAAAGTGCACCGTACTCGAGGATAGTTCAAACTCTTGCACCACGTATAGAAATGGTGGTATGTCATGTACAAGTTTCAGTCGATAAGTAAATGAAAATCGCTTTGTTACCCCATTTTCAAGTTGCAAGGTCCTCAATGAATAATCCGTAAAATACTGAACTTCCTGAGTCCTCGGAAAATGATGAGGACCTGTTGTATACTATATCCCAGATTTATTCTGTACATTACGATTAATTTTATTCTCGCCTTATGTAATTGACCCCACATTTTATTACCCAAGCCTGGCCCTTACAATCAGGAACCTTAAATTAGAACAGAAAAGACGGTGCAGTTTTACTATACGGATCCACAGATTGTAAAATGTACAGAAAAATTTTGGAAAGTGTTTAATTTGCCCATTTTATGTTGAGAACAGAACCCAACGAATCCCTGGGTGGGGGGAGTTTCTAACCTTTCTACTGCTACTCCTACTACTGCATACACTATGGATCCGGATAGTAAAACTGCACGGAATAGACTAATCTATAGTTTGCTTTCTCAGACTCATTGCACACTCATTTCAGTTTACATTAACTTTACACTTTATGCTCACAAGATACTTTATCGAAAATATCTCCAACGTCGATATCTACCTTCCTCTGCTGATGGTTCTTCCTTTTTCTTTTTCCGTAATTGTCTTTGGCCATCACTTCCCCTTTCCTTGTATTTAAGAGGTCGAATGTGTCGTCAAAATTTAGCTTTGTGGCTATAGGTCTATTCGGAAAAGTATTTTCAGTATTTACATAGCTTCTGAATCGATCCATTAACTTCCCTATAGATCTCGTATCAGAAGTCGGAGAATACATGATTCCTTCTTTTAGATAACTCTTCGCTTCACACAACTTAACGTGATAGTATTTAAGCTTCATACATTATTTTCCTGTACTTTACTTCGCCGGATAATAATTGGTACAGTATAAATCCTGCATAAAACTCAGAATAAAATTTTTAAAATTTGAAAAAATACACACGCACGAGAAACATAATAATTAAATTCGTATTTCAGGATCAGCCCATGATTCAACTGAAAATATCACAGCATACATAAATAGCCCATTTTATGTCGTGAACAGAACTATACCAACCTCTGCGTGACTTAAAAGCCGGCCAAATGAAACACTACTTTTGCGTTGCATTAACGCAAATCGGTATGAAAAGTGGCTCCAAGACTAAACGTCCTATGGAGAGTCAATTTGGAACCTATTTTGTTTTCTATATCATGTATGTAAAACATTTTTAGTATTGCTTCCAAAATATTTTCTCTCTCAACATTAAAAACATATTACATTACATTCAACACAATATTTCTAGTACAATTTGTGAAAATTTTCGCTACATTATTTTCCTGCTATCGTTCTAAAAATGTATTTCCTGTACTTTATAAGAGGTACTGTTCCTGTTCGGAGCGACAGATATAAGAGGAGTTTGTTTACGTGACGAAAGCCAGATATAATAATACTGGGATTCGAACCATGGATCTCTTTTGGAGTCTTCTTAAGAACACCATTCATTTGTAATGGACTAGCAGATCCAATAAAGAACTGGTAAGTAAACAAACATTCTCACTCCTACGGTCCTGGGATTCGAGCGTTAAACATCAGAGGCATGAGCCGTATACCCACCATCACTGTTGCGTCAGCTCCAAGATATGCTGTCCGCTGCCTATAAGAGAATACAAAGTGGGGTGGCAATGCATGATTTACGCCAGATGGATAGTGGGAGACGAAAGTAATGTTTGTTCTCCACTGCTTAGAAATACCTTACCTGTTGATAAACACTTTATGCCGCATACACTTTAACTTATACACATGTAAAGCGCTAAAAGAAAATATGACTTGTTAAACACATATGGTTAGCACTTTTCATTTCATTAATAATAACAAGAATTTTAAAGTAGCACTATATTATCACTCATTTTCACTGTACTGATTACATATAAATCAAAAATAATAACATTTGCAAATTGTGGATAATATTTTAGTCAATGATGTATTGGCCCAAAGAATTCGGAACGACACAAACCGCGCACGACAATTTCGGCAGACGTAACGGTGAACATCCATACACGTTCATGAGGAAGATTTCGTTTATATTGTCACTTGAAGATGATAACTTGATGGTTTTATTTCTGCAATGCACGATGAATCAAAGAGAAGTTTCTTCGTTGATTTTAATGTGGTTTTTATTATTCACTAGTATGTGAAAAGACACTAATTTGTTTGTTCAAATTCGAACGTTGTGTTCCATAAATTATTTTGCATTATTTTAGAAGTTAGACACTGAAACTTTACGTATGTCTATACTTTAAGTGAAGACAGAAACTTGGTACCTTGTACTTCACATGGTGGCTAGGAAAACACACATTTCTCTTCACGCCTCACATAGTTGCCAGATTACAGCGCAAGAATACACTGACTAAACTACAATATAGTTCGTAGAAAACATTAACCTTTTACGTTATTATATTGCTAATAATATATATATAATGAATGGTTTATAAGTTAATAGAAATCACATTAAAAACACTGATTATTCCAATAAGTTATGGAACTGGCGATTTTTGGTAATTCCTACATTGTCACGTAAAAATCTATCATCATCATGAGAGTTCACTGCGTGGGCGTTTCTTTCGAGGGTAGCAAAATTTTTGCTCCAAATATGGGCTGACGGGAGGAAGCAGAGCTGTCTGGATAAATGAGGTACCTTTTGGGTGACAAATTCCTAAGCATTGTTCTCTTCCAACTGTTCGCTGGCTGCTTTCATTTCTAAGAATTGAGGCTGGGGAAATACGAGGGTTGATTTAAAAATTCATGCCAATCCATACCGTTACAACTGGCGGCGAACGGACTGTCCACTGAAGGTATCACAGAAGTGGGCAAGAACCCTGGAATCCAAGTCTTCATAATCCCACTGCAACACTACAGCAATCACAGCACTCCATTAGTCCATAAAGGGTTAATGTCATTTTGAGTTCGTTCTCACTGAAGAATAACAGTTTGTAGCTTCACTCGAACGCACATGATCGCGAAATTCGAAGAATAACGAACGCGAGGGCCATTTACGATAACACGAGGGCCATTTCGTAAATGTCTTTTGAGTCCTTTCATTTTTATTATTTGTTTATATTTTTTGTTTATTTCAATTATTCCTTGAAATATAAACACAAGATAGTTTCAATATTTGAATATAAATCAATAGTTACTAGTAATTCAAAGTACTATTCAACACTATACTTCATAATGTTTTTCCAAAATTCAAACCAAGTTACACAAACATATTAATATATTCAATAAAACATATTGGTAAGGTATTATATTCAATAAGGTATCGTATTCAATGCCGTATGTAAAATGCACAATAACACAAACTAAATGTATACCAATAAGTTTGAAATAGTAAAATTGATTTAAGATTCTGCAATAATACTTCTTAATTTCTAAAATAGAACACACAATATCACTCAAGAATAGCATATACCATTAAGTAATTCAACTTATCATAATATTATTTTTTATGAAAATAAGATATTCATTCCTACTATGTGTGTAGGAAATGTATTGCAATGAAAACACCAACATTATTCATAAAATTCAAAAATGTATGTTCATTGACATATTAACACAAATTATTCACTAGAACCATTCAAAATAATACAACACAACTAAAACATGAACAAAGTTATTATTATTATTTTCTTTCAAAATATCACCTTTACTAGTTAAATAACTAATTACTGGTATTGTTTACGACCGAACACAAAAATATTGTCTTTACAAATGTTTGATAATTATTGTAATCTAAAATATTTACTAATATAGTGCCTTGTACTCTTAAACGTAACTTGAATTAATTATCTGACTTTTATCAAAAAACATTCATTTTCAATATTTACTATCATTGAAAACTACTTCTAACATTCTTGAAAACTAACACAATAACTGTATATCTGTTTTCATTTATTATTATTATTAGTAGTAGTATTATTTCAATTATCATTACTACTAGGAGTCGAATATATGGCACACAAGTTAAATTCAAATGCAAGCACACATAAATATTTTTAAAATATTGGTTACTGTATGAAAATTATGACTTAATTCTACGGTAACACTCAATATTACGATGTTTACATTTATTACATTCTGGTTA
Source organism: Thermobia domestica (assembly GCF_964235325.1). Classification (NCBI taxonomy): domain Eukaryota; kingdom Metazoa; phylum Arthropoda; class Insecta; order Zygentoma; family Lepismatidae; genus Thermobia; species Thermobia domestica. Next base: position 310,918,286 of record NC_137454.1, on the reverse strand, counting down.
AAACTTGACCAAGAATGGACTGAGCAGTGGATGGTTTGTCAGACCATTACACTTTTCAAAGTGTCTGCCCTCCGAAATTTCGAAGATACCAACCCACATTAAAATATCATTTATTTCCATCCCCGAAGCAAAGTGAAAAGATAGGACGTTTGGGTAAAATTTAAAAATAATACAGAGGGGACTAATAAGAAAATTGCCTACTCCGGGCATTACATAATATGGATAACCCATAATAGTGGAGGGACCTTTGCTTCAATGTCTTCAAGTACTACTTGACATGTTTTCGTATTCAACGAAAAGATTACTACAAAGTGAAGGCAACAATAGTTGCTAACAATTAGCATGTACATAACTTACTTAGTACTTATTTATAGTAAAATGTCTCATTGTATATTCTTTTCAACTTAACAACGCGCCTGAAGGTGGGTACAGATAACTACCATAACTTATCACACCAAACTTCAAGTATCCTCAGCTGATTAGTAATCCCAGAGGCATACTGATTGGTTAAAACAAATAAATTGACGTAACACATCGTAAATATACATTACTATTAATTGACGCATAGTTGTTATTTAGAAATTGAAAAATTTCACTAATTAGTTTCGAATATGGTCATTCAGATTTATTACCGAATGGTTTCTCACCAAAATATTTAAATTTGTGATTCAAAACATTTTAATTTTGAAAATTACAACACTGTGATGGAGTATTCTGTTTAGATTTTCCACATCTTCACTACGCAAATTTATTCTTTTTCACTATATTTGATAATTTTCATTACGCAAATGCACTCTTGCACTTCGAAAAGAAACACTATATTTTCTATGATTCAAAAATTAAATTTCGTGATGAAGCATTAACGAAAAGGTGCAACAATGTATGAAGTGAAAAAATTAATATTGAAAATTTTTCCTGAATCTATCGGCTATAGCCGTTCACATGATACACAGTAAAATATTATTGCTTTTATTTAATCATGCAAAATTTTGTAAAACACTAACAGTGTTGAAAAATATTTATAGCATGAAAAATAGTTACTAACAACAAAAGGGATTTTGTACAAAATTTTCTGCAATGCATCCAGAATTTATTTCCATTGCCATGTTAAAAATATGGAAAATGGGCAATCCGGCTATGTAATAATGTCGTTTACCCAATTCCTTTTCGTATTGGATTTAGTACAACATCGTAAATTAAAATTGTCATGCATTCAAGAATTTTGAGTTTAACTTCCATAGTAGGCATCCATGGGGTTTTGTTGATATGAAAACGCAACATTCTGTAAGCAGTAGATTTTTGTGTTACCTTACTATGAGAACTAGCAGTTACCTTACGAATGGTTTGTACACTCGGGACATTCATTATTTGAATGTCATTACAAATGTTGGTAGCAAAGAATTTACACTTTCTACATATGTGTAATATCTTACTTATTTTACGTACCTTTCTGCGAATCTTCAAGTTATTTTTCATTTTTGCACGGTGGAAAAACCGTTGCTTACCTTGTTTACTTTCCAAGCAAAAATTTCTGTTTCTAAATTTCTTAGTAACATTTCGAGTTGAGTACAGAATATTGGTTGGTGGATAATCAATCTGAACGTTTTGGCTTAATTTAATACACTTTTTCTTACCTCTTCTGAATCTCAATTTCATAGATTTACTAGTTGCACGATGTTTGCCAAGCGAACATGGAATGGTTTCATTTCTGTTAAAACATACAATTACGAATATGCATACTGTACCTTTCAGCAACACTAAGGATATATTACCACTGGAAAAATAATGCAACTCACCAATCTGAATTGGTTGCCTAATACAGCTTACTTTAGGGTAATTCGTAACATGCCGTGTATACACCATAAAAATTACAGGACTTACAGACAAACATTTTTTATAAGCAGGTAGCATTGAGCTGGGGGGGGGGAAACAGCTGATCCACCCACATCCTATCACATAAGGGACAAGTGCAGACATTAATCTTGTCTGAAAATACTACAACAGTATCACCTTTTATTTCCCTAGTGGTGGTTACGTTAACCACGCTCGTACTACTATTGGAGGTAGCCTCCATGAAGTCAACCTGCACGGCGTTTACATTTACACTGACATTTTCATTACTTACTTCATTCCCCTGAGCAAAAACATTATTACTCTGTAGGACAGACATATTTTCCAATTGGCTTTTGATGCTTTGTAATTGTACGGAATTATTATCCAACAACTGAAACAATTCATTCCACTTAATGTTTTCACTTTCATTAATTTGAACAAAATATGATTCTTGGACTTCAGATAGCCTACCTTTCTTGACAAGATTTGGATATAAATCAATATCATCGGCAACATTTTCCAATTTCCTCTTACACCTTTTAGTTCTAACCTCAGAAGGACTACTATGACAAACATGTGCTAACGGGTACACGTTAAATTCATCAGTAAATCTAACCTTTTTAGAGATTTTATTTTCCTTTTCGGTTTGATCCACATTACTTGACATAGTATGTAAACTAACATCCTTACTACGTTTTTTGAGGATAGGTTTGATACTGCTAACCACACTTTCAAGAGAATTTTCAACATTGCTTGAAAATAATTCTTTCTCCTCTCCATTGAACGTACTATCATGATCACTAAGAGAACTAACATCATTGGAATACTTTTTCTGTAGCCGTTGGACTATTATTTCAATAACTTTATTCTTGACATTAACGTCATCACATTGAAGTTTCAACTTTTTTGCTACATACTGAAAATATACATTTTTGCCGCGAGCGCATTTCTCTTTCAATTTTTGGTACTGGGCAGTTTTTCTAATACCACGTACGCGGAGATTAACCTCCTTTTCTAGGTTTTTCCTATATTCACAATTAAAATTGAATACAAATTCGCAAATAGCAAGTTTCGCTACTCTATTGAAACTATGAGTTTCTACATCAAGGCCTAAAACATTTTGAAACTCTTCTAAGGAAAATGGATCAGTACTATACTTATATTCATTTATTACGTTAGCGTACTGTAATTCTATCTGTGCCCTAACATTCATTAAATTTAGCGCTAGCATTTTGTACGTGGATTTATGAATTATATACTCTAAAATGAACACAAAAATGTAAAAATGTAAATAACACTACATGTGAAAAAAATGCAAGGAACTGTTTCTTTCGAAAAACATTAATTGCTAGGTCTACAATTTAACTTTTCAGTGGTTGTTTCGCATTCTTGTATGCATAAACTGGAACCTACCTGCGCTTGTTCAGCAGTGTTTGGCTGACTTAACAGCTCCTGAGAATTAATTGCAACCTTTTTGTGCGTTTCATACTTTTCTCGTAATTCAACTACATCTGCTTTTATGTTCTCAAATAGTTTAGTCAACTCTTTATGATTTGATTTTAGCATTTGATTAGTTGCAGCCAAATCTGCAGATAATTGTTTCATCGTTTCAAACAGTGTTTCCGTTTCACTAAGCGTTGACATTGTAAAATATTATACTTAAAAATACAACATGCAAATTAATGGCATTGAATACAACAGTGAAGTTCAAAAATTTGCTTTCTTCCCACTAAAGCATCTGTCTTTGTTCGGTGCGTCATTTATAAGAGGTACTGTTCCTGTTCGGAGCGACAGATATAAGAGGAGTTTGTTTACGTGACGAAAGCCAGATATAATAATACTGGGATTCGAACCATGGATCTCTTTTGGAGTCTTCTTAAGAACACCATTCATTTGTAATGGACTAGCAGATCCAATAAAGAACTGGTAAGTAAACAAACATTCTCACTCCTACGGTCCTGGGATTCGAGCGTTAAACATCAGAGGCATGAGCCGTATACCCACCATCACTGTTGCGTCAGCTCCAAGATATGCTGTCCGCTGCCTATAAGAGAATACAAAGTGGGGTGGCAATGCATGATTTACGCCAGATGGATAGTGGGAGACGAAAGTAATGTTTGTTCTCCACTGCTTAGAAATACCTTACCTGTTGATAAACACTTTATGCCGCATACACTTTAACTTATACACATGTAAAGCGCTAAAAGAAAATATGACTTGTTAAACACATATGGTTAGCACTTTTCATTTCATTAATAATAACAAGAATTTTAAAGTAGCACTATATTATCACTCATTTTCACTGTACTGATTACATATAAATCAAAAATAATAACATTTGCAAATTGTGGATAATATTTTAGTCAATGATGTATTGGCCCAAAGAATTCGGAACGACACAAACCGCGCACGACAATTTCGGCAGACGTAACGGTGAACATCCATACACGTTCATGAGGAAGATTTCGTTTATATTGTCACTTGAAGATGATAACTTGATGGTTTTATTTCTGCAATGCACGATGAATCAAAGAGAAGTTTCTTCGTTGATTTTAATGTGGTTTTTATTATTCACTAGTATGTGAAAAGACACTAATTTGTTTGTTCAAATTCGAACGTTGTGTTCCATAAATTATTTTGCATTATTTTAGAAGTTAGACACTGAAACTTTACGTATGTCTATACTTTAAGTGAAGACAGAAACTTGGTACCTTGTACTTCACATGGTGGCTAGGAAAACACACATTTCTCTTCACGCCTCACATAGTTGCCAGATTACAGCGCAAGAATACACTGACTAAACTACAATATAGTTCGTAGAAAACATTAACCTTTTACGTTATTATATTGCTAATAATATATATATAATGAATGGTTTATAAGTTAATAGAAATCACATTAAAAACACTGATTATTCCAATAAGTTATGGAACTGGCGATTTTTGGTAATTCCTACATTGTCACGTAAAAATCTATCATCATCATAAGAGTTCACTGCGTGGGCGTTTCTTTCGAGGGTAGCAAAATTTTTGCTCCAAATATGGGCTGACGGGAGGAAGCAGAGCTGTCTGGATAAATGAGGTACCTTTTGGGTGACAAATTCCTAAGCATTGTTCTCTTCCAACTGTTCGCTGGCTGCTTTCATTTCTAAGAATTGAGGCTGGGGAAATACGAGGGTTGATTTAAAAATTCATGCCAATCCATACCGTTACAACTTCATAAAATGTTTTCCAAACATTTTTTGAAAATGTTTCTGGTAAATATTTGGAATACTTCTCAGGTATAACAAGGAATATATTTTCTCCAGTAACGAAAGAGTATATTCTGAAAACAATGTAAAAATGTTTCTATAATATATAGGAAAATGTGGTCCACTAAAAACACAATATATTTTCCAAAACATAACGGAAAACATTTTCTATTCATTTTTAATATATTTTCCTTTCCTTGTTTTAAAGTTTTATATTCAAAATTCGATAAAATATTCTGGAAATAATACTAAAATATTGGTCGGAAATGCTTCATTTAAGTTATATGAGAAGATTACCAAAATACTTTTGTAAAAAATTAAGTAAACCTTTTTAAAACATTTCTGAAAAATATTTCTTATATTACGAAAAAAAAAAATTAAAATATTCTAAACGTTTTTAAAAATATATATTCAATATGTTTTCTCGTAAAAATAGAAAATATTGCTAATAACGTATTAGAAAATATTTTTTAAATATATGGAATATATTACATTTCATTGTTTTCCGTATCATATATGGAAAACATTTTTAGTATCATTTCGAAAATATTTCCCCTCTCAACAGTGAAAACATATTACATTACATCCAACACAATATTTCTAGTACAATTTGTGTATTTTTTCTTACATTATTTTCCTGCTAATGTTCTAAAAATATACTTTCTGTACTTCATAAAATGTTTTCCAAACATTTTTTAAAAAATATTTCCGGTAAATATTTGGAATACTTCTCAGATATAACAAGGAATATATTTTCTCCAGTAACGAAAGAGTATATTCTGAAAACAATGTAAAAATGTTTCTATAATATATAGGAAAATGTGGTTCACTAAAAACACAATATATTTTCCAAAACATAACGGAAAACATTTTCTATTCATTTTTAATATGTTTTCCTTTCCCTGTCTTAACGTTTTATATTCAAAATTCGATAAAATATTCTGGAAATAATACTAAAATATTGGTCGGAAATGCTTCATTTAAGTTATATGAGCAGATTACCAAAATACTTTTGTAAAAAATTAAGTAAACCTTTTTAAAATATTTCTAAAAAATATTTCTTATATTACGAAAGAATTTATTTTTAAAATATTCTAAACGTTTTTAAAAATATATATTCAATATGTTTTCTCGTAAAAATAGAAAATATTGTTAATAACGTATTAGAAAACATTTTTTAGATATATGGAATATATTTCATTTCATGGTTTTCCGTATCATATATGGAAAATATTTTTAGTATCATTTCGAAAATATTTCCCCTCTGAACAGTGAAAACATATTACAATACATCCAAAACAATATTTCTAATATATTTTGTGAATATTTTCCTGGATTTACTTTCTGGCAAGCATTCTCAAAATGTACTCTCGGTAACTTCTAAAATGTTTTACAAACATTTTTGAGAAAATATTTTCGGGAAATATTCGGAATACATTAGGGAAACCAGAATGGAAATCTCCAGAGAAGGAAAACCTTTTGCAAATCAAGGAAAATATTTTCTTTTGGTTGAGGAAATATTCCTTGCTGTGTGGGACTGAGCCACCGTCGCCCCCTACATACACGTATTTATGTATTTGTGTGTGCGTGTATCTATATAATAATTCAAAGTATCTTTCAATCGTTTGAAAGCTTCTCTTTTCCAATATTACTTTTATAAAACATGATTTTATTTAAACACATTTCCTACTAATAAGTTTTGTATAATATATTTTCAGACAAAACCTTTTAAAATATGTAACTTACTTCTTTGAGGACATAGAGCTACAAGGTTTAACAGAAAATAACGACAAAGGCTTTTTGTTTTATCTTTTGGTCAGATACACTGAAACTTAGCGTGTTTTTCATTCGACAGTTAAGAATTCAATGCACAGCAACTTGCTGTTTCTTGGTTCGTTACAACTTTGAGCAATAAAACCTAGAGAATAGTGAAATTTCTTGATTCCTGATATGGGAGTTTTTTTTGGGGGGGGAGGGGCATGAGACAGGTGTTTTTTGGTGCAAATTACGTCATTACCAATTGTGTTTCATTCTGATATACTATCGACCCTTAATATCTTTTTCCTTTGCATTCGATTACTCCCAAAATTCGCAAATCGTTGAGACGGTTCGAACCACCGACCTTGCGTTTTACCATTCTCGCATTTTTTACGCAGCTTGCCATTCGAATGATTTATCGTTGAGCATTCCTCTTTTCTTGTTAGTTCATGTAGAAGGACTAAAGGGAAGAGTGCAATTCGGTTTTCCTAAGGCTATTCTGAAAAGATAATTTCGGGTTCATGAAATGTCAAGTTCATATGACCATAGGATTAAAAATTAAATTTTGAATTCATAAGGAACATGCATTGCATTAACTTTAGCATATATAAAAAGAATACGATGTAGATACATCAGTCTGGGGCAATTAAACAAATAAAGGTAGATCTTAAGCATGAATGAAATTGTGAACTTCAGTCTAACATTGGTCTGCCTCAGAAAAGCAAAGGAACAAGAAGCATAGGTGTAAATTTTCTTGTTTTCCTCATCGGCGCAAGTGGGATTGTTATTGAGTGCGAAGCAGCGTATATATATATATATATATATATATATATATATAAGCCAGTGAAATTCTAGTAGAGAATGGTACTACACGAATCCTATTTCTCTTTCAGTCATCAGATGACATTAATTATGTGTAAGAGTTATTTGCAATGAATAGTGATGGGCAGTGGGAATATTCCCGGTAGGAAGGAATTTAAAAAATGGGAATATTCCCGGGTTTTTTCCCTGGCCTATAAATTCCCGGGAAGGAATTTATTTCCATGTCTTTATTTTATCTTCCAAATTATAAGAACCATATGACTAATTACTTTATTTTAATATATTATGATTTACTTCTAGGTTTTAAAGAATTTGGAGGTTAAAAAATTTAAAATTATTTGACGCACTTTATATAACTAATAATACAATTTTTTAAATTCCATTTCCATTTGCACTAAAAAGTAATATAACTGTTCAGTATTGGGGGGCCAAAAGTAGCAAAAATTAGGATGATTTACGGAAGAAATGAAAATGAAATGAAATCTTTGAGTTTTACGTCCCACGGTTATGCCGGTTAGGCTAAAGGAGACGGTGATGATGAGTAATGAATGAAATGGTGGAATGAAGAAAGTGGGAAGAAACGGGAGAACACCGAGAAAACCCACGCACACGGTGTTTGTCCACCACAAAGTTCACTTGGCGGGGGCACGGAAGAAATGAGTTGATAGTGATGTTCAAGTAGTCAAGAAAGTATGGAACACATTTTTTTTAGGACAGTAGGGGATTTATACAAAACGGACAGGTAAGTGGAAGTGATTTATGTGAGAAAAGAAAGTGAATTGCTGGTAACGAAGATAGAAAACAACGTGCCATGCGGGGCTCTAACCCGCCTTCATTCGCTAACGCTCGCTCTGCAATGCTGTCTGAATTTAATGTTGGTAACGTAATTTAACGTATGAAACCATAAAACAACCGCATCGCAATACAATATCGCAAAAAAAAAAAAAAAGAAAAAGAAAAGAAAAAAAATAGGTGCAAAAGCTGGCCCCAATGCTAAAGAACAGCCAAAATTAGCAAAGTACTAATTTACAAATGATGAAAAGGAACCAGTTTGTAAAGTAATGTAGAAATTACGTAGAAATAGAGATGAAGTATTATTAGTACACCCGAACCACCGTTAGTAATAGACGTCGGTCTGTCTCCTGTCTCTGACTCGAATTTCTGAAGAGGTACTCGGACCTCTTTTACATGTGAGTTAACGTATGGACTTTCGAGAAATAGGTAGAATGAAAGGTCGTGTATGGCAATGTTACGTGCTAAAATATAAAGATAAGTAAGTATCTTGCAAATTTTGTGAACATAAATATGTATGCACAAATGTTGATAAATTGGTGAGACATGTATCTTCTAGCATTTACCCAATCTAATTGGTTTGTAACATTTATAAATTTAATGTGTTTATAATATCAGTAATAGAGCCAAGTTGAGCAAATCCACTTACATGTAAATTTAAACTGTTACTATATAATTTACTATATAATTTTTTCACACATTTAATTGATATCACATATTACAAATAAATATATATTTATGCGTACTCTCTAAATATAATAAAGTGTTAATAGAATAACATAGTACCGTTCAGAATATATACAGTTTAAAGAATCCTCTGTGAAAAAAAGTAATAATATGCTGTGATATAAAAATTAATTCAACTTTGAAATCATAATATAGTAATAGAATGCAATTTTCTGTATGATTGTACATAAATTCCCATTTGGGGAATCTTCCCGGGAATATTCCCGAAAAATATTTTTCCGGGAATTTACCCATCACTAGTAATGAAACATCATTAGTTTTCTTGTATTTTAAATATTCAATTTACTTTTCTTGGCAAGTTGTAGAATTACCATGAAATTTAGCTCAAAATAGAATTTTCTCTTGGGTCTAAATTAAAAACAGAAAAACTGTTTTGTTTAGTTTATCGTCAGACTATTATGCACCAACTCTAAAGGAGAGAGATTATAATGTTAGAATGAAGAAAACAGGATGAAACGAAAGGCTCCGAGAACTCCGACTCATGATGTTTGTCTAACACAAAAGCCAGGGTCCTCACACACGAGAGACAGAAGTAACAAACAAAGTTTATATTTTCTTATATCTTTATATACTTTTTATAGATTCATCTTATTAAAGGTTTTTAAAATGAAATTATATCTTTCAATTTTATGTCCCTTAGTTATGCAGTGTAGGCTAGAGGAGACCGTGATGAGAATGAAAGAAATGATGAAATTATGAAAATGGGAGGAAACGGGAGAACTTTGAGAAAATCTGTGCACATGGTGTTCAGTCACCACAATCTTCTCTTCGTGTTTGTATGTTTATTTTGAATTCTGATTACAAAGTCACTTACTAAAGTAATTCACAAAAAATAAATTCGCAAGTTTTTATCTTTTACCTGACAAGAATATTGTTTTAAGGGTTCAGCTTTAAGAAAATAGAAAAAAAAAACTCGTCTTAGGAACACCAAAATTTACTCAGGATTAGATTTATTTTCTGTTGGTTTCTAATATTGACATTTGAAGAAAATGTGATTTTATTTTATTTCTTGAAATCTCCAACCCTTTTAAAAACAAAGATGAGTTTCTTCACAACCTCCTGTGTATAGTACGCGACAAAACATAACCAATTTTTTCCTCGAAGGTCAAGATCTAAGGGTTTACTTGTCTCTACCATAAATCCTTCATTGTAACTAGATTCCGGCGTTGCCGCTCCAACTCAGGCAGAACTGTATAAAGCTCTCAGTATGGCTAACCCCATTACGGTTATCATAGTAGCCCGAGCTCGTGCAGACCTCTAAACACATTACCCCACAGAAATGAGTGCCATAAGTCCAGGCCTTCTAAAGGCTGTTGCGCCAGGAATTTAGTTATCATTATTATTATTATTGCTAATAATAATATGTAATATTAGTAATATTCTTAATAAAAATTTTGCCTGTTTATCTGCTCTGCTTGTAAGTATATTATTTCTAACTTTAAAATATAGTTATACAGGTCAATATATAATTGATTAGTTTCTTTCTAATGTGATTCGTCACTTTTTATAAAAACTGGACAAACTACAAATTAGGATTCTATACAAAGGAAATTAATAATGATAGCTTTATTACTCAGATATTAATCTGCATACATTAATACATATGAGGATTTAGGTACTTAGTAGAATGCTTTTCAATAATTTCTTTTTTTAAAATAAAAAAGTTTTAAATTGTCATTATAGCCAGATGGCCTGTGGAATAATAATAATAATAATAATAATAATAATAATAATATTTATAAAAGACTAACATTAGTGCATCACTCTAACTCCTAATAGTAAATCACGTTGATGCTCATTGCAATAATTTAGATTTGAGCATTTATATTTATGTATCCGCAAGTTCGTTGGTCGGCTAACTAAAAAAAAAAAAAAAAAAAAAAAAAGAAAGAAAGAAAGAAAGAAAAAAGTGAATGCAAATAATTAGAGCTCTTAAGTATTGACTTTAACCTATAATTAGTGCTTGAACTTTTCGGGTAAACTGTACCCGCCCGATACCCATTGCGTTTGGTTTACTCGATCCTTAGACCTGATAAACCTGTTTGACCCGTGTTTGGCCTGTTTGGACCGTTTGACCCGATAGACTCGTTATGAGTTCGTATATGAGTTCGTACATGATAATTAGAACAATTTGTGTTACGACAATAAAGTGAAGCAACACATCATTTACAATAATGACAGACTAAGCTTGTTTTCATAAAAACAGGATTATCAGGTCATCCCTATTCATACGATTTAATCGGGCAAACCCGATTCATACGGGTAAAAATACAATATCGGTCCAACGTGCGGTCCAGGATCTATTCTATTTTCCGAGCATTACCGAAAATGCACAGTAGCCCGAAACGGCTCGGACATAAAAACTATCATATTATTATTATTATTATTATTATTATTATTATTATTATTATTATTATTATATTAATAGGAGAGAAAATTACTTGTTGAATGACCTGTACGTATTTTATCTGTTTTAAATGGTTATTCTGGTTTTATGTATCTGCTTATTGGTTTGCAACACTCAGAAATAATAGTTCGAGACTTCATTGTTTACCCTGGCGACAGGGAGAACGGCTAAGCTTTTGTAATACCGGCAACATCGAACTGGTTGACAAACCGCACGTGGTTGCTAACAACCATATGACAGTTTTACTGCTGATAAGAAACCTTGGTTTAGCTTTGAAAACCACTATAAAAGAAAGATAGGATAAATCACATGTTATACTAGGGGAAAAAAAGGTTGTCAAATATTCTTGTTTTACAATGCTGATTTCGATGGCTGTATCATATTGATCCTTAGTTTCCTCTCGAAGAAAAATAACCAAAGAAAGGTAGTTTCGGGGACACTCAAATGGCAGTGAAAAAATAAGCAAATCGTGTGAAGTAAAGTGTTGATAATTGTAGTCTGTCTGTATTTATGATATTTGCTCTACTTCCATCGCTTTCTAAATCGTTCTAGATTGAAAGTATAAACAATGTGTCAAATTTGCGACTTAAAATTACGCTAATTTCCTGTATTTAAAGTTTTTTTCTTACAACGAAATTTTCGTTTGTATACTGCAACATTATCGTCGGGATCCTTACGAATTCCCGACACAGACTGTGGCAAAAATGCACTGAAAACTATACAGACATAAAGGGAATTCGTAAGGATCTATGGTATTTTTTTTATACTGTCTCTGGAAGGCAGCTAGGGTGTCGTGACCAGAAGTGTACATGATGAAGAAATTGAAACAATTTATGACTTAACTGGATTGCCTGGGTGCCAAATGGGTACTTCCAAAAGTGAAAACTCCCAGGAGTGAAATCAGACGTTCGTTATCTCATGAGCAATTAATATTTCTATTACGTTCGGAACCAAACTCATAACTGTGTACTTTTGTTTTATGAATTCCTGTTTACAAAAATCGTTTCGTACGTATACCCATTTATAGAAGTGAATGAAATTACTAGTCCAATTTTGCATTCTTTGGCATTAGTCCATTTGGCTTTCAACCAATCCAATTATTGCTAGTGGCTTGGATTTGTTATATGACATTGAGTAGAAAGTGTGAAGTTACGTCAATCCACTTTGCCTTCGTCTCTCTCACATTAAATTAACGTGAACAAACTGGAACTAATTATGATGTTTTTACTATTTTGATTTGTTCTTTGATATTCACAAGCCAAGTGTGAAGTTGCCCCTGTTTTTGTTTTGGTCTCTCTTTAAATAAACACAAGGAAATTAAGCGACATATTAAACAATTTGTGACCTAATTTTTAATAGTGGTTTGGATTGAATCTCCAAAACTGTTTATGGCAGTGTGAAGTTGCGTCGTTTCGATCTCCCTAAATAATTGTCAACAAATTTTTGAGACAAATTGAACAAATTTTTATCTAGTCGTAGTGGTTTGGGTTGATTCTGTGACAAGACCTCCTTCTTGGCTAAGCGGTTAGCGTACGTGCCTTTGGCGTGGGAGACATGGGTTCGATTCTCGGCGGGAGCTTATGTGGTTTTAATTCCCCGTTATCACTAGGTCCACGTCTCATATAGCCTCGCTGCTGAACTGGACGTTAAATCAAAAATCAATCAATTAATTGATTCTGTGACATTAAGTATATAAATGTGTAGTTGGCAGTTTTGGCCTCCTTAAATAAGCACAAACAAATTAAGGAATATAATGAACAAATTGGAGCAAAGTATGACATAATTGTTGTTAGTGGTTTAGATATATGAACTTCCACTATTTTCTTTGGTCTTTCTCCCCTTAAGTAAGAATCAACAATTGAGGGACAGTCAATAAAATGAAACAAATTATCACTTGCTTATTCAAGTGGTGTAGATTGGTTCTATGACACTGAGTATACAAATACGAAATTAGTCTCACCACTTTGCACTGCGCCTTTTCTTCTTAAGTAAGCGTGAGCATGTTACAGAACATAGAGAACAAAGTGTGTCCTAATTTTAGGTATGGTTTAAATTGATTCTGTTGTGTAAAGTTGCCTCGTACCTTGTTTTACTCTCTCTTTGTCCTTAAATATGAATTAACTAATAATGGGATATAATAACCGAATAATTATGTAGTTACAGGTTATACCTATCTTTTAAATTCTGAAGTGTTAGCTCCCTCAGTTTGGTTTGGTCTATCTCTCCTTAAATTAGCGTTAACAAATTATGGGACGTAATGAAGAAATTCTTACCAATTTTTAAATTTTGAATGTGAGGAGGGCAATATGTAATTAAGCTCCTACCTTCTTCGCGCTCTCACCCCCTTAAATAAGCGTAAACCAATTATGAGACATCAACACTTTGCTTTTGGTCTGCTTTCTTAAATGAGTGGGAACAAATTTTGGGATATAGTGAACACATTTATTGCTAATTAATTTTGGCTAATTATTGGTGGTATGTAATTTTTAAATTTTGAATATTTTGGGGGGAGAGCACTGAACATAGGCGAGAAAGATTATGTGCTCTTGAAGACTATTAAAATAAAGCGTTTGAGACAAATATTTTCTATTTAAGACGTGAAAAATAAATATATAAGTAACTCTAACTATTTAATTTCCATACAAGATAATGAAGCATTGTCGGAAAAATTTCTCGCTCTAATAATGTCATTGAATTTGGAACGGTCGTGAAAACGTAATACACAGGTTAATTTTCTATCAGTTGAAGGAAACACAGTTATTTGTCATACGTGTTCCTTTTAAGAGTCAAGAGATATAAAATATTGTTCACTTTTATTAAACAGTTTAGATCATAAACACTTGAAGATATTCATCACAGTAAATGTATAAGATATAAAGTATTTTAATAATTTTCATTTTTAAGCTTTAAATGGAGAATAGGAAGCTAAGAGATTTTCTATGTTATATATATCTTATTTTTTTAGATACTAGATGCGTTTCCTTTAGCTCCAAAAGTCAAAACATGTTACATTATATGTCCAGGCATCGTATTAAATATTAATTAAAATTCTAACTTGTTTTTGTTCAGAATATAATCAATAATTTAAAATTCTTAGTATTTGAACTTCGGGCATCTCTCAGATCCCTTTTTTCATTTGCTTTAATGTATTCTTAATTATTTTTTAAATTGAATTATAATTTCAAATAGGCGTGTCTGAATCACTGCAAATTCTTTACATGAAGAGATATTTTTCACTATTTAGCAAACGAATAGAGCTACATATATTATCTAACAAATTTTAAGATAGTGGTTCTTTTACATCGTGGTTAATATGAAAACTAATTTCCAAGGAAATTATAAAAATAAGTGTTTCTTTGTCATTAACGATTCCATAGATTCTGACACTGAGAAGTAATAGACCTCGAACAATGAAAACGAAAATTTTTGATTCAAAGACGATCGTGCGTAATTACGCACTGTACCAAACAATTGCAAGATTAAGTTGCACAACATTGTACGAACAGCTCTCGAGAGACGTATGGGAATATATACAGACTCATCTCCGTCTACCCCGGAGTCCTTTTTTTCCCCCGATAATGTAAAATAAACCGCGTTGTGTTCCATTATTGTGAGATAGACATGCCGCAACTAAAGTGTACAAGAAAAAGAAAAGAAACGGAAATTATTCATTTTCAGGACACGTGTTAATTTCATATTCATACTTTAATATTTACCATTAACTAATACTTGAAGTATTTTCCCTTTTTTCAGCTTCATTTTTAGGACTGGAGCCACAATAAGGATCACCATTATAAACGTTAATAACTTCGTATAGGAAACATGTACATTAACGATACATGTATATTTGATTAAGCACCTAATAGGTTTTTGTCTTTCTTGTCTAGCAACACTAATCTCAGGGCTATCTACCGACAGACATATATATAGAATTACGAAAGAGGGCGAGTTTATACAATGTTAAGCAGAATGAACGAGTATAAGAAAAACTGAAATCATCCGTAACCCTGGCGAGGAAGTTTAGAAGTGCACTTTCTGTCCAGAATTTTTCAAATAATGAAAAATCGGAATATGTAATCAACAACGCAAATCTCCAGGAAGGACAGGAGGGAATCAACACGAATTTTAACACCTAATATATCGAAAGGATAACGGAAGATGTTTTGCGTAGTTCTTACAATTAGACCAAATATAGATTAGCTTGATTGGGGTTTCGGACTTACTGACCAGGATATTGCACAAAGATTTAAATCTCTTTTCGTACAAAGTTCAATGAAGAAGTTATCGGCTTATAAAAAAAGGGAGTAGGAATTCCATAGGACAGTATTGGAAATGTTTGATGATCAACTTGACAACGCTCTATATTAACGAACCTCAGTGTATCTGAAAGTTTGTGAAGAGGAATCTAAAATTTTGGGGAGAGTAAGTGAGTGCTGAGCAATTTTATATTACACTGAACTTAATGGAAGTTATATTATGACATGGTATCGTGGCAAGCTTTATCGTAGGGTCTTAAATTTTTTAAGACAATGGCAAAACACGACAGTAAGTTCCGAAAGACATGTTGGGACACTTGGAATTTACAACATTCCCTCATTCGCATTGGCATACGAAAATTGTCGTTCAAACAAAACGGCGTAACATCTGGAACATCATCGTTTATTTGACATCTCCATTTCACTGCCCGTCTATCTTTGAAAGAGGCAGTGACTATCCCTTGATTACCAATATCGTCTGACCATCCATTTTTTTGTGTACTACTAGAAGAACGTAGCATATACCTAGAAATAATCTATATAGAAATTGAAGACATTAATTAGTCTTGAACAAGATTAGCATCGAAACTTGTATTGATACTAGTGGAAATACACCTTAAGTACACAGTGCCCACATATTAAGCACGTTTTCGTAAATGCCAAAAATGAAAAACCTACATAGTTGAGTTGTTGAATTTAACGAGCTATCAATCATTATTCTAAGTGTACCCGATATACATAGTAGTTTATGATGATAAACGTTATTGTGGTCCATGCTCAACAATTCGTTTTACAAGTACAGAATGACTGAAATTTATGAATACATAACAGAGTACATAAAAAGAGCCAAATAGGTTTGCAGTTCTTATAACAGGTCATGCACTCCAAGAAGAGCGTTTCCAGTTGTTATGCTGTCCATTTTCTGGCCTCAATACAGCTTAAAGTCCCTCTGCACCTGTATAATTTGATTTGATGTGAGAAACAAAGTCCTTAGTTTTGCGGTTTTATTTTTCATAGACTGTATATTCACCAACATTCGTACTTCAAACTAGGCTTGCACTATAAACTCCGTTACGATCTTTTCGAATAAAAACATTTATGTATTCAGGTGGGTCATTTTTCTGTAAATTTTGATCTTTAATGAAAACTTCAAAGGAAGCGCATAAATTCTAGCAAATTTATATTTGACTTGCTTACCAAACGTATGCTTAGCTCAAGCATAACTTTCAAATGTTAATTCATCACTGGAGAGGAAGTATTATTATACTGTCCTAGTTTGCGGCTTGAACTACAATTTACGATTGAACATAATTTTCAGTTTTGTACTTCTTTATTTATTTATTTATTTATTTTTTTTTTTGCACTTCAAATTTTATAATTAACAATTAAGACACTTATAGCTAAAGAATGTTTCAAATTCTAACGTAGAAACTTGCAGCGTTGAGAATAACAATTCTAGCTGTCATTTTATGATATAAATGATAAAAAATTTTTTCCATGGTGAGTGCATTAATGTATGGTTCTTCAAACAGGAATACCTCTTCAAGCTTTGTAAGACTTTTTATACGAGACGGGTCTTTCTTTCCTGTGAGTTAATATATGACTCACCAAATTACTTCTACTATAGAAACATCTGTTACATTCGTGACAAGACAATTTTTTCTCTCCTGTATGTATCAACATATGCATCTTTAAATATGAACTTACCTTAAAACATTTTCCACACTTATCACATGAAAATGTTTTCTCTACTGTATGTATTAACTTGTGCTTTTGCAGAACAGATTTTTGCTTGAAACTCTTACCACACTTTTCGCATTTAAAGGGCCTTTTATCGGTGTGAAGTAACATATGTGTTTTGTAATTAGACTTATGATACATCATTTTTCCACATTCCTCACAACAATAAAGGTTTTCTCCTGTATGTTTTGACAAATGAGTTGTTAAAAATTTTTTCATACGAAACTTTTCGCCACACTCCTGACATGAGAAAGGTTTTTCTCCTCGATGTATCAACATGTGATCGTCCAAATTTGCCTTTCTAGTGTATCTTTTACCACACTCCAGACACGGAAATGGTTTCTCACCCGTATGCGTTCTCATATGGTATTTCAAAGTTTTTTTACATTTTAGGCGTATGCCACATACTTGACAATCAAATGGTCTCTCGCCTGTGTGTACTCTTGTGTGTTCCATTAAAGAAAACTTGCGGTAAAATCCTATTCCACATTCGCTGCAAGAGAAAGGTTTTATCCCTGTATGTATTAGAACATGTGACTTCAAATTATTTTTATAATGGAACATTTTGCCACACTCGTGACAAGAGAACGGTTTAATGCCTGTATGAATTGAACTATGTTCCTTTGAGCTGAATTTATTAGTGAATTTTTTCCCACATTGCTCGCAACAAAAATATTGCCTCCCTGTATGTGTCATATGTTTTTTCAATTTAGATTGTGTACTGAATGTTTCGTTACAATTGTGACAAGATACTCGATTCTCCTTGGAATGTATTAACATATGTTGTTTAAGAGTACGTTCGTAAAAATATTCTTTGCCACATTCATTACAAGAGAAAGGTGTGGCTTTCGTGTGTAGTACGATGTGGTTCCTCAAAGAAGATTTTTGGCTGAATGTTTTCCCACAGTCATTACAAGTTAAAGGCTTGAGTTTATGCACTAACATGTGTTTTTCCAAACCACACATACGATTGAAAATTTTGCTACACTTCTGACAGGAAAAATATTTTTTATCTGCTTGGAATAGCGTCTGTATTTTCATATTATTCACTTCACTTGACATTTCCTCATAGTGCTGGGAGGAATGAGCTTCATACATAAATGTACAAAATTTCTTGTTCATTTTATCGGAGTGCTGTTTCTCAGCCGCGTTCATTAACAACTTTCTGCGGAAGGAGGTCTTTCCTGCTAAGGACGTCTGACTTTCTCCAGAAATATATGAAACCAAACCTTTGGATTCTTTTCTGTGTTCCTTAAGGCTAGGAGTCTTCGTAAATTCGTAAGTACATTGTATCTCTGTTTGTGCATGAGGCACGTTTGAAGTGTGTATTTTTTGGTTCTTAGTATTTCTGCTGGAATTACAGCAGGTAACAGATTTTCTGAAATAAGAAAACTACTACTATTAGAGACTGTTAATAATTTACATACATATTTAACCGACAGTGCGACTTATAAGGAAAGTTTACCAATTGGATATTCAATGAAAATATTAAATGTAGACCCTTTTGTAATTTAAAATGATTTTCAAGAACGTACCTGCTAATGGCAGTAGAGGAACAACATGTGCTCAGTCATTTTACAAATTCAAAACATGGGGGAAAATTTTACTTCCTTAAAATGGGAATAAACTATCTTCGAGAAAATTTAAAAGAAAGTACATATTACACTGGTTTCCCACACGGAATAGCTCAAGTTTTATAAATATCGGAATGTCGCAAAAGTGAAATTATCATCTACTAGTTAGGAGAAGCTGCTGTACCTAGGGACATTTTTTACATTTTGATATATTACGTAAGTAGAATTTGTGTTTCCTATTATTTGAATAAATGATTTTCAAGAGCAAGGGTTCATTCATCACTTGCGCTGACCAGTAATTCGATAGTGCATTTAACAAAAAAAAAAAAAAAAAAAAAAAAAAAATTACCTATCTTTCGATTGTCTAGTTTTGTCCCAAGGTACATTTTCTTGATGTACCAGGGAACAATGAAGATGTACCTAGGGACAGACAAAAACCATGGTTTTTGTGACATGCACAAGGTTTTCGAGGTAGTGATAATATTACTAAAACGCAAATGAATATGAATGTTTGGTAATAATTTTATTTTCGTGTGATTTTTAAAATGTAAACAGAAAATAGTATCAGTTTCAAAACACATTTTTGAATAACCTGAAAATTTTCAAATAGTTTTATAGAGCATGAATATTTCTCTATAAAGGAGTGTAAAAGTAACCAAACAATCTATCAGTTTTTCCTTAAAACAACTAATACCTTACGTATCCCTAGACTTATCCGAAGAGAAAAACTCTCTTATTTGAAATTGCGAAATATTTAACAGAAAATAAAAGACAAATTATGTTTCTCATGAATCCTCAACTTGTCTTTAACTTAAGTCATAGCCATTCAAAGAAACAGGAAAAAATTACTTTTGAAGATGCCTTGAGGACGAACCGCATGCAAATGTTGGAGGTGCCAATTTTAGGATGATGTCTTCCAATCTTAGAGAATATACATTCGATTCTTCAAGAAATGTGAAATATTCTTTACCAATTGACTTCGCTTTGTTGAGATATTGCACGCAGAATTCTTCGGAAGATTCCTTGTTGACTATCTTTCCCACATAGTATTTACTTGTTCTCTTACTAGCCAGTTTGATTAAAATGAAATCGCCAACATTAATCTTTTGCGTTTAGGCAGAGTCTTTAGTTTCTTTAACTGTAATCATTTCTTCAAACATTGTCATATAATCACTTGAATCATCGTTGCATATATTCATGATTATCTCTTCTTCCTCTTCTGATTCCTCTTTCTGCGTATAGCGTATTCTCATTCGTGACTTCCTCAGTTTCTTCGAATCCTTATTTTTTGAGTTTCCTTTGGTTCTGCGCATATTCCTTTGTTCTATTTCCAGTTTTTCTGGTGCATCTTTCAAAACTCGTGTTTTTCCAGTCAGACCTATTCGACCTCTTCGTGATGTTTCAGGTGCTCTGATAGGAAGTGGTCGACTAGCACCTTAGGAATTGAAGACTGAACCGGTGAAAAAGATTGATTAGCAGTAGCCCATAACGACGCTTGATATGATGCAGGAGTGCTCTGATGTAGTAATTTCAACAGATGTAGAATTTAAAACCGATGTGGAGGATTGCGTGGATGGGGATGCCTGAACTTCATTTGACATAAGCACTTGAACAGAAGCAGATGCTCCAATCGATGCAAAATTTTGATCAAAAGTGGGAATGTCTTTCTTCTCTGTTGAAATAGAATTAGTAATTTCATCATCTCTGAACGGATTTATCTTTAATGGAACCAAACCACACATCTGAAACCCATTAATTATGTTCGACGGTATAAATGTTTGTTTGTAGGCTGTGCCTTCTAGACTTGCAGCATCATATTATGTAATTGATCCCTTGGTATTACTGGAAGTTGATGTGGCCAAGAATTCAGCTGCGGCTCTGTCATAGAATGTTTTGAAAGGTCCAAAGAAGGCGACATCTAAAGGCTGCATTCTGTGTGTTGTATGAGGGTGGAATGTAAGAACAATTTACGACTGCTTTGCTAGTGTAATAATTGCTATTGCCAAATGACTTTCGTGAATATCTAATAATAATACCACAGGATTCTCTTTTGAAGGTTTTACGTGATTTATAAAATGCTCCAGAAACTTCTAAAAAGTGTCCTGGTTGGACCATCTTGAAACGTGTGCAGTACCTATAGATCCAGGAGGTGCATGTTAGCATGCTAGATTCGCAAAAATTGACACGCGGAAATACAAGTAGTGCTGGAATTGTATTGCCTATAGCATTGATACAACAAATCATTGTTACGTTAGGGCCTCTTTCTCCTGCAGTTGCAGCTACTAGTTGTTTTTTTCCCTTTTTTTAGCAAGAACACGTGGTGTGTTGTGAACAGTGGAAATCATTGTCTCACCAAAATTGTAAATTTTAGACGGTGGAAATTTGTAACGCAATAGACCGTCTGAGTAAACAGAAAAGAACGAAGCAACATTTTCTTTCGTAAAAGATACAAACCGTAGAATGCTGTTGCTTTCAAGCTTTCGCAAAGATGTTTCATTTTCATAGTTTTTTCTAAATGCGCGAAACCATTCGTCACCTGCAGATAAATTCTTTTCTCATTCTTCAGGATAAGTCTTCTTGTTTTTCTTAGCCCATAAGTACACAAGTTCTTTCAGCCCCTGTGTAGTTAATCCATGTTGTAGACGGGCACTAAGTACAATGTGTTCCGTAAACTACTCCTTTTCTGTTTCAGGGAAGATTAAACGGTTATCATAATTAGGCTTGTATTTATACTGATCGACGCCAGAATCCGGGTATTTTTTCTTCAAGTCAGCGATGATACGTGCCAGTGCTGATTTTGAAACGTTGTTCTTCCCGGCTGCTTTTCGTATCGATAGTTTGTTCTTTAGGACATACTTCACAGTGTTCTCGACATCATCTGGTTGAGGACCAAGGCGCTTTCTACTCTCTTTACTTCGTGACATTTCTCAGAAAAGAGAAACAAAACAAATTGCACTCGTATGTACCTAAGGACACTTTCCCCAGGTACGTCGTCCCAAGGCACATATTCGCGCACACTTTCGTTGTAAAGATAGTACACCTCAAGCAATAGCATTTACCATCTTAAATAAATAGTATAGACGCACATAAAGACTACTTTCATCATGCGTCTATAAAATTCTGAGGTAAACTGTAAACAAAACTATAAAAAAAAATATTTCAAACCTACCAGATTTGCACTTTTTGTTAGAAAAAAATGAACATGTACACTGTAGCACTACTTCCCAGTAACATACTCGGCCACTCACTGTGACTTCCGGAACCTTGCTGCGAGGTTGCACTAACCACAAGCTACAGATTTTCACTGCAGAACAACAGAGAAATGCAGTATTGTCCCTATGTACATTTGGCCTTAGGTACAGCAACTTCCCCTACTACATAATAAGCCAAAGAAATATTTACAGCTTATACAGTACTGTATTGACGTGGAGTATTCAAATTTGAAAAGGCAACAGAATTTGTTTTTTCATCTTGGCGGGCAACCATTTGCACATTCGGTAGCCGATAACTGTTTATAACGTCACTAAAACAATTAATAAGGGTGGAGGCCGTCCTTATTCGGAATTTCAGGAAAAAAGTTTTGGAATATTTCTGTATTTGTGTGGAAATTAAAATAACAAATGATGAGTCAACAAAGATTCTACAATCTACATTTACAATATTCCGATCAGAATAAACAGCCAATTCTCGTAGGGACTCGCACGTGCGAACTGAAATTGCGAAATTAAATATAACTGTATTTAGATAGGAATACGAATAAAAGAGATAAATTTGTTCCCGGAATTTGTCTTGGACATTAAACAGTGTAGAAGTAATTTAACTTACTAAGTTCTACTCATTTCAACACAAATGGAACTGAAATGACGCTTGCATACCAGTAGCTGAAGTTGTGTACCACTTTCCATAGTATCAGTTCAGATTTGAACCGAGGGAGACTGAAGACATGCAGCATAAACAAAAGATATGGAAAATCAACTTAGTGTACTACTAGGGGAAGATTCTGCTGCCAATTTGCAAGAGTTTTAAGTGCCCAGGAACGAGATCAGCACTATCAGTATTCATCGAAACGACGCTTCAGTACATCATTCAAGATTGTTTCTGATATTTTAGCAAGATAGTAAGCCGACTATCTCTTTTAGCGAAACCTGCGATCACGAACATGCTGCGATTGAGCGTAATACTGAATTTCTACCTTTTAATATCTTGGTGGGCCTCTCCTACTGTTCTCTGCTTAGTATGTTTAAAGTTAGTGGAAGGTACTTAAGGAGAGCATGAAGGAAACGTAACTTCCATCTGATGTGGCACTTGCAGCATGCTTTCTTTTAAGCATGGTTTAGATATTTTGTTTGTATCTGTCTCGTTTGACGTTTCTGAGAAAGTTCTTGAAAACATTGATAAATGAGTTCCATGTCCAAAGTTCCAGATTGTTCCTGATATTTCTGAACAAAGAAACTCTTATGGGCTCACAATATATCCACCATCAAAAATATACGCCATATTCTTTCATTCGGCAAGAAACGAAAACTTTGAGTTAGATACGGGATTACATATTCATGCGAAATGCTTAGATCAATTGCTTGATTATATGAATTTAATATGTAAGAGTGATAGAGAGTTCCGAGAATTAGGGTGAATGCATTAAATTCTTGTTCCTGAGAATAAATCTTTGTTATGGATCTGTTCGAAACTTTCTATTGTATTTCACATGATCTGCTATTTCTTTCTCACAATAAGCATGGTGCTTTAGTATAGCCTTGTAGCTGGACCAATAAACCACATCTTCAGATCAAAGCTAACAGTACTTATATGTTATCATTAGAATAAATAAACGGTAGTATGATTTTTATGAGATACAGAATGTAGTATTGGCACGGAGAATAATTGGAAGAAATTCCTTTAAACTTCTTCAGATTGATTACAGAAACAAACGCTATGCGATCAATTAAACCTTCAGATTTACATATATAGAAAAAAAGTTCGGATTTCTCACACACATACTTTTCTGATTTGATTGTATGCTTACATGCTGTATTGTCACAGCAAAAGCACGCTCAAAATGAAACAGCACAGTTTTTTCTATGATATGTTTAAAGCAGATGACAAATAGTTTCCAAGATATCGATGTGAATGTTTAAAAAATATTGCAGAGAAAAAATGTTATCGCAGAATAACGAAACAAGCTCATTCTGTTCTCTAAGGAACGATTTTTTTTTTTTTTTGCAAAAGACATTTGGAAATGTCTAAACGTTTAAATTACCGTTATACACATGTTGGTAAAACATTACTTATAAATACATCACGTGTTACGTATTTCATATAATTGAATAGATTATACAAAATTTATAAGTGATATGACGAAAAAATTAATGGTCTTGAAATCAAAGCATTAAATTTAGTGTACTTCATCGGCAAAATCCTCGCAGGGCTCTGTAAGTTATTCTTTTACCTTTCTTCTTTCATCTAGTTTTATTTATTGTCTTTTCTCAATGCTCCATATTCTCTACCTGATGATTTAAAATTTTTTCAGGTTTTTTATCATACTCTCCTAGACTTCTTCTTCGTTTCATCCTTTAATATTTTGTGGTTCGTGAATATTTTTATTTTTATCTACTTATCTTATGCGGATAATACGTAATTTTTCGTAGAGAGTTTATAAACTGTTAAGTTTTTAAGATCTTACCATGCCCTGACGCAGACAAATAGTTTCAGTAGTAGAGATCCCTTAGCAGCAAATTTACTTATTTTTACTAATGCTTCCTTCAATTAAGAACATTTCTTGTTTATAAAATGTACATCTTAGTTCCTTAACGGGATGATCTACCTTTGGTCCGCACAAAAATTTTATATTGGACCTTATGGGGAGAACATGGCTACCGAATTTTCACATTTACTAAGGAACTAGGTATCTCTAATGGGAAAGAAAAACTTTGCAGCATTCTACAGAAGTTTATTAACAGGTTGGAATACTTAAATTGTATATTTGTCTGCTAGTTTAGCAGAAATAAGTTATTAAAAATATAAATAAATTAGTTTCTTTTTATACAAATTATATGTCTAACTTTGGAACCAATTATGGTAGAAAGATGAACTTTTTTTGTATTATTTCATGAGAAGAGACGATCCTTATAGTTTTAATCACAACCATATCTGATACGCCAATTAAAAAATAGTATTTTAATGAAAGTATTAAAGTCCACTTATTAAAATTTGACGAGGGTAAGTTACGCCCCACTCTAAGCTTGGCCGCGGAAAGGGCGGGGGTTGGCGAAATGGAGGAAAAAGGGGGTGGATGTCTGAATGAAACAGGTTTTCGACCAGTTCCTGAGATTACCTGTCAGCTGCCAAATACTGTTAGCTTTATGGAGTTTGTCTCCCTCAATGGTTCCACACTAAGAGACTGGACGATGTGGTGTGAAGTATCCTCTTTTCCATATTACCTCTGGAAGTTCATCAAGATGCATTCTAGACTGCGCGGGAAGAACAGTATATATCAGAAAACTCTGTTATTTTGGGAATATTCCCCTTTTGAACAAATATTATAGCATAGAGTAGTGGTGAATGGGGGCAGAGGGGTGCCCCCACAGGATTCCGACAATGTAAAGTCTTGGTCCCCATATATAGGTGTCCGTAAAAAAATGTCTCCTAAATTTTTTTAATAATGTCTTGGGAATATATATCAAATTTGAAGTGTTTTCCTGGTAGCCGTCATTTTTCAATATGGCCGCCGGCCTACGTAAATATCTCCCTCTCTCTCTCTCTCTCTCTCTCTCTCTCTATATATATATATATATATATATATATATATATATATAAAGAGAGAGATCGTGAATCAAGGCACTTAGAAAGAATTTTGGTGTCAGAGAGGGGTTTCTGAGGCCGATGAATTTAAATATGGCATTGCTTATTGCCACTTAGAAACCTTACAACCTGGCAACACTGTTGTCCAACGATTAACTGTACAAAGTTACAAATGCGTATATGCAAGCATTACTCTAGGATGTAGCATACTTCCTCAGGACTAAAGGAAACCTACTTTTTCTGGTAACTTTCATCACGACAAGACATATTTTACATGCTAACATGAGAGAACATATGTCTAAATCCAATATGGCAGACAATATGATGGCTAATTACTAGGCAACCAAGTAATGGACTTATTCAAATGCCTGTCAGTCCTAATTGGTCTAGAGAATGGGAGAAAGAGGCAGGATACGGTCTCATTGAAGAAGCGTCTCCTGAGGGAGCGAGGGAAATTTAAAATACTCCATTTTTTAATGAAAAACACGGTTTTGCCTCCTTGTCCGCAGATAACACTGCACACCAAATGTTCTATAAGACGTTCTCTAAATAGCCCCGTTAGATCCAATCTGTATTGTGTAAACCGTGCATGTTCACGGGGGAACAGCGGAGCAAAAGCCCTGTTTTTTGTGATATTTCTGGTTTGTCGTGCTTACTTCGCTAAGACTAAGCACTGTAAGCCAATCTCTAATTATCCTATAGCAGTGTTAATTTCAGATCATTTCCTCCGGAGGCACCACGTACAGAGGGGAAAGCGACTAAAAATTGCGTGCTCCACAGAAATTTCTGCGAAGATCTCAAGCACCCGAGGGTGAATTTCGTAGCTCTTTTTGAGAATTCCCCCCAGAATCACCCCTGAAATCATCACTGTCCTAGGAAGTTGAAACAAGAAGCAGGATACGCAAAAAAGAACAAACTTTCAAAGCATTTCAAGTTTAGGCTCGTTGCGCTAAGCGCCTTCGTAGAACGAGGATATGGGAATTGAAAAATGCACGTTTTCTTTCTTTCTTTCTTTCTTTATTTATTGAAAAACATGTTTCCCTTTTTTGTCCCCAGACAACGATGCAGACGACACACACCAATTGCCTTATTCAAAAATGTTGCCATGATAGCTCCTATAAGACTCATTTGGAAGGGTGTCCATACTGTGCATTGTTATATGGGGACAAGGGACCAAATAATAATAATAATAATAATAATAATAACTTTTGCCTCCTGAAAATAACCACATGGTAAAGTTATGGTCGATACATTTTTGGAATTCGAAGGCATTTTAGAATGCTTGTCTATCATCTGGTTATCAGAAATAATTGATCACCATTTTCTCTACTTATCTATAATTTTCTTACAGGGTAGAAACAACACCTCGTAAGAGAGAGAAAGTGGCAGAACTTGAGCTATTGAACGTGAGGACAGGATGTTTACATTCGCATTGACACACGCTGTGAAAACGGTCTGGGTACATAGCTGAAAGAGATTTGTGAAGACCCTTCATTTCATATCTCCCGGGACGAAAACAGAAGAAAAGGGTGGGCGCGGATGCCTTACCCTCGTCAAACTTCTTGACAGGTGGACTTTAATACTTATATTAAAATACTATTTTTTAATGGGCGTATCAGATATGGTTGGGATTAAAACTATTAGAGTCGTTTCTTCCCAAGGAACAAAACAAAACAAAAAAAAAAAGTTGATCTTTCTACCATAATTGGTTCCAAAGTTAGACATATTATAATTTGTAAAAAAAAAACTAATTTATTTATTTTTTAATAATTTATTTGTGCTAAACTAGCAGACAAATATACAATTTAAGTATTTCAACCCGTTAATAAACTTCTGTAGAATGCTGCAAAATTTTTCTTTCCCATTAGAGATACCTAGTTCCTTAGAAAATGAGGAAATTCGGTATCCATGTTCTAACCATAAGGTCCAATATAAAGTTTTTTGTGCCGGGAAAAGGTAGATCATCCCGTTAAGTACTTTCTCTCAAGCAGGCTTTCATCACAATATTACGAGTTTAATATTCTGTTAGGTCATATTATTTTAAGATTAATACATTTAAATTCTCCACTTCTTACTTACTGAAACATTGTCCTCAATGTGTAGACTCTCCATGATCAACTGAAAGTAGACTGTACCGTAAAACAAAATAAACATGATTTACCCCTACAATTACATTTTCTTCTGCAATTCCTTTCCAAACGGTTGTCCTTAGAAACAATATTTTTATGAATCCAAGTTATTTTCATTCTGTTTCGTGCTTCTTAAGAAGTCTCAAGAGTATATAGATATTCATTTACAAATGAATGACTATTAGAAACAGTTATGTGAAAATTAATGTGAACTTGTATTTTTTAAAAAAATATAAAACAACATATCTACACTCCTGTTATAGCAAAGATGGTAGATCTGCGTATTTGTCTACTAAGTTATCTGTTTCAGTTCGCAGCATTTCTGCACTTTTTTTCCGGTTAAAATAATCTGTAAATGTAGCAACAAATCTGTTCCTGAGTTACAAGTTGTTTAAAATGAAATGTAAAATTATGGCTGTTTGACTAGTGAGTATTGTGTGTATGTGATATTCCGTTATTTGTTTTTTGATGTCATGAATATTTTATTGAGAAAAAAAATTATAACACTCCATAAACACATATCTGTGACTAAGAGACAAATTGCGAAGAATTATAAGGTATAAGTAAATACTGTAAATAAATTTGCTAAGGATTGAAAGGAGGGCACTGGGAAGGACATCAACATGCATAGAAGGACCTCTGCACGGAATTTCAAAAAAATAACCACAACATAAGAATTTGTGATTATCAGAGAGAATTAAACCGACCTGGGGTTAGAGGATACGATTCAACTGAGAGACAAAGGCATCTGGATAGTTGATTTAAAAGGTGTAAGACTGCAGGAGAGAGAACTCCTTAAAACAGCAATGCAAAGGACGAGATTGGTTTGGACAAAATCAAAAGAATAGGTTTTATTTTTCGATGTCACTCATTTTGTTGTACAGGGCCAAATATATCGTTACGTTCGCAACTTAACTTCTGAAGAAATTAGTGCAAAACATCAATCAGAGTATGAACATCGGGAAAAAGTTTTGGAGGTGCTTCTCCATCGATGAACCAGGGCTTCCATGCTACAGACAGTATCAAGAACTTTGTTAAGTAGATAAATATAATAAATCTGGTACCAACACTTAATATGCTAAGGTCAGATGGAAGTTTTCTTCCTTTCATTTTTTTTTTTTTTTTTTTTTTTTACAGAAATAGATCGCACACTTTTGAAAAGTAAATATAGTTGCCCTTATGTTCAAAAGCACGAAGTGCAATATCTCGCGTGATTACCCGGGATGTAATCGCAGACAAGGATTTGTAACCAGATATGCATTCTTGTTGGTAAGGATCCGGCTTAAGACTGTGATGTAACCGGTGTTTACCAAATAGGCCTACTAGTGTATCCTACACACTCGTAGCAGACGGTGGTCATACTTCATACTAGATCTAGTTTCGCAACAAATATAAAATTACAACCTAATGTATGCACTATTTAAAAAGTTTAACCAAGGAAAAACAATTTGTAAATCGTCCCTTCCATTTGTAAGCCCGAAGTGTTAGAACTCAACTTTCTCTTTTGTTGCATCGAAAGTGCGTTGCTGAACGTCGAAACGAGAAACATCAATAGCATGTAATACCAGAAAAGGTGATCTCATATTTTCACTAATTTATTTCCAGAAAAGATGATTAAAAAGATTTTGATTTTACACAAGATATAAAATGTGTATCTTGAGCAATTGGTGTTAGTAAATATTTTGGAACGGTAACAAACCGCTGCGCACAACACTCATATTGATTTAACAATCACAGTTGCTCATAAAGTCTATTGGAAATAATGTTTAACATGCACTTTTCAATACAAGAGTACATGATTACATAGAAATTTACCAATATAAAAATTAAAAATGCTTACTTTCGAAGTCTGCTATCATTTGCATATTCTAAAACATAATTCCCACTTTGGATTAATTTTACACGAATATTAGTTCCTTCGACTTCCAGTCTTTTAAGACAAACTACTGGATTCCTAATCGTAACATCCTTCTTAAGGTTAGCTTCTGAATTCATTGAGTAAGTCTCATTGGAAGTTCGCGTACAATTTGGGCTTTTGTTTTCAAATATATTCTGATCTGTGAATATTGGCAAAGGAAGGTCTTTGATTTCAGTTAATTCTACACATTTCCGGCCCACTGCATCATCCTTAACGGAACAAACATTGCTTTTAATTTCGGAGAAAATGTTACATTTTGTATTACTTTGTTCATATTTTATTTCGTATTCATCTTCCATTTTGGTGCAGTGTTTTATATAGTACGGATGACCTTTTTCAATAAGGTGATTACAACTACGAAACACAAATTAAGATCTATGATTCAGTTCTTCATATATTCATGTTGAATTTTCATTTTATCTACGCAGCAAAACCTAAAAAATAAAAAAGTTAATAAATACAAAATAACTTTTCATTAACAGCAAACAAACAAAAATATATTGAGATCAATTACCAAACTTCTCTTTGCAGGACCAGCAATATTTCCATATAACATCAAAGTACTGTGCAAAGCAATGGATATAACATATCGTGATTTTTTTTTAAATGAAACTGAAAAGCTACGGAAGATCATGAGAGGCTAAACCTCTAACTACAGCAGTATATAACAAGTGCAAGACTCACTGCAGAATTACACACACAAAAAAAAAAAAAAAAAAAAAAAAACTTATATATTTATACAGAAGGAAAAGTGGTATGACTATTATTTGTATGAGGTATTGCCAAATTCGAACAGAAAGTGATAGTAAACAGAAATTCTGTGGAATCCTAAGACTTAATGTTGACTGGCGAAAAGTAGACATTCAAACAGATGCAAAAAGTCTTTAAAAAGTAACAGTCGGAACGTCGATATAAGGCTACACACTGTAAAACACTTTATTTGAAATAATAATGTAAATGTATTAGTGCCATTACTCACAGTAAAGGTTAGTCCATTTTCAGCAAGACATAACCATTAAAAATATTTACTTTGTGGCTAAACGTAACTCGTGATTTTGAACTTATATTGCCAACCCATAGAACATCAAATACGCAGTGAAAGTCAAAACGCAGTGAACGTTTAATTCTTATCTATCATATACTACTATAATATGATAGTAAAATTGACTACAGCACTATACAAATTCATTATGTATCAAAGTGTCCCAAATTGGTATGCAGACACCTGATTGTCTGTAAGAGATTTAAAGGGACCTAACAGGAAACTCATTTTCATTGACCTTTCCAATTCATGCTCCTCACACCTAGGATATTAGTAATGTACTAGCTGAACATAGCGCCAAATTCAAATATGAGCATGAATCTTTTTGTTATTCCTCACATCTGTACATGTCACTTTGCAGACACAAGTGAAAGAAGTGTTGGTAAAAAGCGGCAAGAGATACCGTAAAGGGGAGTTTTTTTTCGATACTTTTTCAATATCTCGTACCGCTTGCAAGCTTTCAGCCTACTTCCGGTTGCAGTTTTTAATTCATGTATGATCTGTGTTTTTTTTTTCTTCATGCATGTAGTATGTAATAAGCAAATACATAAACTAAGTGTCTATGGCCTGTTGAACCCGGAGGTTCAATGCCGTGTTCGCAAAAGCTCTCCATTGAATTCTATCCTTAGCCAATTGTATCCAGTTTCTACTCTATATTCTTATCTTGCGAGATCCATCTTAATATTGTTCTGCGACTACGTCTTCCTAACGGTAGTTTTCCAGCTGGTCTTCCAGTTAAGATTTTGAAAGCATTCGTACTTTGTTCCATCCTGGCCACATTACCTGCCCACTTGAGCCCCCTAGATTTGTTGGATAAACCGTATAAATTATGTGTTTCCTCGTTATGAAGATTCCGCCATGCCTTATTCCCGCTTCTCTTGGGTCCGAATGTTCGTTTCAGGATCTTGTTCTCAAATACTTTAAATCTATGTTCTTCGTTCGAAGTAAG
Source organism: Thermobia domestica (assembly GCF_964235325.1). Classification (NCBI taxonomy): domain Eukaryota; kingdom Metazoa; phylum Arthropoda; class Insecta; order Zygentoma; family Lepismatidae; genus Thermobia; species Thermobia domestica. The sequence continues at coordinate 310,886,271 of NC_137454.1, read as the reverse complement.
AGACCATATTTGGCAACCATACAGAACAACAGGCATGATTATCGTTTCATACATTTTAAAATAAGCTAATATATTACACATACAATCAATTATAATGCCAGTGATTTATGATGTTCATTAGACAAAACACTCCAAACAATAAAGATTCAACTTAGACTGAAGAAATGGTTTCCTTCGTTTTTCACTATAATTTGGCGATGAAACAAACACCTGAGAGATATGCAGCTTTTGTATACAATTATATGGTGTTGAAATGTTCATAGGTAGGATATGATGCTTTAGTTTTTTTTTTTAATTTCAACACTTCCAGTGTACCCGTAAAAATGTAATAAATAAATAATGCCCATTTTTTTTTTTTTTAATATTGAGTTAGAACTGGACAATCTACGCAAATTTGCCATCTATAACTGAAATCGTCATCTTTCTAGAGCCTGTAGTTTCCGAATCTCACGGTCGAAACGATTTTCCACAAACGTATAGTTTAAAGAACTCCAGAGATGGCAACACAATTCATTTGCATTTATTTCGGAGAAGGCTTATTAAAATGCAAAGGCTTTGAACAATAATTAAAAAGGATAAACTTTCTAAAAAAAGATCTCTTTAAGTAAGTTATTTAAAGTACACCTTTTGAAAATTCTTTTCTTTGTTATAAACGTGAAATCACAAATAACCGTAAATCAAAGGTTTGAAATCTAAAGTTATAGGTTTGAGCTCAGTCGTTCTTAATTGCTATTCTAGCATGTTAATAGATGGATATTATTTGGTTTCATCAATTTTAAAAAAGAAAGAGCATAGAAAACGATAGAAGAAAAAATAAAATTGACAATCAATACAGGGTTATATGTAAAAGGCAAATTAACATCAGAAATTTTAAGCTATAAATTGTGAAATAGCATTTGATTCAACATAGCGTTCGGATTTATAAGCTAGAGTATCTGAACGACTAATGTTCCCCAAAATGAAACTTCTTTGGCTCTTCTATTATGTATTCTCTTAATGTTGAAGTTTGGAATGATTATGCCTTCACAAATGATGCAGGCTAAAGAGAAGCTGAACACGGGAGATGTTTCTTTCCTTCTCCTCTGTCTTCATTAATTATATAACTCAGTTACATCCCAGAGGAGACGCCGACGGCCTAGTTCCAGACGGCGATAGAACTAGAAATATGAGCATTGATTTGATGCAGGTGACATTTAGGCAAACTTCTTGAAATAATTGTTGAAAAAATACGCATTTTTTTCATTAAATACCTATTTATTATCCTCTAGACGATTTACACTCGGGAATATGGCAATATCTTTCTTTACACTGATAAAGTTCAACGAAGCCACTAGATGTAGGTGTTGAAAAGATTATATTGCTCTTGCGATTTCTATATAGTCTCGAAACACTACAGTCATAAAACACAACTATCATTAAAAGTACAATCTGAAGAACAGAAAGCAGTTACTAGTGGGGGCAAATTTTTACTTTGACTCCAACTGTGACTTCAACCAATTCATGTGATCCGGTTCCCGGAGCAGTTTAGGAATCATTCCTAAACTGCTCCCGGAACCGGATCACATGAATCGATTACAATTACTAACACAGTGATAGTAATGTACGATGTTAAGAATTATACTATAAGTACAAGGGCCAAAATGTTACTATACGATGTTAAGAATTATACTATAAGTACAAGGGCCACAATGTTACTATACGATGTTAAGAATTATACTATAAGTACAAGGGCCACAATGTTACTATACGAAGTTAAGAATTATACTATAAGTACAAGGGCCACAATGTTACTAAACATCAATTCAGGTGAAGCGGTGACTATGAATTTTGAGATCTAAATGGGGGGCTACCGCCCCCCAACCCCCCCGCTCAACTACCATAAAAACATCCAAAATAATAATAAATAATCACACCACTACTATAAAGCTAAGATAAGAAGGGAAAAATTAAAAAAAAAACACTCGTCTCTAATCATAAATCAGTGCATGACAAAGAAAAAAAAATTACATCTCAACAAGACAATAGGACAAGCAGCAGCAAACCAAATACTTTGCCTAATACTCAAATGCAAAACAAATCAAGAATAAAAATAATATGAATTAAAAAAAGAAAACACTCACCATTTCGCCATAGGAGAAATCTCATGAATAATGAACTCATAACTGCTGATTCCACACACGAAAAAATAAGACACCAAGAACACATGCACAATACTCAACATTACTGAAAAATGTTCCTTTCCGCACACACGTCGTTTTATTAAACCGAGCACACTTGCTATTATTACAAACAAGAAACCAATAAACGTCCACTTTTAGAATACGTCGAAAATATCTTCAGTTTAGACCACAACTATGATAGGTTTTCTCTAACTCAATTCAACCAATTCAATTACGCGCTCCCGCATGCCACAAACAGCAGCACACACATACATGCACACAGAACATGTGATTACTAACCAACTACCATATGACTACACAAACACCTAGTGGGAAAAATATGAACTAAGACGTCACACCAAAGGCACGAACAGTTCTAACAAGTGACTCACGCACAAACAGTTCCAGGAAGTAACTGAACCTATAAGAACCGATTAAAGTCACAGTTGGAGTCAAAGTAAAGACTTACCCTAGTGGGAACTCATACTATGGCAAAAACCCACAAGTTGTCATTCCTATTGCATTCATGCATATACATCAATGCTGACGCGTCTGTATTCCGCGGATGTACCCCTCCGCGCACTTATTAGCTTCGCACTAGTGATGGGCAGTGGGAATATTCCCAGTGGGAAGGAATTAAAAAGTGGGAATATTCCCGGGTTTTTTCCCTGGCCTATAAATTCCCGGGAAGGAATTTATTTCCTTTTCTTTACTTTATCTTCCAAATTATAAGAACCATATGACTACTTACTTTATTTTATTATATTATGATTTACTTCTAGGTTTTAAAGAATTTGGAAGTTAAAAAATTTAAAATTATTTGATGGTACTTTATATAAATAATAATATGATATTTTAAGTTGCATTTCCATTTGCACTAAGAAGTAGGGTAATTATTTAGTATTGGAGGACAAAACTAGCGAAAAATGGGATGATTTACGGAAGAAATGGGTTGATAGTGATGTTCAAGTAGCCAAGGAAGTATCGAACATGTGTTTTTTAAAGCAGTAGAGGATTTATACAAAACGTAAAGGTAAGTGCAAGTGATTTATGTGAGAAAAGAAAGTGAATTGTTGTTAAAGAAGATAGAAAACAACGTGCCATGGGGTGGCTCTAACCCGCCTTCATTCGCTAACGCTCGCTCTGCAATGCTGTCTGAATTTAATGTTGGTAACGTAATTTACCGTATGAAACCATAAAACAACCGCATCGGAATACAATATCGCAAAAAAGTACGTGTAAAAGCTGGCCCCCAATTTTAAAGGACAGCCAAAATTAGCAAATTACTAATTTACAAAAGATGAAAAGGAACCATTTTGTAAAGTAATTTAGAATTATGTAGAAATAGAGATGATGTACTATTAATAAACCCTGAACCACCATTGGTAATAGACGTCGGTCTGTCTCCTCCCTCTGACTCGAATTTCTGAAGAGGTACTCAGACTTCTTTTACATGTAAATTAACGTATGGAATTTCGAGAAATAAGTAGAATGAAATGTCGTGTATGGCAATGTTGCGTGCTAAAATATAAAGATAAGTAAGTATCTTGCAAATTTTGTGAACATAAATATGTAGGCGCAAATGTTGATAAATTGGTGAGACATGTATATTCTAGCATTTACCCAATCTAATTGGTTTGTAACATTTATAAATTTAATGTGTTTATAATATCAGTAATAGAGTCAAGTTGACCAAATCCACTTACATATAAATTTAAACTGTTACTATATAATTTTTTCACACATATTTAATTGATAGAACATATTGTAAATAAATATACATTTATGCGTACTCTCTAAATATAATAAAGTGTTAATAAAGTAAGATAGTACCGTTCAGAATATATAGATTTTAAAGAATCCTCTGTGGACAACAGTAATAATATGCTGTGATATAAAAATTAATTCAACTTTGAAATCATAATATAGTAATAGAATACAATTTTCTTTCTGATTGTACATAAATTCCCATTTTGGGAATCTTCCCGGGAATTTACCTATCACTACTTCACACTGGTCTAGTTCGGTAAGATGGCATTCATATTTTTCAGTAGCAACCTGGTACAGGCTGGTTTGTGTATTTTGCACTTAGGTTTCTGATATATGCCCAGTCGCTGTATCTATACAGAAATTGTGAAAGAAATGCAATTATTACTCAATTGCTTCCCGCCTTGAATTTTATCTATACCACGTGGGGTAATGACAAGTTGCCCAGCGCAACTAATTTAGAGAACAATAAGAAGAAAATTAGCGTCAGAAATACAATTTTTAACAATTGTTTCCAGTTTTATGCAAAAACATGACCTGAACGGTACATATATTCATCCATAATATTGAAGTTTACCTGTGAATTTTGGAAAATGGGTCTGCCTAAATTTTAGATACTACGCACTTCATGACAGACCGTATGTCCAATATCTTTTCTTCTTCTTCGTCGTTGGTAGCACCATCCAGGGTTGCCACACTCGAGACTTGTGATGATCCCAAACACGGGCCTGAATTATGCTAGATTTTTGGAAATTCTGCCAGATTTTCAAATCATCTTTCGGACCTAATTTGAAAGACCTGCCCCTATTATATATATATATATATATATATATATATATATATATATATATATATATATATATATATATATATATATATATATATATATATATAGTGGCGGATCCCGGATATGATTAAGGGAGGGGCTAAATCATAGGTTTCGGCTTTATCTAGTGTAAAGCAGGATTAAAGTCCATTTTATCCAGTTAATATTTGAACGTCAAGGGCCCCTATACCCAGCCTTGGATCCGCCCCTGAATATATATATATATATATATATATATATATATATATATATATATATATATATATATATATATATATATATATCACTAGAAGCACGAAGCAGTCATTTTGACTGCTTCAAGAAACATAATTTTGTATCACGTCTGTAATATTTTCGCTAAGGCCCTGAAATTCATTGACTTTTAATATTTTTGTGTCCACTTGTTGATACCATTAATAATAAGTTTATGCTTCTTTTTACAGGGGCGCTATTGTCAGTTATACCTAGAAGCACGAAGCAGTCATTTTGACTGCCTTGTAAAGAGTATAGGAAATAGTGTTTCTGTTTGTAAGTTACAGATGACAGTTTTAAATATTTCTTATTTCTAGACAAAAGAAAAATTGACACCTTTATGCATTGTAATTTGAGAGAGAAAAATTGAAGATGATTTATTGTTTTATTAGGTATATTGCGATACATAGTTCCAACTATAACTTCATGTTTTTGTTATGAGATATCTCTCAGTGTTGTATGGTCGAAAAACAAATTAGTTTAGATACATGCGGCCAATATCTACATGTTAGTGTGCACTTGGAGTTGTTTGAGCTGAACCGTGTACATTTACATTTTACGATGAGAACTCAAGAAATACTTTTACATAATCTCTTGGAAGATGAGTCTGCGGATTCGAGTGAATGGTATGGAAACGAGTGATTTTGAACCTGAAGAGAACATTTTATATTCAAGTGATGAAGGAGGGGAAGACAGTGATGGTTATGACAACGCCAGTAGTGGTGACGGTTTTATTGCTCCAGATGGAACATTGTAGAAAAAATTGGATTTGGGACAAGGTGACGTTGGCTGTACATCTAAGCATAATTTTGTTCGCGAAGTTCCAGGACTGACAAATGTTGCCAAGTGGCAAGTGTCTGAGGAAAAATGTGGTAGTGCTTTTCGTTTACTATTTGATAAATTTATGATGAGGCATATCCTAAAGTGCGCCATTTTGAATCATATACGCAACTGCAGCCAGCAACAACTACAGTCTCTTTCAAAACTACAGTCTTATTTGGGCTTATTATTTATGGAGGTGTTTCAGCATTGCCCAGTGAGGTCTTGTGGGAAAGATCAAGAGAACCACAATTTATAGGAAAATAATGAGTAGGGATAGGTTCTGTGGAACAAAACGGTACTTGATACTTGATGAAAAGGCACAAGATCTGCATGACATCAAGGGAACAAACTCGAGTCGGAACTGTGGGATGAGTTTATTGAGAACGGTATAAAATGTTACAAGTCACATGACAACGTGAGCTTGACGGACAACTTTATCCTACGAAAGTCAGAGTTCGATTTCTGCAATATATGCCAAATAAACCCGATAAATTTGGCATCAAAATCTGGTTACTAGCTGATGTACAATCAGCCTATCCTCAATGGCTTTCCATATCTGGACAATTATTTGTAACGTCATACTGGGACAGAGTTAGGTGAAATTCTAGTGTCTAGTTTGATAAATTATTTTGCTGGAAAAGGAATAAATGTGAGAAATATAATAACTTCTTCACAACAAGAAAACTATCTGAAAGACCTGTATCACTGTGATGTTTACCGCGATCAGATTGGTAATGAATTAGCTGTCTACAAATGTAAAAGCAACAAAAGTGTCTGTGTGCTGAGTTCCATGCGTGAGTCAGTGTCAATTTCCAGCACACTATAAGAAAAAATAGCGAAACTATAATGTATTACAATCAGATGAAGTTTAGTGTAGACATCGTGGATCAAATGGTGAAGAAACACAATGTGAGTTGTGCGTATTGATTCCTGGAAGATGTACAGAGAAGCTACTGGAAAAAAATCAGTAGGTGACAATAACTTTAACGTTTTTCCGAAGATTTGATTGTAATGTGACTGCGCTTCCACACGCAAGCGAAAAATGTTAAGAACGATTGTGTAAAAAAGAAAAGAAAACAGATTATATATGCTACAAATGTCGAAAGTATGTTTGTGGAAAGTGTGTACTGCAGAGATCCGAAAGCGAATTATCTGCTCCAAGTGTAGGTGACTTTGTGATGGTCTTCTCCTAAGAAGATATTTTCCAAAAGTATCATAGCAAATATTATTTTAAAATCAAATTTAAAACCTAAGAGTTACACTAATCTTATGTTTCTTTCATTATTTTAGAAATACTGATATCAAATATATTAACAAATATTTTAATATTACATATTAATGCCCCTAATGTTTATAAATAAAAACAATAAAATAAATAACATGCTTTATAGGCTTACTTCTAGATAGGTCTCATTGAGAATTTTTAATAAAATAGTCATCCTGGGTCACCATTCTTTTCTATTTTAGTCAAAAACCAAAAGCAGTCAATTTGACTGCTTCGTGCTTCTAGGGGGTTCAAATTGTCCGTGCTTCTAGTGATATATATATATATATATATATATATATATATATATATATATATATATATATATATATATAAACTAACTAACTAACTAACTCTATGGCATACGGAGCCCGAAAGTTCAATGCCACGTTCACAAAAGCTCTCCACTGACTTTTATCCTTAGCTAACTGCAACCAGTTTCTATTTTGTATTCCAATCTCTGCGAGATGCATCTTAACCCTTTCAGACCTGATTTTTTGTTTACTCTCCGGTGTTATTGTTATTTTGAATTATTATTCTTTATGACTTAACAAATAAAATACAACCGTCAATTCGTTTGCGGATGTCATATTTAGAGAATTATGGACGAATCATTTTGCGTGCATTAGGGTTGAAATACGTATGTAAAATAAAAATGGGATTAATGGAACACATCATTGTGATCTATATAGTTTAGAAACTCAAAATACATCACTAAAACAAAAGGAGAATTTATTGCAAATAGCTTGTTTCGCCAAGAATAAAACAGCCTACGTGGCTGAGCTTTGTCCATTGTGATAGCCCCTGCAAGTAGTCTACAAGAAATGTGCATTGCTTCCTGACAACAGATTAAAACACCACAGAAATAGTGGAAAGTGATTTAGAAAAGTTCAAAGAATTCTGACATAAAAACCCAGCCATTTAGAATCCTCCAGAGTAATTATATTAAGCTTAAAACTTAATGTACACAAATGTGACCACCAGGTCTGAAAGGGTTAATATTGTCCTGCCTTCTGCGCCTATGTCTCCCTAATGGTCGTTTTCCGATTGGTCTTCCAGTCAAGACTTTGAAAGCGTTTCTACTTTCTTCCATTCTAGCTACATGACTTGCCTACCTAAGCCGCCTAGACTTGACGACCTAACAATGTTGGATACACCATATAAATTGTGTAGTTCCTCGTTATGAAGTTTCCGCCATTCCCCATTCCCGTTCTTCTTGGTTCAAAATATTCGTCTCAGGATCTTGTTCTCAAATACTTTCAGTCTTTGTTCTTCCCTCAGATTAAGCAGGGGCAGATCCAGGGGGGCGATCGCCCCCCCCCAGAAGAGGAATCTTTCATATTATATATATATAAATAAAACCCATCCCAAAGTTTGGAGCCCTTAAAAGTAGCAATATGCCAACCCACCGCCCCCCCAGAAGACGATCCTGGATCCGCCCCTGAGAGTAAGTGACTATGTTTCGCAGCCATACAATATAACAGGCATGATTATTGTTTTTTATATTTTAAGCTTCAAATTCCTCGACAGAATTCGTGACGACAAGAGATTTTGAACCGAATAGTAACACGAATTCCCTGCTTTTAGTCGACATTTAATTTCTCCGTGAATATGATTTTCGTCTGTTAATATTGATCCTAGATATTTGAAACTATGCACTTTATCAAAAGTATTATTTAATATTTTAACGCATCCATAATTTGCTGTGTTCCCGTCCCGACGCACTTGCATGTATTTAGTTTTCTCTGTATTTACTTCTAAACCCATGTCCCTGCAAGCGTTTAATAAGATCTCTGCATTTCGTTCTATTGTTCTCCTATCATCACCTATTAAATTTACATCATCAGCATATGCCATAACCTGGTGAATACCGGTCAACTCTAGGCCCTGGTTGCTATCTTTGATTTTCCTTATAGCGTGTTCCAGAACGAAGTTAAATAATAATGAGGACAACGCATTTCCTTGTTTCAGGATATTTTCGACGTGAAAGCTCGTGAACAAAAATTTTCCTACCCGGACTTTACTTTGAGATTCATTTAAACATATTTTAATTACTCTAATTAGCTTTCTCGATATTCCAATTTCTTTAAGAACGTTGTATAATGTTTCTCTCCTAACTGAGTCGTACGCCTTTCTAAAATCAATAAATAGTTGATGTACCGGGTTATTGTATTCCCATTTCTATTCGAGTATTTGGCGAATGGTAAATATTTGGTCGATAGTTGATCGATTTCGTCTAAATCCGCACTGATAATCTCCAATAATTTCATCTGCGTATGGGGTCAGTCTTGCTAATAGAATATTTGAAAGGATTTTATAGCATGTTGACAGAAGAGAAGTGCCTGGATAATTATTACAGTCAGTTTTGTCGCCTTTCTTGTGAATTGGAACAATGATTGATTCTTTCCACTCTTGTGGCAATTCTTCCTTTTTCCAGATAAGGAGAATGAGTTTGTGTATCTTTTTCCACACTTTTTCGCTTCCAGCTAAAATTAACTCAGCCGGAATTTCATCTACACCTGGAGCTTTGTGTTTCTTTAATTTCTTTATAGCTGTTTCTACTTCTATTCGGTTGAGTTCTGGAATATACGGTTCTGCGGTGTGCATCTCCTTTCATCCACGGACACTAGTTTTTGGTTGCGTGTTAAGCAAATCGTCAAAGAAATCTTTCCATCTATTTAAGATGCCATCCGTGTTACTGAGAACTCAGTGCTTTAATATATAAGCACGAGGTTGATAGCCTTTCTTAAATTCGTTGATTCCCTTATACATGTCCCGGATGTTTTTATTTTTATTATTATCTCCAAGTTCCTTAATTTTAGCTTTCAGAATATCGCTTTTTTTGTTCTAAAACTTTTTGAAATTTCTCGCCTGTTATCTGGGAAGTTTTGTGTAGTTATTTCATTCGGATTTTTTAGCCAGCGTAATTTTGCCTGTTTTCTCTTCTCTGCTAGTTTTATACATTCCTGGTCGAACCATGGTTTGTTCCTACGTATTTCAGCGTGTCCCAATTTTTCTTTTGCTGAAGTTTTAATGCAATTTCTAATTTCAATCCAGGTATCCTCAACACTAGTACACTCCGAATCTTTTAAAGCCGAAAATCTATTCGAAACTTCAATCTGGTATTTCTTACCTGGCTCTTTTCTACTTTCTTTAAATTAAATCTCTCCGTTTCCGGAGAATGAATAATGCCTTTGCTCAACGATAACCTCTCTTGTATTACCGCTGCTACCAGGTAGTGGTCAGTGTCACAATCAGCCCCTCTAAACGACGGGACATCAAATATGCTAGATTGCCTTCTTCTATCTACTAAAGCGTGATCAATTTGATTATGTGTTTTCCCGTCTGGTGATGTCCAAGTTTATTTATGAATGTCGCGATGTGGGAATTTTGTACTCTTCACGATTAGGTTTTTGGATGTTGCAAAGTTCACGAGTCTAATACCGTCGTCATTACTTTGCTTATGCAGACTTTCGTTCCCTATAATCGGTTTGAAAATATCATCTCGTCCTCCTTCGCATTGAAATCCCCTAATTGAATTTTCATATGGTATCGCGGGAGTTGGTCAAATATCCGTTCCACTTCTTCGCAGAAACTGTCTTATATTGTCATCCTTATCTTCAGTTGGGGCATGTACATTTAAAACAATAATATCACACATGTCCCTTAAGAGTAATAAAAGAAAGTTTGTCAGTAACAAATTCAACCCGTTTAATTGCTGGTAATATACGTTTATGAACGAAAAACCCTATTCCTATTATATTTATTTCCTTCCCCGTAAAAGAACGTACAATTTCCGGAATTCACAGATCCGTTTCCTTCCCATCTAACTTCCTGAACTCCTACTACGCCCATCCTGTATTTCTCTAACTCACTCGTTACGGATTTTAACGCGCTTGCCATATAAAGACTTTTAATATTACAATTTCCAAATCTCATGTTTCTTTTCTTTTGTTGCGGTTGTGTCAATTTATTAGTCCGATGCTTTTGTAAATATTTCTGAACAAGTTTTTTTTTTTTTTTTTTTTTTTACAGGATGAGGTTGTTAGCCCATCCCAAACCCCCAAGCTGGAGGACCACCCCTAGTCGGCTGTCCGCGACTGCTTATTCAGTATATTCGCAGCTAACCTCTATTTCTAGAGGTCTTCTCCTCGATCCGCAACCTGAAGTCGCGCCATGCCGTGATGACAGGAACCCACGTTATTTATATATATATACCTTCCCTAAGTACCCCTTAAATAAAGTTCCTGGAGGAGCCGTTTCTCAAAAACCTTGCCTTGTTAACAGCCTGGGGAAACTTTTGTGGAAAGTTCAGACAATAACGACTTTGTGGAAAGAACAACAACTAAAAGCCCCCTTTATCGATAGAATTGAAAGAATGTTATCCTCAGGTTAGTATTCACAGAGAATATTTTTACAAAATTTAAGTTTCATGGGTAAATCGTTAGACTTTGAATACATTCTCATCATATGCACTGAGTTGCGAAATAGTGTACCTCCAGACATGGGCCCAGAAGAAAATATTCTAGGGGAGCATCTCCGTTGTTGATATCTTATGTCTGGTGGTTTGCTATATTACGTATAAATTTTCGAGAGCCAGAGGGGCCCATTCTTATCAAACACGGAGATTACTGAACAAAATATAATAAAAATATATAGCTCGAACTTCTATCATCCCTCAGTCCAACTCGAAACTGAAACATAAGAGATGGGCTTTATTGTTAAACAACGTAACGTGCCTAGCGAAGGCTTCACATTGTGAAGATTATATTAGTGAAAATTATACAAATGCAATTTTACAACTTAATATACATATTATAAATGTTGAGCTTCCTGTTGCTATATGGTTAGAGTATGTGTCTTTTAAGAACGGAGTTTGATTCCCGGTAGAAGCTCATGTGTTTCAAATCCGACGGTAATCTGTAAGTTTGCATCTTGTAGAGCTTTGCTCCCGAAAGCGACGCTACACTATAATCTAATTTAATATCACTAAATATTAAAAGATAATGAGTTACCGAGATGACGTGAAATGGCAGCCATCAAATCCATTTTATATTCTCACTTAATCTAGTGGATATCAATATATTAATTACAAGGCACACTATAAATATTCAGAAACAAGCACATACACACGTACACGTACACAAATATGAACCCTTGAAATCTGTTTATATCTGGTGGATTTTCTTTGCATTAAGCACTGTTATCCTAAAACAAACTTCGTCATCATCTTTCCATGTTTCTGTATTATTTGATTCATCTACAGATTTGTCATTTGCACGTATAATTGCTTTTAGCATTTTCGGGGAGGGTTCAGGGTTATTTCTTCATTTAAAGAATTGATTCTCTGTATTAGAAAGAGAATCAGGGGGGAACGGAGAATTTATATTTTATGAATGGATAACATTTTAAGAAATATATACAAAACATGCCGCTTCCGACAGAACACTGAAGCATTTCTTTTAGCGGCTTATTACTAGTGGTCCCTTGACGCTAATACCCCCTTCCCTCACAAATTGTAAAGTGAGAAGGGACAGAAACATCCCAGATAACCACACACTCATGTTTCACTTGACAGAAATAAAACTATGAGTAAGTAAACATCTTGTGCAGAGTCACGTTTTGCTAATTTTTGAACATTTCTGTGAATTCAACAATATAACAGAGGAAATACTAACTGGTTTTATTGCTCCAACCATCGCTACAACTAAAAGGGATTCCGGTCGTTGAACCATCCAAATTTTTATTTTGTTTTTATTCTCCAGAGAGAAGAGCTAAATGCGTATGAATTATGCTAGATCTAGCACCAAGATGCTAGATATGGCTTCACTGGCCCCATCTTATTGCCTTAGTGAAGAAGGCCGAGAAGGTTCGTCAATGGCCGTTACGGTGAGTGCATCGTGTTTTGTGTGCTCTGTGAGGACGAGAGTTGAGTGGGCCTTTCTATACATATACACTAGACTTACACTCTTTTTTTCCATTTACACGTTCATACATTCCCTACTTTTTTAACATTTTTTTCTATTCAATTTACACTCCCACTTTTCTCTACCTTTTGCCCTGTCCATCTTGGCCTTCAGTCCTTTTTAACTTTTCGAACTTCTCTCCCGATTTTAACCTTTACCCTATTGTGTCATACTTCTCTCCTGATTTGATTTTTTCCCGATTGTGACATTACTTTTTTCACGTATTTTTTTACTTTATCATACTTATTACTTTGTACATGTCATATACCTTTGTACTCATCTTATTACTTTTTATCATTTTCCCACTAATCAAATCATTAAATTTTACACTTTTAATTACGTTTGTAAACTGCCGATAAGTCTTTTTCACGACAGTGGCATCGTTCTTTTGCGCCACTTTTCTGACACTTCTACAAACAAGCAAAGAATGCCGGCTATACACTACGAGATCAATCCTAGGAAATATCTTAAGATTTATCTTCGGAAAAATGTTATGATATATCTTGTAGGAAATCTTACCCTTTTTATGCCAGACAGGTGAAGAATTTTCCTGTCTAACCGAATGACGAATATCAACATTGTGAAATAGTTCTATTTAATAAAAGTACCGAGTTGAAGAATTACTATGGTAACTACACTGCACATCTAGTGATCGGTAAATTCCCGGGAAAATTCCCCAAAAATAGGAATATTCCAGGAAGTTATTTGCAATCACAAAAAAGTGCATTCTATTACAATATTACGATTTCGAAGTTAAATTATTTTCTTTATCAGAGTGTATTATTACTCTTGTCTCCAGAGGAGTCTTTAAAATGTATATTCTGAACAATATTATGTTTTTTATTAACATTTTATTATATTTAGACAGTACGCATAAATGTATATTTACTTACAATACTTACAATATGTGGGAAAAATTGTACAGTAAGTCCACACACTTTTACACCGCTAAATAGTAAGTAAATTTTGTAAAATTGATTCTACTACTGATGTAAACATAGTAAATTTTTAAATGATATAAACAAATTAGTTTGGGTAATTACCAGAAGACACATGTCTCACCATTTTATCAATATTTGCGCCTACATTTTTATCTTCACAATATTTTCAAGATACTGACTTATCTTTATAAGTTTGCATGTAACGTTGCCGGACGACCTTACAACCTCTCTTGCTACATATTTCTCCAAATTTCATCCGTTAATTCACATATAGGAGAAGTCCCAGTACCTCTTGAGAAATTCGAGTGAGAGACAGACCGACGTCTGTTATTAACGTAGGTGTGGGGTATATATATGCTACTTCAACTCAGTGGCGGCCGGTGGATTGTGGTTTCGGGTGTTGCAAAGATATAAAGTGAACTCATTGACTAATCAGCATAACTTTAGAAGCAAATGCCATGTGACATGTTAAATTAAATAAAATTCTGTTTTAAAAAAATAAAAAATGCAGAACATTTAATCCGATTAACCACTTTAATTAATTAGTAAGTTCATTCCTCTGTCTTTGATTGGAGCAAATCTGTCTAATACATGCTGGTTGAACTCTAGTATTCTTATTGTCAGGTCTTTTTCGATGGAAAGCATAACCAATAGTGATGACCTTTCTTGGGACATTCAATTCCTTGAAAGTGTCAATTCTTTCTTATGTGGAATTTTTTTTTTTCGTCTTTTGCTGACGCTAGAGGTACAGTTAATATTAATTTCAGAAGCTTTGTAGATTCACTAAATATTTTTTCTAGATTATTGCGAACGATTCATTCTAGCAAACTCAGTCCCTGACAGTGATCCGAATTCCTCTTCAGTGTTGACTGAAGAGAGTTCGTAGCAGAGATTAATGTTATAAAAAATTGTATATTGAACACACTTTATTCACAGTTTATCCAGGAAAATTTAAAATAAATTGTGGAAAGTATCTGGTGCAAACAACACTACTGCCATAAGGTATCCTGTAAATTTAAACTGGATTTTTTAACACTCCCCTGAATTGCCCTTTGCTTGTTTTGTCTAAGCCTTAATGGCAAATTTTTCCTCAGTTGGAAGCTGGTCAATGTTTTTTGTAAGTTATTTACAGAAGTCATGGTATACAATTCATTCAGAATTTGTAGGTTATTTATAGAATTAAAGCACACACAATAATATTAAACCTAATAATTAAAAACCAAACCAGCTGATACAAAAGAGGTACTGGTATATGAATTCCGAATGTCACATATTCATACACACACATGTGCGTAAAAGAAAAAAGCTACATTCCAAATCATCCGTCTTGGTTGTTACGCAATGCACGATGAAAACAATATACTTCCACATGAGGCGAAGCAACGCTTACCAATGTGATATGTTCTGGAAAGGAAACCTCGAAACCAGCCAGATGAAGAATCCGCATGTAACAGAAGCCAAAAATCAAAGAACATAAAAACAAACAACACTGCCAGTTCTACACCCAGAAATGTTAACTGAGAGGGGTCCAAAGTATTTGAGGTAGGTCCAATACGTCTACATAATATGGAACCTGTCTTTTACTGCACCCGAAAAGATGATAAGTAATTCTTACTTACTGTCACATATATTTTTAGAAAACATGATAGAACGATTATTTTTATAAGAAAAGAAGAGTACATGATGAGGTGTAAAATAAAATATTTAGCTTACATCAATCGTTTCTCTGTTAAACAAGTATAGTTCGTTAAGAAAGTCTACAAATGTTAGTCAAGTTTCGAAAGTTTTGGGAGGTCCGGACCCGGTGGATCCCGCTCGTGGAACGCCCCTGATCATTCCTAACTAGTCCAAAATTCAATGTGTCGTTCTCCATCATACAGTTTTATGTGGAAATTTTCAAGAGTATAAATTATACATATTTTATAAAAAGAAATATGTTTATACTAAAATACTATCTACAGGAAGGGGGGAGCGATTCTACATACTGACTTATTAATATTTGATTCACAAATTAAGGGTAGAAGAAGCCCTTATTATCAATATAAGGTAAGAATTAACTTGTAAATGAGGGTCTACTTTTATTTGTTTTCTCCTCTACTAGATATTTTCTTTCTTATTTTGTAATTCTGCAATCACTTTTTTTAAGTGTCATTATATTGATTTGCTTCAGTATGGTCCCGTAATTTAAAAATATTAATGCATAAAAACAAATTCCATTTGTAATTGCTAGTGAAAGAAAATTCAGAAATCTTATTTAGCGCGAAAAACCTTCTCGTTCACTGGACATCGTGCTGTGTTGCAGAAGCACTGCAACGACCAGTCCCTTTAACTCCTGAGATAGGGGAAAGGAGACTTAACATTTGCTCCAATTGCCGCACTGAAGGAATCTGGTCGTTGTATGCTCGCTGCAACACAATATAAATTAGACTCTGTGACTGATTATTTTTCGCTTTTTAAAACGGATTAACGGAACGGACAGTTACAGAAGTAAAAAAAAATTAACGTGTATATATGTGAGTATTAAAAAGTATTTTTTTCTGTTCTTCACTACTATTGATAATAATATTTTTTTCTTGAAATATTTTGGTCGTTGCGCAACGCTGCAATACTAACATTAGCCGACACTGCTTCAACTCAATTTCTACGGAAATTCTACATTACTTTACAAACTGGTTCCTTTTCATCATTTGTAAATTAGTTGTTTGCTACTTTTTAGTGCAAATGGAAATGGAAGTTAAAAAGTAATATTATTAGTTATATAAAGTACAGTCAACGAATTTTAACTTTTCTAACCTCCAAATTATTTAAAACCAAGAAGAAAATCATAGTAAATAAAAATAATGAGACATATGGTTCTTATAAATTGGAAGACAAAGTAAAGAAATGGAAATAAATTCTTTCCTGGGGATTTATATGCCAGGGAAAAACCCGGGAATATTTCAATTTTTTTCCCTTCCCATCGGGAATATTTCCGCTGCCCATCGCTGTCTTGCCATTGCTTCCGAACTTGGAAACGAAAGTATACAAATTTTTCTGAATCGTATCGCACTAAGAAGACTGTAACTTTAGGTACAATGCACAAACTCTCTGTCTTAACAGAAACAGTAGCGAATTAAACCGTTAAAGCTTAAGCTGGAATAAACTGGACTGTTGGATTGGTTGGCCGAAGTACGCAACATTTATACCACCGCCAAACCTCGAGCGAGAATATTCTAGAAACGTCAGCGTAGGTTCTGGAGCCAACGAGGCGAGCGGGAGGTGCGCGAATCTTCTGGACGGAGATGGACGTTGCGCCGACGTTCGAACAGCGTGGCCAAAGTAAGCAACCACGAAGTTGTATAGCCTGCCGCTAGATGCCATTTTCTGTCGGTGCATAACAAGCGAAGTGTTGCCAAAAACAAACCGTGTTTTTTCAAGAGCTATGCCTATAATCATCGTTAACGTGGCATTCCAAACGAAATCTGGTAATTCTAAAAACGACCACAAGTAGCTTTTCTGTCATTGGTGTTGCGCGTGTTGTCTAACCAACCACTTAAAAACTTTAAATCCGTTGGGGCAGGGCAAGCGGTTGTCCAAAAAAAAAAAAAGGTAAGTCGGTGCCACTAATGGCAGCTTTTCCTCACTAGCCATAATCGAATTTCCAACCAAAGTGCTAAACGCTCCACCCTATTGTTTATATTCTCGCCTTCGTCTCCATACTGCCAAGACTCCCATCCAACATATAACCTACAGCAGCACCCCTCATGATTATATTGTTGTGGAGATGAAGAGGGTTTTATCGACCGTCTGACCTTTCAGTCCTTCTTACTTCATGATTGTCGTCCGATGCTTAACACTGTCATTCATTCTGCTTATTTACTAGTTCTGTAACAGTGACCTTCTTACTAATTAAAAAAAACACCTCGTTCTTTATCATCTGCTATAATATTAAGTAGTAAATCACTATGATTTATAATGTGGTCAAAGTGAACAACACGTAGTGAGCGATTGTTGTGCTGTGTTTAATTCTAACAGCCTGTTTTATAGTGTCACGGCCATCTCCAGTGTTCCATCTATAGTGGTTGATTCTATTGTGTTTTGTATTTGCGTTATTGGATTCATTCTGGACAATTCATCTCAAGTATAGATCTCCATTTTTTCGATTGGATTGCTAAGTAGACGTGAGTAGGATGAGGACACTTGGGCTTGTTTCTTTCTACTGCGCATGCGCAAACCCTTGACGCTGATTGGCTGGCGCAGGTCACGTGACCCCGCCCCTTTCACGCTGATTGGCTGGCCACGCCCCCGGCCAACCACGGTCTTTTACGACCTCGATTTTAGGAGTATCTACTGCGCTGATTGGCTGGCGCCGGACCCGTCGCCTTTACCAGGGACGTACAAAAGGGGTGGGTCCTGGGGGTCCGGATACTCCCCAAAATTTCTACTTTTGTGTAAATTTAGCCTAATTTTAGGGGCAATTTTACGAATTTTAATATAAAATACCCTCATATTGAGTTTGGACCCCTGCCAAAATAAATTCCTGCGTGCGCTACTGCCCTTTACGCCGATTGGCTGGCGCCGGACCCTGGTCCTCCGGATGCCGCGCTGATTTGCCGGCGCGGGACCCGTCCCTTAACGCTGATTGGCCGGCCATGCGCGCGGTCTTTTAGGAGTGCCGCGCTGATTGGCTGGCGCCGGACCCCCGCCTACGCACCTCGGGATATGGGAGTTTTCGAACAGGCCACATAAGATTCGTTCCCTTTTATGAGCACTTTACGAACACATAGCAGATCGATAACACATTCTCCATCCGCCTATTTAACATAGCACATATTACATAAGACTATATAGCATAGCAGGGGTACACTCGTTCCCTTTTATGAGCAGTTTTAACATAGCAGAAATTGCACAGAGACTACGAACACATAGCAGAGCAGATAACACATTCTCCATCCTCCTATTTAACATAGCACATATAACATAAGACTATATAACATAGCAGGGATGTACTTAGTCCCTTTTATGAGCACTTTTAACAGCAGAAATTACACAGAGACTACGAACACATAGCAGATCGATAACACATTCTCCAACCGCCTATTTAACATAGCACATATTACATAAGACTATATAACATAGCAGGGGTGTACTCATTCTCTTTTATGAGCACTTTTAACATAGCAGATATTACACAGAGACTGGTTCCCTTTTATGAGCATAGCAGAAATTACATAAGACTATGTAACATAGCAGAGCTAATAAAAGACTATGGCTTATTTAACATATCATAGCAAAGATTCGTTCCCTTTTATGAGCACTCTTCTCAACATAGCAGAGAATAATGGGGGTGCCCTCCATTTTGTATTCAAGATGGTGAGTAATTTTTGACCAACTGCGCATATGCGCAAAACTGTTCCGATTCCCCCGGAGCAGATTGCCGTTCTCTTTTACGAGACTATGGCAAAATAATAGAGCAGAGATTAAAAAATAACAACTCCCCCCTCACACACTTGATCGCTTATGCGCAGTAAAATTAAATTTCCAATTTATTACACATTGCACGCATGCGCAGAAAAATTAGTCACATAATAGACTGTTCCAGTTGCAGTGCCAGTTCCGGTTCAGGAGAGCAGACTACGTGCAAGGAGTACGTCGTAAAAGACTATGACCTATTTTTCATCCCCCCACTTCCGGTTCTGATTAAACACAAACACTTGGTTGCGTATGCCAAATCCGATTTAGTAGAAATAACACGCATGCGCAGAAACATTTACATTTCCGATTCGACCATGCTGGTCACGAATACCATATTTATTTCTACCTGGGTCTTATAGTTTATGTGGGATACGCCCTTTCTATGACAATTTTAACCAATTTGGATGAAACTCGGTATATAGGGATTTTCGGACATGCTAATTACGAATATTATATTTATTTCTACCTGGGTCTTATAGTTTATGTGAGATACGTCCTTTGAATGACACTTAAAACCCAATCACTCGTAAACCAAGCAACATATTGAGGTGGTGTTTCCATATTCAGCAATAGTTTATAAACCATTGGAACTTCCAAAATAATGACCATCGAGGTCAAAGGTCAAAATACTTAAACCCGAATAACTCGGAAACGGAGCGAAATATTGAGATGGTGTTTCTAGATTTATAATTGGTCATCAACTACTGCAAGTTCCAAAATAATGACCATCGAGGTCAAAGGTCAAAATACTTAAAACCTAATAACTCGTAAACGAAGCAACATACTGAGGTGGTGTTTCCACATTTAGCAATTGGTCATCAACTACTACAAGTCGCAAAATAATGACAATCGAGGTCAAAGGTCAAAATACTTAAACCCGAATAACTCGAAAACGAAGCAACATATTGAGATGGTGTTTCCACATTTAGTAATTGATCATCAACTGCTACAAATTCCAAAATAATGATCATCGAGGTCAAAGGTCAAAATACTTAAAACCTAATAACTCGAAAACGGATCCACATATTGAGGTGCTGTTTCCAAACCTAGTAATAGTTCATCAACCAGTGCAAGTTGCAAAATAATGACCATCGAGGTCAAAGGTCAAAATGTTTAAAACCTAGTAACTCGAAAACGGATCCTCATATTGAGGTGCTGTTTCCAAATGTAGTAATTGGTCATCAACTGCTACAAGTTCCAAAATAATGATCATCGAGGTCAAATTTCAAAATACTTAAAACCTAATAACTCGGAAACGGATCCAAATATTGAGTTGCGGTTTCCAAATCTAATAATAGGTCATCAACTAGTACATGTTAAAAAAGTACTGACTATCAAGGTCAAAGGTCAAATAACTTGTAAAAAGCGCGTCGGATAAATTTGTGTGACCTATTCAGTTTTGTACCAAGCAGAAAAAGTGAAGAATGAATAAATTTGAGTGACTTATTTGCTATTGTAATAACGCGAAAAAATCAAAACAACGCCATTTTTAACTAGTGCAGAATTTCTGTACATTTTGGGTTATTCAAAATAAACGAAAAAATTAATGTGGATGGACTAACGAAAAAGAAAGCAAAGATATGCCATTTTAACTAGCTGAGAATTTAAAGAAACAAAGGGAACCTACTCAATTTTCTACCAACGAGAAATGCCATTTCAACTAGCTCAGAATTTATGTGCCTTTTTGTGCTAAGGTCTGTTTTAACTAGCTGAGAATTATATGTCTTCTTGTACTAATTAAATAAACGAAGGAATATTGTACCAAGGAGAAATGCCATTTTTTCTAGTACAAAACTGAATGTGTCACACAAATCTATATCTTTGTATATTTTGAGTACTACAAAATTAAATAAAGTGGCCCTTCTCCGTTTTCTTCTGTAGAACACCCCAATTTATTCCTTCGTTTATTTTAGTAGTACAAAAATGTATATAAATACTGAGCTATTTAAATTTTACCTTCTTCGCTTTTTAGTGCAATTTTTTTTCTGCTTAGTACAAAACTGTATAGGTCACCCAAATTTATTCCTCCATCGGTTTCTTTTTTGTCGTTGGTGCTTCATTTTTGTTGGTACATAAGAAAATAGTCCATCCAAATTTTATTCGTTCTTCACTTCTTTTTCTTATTTTGCTTGGTACAAAACTAAATAGGTCACACAAATTTATCTCTTCGTTCGTTTAAATAGTACAACATGGTCTAGAAATTCTGAGCTAGTTAAAAATGGTCTCGTTGGTACAATAGGAAATAGGACACCCCAAATAATTTTATTATTTTCTTAAATGGCACAAAAAGTATAGAAAGCTGATCCTTCTTCGCTTTTCTGGTGCAAATTTTATTTATCCTTCATTTTTTCTGCTTAGTACAAAACTGAATAGGTCACCCAAATTTATTGCTCCTTCGGTTTCTTTTTTGTCGTTGGTACAAAAGTATGCATGCCACTCAAATTTCCTCCACTTTTGTTGGTACATAAGAAAATAGTCCATCCAAATTTTATTCGTTCTTCACTTCTTTTTCTTATTTTGCTAGGTACAAAACTAAATATTCTACCCAAATTTATTCCTTCATTTATTTGATTAATGGCCCTTCACTTTTTCCAGTTGGTACATAAGGAAATAATCCAATCAAATTTTTCTGGTTCGTACAAAACTAAACACTCCATCCAAATTTGAATATTACAAAATGAAATAAAATTCTGAGTTAGTTAGAAAATAGTCCTTCTTGCTACAAAATTGGAAAGCTCACTCAAGAGTACAAAATAGTATTGAACTTCTGAGCCGGTTAAATTTATCCGATTGTTTGTTTATTTAAATAGTACAAAATGGATTAAAATACGCAGTTAGTTATAATGACATTTCTCGTTGGTGCAAAATTGAATAGGTCACTCAAATTCACCCCTTCGTTTGTTTAAATATTAGAACATGGTCTAGAAAAAATGGCATTTCTCCTTGGTACAATATTTCTTCGTTTATTTAATTAGTACAAGAAGACATATAATTCTCAGCTAGTTAAAACAGACCTTAGCACAAAAAGGCACATAAATTCTGAGCTAGTTGAAATGGCATTTCTCGTTGGTAGAAAATTGAATAGGTTCCCTTTGTTTCTTTAAATTCTCAGCTAGTTAAAATGGCATATCTTTGCTTTCTTTTTCGTTACTCCATCCAAATTAATTTTTTCGTTTATTTTGAATAACCCAAAATGTACAGAAATTCTGCACTAGTTAAAAATGGCGTTGTTTTGATTTTTTCTCGTTATTACAATAGCAAATAAGTCACTCAAATTTATTCATTCTTCACTTTTTCTGCTTGGTACAAAACTGAATAGGTCACACAAATTTATCCGACGCGCTGTTTACAAGTTATTTGACCTTTGACCTCGATAGTCAGTACTTTTTTAACATGTACTAGTTGATGACCTATTATTAGATTTGGAAACCGCAACTCAATAATTGGATTCGTTTCCGAGTAATTAAGTTTTTTTCTGAGTATTTTAAAATTTGACCTCGATGGTCATTATTTTGGAACTTGTAGTAGTTGATGACAAATTGCTAAATGTGGAAACACCATCTCAATATGTGGCTCCGTTTTCGAGTTAAGTTTTAAATATTTTGACCTTTGACCTCGATGGTCATTATTTTCGAACTTGTAGTAGTTGATGACCAATTGCTAAATGTGGAAACGCCACCTCAATATGTTGCTTCGTTTATGAGTGATTGGGTTTTAAGTGTAATACAAAGGACGTATCTCACATAAACTATAAACCCAGGTAAAAATAAATATAATATTCGTAACCAGCATGTCCGAAAACCCCCATATACCGAGTTTCATCCAAATCGGTTAAAATTGTCATAGGAGGGGCGTATCCCACATAAACTTTAAGACCCAGGTATTAATAAATATGGTATTCGTGATCAGCATGTCGAATCGGAAATGTAAATGTTTCTGCGCAAGCGTGTTATTTCTACTAAATCGGATTTGGAATACGCAACGAAGTGTGGGTGTTTGTGTGTGTTTAATCTGAACCGGAATACTATGTTATTTAGGGGATGAAAAATAGGTCATAGTCTTTTACGACCTACTCCTTGCACGTAGTCTGCTCTCCTGAACCGAAACTGGCACTGCAAATGGAACAGTCTGTTATGTGCTCTTAGTCTGTAGTCTACTGTAATTTTCTGCGCATGCGTGCAATCTGTAATAAATTGGAAATTTAATTTTACTGCGCATAAGCGATCAAGTGTGTGTGTGTGTTTGTGTGTGTGTGTGTGGGTGGGTGTGTGAGTTGTTATTTTTTAATCTCTGCTCTATTATGTTGCCATAGTCTCGTAAAAGAGAACGGCAATCTGCTCCGGGGGAATCGGAACAGTTTTGCGCATATGCGCAGTTGGTCAAAAATTGGTCTCCATCTTGAATACAAAATGGAGGGAAAATACACCCCCATTATTCTCTGCTATGTTGAGAAAAGTGCTCATAAAACGGAACGAATCTTTGCTGTTATGTTAATAAGCCATAGTCTTTTATTAGCTCTGTTATGATATATAGTCTTATGTAATATCTGCTATGTTTAAATAAGGGGTGGAAAATATGCTCATAAATGGGAACGAGTCTCTGTGTAATATCTGTTATGTTAGAGGTGCTCATAAAAGGGAATGAGTTCACCCCTGCTATGTTATATGGTCTTATGTAATATGTGCTATGTTAAATAGGCGGTTGGAGAATGTGTTATCTGCTCTGCTATGTGTTCGTAGTCTCTGTGTAATTTCTGCTATGTTAAAACTGCTCATAAAAGGGAACGAATATTATGTAGCCTGTTCGAAAACTCTCATATTCCGAGGTGCGCGGGCGGGGGTCTGGCGCCAGGTGGCCGGCCAATCAGCGTTAAGGGACGGGTTCCGCGCCGGCCAATTAGCGCGGCATCCCGAGGACCAGGGTCCGGCGCCAGCCAATCGGCGTAAAGGGGACGGGTCCGGTGCCAGCCAATCCGCGCAGTAGATACTCCTAAAATGGAGGTCGAAAAAGACCGTGGTTGGCCGGGGGCGTGGCCAACCAATCAGCGTCAAGGGTCGGTGTCGAGTGCCAACCAATTAGCGTCAAGGGGCGTCGCCAAGGGGGCGGGGCCAGCCAATCAGCTAGAAGGGGGCGGGGTCCCGCGCCGGCCAATCAGCGTGATGGGGCGTGGCAGGTTCCGGGGCCAGCCAGTCAGCGTGAAGGGGGGCAGGGCCACGTGAGCTGCGCCAGCCAATCAGCGTCAAGGGTTTGCGCATGCACAGTAGGAAAAAACATGGCCAAGTGTCCCCATCCTACTGACGTGTCCGTGGAGTGTCATTTATTGATTGAGAGAGTGAGGGGGAGCAATGAAAATGGGTATAAAAGAAAATTACTTTAGCGATTGTTCCTTCGAAAATCATACACAAAGTTATATTATGTGGAAAATGTTGATTAATGTATAGTTAAGAATCATTTGCCGTTATATTGAATAATAGTGGAAAGTGGAATAATTATTTCTGCTATGATTTCTGCACTTAGGTTGTTTGTGTGTCTGTTTATAGTAACAGTGTTTGTTGTTAAACTATTCAGTTTTGATTACAATCTATGATTATCATAACTAGTAAATTTTTTCAAGGAAGTTTCTGTGCTCGTAGGTAGAGCCAGCATAGTTAGGCAGTGTTGTCAATTAAAGCGGAATTCCGCTACGCGTTACGAGTTTTCGTTGCTCTGTCGACAAAGCGGCGACGGACGAAAGATACAGAAATCTGTGGCGACTTTTGAAACCCTATCTTAAAACTTCCAATTTTCTCCCATAGCTTGATAGAAGTAAACAAATTAAGTTAGAAAGCATTTCTTTATTTCTAAAATGTTTAATATAGTTTTGTAGAGGAAAATTACACAAATTTCAATGAACGGGATTGTCCCGTTTTCAAGAACGCTGCATGTAGGAGGAGAGGAGATGGTGAGTTGAGTTTAACCAGGAGCGTCATTTCAGATTTTGCTTGGGGGAAACCCCTTGATATAAGGAAAATTTCGCGTATTTCACTGATTTACTACCATTTTATTGATAAAGTCTATAGAAATCTCAAACTCAGGGGAGGCAATTGCCCCTCCCTGACCCCCTAAATGACGCCCCTGAGTTTAACGTTCAGTTCAGCAGCGATACTATATGAAACCTGGACCTACTGATTAACATTTTACTGTAAAAGAGCAGAGGAGAATTACACAAGTGTCCATGCATGCCCCTACTGCTGCTTTCATTCAATATAGGAATTGCAATTGAGTAATAAGATGCATCTCTGGTTATTGCAACTTGTAGCTAGCATCCGCTAGAAGCCATATAGCTATAATCGACGAGCTTAGCTAAAGTTCTTTCTTTTTCTTCTTTCTCACCTGTACCACAGGTTGGTGGGCAACATGAAAATTTTAAAACTTTTATCTTCCTTGCAAGAGCTGTTTTATACTTTGATAAGGCTTCTTCTTCGTAACTGCATTTAAATATTCTATCATTGGCCTTCCTTATGGTTTGCTAATTTTAACCATAATAAGTTATTTAAGGGCAATAAAATGTTATAATTATGAAGTACTAGAATGCAATATGCACGTACGCAGGGATGAGGGCACGAGGACCATAGATAACCCGGATTTACAACTTATATGTACTCCCATGCGCAAAAAAAATTGCGCGTATACTGTAACTCAAGATTTTTCGCATTTATTCCATTTTCCTTACGTTTATGGGTAAAATTCAGTTATTAGAATGTGGAGATAATAGAAAGCAATTCATCAAAGGAGATATTTCCAAAAAATATAATAAAATAATAAAAATATAAGCAAAAAACAAAATTATTCTCGGTTTTGTGTATACTGGCAACGATGATTTCTAGGGATTTTTTCAGTAGCAGATCACAATTGCGGAGGGAATTCAGTAGGGGAATCGAGAAGTTTGATCAAGTAACTGATAGTGGACTAAAATGTTGCATTTATTGGTTAAAACCTAGTGTGTAGATTGCCTGCCAAATATAAATTAGCTTCTGTAACTAAGATGTCGTACGAAAATATAGAATTAAACAGAAAAACTCTTATCTTAAGGTTCGAAGCGATACGCACCATGGTTATGAAGATTATTTTTTTTTAAAAAAAAAGAGCCAACACCATGTAGCCTCCGTGGTTAGGTGGATAGAGTGGCGGAGTCGTAGTTATTTTATTATTTTGACACCACATCGAATCCCATCCCATCCTTTTTTTTACAAAACATTATAGGAAGTGTATAATTTTGATGTTAATAAGAACCGAAACAATATAATAAGGAAACAATTTATTGGTAGTATCCTTTAATCGACGTATTTATTCAGTATTAGAATACGTGTACTATTGGAAACAGTTATTGTTTTCAGTTTATAGTCTTGCATGTTACTTCCCGTTCTTGAACAGCAGACAACTCACTTCGGGTTTGTGTGTCAGGAAGAACATACGCGACCTTGAAAGTCTGTCCAGTCTTACCCCTTGTTACATCGACCTGATGTTAAATGATCGTTTATGTGTGTGTGTGTGTGTGTGCTTGTTTTTTGCTTTTTAGAGTATTGACTCTCTCTCTCTTTTTTTCATATCCACAAGTCCAAGAATGCTTTCGTTGAACGTAACTAAATTATACAGATCTATGTATACGGAACACGAATATTTCCAAACATAGAATGAATATGAACGATAATCATACCATATTTCTACATTATATATTAGCGTGAAAAACTGATATTAAAATGATAGGCTATAACAAACAGGCATAAGCTTTTTTTTCTAGCATGGCAACACATTAAACGTAACTCATTAAATTTTGGGAATTACAAATTATCACCTTACGTGTCGTTGTATTCCTATTCTTTTTCACGTTCAAGCGACGAAAGAAGAAATTGTAGTAATAGTGATAAAAATCGAATTCGAGATTTCAATGAATTCAAGTTTCACGCCCCCACATATCGAAAAAGTGATTTTGATGTCTGTCCATCTGTTTGTTTGTCGGTTCGTCATGCTTTTACATGCATTCAAATAGAGGCCATACTGGTCGACGTATCTGGACCTAAGTCTAGACATGATGTTTTTATAACACTTTATCGTTTCGAATTCTATATTCTCCGACACATACAAATACGGGTAGTTTACTGAAGGATGAAAATTTAAAATAATTAAATTGTTTCAAAAATAGCTGTAAAGATTTTGCTTATTTTTTTACAAATATAGTTTGAATCATTGCTCTGAAAAAATACGTAAGGTGTAATTTACTGTATGGGATGCGTTTTTTCGAACAATTTTCTCAATCACATTTTATAAATAAATGTATCATTAATAACCTAACAATATGACACAACTCGTTCGTCCTGTAAACATTCAGAAGGGTAGTTTAGCCTACTCTTCGACGATTTCCCCATTAGCGCCTGACCCAATTTTGTTCATATTTCATAAATAAATGTCACATAAATAACCTAACGATACGGCATAATTCCATCATCCTAAAAAGCTAGAAGTGGTATAATACTTTTCGGAGTAAGATTTACCCTACGATTTTGTGGAGAACGACTCAGGCAATTTTGTTCGTATTTCATAAATAGCATAACTCGTTTGTCCTGAAAAGATACACAAGGGATATTTTATTCTTGGGGATGACTTTTTTGACGATTTCTCAGAAAGTACTCGGACGCTTTTGCTCATAGTTCACATACAATTATTTCCTTAATAATTCTAATATATGGCATAAGTTATTTCTAACAGAAATATGACCAATGGTTACTTTACTTTTGGACATAAGTTGCTTCGAACAAAGTTTTCCAAAAACACATTATTTTATTCGCATTACACAAATAAATGTTTCAGTAATAGCTGCAGCCTAACACGAGTCAGTTTAAGAAATTCGAGCGAGAAAATTCAGTGCGTTTCATAAGTACCCATTCTTAAATATATTTTTAAATGTTACACCTAATCACAATTTTCCTAACAAAATCGAAACTTCTATTTAAATGTGCCTTGTTGTTGCCAAATGGTTCAAGTGCATTGGTTCTGGATTTGATTCCCGGTGAGAGCTAGTGTATTTTTATCCTACGTTAAGGTATAGGTAATAAGTAGGTGCAAAGAGAAAAGTGTTGAAACAAGCCTAACCAACCTAATAAATAATACAAAGAAATAATACAATATTACGAAATTATAGAAGAAACGTTGTTAATATTAGATATTTGCGTGTGAGATTGTCCAACCGATGACTGTCAACTCCAAAGGTAAGAAAGTGAAACATCCAATACCAGCTTAATCAGTGGTCTCTAGGTAAACCTATCCTACTAGGAAGTGATTGAGATACCAAAAAATGTTGTAATCGCTGGGAGACATGTTAGGAGAATACATTGGGTGAGAGACTTTAATTCATGAATAGTCTGCACCTTCGTTGGTGTATTGAAGTGCGTAGGTGGTGTGTGTTTAGCACATCGGGTTCCTTTGTTGTTAGTCCCAGCTTTCTAGACCGGATGCAGTTATTCCCGGTAGAAAATACTATATATATATATATATATATATTTCTATTACTATTAAAGTAAATAATTGCACTCATTCCCTCAATGTGATACTTGCTTGTTTAATTGTATACAGAGAGCTGATCCGTGGAAAAATCGTTCATAATAATAAATAAAATAAACTCGACAAATATTCTTGTAAATAATAGGTAAAAGTTTGCGTCACACTGTTCATTTTGCTGGGCACGCCAGTGTGCCACGTTATCCGGTTGTGGCACACTGGAATATAGGGTATGGCTTTCTAATTTTTCCCAACTATTTTAACTGCTTCAATTGAAATGAATTTATAATAATAAGAGAGTGAATTTAGTCTTCTTACCCTTCGATTTAGAAATAAGGTCCGCTAGAATTGTATATATATAAAAATAATAATACTCAGAATTTTATAGAGTGGTTTGTTTTATTCGAAATGACATACTTCCTGCAACTGTTTGGGTTGGAATTATTTGAAATCAAATCTTTAAGTTTTACGACCCACGGTTATACCGGCTAGGCTAAAGGACACGGTGATGATGAGAAATGAATGCAATGGTGGAAAGAAAAAAGTGGGAGAAAACGGAAGAACTCCGAGAAAACCCATGCACATGGTGTTTCTCCACCACAAAATTCACTTGGTGCGAGCTGGGGTCGAACCAAGGATCCCATGCACCAAAGGTGAACGCTTTATCACTGAGCCACCGCGGCCCCTCTGAAATTATTTATAGGAGAGAGTGGCTACTTTTATGAAAACTTGATATTGAACACATTTGTTTAAAAATACCAGCTTTTTGTGAAATATTGCTTAATATTTAGGAAAACCTAAGTCAATAAAATAATGATAATAATAATAATAATAACTATTATTATTATTATTATTATTATTATTATTATTATTATTATTATTATTATTATTATTATTATTATCTTAAATTAAAAACTCTCTGGACCTAGTGCATTGGCACAATTCCACGAATCAAAAAGAATGTGTTTACTTATCATGTAAGTGTAGAAGGACTTAATCCCTGTTGCTTTCAATATAAAAAGAAAGTGTCCAACTGTCAAATGATATGCTACATAAAATGCCCTATGCAACATAATGTAGTATAGAGTCATCATTCCAGGTTGTCTAAAGAACACTTTCGTTTTAGCAAGAAAGGAAGAAAATAGAAAATACTGAGTTTTAACCTAGTAGAAAGTTTGCAGATTTAAGGGAAAATGCACAGAGTTGTTGGATATAAAATGTAGTTCGGATTAATGGAGTAAGACACCGTAAATATTTTATTGCTTGAAATATGCTGGGAGTGACCAAGCCATTACATATGGAAATATCGAAAGAGATACGTTAATGGTGTTAGTTGCAAACTTTTTTAGAAATGAAAAAATTAAGGAAAGCTCTAAAACTCTGATATCACAGATCCAAATTGACTGACTGTTAAGTAAAACTGCTAAATCTGAGTAAAGCAAAAAAAAAAAAAAAAAAAAAGTATTAATGACCTGTGTTAGTTTCAGACATATCATTCCCATATCAAAACTACGATAGAAGTAAATTATGAATAAAGGTGAATTCACAGTTCTGGAATACCAACAAATGATTTTGCCAGATGTAACTTTTCAGAAAACTTTTTATAAGGCTTTAGATTTATTATTATTATTATTATTGTTATTATTATTTTTATTATTATTATTATTTTTTTTATTTATTTTATTTTTTTTTTATTAGCTTTCCCATGCCGTAAACGTCGCCAACTTCTAGTGGCTCACTTGCCGGTAAATGGCGATTGTCGATATAGCGACGCGTCGAAGGATTGCCGCTAGCTCAAGGACTTCATTTTGGTCCGCGCTCGTTTGATTTGTCACGGAGAATCGTAAAGGGACCAACATGAACTATCGCCAGTCATGTGCATGCGGTTATTATTATATATTATTTTTCCCTGACGAATTGTTATTATAAGGACAATATTTGAGCTCCGGGGGTCAAGAGTAACTCCTGCCTTTACATCATGAAGTGAAAAATCTTGAGGTGGGTGCGTATAATTGTATGAATTTAGTTGGCAACTGTCGCCGATCACTAGCAAGTGAATATGGGAGAACTATGAAAAAAGTAAATAGACGCTTGCCATTTTGTTATAAAATTACATGACGAGTGCATTTGATTTGATTCCGAACAATTGTCTTCAAATATACACGGTTAAAGAAGCACTCTGATTAGAAATATTAAAAAGACTTCAACGATTTATCACTCTACAAGCTGTGTCTTCATAATCGCCTCCTTGACGAATTCCGAAGAACACGCAATTAGCAACCCTAAGGTTGATGGTTCACGCCCAGCTCAGGACACTTTCGTTTTATTTTTTTAAAAAGGTTTTTAGACTCATCTTGATGGAAAGAAATTACGCATATAGGCGATTTAACGTATTTTAGGGGAATAATTTTGTGGTTCGTTGGCGTTCCGTCGCTTCTCTGCCGGTGGTGGTATAATTTTCAAAACGGAAGTGGGACCAATTTTTGGCTGCGGGACCACCAATTTTTGGGGACATGTCACTAGTTGCCTATCGGTGGTCCACCGACGCTTACGGCATGGGATTGTCTCCTCACGAATGAGGCAGATTGTAATCGACCAAGAGTGTTTTGGAAAAATGGGAAACATCTTCCGACTTCGACTTCTGAATAATCCGTTTAGGATCAAGTCGAATCAAGGCTGCGCCACGGGAAGATAGAACAAGTGAGGCAATCGTTCCAAGCACTACGCTCGACAGCTTCCGTCTCATTCACGACTTAGACTCTTCAGGAAAAGTAACAACTTTATTACTTGTAATTTATTCTTTGAGTCAAAGTATTTTGCAATAAACCATCGTTTTGTAAGATATTTTTACAATTGTATACTATTAATTTCGAAAATTGTACTCATAATATAATTTCCCATCATGGATTTGAAAAAATCAAAGTTGGAACAAAGACAGATCTCCGATCCACATGTCTCTTCATGTTTGATATTGAAGTCTCATCTTCATTATTGACCCTTAATTTATTTTAGTCCTAGGCAACGCGAATCGACGGGATGGCTCTAAGTGAAAACATTCATTTAGATGGTTAAGTAATCAGGAAATTCCTGCTGTTATTTCACGAAACACAACAGAACTTGAGGAAAAAAAAAAAACAATTTTGCTTACCAGGGGGAGGGAGTAAATCATCTGCTTACGTTTGCTTAACTAGGAAGAAGGCAAGGGCGCCGATCCTGGGGGGCCGGGCCCGCTCAAAGCTCATGTAGGCCTCCTTTGTATTTATGAATATACAATATTTGGCATTATTTCAGTGTAATTTGTCTTAAAATTCTCATATATATATCTTCTGCATTTGAATGCCCCCCCCCCCAAATTTAAAGAGAAATTGGCGTCCTTGGAAGATCTAGTGAAATGAATAAAAATGTGATAACGTAATACTTGAACAACTCCATCTAATGGAGGAAAGTAAATTAGTATTCAACACTTCTTTCAATTTTAAGCATTTCAAAGATTCTCGTAATTTAGTAGCGTCCCGGATTTGCATTTTTGAAGTACGGGAACTTTATCTATACCTTAACGTGGGAATCGGTTTCGGACCATGCACTTAAGCCGCTTTGCCATAAGAGGCAGAAGGAGTTTTTCTTTCGATTTCTTCAGGAATATTGCGAATGGTATAACTTTTAAAACTATGTTTAAAAAAGAATACACATCGACATAATAAGATGATAATCTGATACCTAGGAAATATATTCAATTATTTTTAATTTGTTCTCACGCTTCCAAATCAGTACTTATGCTTTTTTTATTCCACCCTTTTAATATAAGCATTTCGGACTATTGTCTGTTCTAGGACGATACAATTCTAGTTCATGTATATGCTAGCTTTGGAAATACAGTAAAGTTTCGCTTATCTGACATAAACAGGCAGGCAGAACGCTGGATAATGTGGATGTGTTAAGAAAAAACCTATTAAAATTAAAACTTATGATATAATTTTACATATTACGCATCTAATAATAATGTTTTTATAACAAATAACTGCACTGCACTGAATCAGGGACGTATCCAGCGTGAGAGCCTGAGAGCTGTCACTCTCCGAAACTCAAGCACTTTTTAATAAACTTGCCTTTACCCTTTTGAGGTTCTTTTATATCAGTTTACTAGTAGTCAGCGTCCAAACTTTGGGCAATGTGCTGTTGTCTTGTTATAATTCTAAGAACATACCATTATGCCATTATACCAGGTGCAGTGGCGTATTTAGGGGGGTGGCTTCCGGGCTTAAGCCCCCCACGAAAACTTACTTAGTATAGTAAAGTAAATGAAATATCTTGCAGAATTTTTACAATTCCAGGCAAAGCCCCCCCCCTGAAAGTTAGCAAAGCCCCTCCCGAAACAAAATCGTAAATACGCCACTGACCAGGTGGAATTAAAGAACAGTTTTAAATAGGATTAACATTTCGTTTCCGTTCTGTTTTTAACTTTAATATATTAGAACGATACACTTCATGTCTTCTTGCTATTTTCGTTATGTGATATACGTAGCAGACAGTTTTCTTTAGTTACATTTCTCTCGAAAATATTTTTCATTTTGTTTGTGCTATAATGCAGTTTCCAAAATAAACCGGTTTATAAATGAAAAGTAGGAAAAAGTTTAAGAGAGGTACAGAACTGTTGCATTATTATTATTATTATTATTATTATTATTATTATTATTATTATTATTATTATTATTATTATTATTATTATTATTATTATTATTATTGATATTTAAAAACATTAGAATTACGTGCTTACGAGGATTCGTGTTGGGCCCCCTCCGAATAGAAACCCTGGATACGTGTCTGCACTGAATGATAGACGTATGAGTCAAGGTGTAGGCGGGCGCGCTAGGCGATAGACTCCACAGCATGAAAAATAGATTAAGACCACAGCTTGCAGATCTTCTTGCCGATTGGTGCTATTTGCAATGATATATCGGATCATATGGTATGTGGAACAAAGGATGGTCGGATAAGCGAGACCATGGTGTATTGGTGTTTCACGCACCTAAACCTGTAAAATGTTTGTATAAACAATTATCTTTCACTCCCTAGCTACATTTGTTTGTATGATCACACACCTTGCCTCATAAAGTATAGTTTTATAAAGAATTTTTTTTTAGCTAAAACCTAAAGAAAAGCAAACTTCAATTTTTTTCTTTTTATTAATGCCAAACTAGTCCACTTCATCACGATAAATCACGTTTGGTACTAAGATGTCTTTTTCTGTCCGTATATATCCTTCACACTTCGTTGGAGGCAAAATTGTTTTTTCCCCAAGAAAACAGGATGAGAGAAACTATACAACAACATGAACAGAAAACAATAGCTATTAACAATAGATCTCTAATCCTGGATAAATACGTCATTACAGCAAAATATCAGTAAGTTGTCCTTATTATATTGCTTCGGTTCTTATTAACATGAAAATTATAATGTTTTGTAAAAAAAAAGAAAAGAAAAAGAAAAGAAGGAAAGAAAGAAAAGAAAAAGAAATGGGATGGGATGGGATGGGATTCGATGTGGTGTCAAAATAATAAAATAACTACGACTCCGCTACTCTACCCACCTAGCCACGAAGGCTATGTTGTGTTGGCTCCTTTTTTTAAAGAAATAATCTTCTTAATCATGGTGCGTATCGCTTCGAACCTTAAGATAAGAGTTTTTCTGTTTAATTCTATATTTTCGTACGACATCTTAGTTACAGAAGCTAATTTATATTTGGCAGGCAATCTACACACTAGGTTTTAACCAATAAATGCAACATTTTAGTCCACTATCAGTTACTTGATCCAACTTCTCGATTCCCCTACTGAATTCCCTCCGCAATTGTGATCTGCTACTGAAAAAATCCCTAGAAATCATCGTTGCCAGTATACACAAAACCGAGAATAATTTTGTTTTTTGCTTATATTTTTATTATTTTATTATATATTTTGGAAATATCTTCTTAGATGGATTGCATTCTATTATCTCCACATACTAATAACTGAGTTTTACCCATAAACGTAAGGAAAATGGAATAAATGCGAAAAATCTTGAGTTACAGTACACGCGCAATTTTTTTTGCGCATGGGAGTACATTTGATATAGCTTTATGCGTATTTTACAGAGTTAATTAACAATTTATATTAATGCCGAATTAATACTCTAATTGTAAAAATCTACATATCACTCCCAATAAAATTCCTGGATACGTGTCTGTAAAGTACTAAATCCGTTGCCAGCCCAAAAATTTAGGGAGTCCCGGTAGAAGTTAGAGGGGGCCGACCCAATTATATTATACTTCATCACCATATTATAGTTTATTTACAAGCGTATCGTGAAGTTTTATGGGAGCCAGCCAAAGTTTAGGGGGGCGGCCCCCCGTGACTCCAGTGGATTCGAGCCTGAATCAGGGCTCTCCATTTAGAGTTTATGTCTATCATTAATGTGTGAAATATTTTTCAGATTTGTTAACAGTGCTTTATTTTACCGTTAGTTTAATTTAATTTTATAATGAAGCGGAAAATAGCGGAATTTCAGTTAGGTTAGTGGAATATGGCGGAATTTTGCATCAGACTAGCGATTTTTCGAGCTGGGGACCTGGCATCACTGTAGCAGCAAAAAAAAAAAAAAAAAAAGAGCAGACACACACACACACACATAGTGATGGGCAGTTTGGTTCCTTTCCCGGAATCAGTTCCTTTGAATCCGTTCCGAAGAAGGATTCGTTCCTCCGGACCGAATCCTTTGGTTCCGCAAAGTTAAATGATTCCATAGTTTTTTCGATTTGATTCCCCCAAACAAGGATTCGTTCCTCTCTGGATCGAATCCTTTGGTTTCGATGAGTTGGAATAATTGTGAGTTCTCATATGGCTCTCCAATTCAATTCCTCCTTTCACCTAAAGTTGTCAAACCACTCTTATCGCCTGAGAAGTTGCTGCAGTGTGGTGGTGTGGGAAATTGGAATGAGTAGAAGCAAAAGAAGAGTTTGCAGTGTTTTGAAACATGTTCACAAGGTTCCATTTTTTCGTGATAAGGCAGAGATAATATTGCACATAGGACAAGAACAGATACAGATATTGTTTGTTTCTTTGAATTTTTCTGTTTTATTAAAGCGTTTTGCCAAGAGTTCACGTTGGAACTATTAAAGAGTAACAAGTGGTCTTCTTTACTTCTCATTTTTTTACATGACTATTAAACGCCAAAAACATAAATGTTTGTTATTTTCATTCTTACTATTTATTTAAATACGTAATACCAGCAACATCAAACGAAGTCTCGGGCTTCTTTGTGTAGGAGTGTCATTTGGGGAGGGCAAGGGGCAATTGTCTATCCTGATTTTGAGAATTACATATATTTTTAATAAACTGTATAATAATAATAATAATAATAATAATAATAATAATAATAATAATAATAATAATAATAATAATAATAATAATAATAATAAACAACGTTACGCGCAATTTTGGTTCTCCTCGCGGGAGACTCGAGTTGTATTTCCAGTAGCAACTCGTGTGGTTCAGTGGTAGAGCGTTCACCTCCGGTGCTTAGGGTTCCTGGTTCGATCCCACCTCGCGCCGTATGGACTTTGTGGTGTACAAAGACCGTGCTCTTGGGTTTTCTCGGGAGTTCTACTGTTTCCTCCCACTTTTTTCATTCCACCATTTTATTCATTTCTTATAATCGCCGTCTCCTTTAGCCTAACCGGCATAATCGTGGGACGTAAAACTGAAAGATTTAATTTTCATTTTTTCGTGTGGTTCGGATTTGTCATTAGGTTGTACACCCACGTCACATACATTAATATCTTCGATGCTGAAAGAGAAGCTAAACTCCCTTTCCGCAAAAGTATGAAAGAAGTGTGGTGAATTATGGGAACTCATAAGCAGAGTTTCCTTCACACATATTTCGCAGGGAATGGGAAAGGGATTTGAGTTTGTTTAGTTTATCGTCCCTTTCAGTAACTAGGTTATTTGAGACGGGACCTACTGATTAATGTGGAATCCGAACCACATAAGCTTCCGCCGGGAATCGAACCCGGGTTTTCCACGCCAAAGGAGCGTACGATAACCGCTTAGCCACGAAGGAGCTCTAGAGGGAAAGGGATAAGGTAAGTAAATCACTATTTCATATCATTCTTGTGCAGGGCATGACCTTTAGGAAATAGTGACATTTTGATCTTACCCTTTTGGAGAAAATTTTCTGGATGAATGCCAGAAGGGGGAGAATCTGTAAGGTTTAGGTTCCATTTTTTATAGTTCGTATTTGCTAAATACAGATGACATATCATTCCCTAGTCTGGTTTAGAATTTCATTCCATTTTTAAAGGAAACAACAAGGCCCTCTTTGATGACAACAAGCGCAACAACAATTGGATTCCTTCAGCATCTTAATAGATGAGTGTCCTTATCATGAATTATCTGATAAAAAATTTCATTTCAGTTTATTATGCACTATTATGCCCTTTAGGCTAAAGGAGACCATGGTTAAAGCAAGTAAATGATAGTGGAAGAATTGGTGAAATCAGAAAGTGGGAGAAAACGGCAGAGCTGGATTAACCCAAGAGGCCCGGGGCTTGAAAAAATATGTGGCCGTTGTTGACTTCACATAACATTTTTGTGAAAGTACAGTAGGAAAGTTAAATACAGGGGCGAATTCAGAGGGGCGATCGCCCCCCCCCAGAAGAGGAAGCTTTCTTATTTTATATATATAAATAAAACCCATCCCAAAGTTTGGAGCCCTTAAAAGTAGTAGTATGACAACCCACCGCCCCCCCCAGAAGTCGGTCCTGGATCCGCCCCTGGTTAAATGAATATGTTTCATATTTCTGGTCATATTTTGTTTTGATGATGATGATTGTATCTTCATTATTCTTTTTAGATAGCCAGTTGAGATTTTAATCAGAGAGGAGGCCCGGGGCTATAGCCCTCCTAAGCCTCCCCTTAATCCGGCCCTGGAAAACGGAAACACCCAAGGAAATCCACGGACACAATGTTGTCCACCACAAACATACTTGGCCCGTGATCGAACCAGGGACCCTGCACACCAGAGGTAAGCGCTTTACCATGCCCCTATTTTACATGAGGCACCATGCCCACTATTTTATAAAAAGTATAGCTAATTAACGTTGATTGAAGGTCGTACCCAAGAAAGGTATTGTGGATCAAGACAAGGTCTCCGATTCTGGGGGCTCGGGACCCCAAATGCTTGTGTTGGCCCCATGTATTTTTATGAATATGAATCCCATCTTGTCCATTAAATCCTATTTCATATTATCTTAGTGTGTGTTGAAATAAGCATTAAAACCTAATCAAACAACCAATTGCAAATTTTATATTAGTATAGTGTTATATGGACATTACATCAGAATATATTGAATAAGAGTTTGTGTGTTAAAACTATTTCCTGTATTATTCATTTTGCAATAAAAATTATAGACCTGGTAACGCTGAACACCTGTGAAACAGTAAAAACAAAAAGAAAGAAAGAAAAAATAGTGATAAGACTAGCAACTGATCTCCCCCTCTCCTCCAGTTGTGACAGCAGTTGCGATGGTTAGAATATTGCGGAAAAGTGACACGAGAGCGCGTAAGATTGCTTGTTTCCAGACATGCGCAGTACGTGCTTCATTTGCTTCTCTGTTGTGCAGTATCGGTCTATTCTTTACTACTGTTTTTGTCCCATCCATATCAATCCGACTCCATTCATATCAATGCACTCGTCTGTTGTTTGGTTCCGCCATCTGGTTCCACCAACCGTATCCACTGATTCAATCCGTTAACTTCCTGAGTGAATCCATGCCGTGAGTGAATCCGCCCAAATGAATCCGACTCCTTTCAGAGATTCAATCCTTTCATTCCTCTGAAGGATTCGTTCTTTCGGAACGAATCCCTCCGGAATTACCCATCACTACACACACACACACACAAACACACACACACGCATAGAGAGAGAATTAGAGATGGGCAGAATCGAGTACTTTTGAGAATCGAGTACGTACTCGATTCTGCAGGGAGAGAATCGATTCTGGACTCGGATCGGAATCGGTTTTCTTCATTTCTATCCCCCCCCCCAGCGCACTCTTGCGATCTAACGGTATTTAAGTGGCAAACAATTTATATTCAACGTTAAGTAATAACAATTTTACGTAGTTGGCATTGTAATATATCTATATCTATCTATCTATCTATCTATCTATCTATCTATATATATATATATATATATATATATATATATATATATATATATATATATATATATATATATATATATATATATATATATATATATATATATATTTGGTAGGATTTTAGTTAATAAAGTACACCACGATTAGCAACACGAATTAGAAGAATCTTTTTATATTGCTCACCCTCTATTTTATGCATACCTATATATTTCATTGTTTACCCTCCTTTTCACATTTATTTGCATTCCCGTTGTTTCTGTACACTGAATCACACGCTTTGTAACCAGCAAGCACATGAGGCTAACTGAAGTTCACTCTCACTCTTTACCATAAGCCAAATGTCGCCAAGCGAGTGGGTGGAGTTCTTGTGTAGGCTGTTCACTCTACGGTGCATGCTGTTCAAAGGGATTCGGAATCAATTCCAGCCAATCAGAGCAAGCGTAGGGAATCGAGTACGGAGCTCAGAACTCATTTATGAGAAAAAAATTCCGAGCACAAACAGAATCGATTCTGGATTCAGATGTCCTGGACTCGGTTTGTGAAAAGTGAGCACAAGCAGAATCGAGACCAGCTGTGCTCGGAGTGGAAGTACAGGAAAGCAGATGCTTTATCAGCCTATTTGTTCGTTACTGGTCAGTCAGACTTGAATAAAGGGACAACATTAACATAATCAATGGGACCAATATACAAGATAATTACAATTTCTAAATTACAGATGTTCCATACGCGTATTTTAACACACACATTTGCTATAATTATTGTAGCCTTCATTCTATGAATGGCTTTATCCCGCCAGATAATAACGTTCAACAGAATGATACGTGGTCAGTACCAAAGACGTACGCAGGGTGGGTTCTTGGGGTTCGGACCCCCTCCCCAAAATCTCGATCTGTCTGTAATTTTAATATAATTTTAGGGGTAATTTTACAAATTTTAATATAATTTATTCTCATATTGAATTTGAATGCACCCGGAAAAACTTTGGACCCCCTCAAAATAAATTCCTATATACGTCGCTAGTCAGTACAACGACTCAGTGTCGTTTCTTGTTTTTCGACAAATTCAGTGGCGGTTGTAGCCCGAGGCCAGGGCCCTCGGTCCCCCAGTTTTTTAGTGACAAAAATAATTTAAGCTATTTTTTATGTATTTTTGAAAGTGTATAGTAAACTCATGATATACATATCATATTCTGAAGTCTGGCTGGCCCCCCACAGTTTTTAATTTCTAGAAAAGCCTCTGGACTCATTACTTACAATTCACTAGTTACAATACACTCACAATAATAATAATGAACCATAGGAATTATGAGATATGTAGTAAGTCCAGAGTTGAATTACGCATGCAGCATTTGTGGTAGGTACTGCAAATCCTACCACGAATCAGTGGTGGATCTAGTCTGGGGTCGGGGAGCCTAGCCCCCAGTTTTCTAAGTGACAAAAATAATTTAAGCTATTATTTATATACATTGAAAGTTTATAGTAAACTCATAGCATACCTATCAAAGTCTGAGACCTAGTAGCCCCCACCCCCCGTTTTTACCTTCTAGATCCGAAACTGCCACAAATGCTATCAGATTGCTATACAGTTGCCTATAATTATAAATAAAGATGCAGGGAACTAGAAATAACTACAGCTGCGATCAAAATTGCACTTCTGTGCTAAAAGAAGAAGTGGGCTTTGTGGTGGATAAACACTGTGTGGGGTTTTTATTGGGGTTCTCTTGTTTCCACCCACTTTTGTCATTCCACCATTATTATTTTATTATTATCCATCTCATTATTACCGTATCTTAGCCTCGGTTCATGCTCGCAGAATGTTAAACTTAATAATAATAATAATAATAATAATAATAATAATAATAATAATAATCGATTACGAGTAGAGTTCATTTATGAATCATAGTTTATTCTGTGTTGGTTAAATGTAAGAATGATTAGTTATAACTAAATTGTCTACATTGCAATACGTTACAGGGAAACTGAGCTGATATCGTAATTTAATTCGATTTTACTTTTTCGTGTAGGCCTATAGGTAATTACTTCATTCTTCCCGATATTCAATGATTGATCGATTGGTTTAATTTTAATGCGCTTTTTCGCAACCCAAGCTGATATGGAAATCATTGTTTAAAGTAGGATACAAATTTATGCGAGTTACAGGCATAGCATTTTCACTTGTTGTAATGACATTACACTTATCTGCTGGGAAGAGGCGTATTGTTATCCTATGTAAAAATATTTCTAAGCTAATAACATCTTGTTAGGTACGGGGCGTTTCGGCTGGGTGAATGCGTAATTGGTCACAGAGATGTTAAAGAAATATGACGAACGTTGTCATTTACCTCAATCAGAAAGATATTATTTATATTTTGCTAAAATCTTCCTTTATTCTGTTATGAAATATTTCCTTCCTCGATTAAAATTCTCTTCAATTGAATCGGACAAACTTCGGTAATAAATCATGGCTCTCCAATGTGAATAAACAAACATTCTAGGCCTACGCTATATTAAAAAAAAATTTAAAAAAATGCGCATCATATGCACAGAAGCATGTTGCAATTCGCTGTGCCGCATTTGTTGCTTCCATACTTCTTACCTTACTGTTTCTGCTGGACTCGATTCTTACTCCTTTCATGGCTTGCTTTACTGGCCTTTCCCTCCCTCAGCTGATAACAAGACGAAACAAGGAGTACGCTACTTTAGTGAATTCAGTCAAAGCTCTTTACGCTGCGTAAGGGTTAGTTTCCCATCAGTTGATATATGAATAGCAGAAATGTGTTGTGTATACGCAGCTTGTTGAATGCACTGCCAGGGAGGTGAGCCACTGATTGAGCATAATAAAACCGAATACAGAACCGATCCAGAATCGAATCCAGAAAGCGCGTACATGAAGTCATGAACGTAGGATCATCAACGCAGGCCACTGAGTGAGAATAATTAAACCGAATCCAGAATCGAGTCCAGACAAACCGAGCACAAGAGAATCGAGTACAGTAAGGAATCGAGTGGAATCGATTCTTGGACTCGATTCTGCCCATCTCTAGAGAGAATACGTGAAGAGAATGTGATGTCTGAAACATATT
Source organism: Thermobia domestica (assembly GCF_964235325.1). Taxonomy (NCBI): domain Eukaryota; kingdom Metazoa; phylum Arthropoda; class Insecta; order Zygentoma; family Lepismatidae; genus Thermobia; species Thermobia domestica. The sequence goes on along the minus strand of NC_137454.1, from coordinate 310,844,009 downwards.
TTCCTCTCATACCGCAATTATTTCTTTAGTGATAGTCTGTTGACAGAATAGTAATTTTACAGTTTAAATGAGTAAGTGCATATGAAGGAGTTCTTGATTACATGTTACTTTCCGCCGGCGGAGTATTTCTGCATTGTAGAAAAGCTTTATTTTATGTTAATACTTTTAGTGCTGCTAGTTTGAAGCCATGTCAAATGATACATCATGGTTAAAATGAGTGACTGGATACGTAAGAGAGTTATATTTGATATCATTTCCCGCGATAGATTGTTTGTGCTCAGTGTAGAATACTTTAAAAGTGTAGCTTTGTGAGTGTGAAACCGTTACAGTTGTTGTGAAAAGTTGTGTAACTGCGAAAACCATGTGTAGGTACACGTAAATACTAGTGTTAATTTAACCTAACCTCATCTGCCTTAACCTAACCTTACCTATCCTAGTAACTCAACTTAAGCTAATGTGTCTTAACATACCTTATTATGTTGGTTGAGTGTAAGAAAAGTCAAACATAGCCTTAACTCTGCCGTTAAATAAATAAATAAATGTTAACCTGGTCTGTTAACCTAACATTGGTACCGTACTAATCCAACGTAACTTACCTCTATATGGGTAATCTAAGCTACTCTCCAATAAGCTCCACCGGGTCAAAATTTTTTACTAAGTAAGTGAAAGAAGCCAAACCAAATAAGCTACTTTCCTACTCATAATAAATTATTGTCATTTTGAAATCTAGCAAAGCTTAACGAAATAAATGCCACATACTGTACCAACGTAATCTAACTTACTAACGTAATTCAGCCTTCTCAGTTCATATTTGCTGCACGTATCAATAAGTTTGCAACATTTATAGATCAAATTGGCAATAATAATGTAACAGACTTGAGTGCAAATAATTTTATTTTGTGTTCTTACCTGTAAGGTGCATACCTACGTAAAAATATATTAACGAGAGTCCATAAGGGATCAACACAACTGGAAAATCTACATTAGTAATGTTAACACAAATATGCATGGAATGAAAATATTTGGGATATTATACGTAACAACGTTTAAGTTTGAAACATGTTTAATTGCAGCGAAAGGTCGGAATTGAGTAGACGATTGAAATAAAATGAGTGCATTGTTTTCCGTGGCTGATAATGACAGGTGTTCTTTGCATCCTGTAACTACGAGCATCTACATTTCTGTAGATCCTATAACTATCAGCATTTATCCTGCAGGTACATTTCATAAAATAATATCTCTAAAGAGATCCAACACACAATATTGATTCGCTCAAAGTACTATCCTTCTTATGCTTCTAATTCTGGAATGTGAAGATGCGCCTCAGCTAATTAGCAAGGGTGGATAACTTAACGAAATGTGCAATAATTACAATTTGTTATCTGTTACGGTTACTATTTTGTAACCCATTTGTGCACCTAGTTAATAACGTTATTGGTCAGTGTAACTTTTAAAATGGTACGCTCTGAATTATGTTACGCTGAGTAACGTTACTCAATGGAACATTCTGCATTTTGGTATTGTAGTTACGGTCACCAAGTGATTAGCGCTACTCGAAATACCCACGTATGTCGTACCTGCTTGAGATTGTTAAGATAAAACTGGTTCCACTGAATACCAGTTCTCTCTCGAACCCAAAGGGTTTTTTTCCTTGATTTTAGCGATATGAAACGTATTGAAATTCTGCAGAACATTTTTGTGTAAGTAGACATATTTTTGTTATGATGAGTACCATTTCTATGTTTCTCTTTTCTTTATCGGTTACCTTTTGTACCTGTATTTCATCTTCTTCAATTCTGATGGTCTTGGAGTTACGCTTGAGTAACGTTTAAACATCCTTGGCGACAGGGAGTCTAAGGTTGGCTTTAAAAGAATCTCCATTATACTAGTAAATAAATTCCACGTTTTTCAGTCTGTTTTCTTTTTCCTCATACTTAAGATTCAGTAAACACCTTAGGCCAGCGTTTCCCAACCGGTGTGCCGCGACACACTGGTGTGCCGCGAATGGGCCGCTGGTGTGCCGCGAAAAAATCGAAACAAATTGTTAATTCTATACGAACCAAATTGCAAGACAGGGGAAAATGTATATTTATATTTCACATTACTATGAACCTCTACTATAAATCTACAATTTTAAATTTCATACTGTGTTACTTTTCTGTACATTTTTAATGTTGAAAAACGTATTTATCATTGTCATGACCATTATTACTTCTTTGTTGTTGCAGACTATTTCGTAACTTGAAATTTTAACATACCATTCAATAAATTCAACAAAGCAAGCATGCATACAAATTACCTACATTTGTGTTTTAAAAGTATAGGAGATTTGTTTGTTTGTTCGTTATTTAGTGATCTTCCCTTTTAGTTAGAGGTTAGATACAGTTTTCGAAAGAGAAAGTGGATTTTTAAAAACCCGAGTCCTATATTTCATTGCTATTGTTTTCTATTTTAAAATTAGAATGAAAAATAAGTATAATGATTTAGCACGGGGGAAAAATCAGTGATCGAGTTTTCTTCTCTGTAAGAAGGAAATTAGTAATCACATTAAAATACCACGGTTATTATATATATATATATATGGGTGTGCCGCGAGAATTTAAGTTACACCTGTAGTGTGCCGCAAGTTGAAAAAGGTTGGGAAACGCTGCCTTAAGCCCTCAGGTACATGTTCTTTGAGAATAGCATTACTTTGATTGCTCTGTATTTAAAAAGAGGAAAAAGAGAAATGATCAAAGAGTGAAGTTTTTAATGTAAGCTTATTGATAAGATTTTTACTTCTTGTGATGACACTGCCGATAGTTGAGTTGATTTGGAGTTTAACGTCCTTTTCGGCAGCAAGGCTTTATGAGACGGGACCTACTGATTAACATGGAATCGAAACCACATGTGCTCACGCCGGGAATCGAACCCGGGTCTTCCAGTCGAAAGGCGCGTACGCTAAGCGCTTAGGCATGAAGGAGCTCACTGCCGGTAGTCACCACATATGTTTATTTTACAACAGTCTTGCACTGACCAATGTGGTTGAAGCTCAAGCTCACTTCCCAACAAGGATCGAACCCGGAGCTACATTCACCAAAGTTACACATATACTGGCCCCCAGGGAAGCAGGAAGGACATTTTATTTGCTTGCAAGCAACTTAGTTTATAAATCAAATACATATCAGACATCAGTGGCGTAGCGAGAAACTCATCAAGGGGGACCAACACACAAGATTTGGTAGAAAGGATCTTCTGAGGGGTGCACCAATAACTACCAGTAGGCCTACATTTGAATTGAATTGGATTTTTTTAAATGCCTTTAGGCACCTGTGGTGTGAATAAGGAAATGCCCTGGATATCCTAAGTATCTGTTCTCGGTGAATCCTTTTGGTATACCCGAAACAGATTTGTCCCTTCAATTAGTTATGGTACAATAACGTTACATGCTCGAATAGCGTTATGGTGTCGTAACAAAAATTGGTGGTATACCTTGTACCTACCTACATTAAATAACCAATAATTTTGTTACAGAGAACTATTTTCGTAACGTTACAGTTACGTTAAATTATCCACCCCTGCTAATGAGCTCGTCTTTGAGAAATACTTGACGAAACTTAAAATCTAATTTATTCCTCGTAAAAGAAAACAAGCTTTCATTTTCCAAAATTATAATCAGGTCAATTTCTTGATCAGAGAGCGGGTTAATTTTTGAACTCTTGTCTTGGAAGAAAGTAAAATGTCACGGTATTAAATTTAAAAGAAAAATATACATTTCAAAAATTGCGAAAGTGAAATAACATTAGAGAATGACAAAGCAAATGAAAGACAGAAATGTATTTTGAAACTAATCCCCTATATTCCAACATATCCTATGATATAGTGTAACACTTGAGATGATGTCATGCTTATTATGTAATTGAAATAAATTGTTTTATAGGTTTATACAAGCTAAATGTATATTATATAAAATCGTAATGTGCGATTTTTGCTGAATTGAACGCCTCACCACTATTCTATTTTGTGCTTAGATACGTCAGCAAGTTGCAAGAACAAAATGTGGTTCTAATGGGGATTTTCTGGAATGCTTCAAACTTACCTGTAGTACTAATTTCATACGCGAACCACGCATTGCCTTTTGTTTTTGAAATTAAAGGAACCGTACTGACACTCTGAAAGATAGGTCAGTGTTTTCCAATAAAAGTGTAAATTTCTTTGAAAAAAAAAACAGTGTTTTGGTGGAAAATAGAAGAAATGAAATGTTGCCAAATAGACAGAAAAATGTAGTTGTATGCATATAATCATACACAAACACAAGTAATATTGCTATTTTACATTTGTCTGGGATAATCTAACCATGGATATTCCCTTTCATCCACTCTCAGCTGGTAATATAATAGACAGGCATAAGCACACGAACTTCGTAAAACAAAAACTCATGAACGCAAAATATGAAGCAATTCTAATTTTAATTGTGAAATTATTAGTTATGATATTCATGAATGGACAGCGCATCATGAAGAAATATTCTCCACATTAATCCACGACAATAGAGTGTTCAGTATAAGTCCATAATATGTGATATTATTTCATTGAAATCAGCCTGTCGCGGATATTAGTTTTTCGAAATTTGTCGCTTACGCACCATGTCGTATGTTTATTTAAGAGCCGAAAGTATATTATTTAAATAAGAAAAGGTATAATTATTTCAATATGGCTTAAAGATTAATATGATTTTTTTACTCAGTAATGAAGGAAGTTACTGGAAATTATTTTATAGAAAAGTGTTAACAGCTTTTAATTTTTTTTACCACCTACCTGTCTGTTTGCATGGAAATATTTTTGTGTGCGCATTTAGTAGTTACTACTTACATGTACATGTTAGTGTGAAATGTTGAGCGTTATGGTGATTGAAAATAAGAGGTGATTTACCTAGGTATATGCATTTCCAGTTTGATGCTCCGTTGTAGTATTGGGCTTTATTAGTGAATAATTTTGTTAGTTTACTAAGCACCCAAACACTGGCAATCGGATTTCGAGATGTTTTCGATGTATCTTTAAATTTGTGATTTGCTATAGCAGTTAGAATCGAGGAAAGAACTCAAATTTTCCATGCGTATGCACTTGTAGGAGCGAGGCTATTAATACAGAACATTAATGTTCACTTGAGGTTTACATACGAGACGATCTGTATTACTCTCTGAATCAATGAGTGCGAATCACGGTCTGGATACACAAATTTGCGTTTAAGTTCTGCGCTCGAAAGGGAATAACCGGTTCGAACAGCGATTCATACTCGAAAGGGGTGTAGGAATGATCATAAGTGTCAAACACGAAAAGTTTTCTATTCGTTACGTTTTAGTCATGTTTCAAACTTTGATTTGTGAATGGTAGCTATATTGCTTCTAACTGCAGTATGAATCAATTAGGGTTACTTTTTCCCTTAGGTGTCTACCACAAAACTAATCATGCTCTACAAATTCGTAGGTGTTAGCAAATGAACGAAAATATTTTTAATACGGTCTGATTATTTTTCAACTGAACTCAGTTAACATAATATACACTAAGGCGTAAGTTTGATACCTAAGGAGCATTTTCCTACCATGTCTCTGGTTGTGTTGACAGTCGTCTAAGCTTTTAATGCAAGACGATAAAATATTCCGAATTTTTGCTACTTAAGTCCAGTTTAAATGGTCAGTCTCTAAGATCACTTCCTATTTGCAGTTTATCCTCGTTCCCGAAATCAGATGATAAATTTCAGTATCGTCGAGTTTTATGGCACTGCTGGATTCGGATGTTTCTGCCTAAGCTCGGTTCGTGCACATGAGCAAAGGCCAGAACAATGTTTGTCAATAATATTCTTTTCTCTGGGAAAAATATGAACATTACTCAAGAGTCACTTGGGATTTGATGACAGATCGTTAACACTCCAGTAGTGTCATCTAGCAGTATAAGAAATTGCATCATTATATTTTAAAGTAACAGTTTTTCTTGATAAGCGCCTTTCCGATCTCTCAATATTAGAATGAAACAAGTAACTAATTTGATTAATTTTTTGTTTTGCCTCGATATGTTTAAATTCAATCTTATTTGTATTAGTATGATTTATCGTAGTGTCGCTTTTAACACTAATGTGACTTTTCACTTTTTCTGTTTTAGGATAATAATTCCTACGTGCTCAACAACGTTTGTGATTAGTCAGAGGTATCTTCCAAAGAAGTAACTTAGTTTCATTTGTATTATGTTCTCTATCGTTGAGTATGAGTTCTATAAATTTAATGATCCATATTTTCTGTGATCCATTCAGAATTTTCATTTCTCGAAAATACTGAGTGGTGAAAAGTGGTAAAAACCTCAGGTGAATCAACGTGATCAATTTTTACATTAACTAGAGAGCTGTGATTGTTGCAACGTGACTGCAATTAAAGTCGAAATGAAAAAAGAAAATGAACTGAGTCAAGATCAGAATTGTAAGCTATATAATATTGAAGTCGAAGACATGGAACATAGGGATCCTCTTTCAATATCTTCTACGTCACATTTTAAATATAAAGGAAAAAATTTAAAGCCGAATTTTAAATTCGCTTCAGATGTCAATGAAAAAGATTCAATAGGGGATTGGAAGCTAGCTGTAAAATCAATATGCTTGGTTAAGCGTTTATCAATAACTAATTTACCTGTATATTCCAACGGTAACTTTAAAACAAAATTTCATAATTTTACAAGTACTGCGAATAACTCCAACAATCACATGTCTAGCATTATTGAGAATCAGAGCATCAAAAACATTCAAGAAATTGATTGTCAAGCAATGAATGGCATTCCTCGGGAATTCAGGTAAGTTCATACACGTTTCTTTCGGCAAAGTAACGTTCCATATATTTTCAGCATTATTAAAATTCCATTTTTTTAGTGTATTTTGATTAGTTAATTAATGTGTTAAGATTGGATTAGTAAGAGGACATTACGTAGTGCAGGACATGCCAAACAATCGATAACAATCAACTGGTCAACCACTACAAGAAACATAACAGATCTCAGAAACTTTATGAAGACTTACCCTTAAAGTAAATGTTGCAGAAGCAGGTGCACGTTTACGGAAACGAATTGGAACATCCAGTATGTGTGTTGGAGTTGCAGGTGAGAAAGCGAAGCAGAGCACTCAGAAGGCAGATGTATGGAGAAGAAACTAGCAGATAATGAAGTGCTCTAAGCCTAATATGTCTTCAAATGCCATTCTTGGAGGTGTGTTTTTCAGCACATTCCAACATAGGATACAGCTAAAAAAAAGATTGCGAAACTGTTTTTAGATGGGCAAGAAGGAGATTACCAATATAATCAGTGCAACAAACATACAGCTCCACAGGATGTAGGTGTGAGAAAACACCACAGCTGTCCGAAAGGGACAAGGGATGTGGTTGACAAATGCAGCAAATGGTGAGACAGGAGAATTCGCAGACACAAAGATCCATTTGGTAGGACAACTTGTGTAGAGAATAATCGCCTAGCATTTAAGGCTTAATGAAGTTAAAGCAGCGTGTTTGTACAGTCAAATCCAGACACTGTTGTGAATGTAATGTACATCATAAAAGGCTTTCTGAACGGAATGCAGCGAATAACAAGTGGAAATATATAGTAACTTTAGACAAGCCCTTGGTCTATTTATCAATTTTCAATGGGTTCGAGCTCTTTATTATCATCCAATGGCTGCCCAGACCTTGGCAAAATTGGTTTCGCACCTGCCGCGAAACTTTTCCACGCGTTTTCATGTTAATTGCTGGCTTATGGTAGAAAAGGGAACTTTCTGTGCATCAAGTTGCACATGATGTAAAAATTAATGCAACATATTATAAACAGCATGCTATGAAGCGATTATACCTTCGGGGTATTCCTCTTTTGTATGTTGAGCTCCAACGTGGCTAAGCGGTTAGCGTACGCGCCTTTGGCGTGGGAGGCCCGGGTTCGATTCCCGGCGGGAGCTCATGTGGTTCGGATTCCACGTTAATCAGTAGGTCCACGTCTCATATAGCCTCGCTGCTGAACGGGGCGTTAAACTCAAAATCAACTCAACTCTTTTGTATGTTGCTGAGGCGTCAGATATCTTAAGTAGTCAAGACAATGTGTCCAGCCGTACGGCTTGAACAACTGTGGCGCACATGACCAAATGCGTGAAGCTAGTATCCGTGCTATCCCATATTCCGATATTCGTCTCAAGTCCCTCAATACCTCATCGATGCAGTTTCGTGCGTTTGGATTATTGAAACGAGCTGTCTCTTACGTGCATCCGCGCACATAGCAAGAACTCTGGAAAATTTGAAAAGATAAGTGGTAAAAAATAGATCAGATTTCTCTCAGTAGAAATCTTCTCCAATGGACACTCTGGTGTCTGTTTATTGCCTATACCTAAGGCAGGCACATATAACACAACCACTGTTAAAAACATGGCTTTAAGTCCTAGAGTGGGTGTTCCAAGATCGTTTACATAAACGTGGACCTACCTCTGTACATATCAATTGCATTTTGATGTAGAGTGATTGCGACTAATGGCTGAGACACACGGTATATGTGGTAATTCTTACAACTCCGTCTTAGAATATAGAGCACATATCCTCTGTTTTATTCACGGCAGAGCATCTTTTGCTCAGTGTACGAACGGAAGGCAAAGCACTATTGGAAACAGCATCCAATAGTTTTGTTAATTTTTAATTTCAATTCATCAACAGCAATAGAATAGATATACGTATTTTTAACTTGAAAATACTTTTTCTGTTTATTTGAAGTTTCTTTATATTATTTGTATTTATTTGTTTTTCTCCTTGACTGTGAGATTGCCTGAAGCTTCCCTGACACATGCCAAATCTCACGGCACACTAGTGTGCCATGCACATTGCTTTAGAATTCTTGATTTAAGCTATATGTGAAATACTTGCTCGAAATCGTAAAACTTCCATAGAAAGAAAAGTGCTTTTTCTTCTCTCTGTCTTTTGAGATGTGAATTTGAGGAAACTATTTCTTATTTGAGGCTGGAGTATCAGTGGAACATTTGTACACAATTTCAGCTTTTTACGTGTGATGATTTAGAGATACGGTGATCAGTAACCAAAATTTCAAGCACCTATTCCAGCCTAACAGCGTCACATTTCTTAAAAAATATTTAAATCATCAGCTTAGAGTTCACTCAGTAAACACTACTGTGATTTAAACTAAAAAGTCAGTGAGTTATCAGTGTATGCACTTACAGTTCCATCGTTTTTTTTTTAAATTTAAAACATTTATTGTTCTGAGATTGCAGAATATTTCCAGACTACCTTCGAAAGTAAAAAAAATTCAAAATTTGCCACCCACATAACCCACAATATCGCCGTTTTACAGCTCTCGATATGTAGCAGTAGATTACTAATAAACTATTTTGTTGCCTTAAATTGTGTATGTAAGGAATGTAAGTGTTAGAAAATTTCAAATAGCCTGTAGCTATAAGTATTGGTTAGGCTTGTGTACTGTCTACGATATTATTTATTATTTTATTCAAGTGATACTGATACGCAAATGCTCACTAAGGAAATGCAAATGCTGATTTGCCACAAATATTTGTCATACTGTGTGCTCGAATAAGTTAAAACTTAATCAAGCACTTGTCGTTTCCAATCACAAAAAAATTTATAACCTTAAAATTCTGACTTAGTATAAACTAGTCGTGCTGACAAACAATGTCTGCACAATTGACTATACCCAAGTCTGTTCTTTACACAACTTATGAAGATAGAAATGGTTTTATTGTAACATGTCAATACTCTTCATAAACTTGAAGTATTACTGCTTATTAGTTCTTTGGAATATAATGTTTAGTACGCAGCATGTTCTAGTAGACTTATGCAATGTTCTGATGATTCATACTACATTCGTAGGGCCACTTTTTTGGTTATATCCTCTGCTATGCTTACTCATTCGTAAGTCAGTGTATCGCTCCATTGCTTTTCGTCCACATTCTCTTTTTCCATATTGCTGTATTGCCTACATACCGTTACTCGGGATCAACGGGTTCTGGAAGGACTCTACTTTCGTAAGTTATAGTAGAGATTCACTCGATTCAGTAAATATTTTTGAGTCTGATCATATGTCGAGAGGTAGAGCTTGTTTCTGTAGCTAGCATTCTCCGAATTGTTTAGCAGTGGTTGGTAAATTTTACATCATCGGTGATATTTAATGTGTTCATATGTATACCTGTCTTTCTGTACTTTTCCCAGAAATTATCCATTTTTTTATGATTGGCTTTGTATTTCCAGAAGGAAAACGAGTTAACCATTTTTGACTGTTCCTTTTGATAAAATACCTTGCAAGTAAACAGTACAAATTTTGTCACGGTCCTGTATAGAATTAGTGCATTTATTGAATCTACATTCCAAAATGGAGAACAGTTTTGAAGAAATCTTTTCTTCAATGAGCAACTTTTACACGTTATTATTAAAATTCCAAAACTTTCCTATATCTACTAGCTTCAATTGTCGGTAGTCAAATGACATCTTATATACTGACAATTGACGATTATATGCGCTGAGATTTCAGACATTAACTCCACCTCTTGAGCAAAAGAACCAATACACTTCTATTTTCCCTGATAAAATAAAAGTTATTATAGACCTTTTTCTGGAAGTGAACACATTCAGTGCAAGGAAGGTCTACAATCTTAAAGGCAATACACATTGCAACATATTTCATTATGAACACAAGAAACCATTATGTGGCGGTCAATATTGGCATAAAGGAAATCACAGATGCGCCATTCACAAAAGCATGTTTCAGCAATGAGCATTAGGTTAGCTACAGATTCTGCGTATACAATATATACTGCTCACACGGGAGGGTCTCACAAGTTGTCGCTAAAATCTGATTGTCACATAGCACATCTGATAGAGCATCATGAGAAATAAACATGAGCAAAATTTAAGGTGCTATGGACCAGAAAGATAGGAGCCAGGGGGTTTGAAATTTTGAATAGCCAAAAAATTATATCATGGAATTATGTACGTTAAAGTAAATATCTTGAAAATCATTGAAGCAATCAAAACAAACGTTGCACAATATAATAAGAACAAAATGTCCTATCTGAAACCATAAACAGTGTTGCCATAGGCGAAGCAGTGTTGCCAACTCAGCATAAAAATATTTTGTTTGAAACAACACCGTGTACAAGTGTGCGCAGATTTAAAATGCAATATTATCACTAGACATAACAGTGAAGTGTAGTGGTACAGTGTTGCACACTATTGGAGCTACGTGTGCTGAAAATGTACAATGAAGAAATCTGATTTGTGGCAACATGGAATAAAGAAATCTGGGTCTTCATACCATGAATTTAGTTCAAATCCATAACACAGATAGTGTAACATAGCAAAATGTCAACAGTGTCACAAAATATTAATGCATTTGAAAAGCGAAATTGAGTAATGCCATTTTTGCGTCCCGTATCAGCTCCGAAGTTATATAAGTGCAAAGTGGGATCCGAATCACTATGAAAGAGAAAGATAATAATGAAATGTTAGTTGAAAAGTTCAACGAAAACATGTCCGAGGTGGGATTAAAACCCGCGATGCCTTATATGTCGGTTGTGTAGCCTTCTAGACCACACCGCTATCCAATCCCACTAAAAACGGAATAAGATAGTAATAAAATAATAATATTTCTAATGTGAATATGGTAAAATTACAGTGTACAAACATAATCATATGGTATGTAGGAGAGGAACTAAAAGAATATGCCACATAACACGAAAGAAGCAAACCAAGAAAATACTCTTCCAAATATTGATAAGATACCCTGGAGAACCAGTTTACGGAATTAAAAACCATACGTTTCTTTCCTCGCGTGTATCATTTTGTTTTCGCGAGTTTCTGCTTATTCATCGGGGCTACATAAGTATATTGCCAAATCCTCACCTTTTTAATTCATTACTTTACTACCCTTTGTTCCCACATATGACACTTCTCCATTATACATTTTCAGCTCATGAAGCTCTAATAGTGTGCAACACTGTACCACTACACTTCACTGTTATGTTTATTGATAATAATGCATTTTAAATTTGTGTACACTTGTATGTGGTGCTATTTATAATAAAATATTTCTATGCTGAGTTGGCAACACTGCTTCACCTATGGCAACACGATTTGTGGTTTTCGATAGGGTATGTTGCTGTTATTATATTGAGCAACTTTTGTTTTGATTGCTTTAACGGTTTTCAAGATATATACTTTAAACGTACATAATTCCATGATATAATTTTTTGGCTATTCAAATTTTCAAACCCCCTGGCTCCTATCCTTCTGATCCATAGCACCTTAAATTTTGCTCATGTTTATTTCTCGAGATGCTCTATCAGATGTGCTATGTAGTAATCAGATTTTAGCGACAACTTGTGGGACCCTCCGGTGTTAGCTCACAATATAATTATCAGATACATTCTTATTGAGATAGGTCCAATACAGACAAAATGTAAGTCCTTACAACAGTGATTTAAGCAAAGCCTTTGATTGTGGTGAACACACAATTCTCCTTTAAAAATTAGAGTACTACGGTATCAAGGGTTTAAGTTTTAGATTATTCAAGTCTTAGAAAACCCTAAACAAATTGTTTTTTGTAAACAACAATAACTGGTATTTCATCAGTTAAATACGGAGTACCCAAAAGTTCAGTACTTGGGCCACTTCTATTTTTACTAATGATAAATGATCTACCTTACTTTTAATCTGCTTACTCTGTATTATATGCTGACGACACGACCTTCCTAAATACTAGTCCTGATCATAGTAGACTTAATTCTATAACTGAAAATACATGGGATCAGGTTGTGATTTGGTTTAAGGCTAATTGTTTTTTACTTAACGAGAATAAAACTCAACATATGACTTTTAGTCTAAAAGAAGTGCCTGCTGAGAATAACTCAACATGCGTGGAGTTCCTAGGTATATATATTGACAACAAGTTATCGTGGGAACAGCATATTAATTATATTTCTGGAAGACTCTCAATAATAATATATCTGCTAAAGCAACTACAAAATCATGTTCCTGGTAACTATGTCAGATCGGCTTACTTTGCTTTTTTTCAGAGTATAATTTTGTATGGAATATTTTTTTCGGGTAACAATTATCATGTAAATAGCATTCTTTTAATACAGAAAAAGGCCATCAGAATTATTTCAACGTAGACAAATTAGCTCATTGTAGACCATTGTTTATCAATCTTAAAATTATGACAATAATCAATCTATACATTTACACAGTACTCCTCTATATAAAAAGTAATCACCAAAATTTATTACTTAGGCAAGACATCCACTCGTATAATAGTAGAAGCAGTAAATTCATAAATGTCTCATATCAACGACTGTCTAAATCATTAAATAGTTATGAGACAATTGTAGTAAAACTGTATAACAAGTTGCCTGCATCACTAAGAGATGGACATTTAGATAGATTTAAAAGTAAGTTATACAGTTGGTTAGTTGCAACGCCCTTTTATTCTTTACAGGAGTATTTTAATTGTTCAGTAGAAGTGGAATATATTTTGTAATGTCGTGTGAGCTTGTATTTAAAATGTATATTGTTATTGCAATTTATTTTGTAATGTCATTTCATCATTAATTTAGTTATAGATCATTATTTATTTATACTTACGTATCAATATTGTATCACATTTTGACGTTGTCTATTGCTATGTATAGCTTAGCGACAATAAAATTCTTTATTATTATTATAGTGAACATAGAATTATAGTCCGTGTTTGGGACCTTCAACTCTAAAGTTCAGCAGGTTTTCAATAATGCGAGCTCCAATGTTTTTTCACGCTATAGTTAACATTTTTCTTTTGTATGTATAAGGCTTTCTACTGACGACCTCTGCTATTGTTCTGGAGCACAAGAAAATGTGAAGAAGCTGGAGACCATTTAAAAATTGTTTGCGATGTTTCCTTACGTTTAAAGTAACATTATTCAGGAAAATACGATCGGATTAAAGAAAATCAGATCAGCAAAGTTGCTCCAAATACGGATGCTGAAATGTTACAATACGAAAACTTGTATGCATCTAAATAAGTTTTTCTACGTTGGTGGTTTTTATGTGAAGAAATATACTCTGTACGAGTGTGTGTTGGTCGCTTTCTTGGAATCCAATATATTTTTGTATCCTACTTCGCTGATATGTCTTATAAATTACTCTAATATCTTTCCAAAAACATAAAGTGCAAAATTTCTGTTAAAATTTGGATTTCTTTTTCTTTCTTTTTTTTAAATATTGTCCAACTTGTTCCAATTCTATTTTGATATAGTATGGTCAGTAGTAGCTAAGAAGCAACAGTCTAGTGCAGGAATTTGATCCAAGAGTGAATTACAAGACTACAAATCGAAAGTCCTGAAGAAACACCATAGGAATAAAGATCGGAAACATGCAGATATAAGTTTTTTCGATTGTATTCAATTGTTAATTTAGCGTTCCTTTCACTAACGAGGCTTTATAAGACGTGGACTTACTGATTAACGTGTAATCCGAACCCGGAAAGTGCCTCCGAGAATTCAACCTGTGTTTCCCACCCCAAAGGCGCATACTGTAGCCGCTTAAGCATGAAGAAGGTCTCATATTTTAGTTTATCATTTGGTTAGTTTTACTAAATTTCGACATTTCTTTCAATGTTCATTTACAACCTGCAAGATATATTATTGTCTTTTATTATTTTTTTTTTATTTTGTACCAGATTATTCTGACGTTCATGATCATGAATAACCTTTCCTCTCGTTCTCATATTATTGGGTGACCTCTGTTGCTCTTCTACACACGTCGGTCGCACCGTATATTCGTTTAGGATATTTATTGAAGGTATAAACAATAAGTGATTCACAGTTAATATGTAATTTGGAAGTACCAATTCCTTACATATACTACAATTTCATGATCACAATTACTAAGGTGCAGGCTGGAGATAGGTTCAAGTGTTAATTAATTCTCTTTTCGACGGCACTGAATAAGTGCACGTGAAAGAGAGAAAGTGTATGCAAATCTCTATAATTGAACCTTTCGGAAACGCTAATCCAAACATGTTTCACGATAGCACCACTGTGGAGGACCATGGTTTTTCTAATGATCGTAATTAACCAAAATTCATCATTTTGAAACATTCATCTAAGTGATTTTTTTTTCCAGTATGGTGTGTTCGGTTTTATTTTGCATGATTGCAGTTGCTTCATTACACTTTAGTATTAAAAATGTTGTTATCAAGTTTAAAAGCAAGTCGTCACATTAGAAAATGGTGAAAGAAAAAAGAAAAGGAAAGAAAAAAAAACGATTACTTTACCTATCCGACCACCAAGCTGCCAACATGTTAAGAATATTCAGAAGAATTTCTGTGAACACCGAATTCTGAAACCCGAATTATCTCCTCTCTAAAATGTAGCGTTTAGAAATGAAATAACATATCTACTTTTTAATCTTGCATCTTAAGCTAAACAATGTGTTCTTTACAGTCTATGAAACAATCGATATTGGGAATTGTGGAATGTTATTAACAAATAAAGGCTTAAGATTCCGTTAAAGTGTAAACGAAAGTTTTTTTTCTTCTTTGTTCTAATTTTGTGATGCTCCTTTTCTTTCTGGAAATCTTATCTAATTAAATGTATTTTTTTTTTGTGAAACTTGTTCACAAAAATGAATTTTCTTTTTTTGTTTATAGAACATCGGAATGAGTAAATCTAACAATGTCAAGAGGAACGTGCCTTGTGGGGAGTATGAAAAATTTCCGCAATACATCCTGAAATGTTACAAACCAAAGAAGTATACGAATCAGTGATAAGAGACATTTATTTTCTAGTAAATTAAGTTATATAGATAATTCGGGTTATTCGAATGACTTACTTAACTGTTGCACTTTCTCATCTTGAATTTTGTTCTTACTGTCTTGTATATTTGACTAATTGTTTAAGGTCTAATACTTCACTATTGTGATCTAATGAAATTAGATTACGTTCTTTGTAAATATTACCTAACGCTTCATGTTTTAATTTATGGGTAGGCATTCGTTGTTTTCGGATGTTTACCGTTATCCTCTTTATTGTGGAAATTTAGGGAAGTAGTTTCTTTGGCCATGTCAGGCTTTTGTTGAAGCTAACTAGGAAATAGCAAAAAGAGAAAAGAAAATTTGGCGTACTTTTTATAGCACACATTATACACAAGGCTGCTATTGAATTCTTGTCAGAACCCATTATTCGTGGGTATATAATAGTTATTTGCGGGTATATAAAATGATGATATTGTTACTTTAATGAAGAACTTGATTCAGTTTTGTTTTTGGGGATGGTCATATATAATGAATATTTGTCACTGTCTGTACTGGAATCTTTTCTGAACTACAGATTTTCTTAGATTGATGAAATTTTCAAATTTTGGTAATCAACTATTTCTTCTTTTTGAAAAATTTGGTGTCTTTTTTATTTTCCATTTTTGTTAATTTTTTAGAATTATTATTTTTAAGTGAAACATACATTATTTTTGTTTTTAATTTGAAATATTGAATTCTGTTGTCGCGGTTTGTTCTTTCTTCACTTCATTTGCTTATAGGAGATGTTTATTAATCCACCTGATGTGGAAAATGTTAATTTTTTAAATCACAATGGAATTATGACGTACGAACTTGGCTGCGATTATAAAATTTTGACACTTTATTTTTCATAACACGGCATAATTCTTTACACCATTCGAACATTAGTCACTCTTTTGTGATGAGAATAATTAGTGTTTTAAGAAAACGTTTTTTTCTTCGAAGTTTTTTCAATAAAAAATCGTTCTCTTTCATGTTTGTTTTCAAATGTCTGTTTTTTTCTGGCAACTATTATTTATTGATTTATGTTGCAGATAATTGAAATAATCAACAGAACTTGAGTCGGAGCCCTCGTAACTTACAAATTGTTTGCTTGTTTGTACCTATGCGAGCAAAATTGTATGATTATATCTTTCGGACCCAGGTCATTTTTGGCGTTTTCCTACATTTTCAGTTAGTGACTTATTGCTCAAAAACGGTTTATTCGATTGATACGGTTAAGGCATTGTTTTTAGAAAATGGATGTGGCTATTTTTTGGTGTAAGTTGCATTGCAGTGTTGCCAACGGGTGGGAAATTATTCAGGGAAATGTAGAGGTGAAAATTACAAAAAATTCCCTAACCGAATTTCAATTTTTTTTATCTACCACCACTGCTGCTATATGGGTTCAAGTGACCTAAAAAATCTTTGGTGTGTTGACAAGGTACAGGGAAATCCCGAAGTCGCTGGCTTCCATTCAAACTAGGAAAGAAAAAAATCTGTTATCATACACATAAATTTTGCCACTTTTTACGCCTCAGGAACAAAAATCATCAGATATGCCGGGGCTACAGCTTCTCTAGTTATCCTATTAAAAGTTTTTATAGTGTGTTGTGTAGGGCAAAGAGAAAGCTATCAGGTAGTGGCGTTTGTTTCAATGTAGCCAGCAAGAGGGTAATAATGGAAGGCAAAAGGGGAATTTTCCGAATTTTTCACCTAAAATTGGGAATTAATTTCTTGCTGGAATCTCTGCTATCAGGCAAACGAAGACAATCTGAAAATAATCCTTGGTACTCCAAGAATATATCCTACAAGTATCATGGCGATATCTGATAAACTGAGCATGAAATTAAAACAAAATCATTCTACCTCAGAAATTCACCACTTCCTTACCATTTACAGAACACGGTTTATTATAAACCTCAACTGTACTTCCCCTAATTATTCTAGTGAAACTTTTATGATGCACTGTGTAGGCTAAGGACGAGGCTTTTAGACGTTGGTACGTTTTTCGAGGGTAGCCAACAAGTAGGAAATAATAGAAACAAAGAATAGAATTTTTCCATAATATGCCCCTAAAAACTGGAATTATTTTCTGTAGCTAGCAGCACTGCTATCACACACACACAAACCATCTTAAATTAAGCTTTGGTATCCTAATATATCCTGCAAATATTATGACGATATCTAGTAAAAGTAAGCATTTCAAAAAAAATCTCATTGTACCTTAAGAAAATTACAGCTATATTTTCAATTACAGAAGAAGTTCTAAAATCACAGCTATCCTTCCAATTAGAGAACATGGTCTACTGTAAACTTCAACTGTACTCCCCCTAATTATTCTATTGAAAATTTCTATAGTATGTTGTGTAGAGCAAAGACGATACTTCCAGATATTGGTACGTTTGTTTCGATGTAGCCAACAAGAGGGAAATAATAGGCAAAACATAATTTTCTCAAAATTTCCCTTTAAAATGTCGAATTAAAATTTTCTGTAGCTGGCAACATTACTACCAGACAGACGCTATCTATCTTAAATTAAACATTGGTACACCACTAATATATCCTACGAGTATTATGGTGATATTTAAGGAACAAAGCTTCTACTTACCAAAAATATATTACGGTAAACAGAAAAGTAGGGAAAAATGTAAAAAAAAATAGGGGCTAGAACCAAAATACGAATTTTCCGTGCGCCCGCTAATTAAGCGATTGGGACAATTTGTACTTGAGTTTGTTACGTAAGGACAAACGTTCGATTGGCGTAAGTTGCACTCGGACGTATAGGTACGGATTTATAAGCAGAAATTTAGAATTTCTTTCCCAAATTTATGGGAAATTTTAATTTCCCTAATTGACAACACTGCGCGCAGGCTGCATTTTTGCCGATCCCAAACGTTTCAGCATTCTTGCCAATTTGATGTCGAGAACAGAACCTAAACAACCCCTGCGGGTCTTCTAACCCGTTCCTACTAATACTACAACTACTACTATATTAGCTGTGGATCTACATAGTACAAAGGCAAACTTACTACTACTACTACTACTACATTTGCTGTGGAATCTATATAGTACAAGGGCAAACTTATTGTAATGAAAAAAGTTTAATGAAAATTTAAAACAATAATCGTTAAATCACTTTTTGAATATTATTTTAAATCTTATTTTAACGAAAGGAGTGTTATAAAAAATTTCAAAAGTAGAAAGAAACTGTCCGTAGGTAGGATTTGAACCCACGCTAAAAACGATTTTGTTGACTAGCATGTTACGCTAGCCCACTCAGCTAGCAGAGCCAGCAGTTTACTTTGTGCTATATGTAGATCATGACTCGTGATATCGCATCTGTATCGACCAATCAGATCAAAGAATATCTGAAACGTTTGGGATCCGCAAATATGTGCGCAGGCTCGTACAATAGATGTCAACAGTTAGGTATCCATCCGAGGTATTTACCTGGCAAGTGTTAAGGAGATCTTTCTACAACGAAGGAAGCTACATGCAAAAAAGAAGTAAAGGTAATTCGAAAATTCTCAAATTTTTGGGGGTGAAATTTGAGAAGGAAATTCTACACCAGAAGAAAAAGAATATGAAAAACTATGCTCCAACCATACATGACAAGAATAATATCCCGATGTCTTAAGTAGTGTCCACACAGGAGCGGATTAAAAAAGTGACAACCGTGTGTGCTACTTTGACCACCTGGGCCACCGGCTGTACATTTGATTACATTTTTTTGACTACTAACCCGTGTTGTTGTAGAAGTTATAGTCTCGACTAATAACAATATCGTTGTTGTAAATAAATTTATAAGGAAAATTTTCTCTCTTTTTACATCTTAGTTATAACACTGTTGGTGAGAAATGCAGGCTGTTTCAAAATTAATATCGGGGTTTTAAGTCTTCATAGTACTTACTACATTTTACGTACAATTATAAGCAATGCATAAAGTAAAAGAGCACCTCAAACAGTCTTCGCTAGAAGGGTTCGCTGTGATAATCATTCGTCAGATGGCACATATCTAGTCAATAGGCGAGAAAGGCCCATAAACTTTCCGCCATATAGCACAAAACATTCAATTTAGGGGAGTCTCGTTTCAAGCGTACCATCTCGTGAGGATTTGCATACGGCCAGATGCAAACATTATGAGAGTTCACATTAGCTCTAAGGTGAAATTTCGATTTATCACTAATGACGACGCGATCCAGTAAATCTAAATTGTTATGTAGCAATATTTCACTTGCGAAATTGGCACTTAAACGGTAGTCTGTAGGCTTTAGACCTTTAGCAACTGCAAACGATAAGGACGTAGTTGCAAGCGTCTCCTTAATATTCTTCACACAGACGGTTGCACTGTACAGATTCAGCCTTTATTAAAACACAAAAAGCTTTCTTCTCTCTAGTCTCCATCTTTACTACTTGCTCTTTCTAAGGGCAGACAGAAGAAACAATGCATGTACATGCGTGCATACAAAACTGTTTCAGTTGCTCTTTCATTTGATGTAATATTTATAATTGTAAGTTAATTGTGATAGATACCAGAAAGTTTCAAAACCCTAATATTAATTTTGAAACACCCTGCATTACTTCAAATTGTGTCATCCTATATTCATGCCTTGTATATACATATCATCAGGGCGGCCCTATGCAATTTGTCCCTCGTGCAATGGCATAATTTGCCAATTCCCACTTTCTCCAGAAAAAAACAAATCTTAAAAGTCATGATTTTAAGTATGCTACTCCAGCATGAACAACGAAGGGGAGGGTAAGTGCAGTCGCACTCAGAAAGACTTAAAAATACTTACTAAAAATGCAATCCTATATTTCTGTTGATTCTTTAAATATTAATCTATTATGTTAATGAAAGATAAAGCAAACACACCTACAGAGGAAATAAGGTAATCCTTTTTATAGAATTCAATATCTAGCTTCAATCTCAATGTATCAGTCTGCAATTCCAGTGCAACTAGCTTTATTTCTTTTTAACTTTATTTCTTGATTTTTCTTCTACATCTGTTTACTTTTTTGTTTATAAAAAAAACGTGTTTTTATCTTCAGTGATAAGGAACTTGTTTCTGACAAAAACAAGACTGTCATATCAAAACTGTGGTAACTTACTAAATGGAATAGATATTCGCTACTATTAGAGAATTGAATTATGGAATTTGACAACAATCAAGCAATTTATTCGATCATTTGTTTTAGTATTGTCCATGTGACGTTAAACTAATGCAAACTAAACATAATTTATGAATGTAGTATTCAATTAGGTCAGCTTAATAAATGTAACTACCATCACGATGAAGTCTATTTCCAACAAGAAATATTTAATTTAAATAATATACTTATGACAGATTTTTCCGTACCCTCCAAACTTGCCGCTCCACGTAATTGCACATGTTGTATATATGGTGAAGCCGGCTATGCATATCATATATATCTAGTCGATAAATTATTTATATATGATATTTAGAAAAATACTAGCAGGCAAATTAGTATTAGTCTTTACCTTTAGACAAGTTGTTTGAATTATATACTGTTCCTGACATTATTTTCATACTTATTAAAGGCCTGTTTTCACGAAAGAACAAAATTTCATTTCTACTTTTATTTCCTATTGATATTGATGAAAACTGCTGAATCCCGAACTATTAGTAGGTATGTTATTCACATAAATTGTAAAATATTTGTACCGTATCAGTATCTCTCGTTTAATTTATGTTGCATTTTACTGTAATTAAACCTACATAAAAATATTTTATACTTAAATAGACGTCAGGTGCGTTACAAATGACTATTTGAGAAAACGCGAAATTTAGATAAAAAAAACGATTGGCAATTTTTTTCTAAAAAAACGTACATTTTTGGAAAAATACGAACGGTTTTTTTTATTTACAACACTACAGATAATAACTCCAGAGCCAGAGTTATTTCATCAGTTCTTGCTTTCAGATACTTCACCACCATATAGAGAATACTTAAATTTGTTGTGAAATAGCAGGTAACCAGAAACGTTGGTTTGGCGTTTTCGACTTTTTCAAACACGGCCCACAAAACTGTTAAACACTCTTTTATTCTTCAACATATCACCATTAAAAACTCATTTTATTCTATCAACTTATCACCAATGGCTTCAGTAGCATGTTGTGAACGAGACACACACTTATAAACACCAATTCTGAAGAAATATTTTTTTTCTAGATTACATTAATTGAAACATCCTTTGTGTCATCGTCGCGTTGGGATCTGTTGTTCCAACATTTTGTTATCAATAGTCCAGAACAGGTAATTGACCAATGCGGTGATGTCCGGGCAATAGAGGTGATGAGAGAGGAATTTCCAGCCCAGGGGTTTGATAACCTTTTCGGTCCTTTTTAAGGTGTTAAGTTTGGAGAGAACGTGGAGAACTCTTTTTCTATTGATCAGTGAAGCTGAAGCTCTTTGGATTGTGATGAGTGAACCTTATCTGTTATCAGTCTTTTGCTTTCTAGTTATTCACATTAAACTATGCCACGGATGGTCCACCGAATACACAAAATTACATTTCGTTTTGTGGATTTTCGGTTAAGCGGCCAGTGAGATCGGACCGGAAATCAACCAATGATGTTTCCTATTTTGGTTATCATACATAATCCATTTTCATCAGAGGTCAAGATTTGGTCCAGGAATGTCGCTTTATTATGGTGCGACAGCCACTACAAACAGATGTTCAATCGGAGCTTGCTTCCCTTGGACAGGGAGTGGGAAACACACTTGTTTCTCTTCCATATCATCCCAATATTAGGAAGATGTAATCGAATGGTTTTGTGAGACACTTGAAACCTGGGTGCAAGCTCCTGGCAGATTTGGTGAGGATTCTGCTTGGTTTCCTCCTTTTGCTGAACCTTGTCGAAGGTGGATGGACGACCAACACAATTCTTCTCTCCAAGAGTCTGCTCTTCGGAAGGAAAGCTGTAGAATCACTTCGAAGCGGTCGGTTTACTCACTGACGTCTCTCTAAACGGGGATCATTTTCTTCTAGCGTCCTTTGGAGCTCTTTTTCGTAATTTGTACTCGCAAAGTAAAATAGGCCTCAAAGTCTCTCTTTCCAACGACATGTTCTTTTAAAATTGAACTTCTTACAAAACCCATAGCGTAACGTGCTATACGCTGAACAACTCTCTAGTGACTAAGTTTTCAAAGAAATGTGTAAACATATGATGACATCAGAATCAAGTTGACAACATTAGCGCGACGAAATTAACTGTTGAGAAAATCTGCAAGAACTTTCTTGGTTACATGATACCTACATTCTCGTCCACAAATATAAGAATGGGAAGCTAAACAAACAATATTTAGAAATTAAACTTAATACTTCATCATATATCCATACACTTGCATAGTACTCATGCATAGTTTCATTATCCATGTTTCATTGAAAACACAAAATTTAATAATTATCTAACTATCCTTATCTTATTATTATTTTCATTAAATTTTGAATAGAATTTGCCTGAACCATTCATTTTAAAATGCTTATTTTATAACATTTCACTTGCATTTGGTGTTCATGTCTCGTATCAGTGATTTAAGTTTCACTCAATTACTGATATTGAATCCAATCTCAATACAAATTTCAGTGGAATTTTTAGGTAAGGAAAGGTGCAGTTTGGATTGAATGTGGTGCGGTTTTTATTTTGGAAGCAAGGATCCAGTAATACAAACCTTTGCGCCTTAACCACGCTACTTAACCGTGGATACGAAAACTTAGCCTTCGAACTTGGCAATCGAGGGATATTTTTCTTGATTTTAATGTTGTTACAGTTTTTATTGTTATTTCTTTTTACATACAAATATAATTTGAAAGATGTTAAATGCTTCTTTGTAATTTGAATCAGTAAAGTGATCTGTGTATTTTCAGACTGGAAATTATGTGGGAATTGATATTAACTATAAGGAGATATTTTACTTAATAATTACGAAATTAATAATTAATTATTTCGCTATTCAGTGCATTTCAAAACGGAGAAATTTTAAGTAATTCCTTTCAGACCATCGTATTTGATCTTTTTTTATGTATATACAGAAAACAACAACATATGGGATTTTTATTTATAGCAATTTTTATGTTATTGTTATATATATTTATTTCAGGAGTGATAATGGTTTCTCCAGAAACGAAAATACCTTTACTTCAGGAAAGCCAGTATATTCTCAGCCAATTCAGAATCTGGTTTCTTCCGATACGTGTGACAATGTATTATGTGGAAGATCACATGTTTCAACCCAAATAGTTATGCATAATGATGATAGAGATCATAGTAGCCAGATTTCTCAAGAGGAAATAAAAATTGAATCAAGTTTGAAACTCTCCAATTCAACTAATGAATTCGAGAAAACTCATTTAGTTGATAAAAGTGATAACGGAGCTTTTCAAGGATCAAATTTGCCAACTTACATGTTCATTCATACTGGTCGGAAAGGACATATCTGCGACAAATGTGGTAAAGGATATATTCGAATATCACATTTGGTTCAACATATGGTAGTCCATTCTGATACGAATCCTCACATTTGTAATGAATGCGGGAAAGCATTTAATAAAAGATCTGGTTTGGTTCAACACAAGCCAGTACATACAGGTGAGAGACCTCACATTTGTCACGCATGTGGAAAAGGTTTTATACAAAGAGGTCATTTGGTACAACATAGTTTTTTGCATACGGGGAAGAAACTTCACACTTGTGATAAATGTGGTAAAGGATTTAATCAAATATCTGGTTTGTCTCAACACAAACGAAGACATGAAAAACTAAAACTATTTGCTTGTAATGAATGTGAGAAAAGATTTGCTACCAAAGCAAATGTGAGAACCCATCTTTTAATACATACACGTGAGAAACCTCACATTTGTGATCAATGTGGGAAACGATTTATTCAAGGATCTAGTCTGACTCGACACATGCTAGTACATTCAAATGAGAGACCTCTTTTTTGTGACGATTGTGGAAGAAGTTTTATTGAAAGATCACATTTGGCTCAACATATATTAGTGCATCAAGGACAAAAACCTCACACTTGTAATGATTGTGCTAGAAGATTTACTAGTAAGTCAAGTCTTAGACGACATATGTTATTACATATAAACGAGAAATTAAAGATTTCCAATCAGTACGGTAAAGAATTTGGTAACAGATCAAGTGAGCTATACCGTATGTTATTGCATAAAGATAAAAAACTTCATATTAGTAATGAATTTTCCAAACGATTTAATCGAAAGTCTTATTTGGGTAAACACAAGGATGTTTATGAACGCCATAAATATCCAACTTGTAATGAATGTGGGAAAATGTTAAGTAGTAAGTCAAATCTGAGATCTCATATGTTAATACATACAGGTGAAAAACCTTACCATTGTAACGAATGCGGAAAAGGATTTAATAAAAAATATAATTTGGAGAAACACATCTTAGCACATACAAGTGAATAATCGTAACACCTGTGACGTATGTGAGAAACGATTTGAACAAAGGTCAAGTTTAAGTATCGAAATGTTGCTACATACAGGTCAAAAACATTAAACTTCCCATAAATGTGGAAAAAGATTCAGTTCAAGCTCTAATCTGCGAACGCATTTTTTTGTATATGCTGATGAAAATGCTCATACTTCTAATGAATATCAAAAAAGTTTTAATCAATTTAACTAAACAGAAGCTAGTGCATACAGGTAAATAACGTCATACTTGTGGCGTTTGTGAAAAGGGATTTGTAGAAAGGTCGAACAAAGAAACATTAACACAGACGCGGTAAACCTTACACCTCTTACAGCTCTGGAAGAGAATTGAGTCAAAGAACAAATTTAACTAATTATATATTAGTAAACACAGGTGAGTAACGTAACCTTAATTAGAATGTGGGAAAGACTTCTCTTGTGATACTCTGGTAAATACTGGCAAGAAAACCATACCTCCTGCAGTGTAGAAGGGAATTCTAACGTTACCTTTGGTTCAGTGCACGTTTCTAATTAAAGGGGAAACGTCATACTTATGAGAAATGTTACAAAGAATTTGATAAAAGGTCAATGTTGATATGCTGTATGTTGGTTCAAATGTAAGAAAAGATTTATTGAAAGACTACATTTGGCTTGATCCAGGATATACAGTTGAAAAACACACACACATATATATCGAACGGAATTTTGTAAAAGAAGTTCACTTGGATAAATATATCTTAATGAATAGAAGTGGCAAACTTCACACTCTGAAACTGGTGAAGGATTTTATCAAAGATCAAATTTGACTCAACACAAACTAGCACATACATTGTAAGAATCTTTATACATGTGAAAAATTTAGATTTCTATTTACCTTTAGATCTTGTTTAGCTCATTGAAGTGATAAGCGTTTTTGTACTGTGTGTTGGAAAGGATGTCTTACAAGATGGAACATTCTTAAGTACCGTGCGACGTGTGTGTCCATAGATTTAGTACAGATCAGGGGTGTGTAACTTAACGTAACTGTAACCTAACGAAAATAGCTCTCTGTAACAAAATTATTGGTTATTTAATGTAGGTAGGTACAAGATATAACACCAATTTTCGTTATGACGCCGTAACGTTATTCGAGCACGTAACGTTATTGTACCGTAACTAATTGAAGGAACGAATCTGTTTCGGATATTCTTTACCAAGCGTGGTGGGGAAAAATCGACTACGGGTACCAGCAGAATGAGATTCTTTCCTCTGTGGAACGAATCTAATGGAACGAATATGAGCAAAGCAGAAGCTATTTTGTTACAAATACTATTTGCCACACGAATAACACAGATGAACAGACAGGTTTGGTAAAGGTATTGTGTTCATCAGTTACAGATCTTATCAGATCTTTGGAAAGCTCCTCGGAGATGGTATCAATTGTATTGTTCTTCAGAGGGTGACACTGAATTTCGTTCTTCAGGTGGTGAAGCAGAACGAAATTTCGCTTTCATATGTTGTTATTGCAAATCTAAAGTGGAGACAAGGAGAAAAAACACTTGAACGATTTCTGTGAATATCCTAGGAGAAAATCAGTCACATACAAGGAAAAAGGTATGGGGAAGGGCTAGCAGGGTCAGGGGGAAGACAGAGTGAGACAAAAGTAGCAAAGGGGAGGGAAAATAGACAATGTCTTTCATTCTTCATCTTGCTTTGTTTTCATAGCGCTCTTTGCTGTTCACAACAAGAGTAGGATTAGTTGATGTAAGAACTGTTCCATGATTGGTGGCGCAAGCCTGTGAAAATCTTATTGTTATTATTATTATTATTAAAACAAAGCCCACAAAATAGCTAGGAAATTACGTGATGCATGGCCACGTCATTGACTATCAGTCTGCATTATTTTTGTGATATTTCATCGTTGTTTGCTGATTCTTAATCCAGGCACATTGCCAATTTGTTCACTATATTGAGTCAAACTATATTATTATTATTATTACTATGTATAGCGAGCGTAGCCTAGTGGTTAGCGTTCTTCCTTCGCAAAAGGGAGATCCTGGGTGCAAAGCTTGTGGCCTTCTACCCTGACCAGTTTCACCAGTTTTTTCGCAGTTCCACAAGATAGATGTAGAGATGTTATCTTTAAGCATAAATCCTGCCTTATTTTCTCCTTTCTTTTTTCCATTATTGATGTTAAAATATTCTGTTGTAAATTGGGCTTAGAGGCTGCATTTTAAATATTATCACACAAATAAATGAATGTTTAGAGCACGCCAGACACGCACCCAGAATTGTTTTGTTTGGAGGGATCGGAAGATTTTTGCGAGTCTAATACGTATATGTAGTATTAAACCTGTGTTATTCAACACCGAAAAGACCATAAGTAATTGTTAAGTAGTGCCTCCTATTAAAAATGATAGAGCTAAAGATATTAAATAAAATTTTTAGGCTATATCAATCATTTCGATGTTAAACAAGTAAACTTATGTTAAACAAGTTCACAAATGTTCGTCGAGTTACAAAGTTTTGTGGGGAGGAATCTGAATCCGGTGGATTCCCATGTAGGTCCTGGTTTCAATTCTCAGTCGGAGCGAAGGTATTTTTCGGTCTTGACTCACCATCTGGAGACAATGGAAAAGCTTACGGTAAACTAGCGGAGTGCGGTTACGTACTATGCGCCTTCCTTTTCTTGCAGGAATAATGCTGTTGTTTGGGTTGTAATTCATCAAGTATAAACGGAGAGGGAAGTTGGTAAAATCAATCTCATGTTGAAAGTTTACACATGTACATGGAAAACAATATTTCAATATAAAATTGTTATAACAAAACTTGGTGTATATTTTCTTTATGACATCATGAATATCCCCCAATTTGTGGTTAAAATCTGCCAAGAATAAAACTGTAAGTTCACCTCCCCCTAAATTATATATATAATATTCCCTAAATTTTATATTCGTTGACTGATACCCTTTAAAAAAGCAACTTATATATATATATATATATATATATATATATATATATATATGCTCAACGATAATTTTCATGAGAAAGTATTCGATTTTGGCGTAGTATGTAGTACTTTTCTTTGAGGCTTCCCGATTATTTCCTATGCAGTGAGTTAACATCAGGAAGAAATAAGTTAGTGGGTTTACCCTCGTAGCCTCCCTGCATTTCTTTTAGAGGTCAATGATAATTTTTTTTTTCCAATTCATTCCGTTTCGATACAATATGATGTACATTTTGTTTGACTCTTTTTCCGTCATCCCCATGGCTTGGGATTAAAATCACTCAAGAATGAACGGTAAATTTAACCCTTTCATGTAGTATGGATTACCCTTTTCCCCTCGATTTAAAAAATATTTTTCTCGGTAATTTCCGTTACAACTGTTCGATTTTAGTGTAATATGTCATATTTTCCTTGAGGCTTCCCAATCATTTCCACTACTTCGATTTAAACTGAGTGAGCTTATCTCCCTCTCACCAGGTTAATACATAAATTACTAGCTGAAATACTCATACGGTACTTCACATGGATCAGATAAAATATCTATGTAAACAAACTGAACAACGAAAGAAAAAATATCGATCATTTTACTTTTACATATCCCAGTAAACTCTTCCTGAGACCCTTTAGCGTACGCGCCTATGGCGTGGGAGACCCGGGTTCGATTCCCGGCGGGAGCTCATGTGGTTCGGATTCCACGTTAATCAGTAGGTCCACGTCTCATATAGCCTCGCTGCTGAACGGAACGTTAAACTCAAAATCAACTCAACTCAATCTTCCTGAGACTCCTTGGTTCGAATTTTGAAAACACCGCCTCTGGACTCTAGCCGATGGGGGCTGTATTTGGAAGCAAATGCCTGTGCGAGTATCTCAGCGACCGCGAAAACTATGGATATGACACTAATATCGGTCATTTTGGATTATTTTTACATGTATCGATAAATCTCTCTCCGCAGGTGACTCCCGGCCCGCATACAATGGTAGCTGAATTTGAAAGTCATAGCTAATGGAAGTATCATCATTGAACTCAGCGACCGCGAAAACTATGCATTTGATACGAATATCGGTCATTTTGGATTATATTTACGTGTCTCGGTATCCCCCAGTGACCCCCGACCCGCAGCCGAATGGGTTGAATTTGGAAGTTAATAAAATCGGTGTTTCACCATTGATCTCAGCGGCCGCGAAAACTATGAATTCGACACTTTGTTATTTTCTACTATTTTTTACATGTCTCGGTAAACGCCTTTCCCCTTGAGACCCCAGGCGGCACAAAAACAAACTCTATATATATAATATAGTATGTGTTCTGTGGAGAAAAGTCCCTTCAATCATTTTGTTATTGGGCCAAAAGTAAATGGTCATTTATGCAAAGCATGAGCACCAGAAAAAATAGAAGTATACACATACGTGCATGATCTCAGCGAAAATTTGTATCATGCAAACAATATACACAAAAATAAAGAAATGCGCTTTTCTCCTTTCTCTCAAAAATCAGAATAAGAGGGGCAAAAACCCTTCCGGAAGTTTTTGGAGCTAGTTTTAAATAATATAGAAAACCACATCCAATTTACTTGAATCTTAGTGCGAACATCGCAACAATAAATAAGGGACGTTCATTTTCCTTTTCTGTCAAAACTGGTATAAAGAGTTAATGGCCCCTCTCGAAATATTTTGCAGTTAAATCCGAAAATAGATCAATATGACTAATTCAGTTGTAGTTTCTTTTATATGTACATTACAACAATAAAATAAGATAATATGAAGTTTGTCTTTCAATGCCAGTGCGAGAAAAGAACACGTCCAACTCATTTAACTTGTATATACGTACACTCATGTCCAAAATGATTGTCGCATATCTATAACTGTCTTCTACGAATATAATTTGATAAAGATTTTTCAGGGTACTTTTAATACTGATACTATGTGTATAATTGAGAAATGTATCTTTGTGGTAAATTTCATAGGAAAAGAATTATAAATACGAAAATTAGAATAAGTAAAACAAAATCTTGCTAAATGGACAAGAAAGTTTTATTTTCGTTTTATTGTTATTATTTACTGCTCTTCTGACATGAAATTTGCCACATACATGTCTTTGCCGATTATACACATACAAACATTATAAGAAATACCTGGCGATTTCCTTATCAAATTATATTCCTAAAAACAACATATTTATGAACATGCGAAAATAATTTTGGACATGAGTGTACATACTAACTATAAAATATGAACGCTTTTTCCTTTCCTGCGGAAACCCGCGAAAGGAACAACACATCTAAACATTTTGTAGCTAACTCCGTAAGTGGCAATATCTCCTTCGAATTATTAAGCAGAGATTGTCGAATATGTCATATCAATATGTACCATTAACTTGCAACTTCGTACAACAGCTGAACAGGAATGAATCCAGAGGTCAGCCTGATGGAAAATAGCCCAGAAGTTCAGAATTCTCCCGGAAAAATCATGTAACAATTTTATATTATCTAGATTTCAGTTTTATGTATTTTACACCGAATGAAGCAAAAATGTAAAAAGTAGAACTTCTGTGTTACTCTACTTACAGTATAGTAGAATCTTAGCAGATACGAAGCCAATTTATAGCCACTATTATTATACTAGGATATCTCCGAGATTTTACTTTATGCCCGTTGTTTATAGAAAAATGAAATTCTATATTATTTTCTAAGGTTGCTAAACACATCGATTTATTCAGAACACTCACTCTTTGCAATAATATTCTTGGCCTGGACTGGGTTGGTATCGTCTCGAATTATAAATTTATCTCTGCCTCATCTCGACACATCGAATCTCAGTCGCATCTCGAGACAGTATTGTTCGTCTCAGTATAGGTGCCATCTTTGCTTTGAAGAAAGGTGTTTTACGACTCGTGTTTATTAGAAAGTTTGTCTCCTTTGCTATAATGAAGTGCATTGCATACTTGTGTATTTTTCTTCCGCAGGCTGTATATAATTGCTGAGTGTATGGCTACCAATAGTATATAGCTATGAAGATGACAGCGCCGTAACTGGGAAGTTTCCCTGGAAGGGCAAAAACTAATATTTGGGTCCGCATAATTTAAAATCTCAATAAAGATTTGTATTACTTCTAGAAGTACCAGTTACCAGTTGGTGTTTAGTGGAAGAAGAATACGAATTACATTTATTTTAGACTTCATTTTAGTTTTTTTCTTTTTTAAGATAATGTTGGGCTAACAGCAGTATTATAAATTATTTTCAATTCTTTTAGAAATGGCATAGTGGTTCCAGATAAGATCATTGAAAATATTCTCTACAAAGTGCTGGAGGCAGAACGAGAATGAATTAGAAAAGGTCTTGAGAGGGGGGAGGGAAATCCCTGCCTGTGAGCAGCACATCTGTTCGCAAAGATCAAATTGGAGACGACAACCTTAAATGTTGCCAAAAAATGTTCGTTACTCTTGATCTAAAA
The DNA here is from genome assembly GCF_964235325.1 of Thermobia domestica. Classification (NCBI taxonomy): domain Eukaryota; kingdom Metazoa; phylum Arthropoda; class Insecta; order Zygentoma; family Lepismatidae; genus Thermobia; species Thermobia domestica. The sequence continues at coordinate 310,812,285 of NC_137454.1, read as the reverse complement.
TTAAGCGTAAAATTGAAACAATCATCCAACTTCTATTGCTTTTCTGTGTATATACATTTGGAGCATCTTTAGTTGTTGAGTACCATACTTCATTAGGTATTCATGAAGTAAAATTTACGTTATCTTATGAGGACTGAGAAACCAGTGGTAAAAGGTATAAGATCCTCGATATTTATTAGCCGATGCGCATTCCGTGATGCACCTTCACGATTCTGTTCAAAGACAGGGGGCTGCGGTGGCTTAGTGATGGAGCATTTGTGGTGAACAAGCTTCGCGTGATTTTCAGTTCAATCCAAGCTCGCGCCAAGTGGGCTTTTGTGGTGAACAAGCCTCGCGTGCGTGAATTCTCTCGTTTCTTTCCACTTTCTTGCCGTTGAACGATGCGCAGTGATAATTTCTCCTCGACACAGAAAGACGTGATGGATCACCTCCACCATAAAACATTATCATATTAGCACCTTCTGCGGGTGGGTGGTGGTATTGGAAAATATGTTCCTGAAGTGATCACGATGCAACTACGGTCCTGACCGTTTTCGATTGTTGTCTAAAGTCCTGATTGCTTACAATTGCAGATCTATTTTTCACAATCTAATGCAGGAAAACTTCTCGGTTATTCCACACACTCAAAGAATGGTATACCTTTTAACGGTGATATTAGTCGATGTCAACTCATGTAGCCATTATTCCAACTTTTTCTACTTGCAAATTGTGTGGAACCTCGAACAATAGTGTCATGATCTGTATCAAATTCGTTTACAATTTCAGGAATATTTTTCCGAAGATCTGCTTTCACAGTTATCCTAAGGAGCTCATAAGAATATGCTGTTGGTTGGTGGATGCGGGGTTTATTTTTCAATATTTTCACTGGCACGAAAGTTTACAAACCAATACCACATAGTGTGTTCATTCACCACTTCTGGAGCAAATGCACCGTTTGTATTTCGCGGCTAGATGTGAAGAATATTTTAACTTGAACTCTTGAACAAAATACCAATCGCATTTATGCGTTCTCCATGATGTATTTTCACACGATCCTGTTCAACGACAAAGGACAGCGTAGCTCAGTGACAGAGCATTCACTTTTGTGCGGGAACGAAGGTAACATAAAGTTATACGAGAATGACAACGCATTTTGAGAGTATTTGGGAACTGTGTCAGACATCTTAAGCTTCGTTCTGTAGCGGTTTGCGTCAACGCAATGCAAATTTTGTGTTTTACAGTATTTTCTGATAGTCGAGGTAGTTGTAATTGCTTGTTTCATTATTTACGCTACGTTGCCAAGGCTCTTGTAGACTGAGCTCCTTTGTTGCTAATCGCCTATTTCAGCGTTCTTTATAACTCGCACACAGTGACACACCAACGGGTCTGGACCCCCCCTCAAAACATCCTAATTCCATATATATTTGTACACTTTCTCAATAAAACTATATTTGTTCAACATGGAAATGATTGATGTAGCATGAAAATTTGATCTTACACTTCATCTGTACTCTTTCTGTTATAAGAAGCAGCGGTGGTTCAGTTGCAGAGCGCTCACTTCTGGTGCATGGGGTCCCTGTTTCTATCTCCGCTCACGCCAATTGAACTTTGTGGTGGACAAACACCGTGCACGTGGGTTTTCTCGGGATTTTCCCGTTTCCTCCCACTTTCTACATTCACCATTTCATTCATTTTTCACCATCATCATCGTCTCCTTTAGCCTAGCCAGTATAACCGTGGGAGGTAAAACTGAAAGATTTCATTTCTTTTTCATTATTATTATTATTATTATTATTATTATTATTATTATTATTATTATTATTTGCTTGTTTGTTCGAAAGCAGTGTTCCCAGAGCTACACTGACATCCTACCGGTGTAGCACCGAGACTACAGGAGATGCAGACCAACAGTCTAAGGTAGGATCTAAACCATATTAATGCCTTCAACCTCTTCCACCAAAAATCGTCCCGGGACCACGTCCATCAAAGGAACGGGCTCTAGGTTTTTAGATCAGCAGCAGAGATGGAGTGCTTAAAAGAAAGCAGAACTTTGCAAAAGCAATAGTTTGAGTTGATTTTCTGGAGGTTGAAGGAAAAGGATTCACCAAGCAAAATAATATAACTTTTGGCAAGTAAGTAAGGAAACATAAGGCAAGAGGAGAGAAGGACATTTTTGTCCTGCATTCCACTTGCGTCCCTGTTTAAAATATTTTCCTTCGTTCTATGCATCAGTGTTGTCAGGGATAAAGAATATTGTCACATATCACTTTGAAGAGTTTCAGTATGATTGGTTCTTTTGGTAGTTATAGGTGCACCCTCCCTCAGACAATTCTGGATCCGGCCATATATATATATATATATATATATATATATATATATATATATATATATATATATATATTAAAAAAGCTCTATGATGTTGCTGGATTCAGACTTCAGGTTTCGTCGCTAGAAATCATTACATATACCGGCCTGAAAAGGTCAGAAATATAGCATTCGTGGTGAGGTGATTTTAGTTTAGCGTCCCGTTCAGCTGCGAGGCTATATGAGACGTGGACCTACTGATTAACGTGGAATCCGAACCACATGAGCTCCCGCCGGGAATTGAACCCGGGTCTCCCAATATAGCATTCGAAACAAATAACTGACCATGTACAGGGCCAAATGAACACATTCTCACCACACCCAAGATTATAATTCAGCTCCTCCTCCTTCCGTCAAACAAAATATATTCGTAGTTCTTGTGTTGTAAATTGCAATGATCATATTGTTGCCACAATGAATTCTGCATTTAGTAGGGACTATATAAAACTTCACTTTGAATGCTCGTTTAGGCCGGATCACTAAAAGACAACAGTGTATTATAATATGTAATACAGAGACGCCCACGCAGAAAATTTTTAGTACAATGGATCTATTTATTTTATAATATACAAGGCGGGGGAGAGGGAGCAAAATATGTTGCCCTAGGTTGGAGCCTAGGCCCTAAATTAAGCCTGACCACTACCACCGGTACTTATGTGCACCATGTTGCTGGCTAGAGTAATATTATTTTCAGTTTTCTTTAGTTGCACGGTATAGAGAAAGTAATTAAATTTACTTAGAAGTAAAGGGAAGTTCTATTAAATTTCCTTTCGCCACAGTCTATAAAGATCTCGGGCTGGCCAGATGGTGCTCTATCTACTAGATGATGCGTGGCTAGCCAATCACAGCCCAAACGCCATTATTTTTGGCTTTCTGGACTGGAGTTTGATAGCTCTGGATTCAGATAGCATCCCAATTGCCTCATGATACTAAATTAACACTGAATAATTTTAGTGCTACCACAGGGAGTAATGAACCCCTCACATCAAAGTAGCGCACACAAACACCTCTTCTAACTGGAGCTCAGTAATGTAAAAGCACTACAGGTATATACTTAATTTTAACATTTTTTGTTTGATGCGCTCCATTTGCTATCGAAGTTAGTAAATTAATAATGCTACAGAAAAAAGAGATTGAAAAGATGAAGGATACTGTATATAATAATTTGTTGAAATCTTAGGTAGGGTAAAATCCAGAGCTTCCAGGATTTTTTTTAAACATGGCTAATCGTTGTTTTTCTTTGTGATAAATTATGACTAGGAGAATATAGCCAGTGGTCAGAAGCTCGAACTCGGAAGCTCATAGTGTGTGTAGCTGTGGAACACAGCCTCTGTTGCCGATCCCAGCCGAGCTGAGTCTGTATATGGTCAGGCTTGGCCACCAAATAAAGTGATATTTATTCTCAGATGATGAGCTACTTGTCTAGCAAATTTCCTTCAGATCCGGCCAGTATTTACTTAGAATAAAGTACCATATACAAGCAAATCCGAGCCAAGCCGAGCCTGTCCTTAGCCGAGTCGGCCACCAAGTGTACCGGTCCTTATTCTTTGGCTAATGGGCTACCTGTCGACCAAATTTTGATGATATTCGGCCAGTAGTTACCGAAAAACAAGATACAACGTATAAGACGAGTCGAGACTGTCGGCGACCTAGCCCAGATATAATATATAATGATCTTTATTCCTTACGCGATACTTGGCCACCAAATTTGATTTAAATCTGACCAATAGTTACCGAGAAATAAAGTACCACATACAAACAGAGCCGAACCAGCCTGTCCTTTGCCGAGTTGGCCACCAAGTATAGAGATGTTTATTCTTTGGACAGTGGGCTATCTGCGCACCAAATTTCGATGATATTCGACCACTAGTTACGGAGAAATAAAATAGAACATGCAAAGCAAGCCGAGCCGAGCCTGTCGCCGACCAAACTCGGCCATCACATGTTGTGATCTTTATTCCTTAGATGATTAGGTACTTGTGCATCAAATTTGGTTTAAATTTAGCTGGTACTTACCGAGGAATAAAGTATTACATACACAATTACATCTGGAGTAAAACTACAAGCTCCCTTATGCTTACTAAGGAAACTAAAAAGAAAAGTTCTAACATTACAAATGGAACATACTTCATGTAAGCAGAATCCACTTTCAACATTACAACACTAATGGGGGGAGATTGAGCCAAGTGAGCCCCCTGACTACGCCACTGTACTTTTGAGACACTGGAGAGCTATTCGATTGGAGAAAACAGATTTCATCTATCTTTTACCGCTCTTGCTCTATGTAGACCAATATTTATTGAAACGAGAAATTATAGTTGAATGAACCACATCCGGTTTTAGTAGAGGCTTAATAATAGAGATTAAATATGTTCTTACGAAACAGAAACCCGGATCTTAATACGTATTACGTTTTTCGATTTATGATGATCAATGGTCAAACCGGAAATGGTTTATTTAAACCGCTTTCGGTTTGAGAAGACTATTTTAATAATCCTTAACTCTTTTCCTAATTCCTGACTCTTTACTCAATTCCTAACTCTTGACTCTTTGTATAGAGGGGCCGCGGTGGCTCAGTGGTAGAGCATTCACCTCTGGTGCTAGGGGTCCCGGGTTCGATCCCAGCCCCCGCCAAGTGAACCTTGTGGTGGACAAACACCGTGTGCGTGGGTTTTCTCGTGGTTCTCCCGTTTCCTCCCACTTTCTTCATTTCACCATTTCATTCATTACTCATCATCACCGTCTCCTTTAGCCTAACCGGCATAACCGTGGGACGTAAAACTCAAAGATTTTTTTGTATAGATTTGGTGATGATCCATGAAATACTTTATTTATTTATTTACATTGTCACACACGGACGCACGCGAATATGGTAAAAATATAATGGAGTTTTGGTAAACCAAACTCTAGTTATTCAAAAACTTACAACGAAAACTTGATTTTTGCCATCCCTGCACACAATTAATCCGTTCTAATCACAGAAACATCGTACTATGTGTTTTTGTGATAAATATTATAAAATGAAAAGAAATTATCCTTCCAGAAAACAAAAGAAATAAGCAAATATATAAGAAACATTTAGACTTTTTTTTTGGTTGTACATTTGTGAGTGGAAGAGATTAAAGCTACTGCTTCGAAGGAGAATTTATCCGTTTCAAGCAACAAAAGTACTTACAACCTACTGAGCCACCATTGTCCCTCGTAGATCAAGCATCGGTTCACACTCTACGCAGCCCTGCTATAATAACTAGCATTTCTCGTTTTCCTCTGTACTTAGAAAGTAAATTCGGTACCACCGGACATGTCAACTCTCACGCGAAGTCGTAGCAGTTGTAGTAGTATTAGGAGTGGTTTGTAGTAGTATTAGTAGAAGTAATAGTAGTAGAAGAAGAAGTAGTAATAGTAGTAGTATTACAGTACTTTGCAGTCTTGAATAAAGGGTCTGTTTTCCAAACACATTATGATTAACATAGGCTGACAACATTAGTTTCCGATCTGTCTTTCGGAGTGTTTGGGCCGGTCCGGCCCGGAAATACATGTGTCCGGTTCGGCCCTATAGCATTTCTGTCCGAACCGGAATGTGCCCGGCCGGGTTCGGCCCGGTTCAGTTTGATATTACTTGAAACTATTTGCTATTTCCTGAAACCGGCAGGGCCAGGCCGGTTAATCCACCGGGTCAAACGGGTGGGCCCGGCCCGTGTAGAACTCTGCTTGTATGTGCAGGTGTAGCGTGCAGTGCTTCCAACCATCTACCAAGGTCTTATTGTTTCCGTCCCAAACTGAATTGCCGCTGTCCTGCGAACCAAAAATAGACATGAAATATTAAGTAGGTGGTCATAATGTTCTGGCTAGTCAGTATCTATTCGTAGATGGTTGAGTTTTTTTTTTATAATCTTAAGCATTGAAAGGCAAGAAAGTCACAATATTGATATTGACAAAGTAATCAACGAATACCTCTTCCAAATGGTTTGTCGGTTTGGAAAATTGTGAGCAGGTTCCAGAAATTTTGATGGGTTTTGATATATTACTTGTGAACATTTTATTCTAATTTATTTAGGAAAATCTGTTTCTGTTGATATTTTCTTAGTTCAATGTATAATTGTTTAATAATAATAAATTATTATACGCAATTTTTTTCCATAATATGAACAAGTAGTGACTGACTAGATGGAACATCATAAGTTAAAACTGTATTTTCTATAAATTTTAGATGCCTTCATGAACTTGGAAGGAGAGTCCCTTTTAATATTTTAGCTGGGAGGTCCATGCGCCCTTAGTTATACTACTGCAAATATGTAAAAAAAAAATCATTAACATACGTAAAAATTATGTGAACACATTTTCAAGTGTATTTTATTTCTGCGTCATTTGCTCAATGAAAAATATATATATGTTTCATTTATTTATGTTCCAGTTGCTTATTCTAGGTTGCTCTGAAAAAAATATGCATAACTGCGAAATTATTATCACTAACTTGCCACAGAGAGTTCAAATTTTCACAAGGAACAAATGAAAATGTATTCCAAGAAAATAGGAATCACATAATAATAATAAACCCTCAGTTACTACCCTGAGGAATTTATCTAAGAAATGGGAAGGTATCTACCCTGGACTCAACAAGGTACCATCCCAGCATTTGCCATAAGTACGACCAAGGATATTCAGGGAAAAACATCAGTTAAGGCGACATAAAATGATATTTCATTGCAAAGTTGTGCAGTATTTTTATATATCGAACTCTTACTATTTGTTTCTGCCTTAAATAAAGATGCAAAACGAAATTTCCGTAGGTATAAATTATTAGAAAAGTATATTGTTTCCCTTCTGCTGTCCTTTTATTTGGAGTCTCGTAATTAGTCAATTAGAAATTATGTAGGTTCGTCAGAAAAATGTAAAAATATGTACAGTAGACGGAAAATATGTAACAGACTTCAAAATATGGAAAAATATGTAACGTGATTTTGATTTATATGGCTCCTCACATCGTAATTTTCCAGCATTTCTGATTTTCACCAACGTACATACAAAGAAAAAATGTAAGAACGTGCAAATCCGTGGCTTAGTTATAAGCTATCCTTAATACTCGTGAATCTTTTTACTTCAAACAGAAATTCGGCCCTCATCTAAAGTACGTTTGTTTTTATTTTGCGTGCTTCCCGCCGAAAGGATGGATCTGTCTGCAATGCCTTGTTGCCACGCCATGGTTGAGTTAAGTGTTACAATACGCTAGGAAACAGCAAAACGCCACTCCTCTCACAAATCACGGTAACACATTTCTCCGATTGTGGCAACTAAACATTTCAAATAGACAAGGCCGGATTAACCCATCTGGAGGCCCGGGGATAGCAAAAATATGTGACTCCTGCTGACGTCGCTTAATAGATACATTTCAGTGAAAGTACAGTAGGAGAGTTAATGGAATATGTTTCATATTTATGGTCATATCTTCTGATGATGATTGTATATTTTATAATTCTTGATCTGATGATTATTGAATCTTGATCAGAGTGGAGGCTCGGGGCTACAGACAGCCCCTCTAAGATCCCTATTGATCATACCCTGCAAATACGCACCAAATAACAATGACTTCATTTGACGGGCTGGCTGAAAACTAACGTCACCTACACGAAAAATAACAATAAGACGTCTATTGGATTAAAACGTTCACGTGAGTGCTAGCAGAAAATACTTTATAAGCCAATCAAGTGCACTGGCGGGAAGTGTGTCAAACGCACTCTAAAACTCCTTCTGCCATTGTCCTACCTTTCAGCACCTGTGCATATTATGGCAATGCGCTGTTTTCGTCCACGCTGTAATGGCATGCGCTGTTTTTGCCTTGCGAGGTTTCTGTTCCTGCGCTGTTTTTGTCCACGCGGTATTTGCATGCGCAGTTTTTGTCCTTGCGCGGTTTTTGATCACGCGGTATTTGCATGCGCTGGTTTTGCCTTGCGCGGTTTTTGTTACTGAGCTCTTTTTGTTCACGCGGTATTTGCATGCGCTGTTTTTGCCTTGCGCGGTTTTTGTCCATGCGCGGTTTTTGTCCACTCGGTATTTGCATGCGCGGTTTTTGTCCACGCGGTATTTGCTGCGCTGTTTTTGTGCATCGGTGTTATTGTTTGCGCGGTATTGACCGAGAACCTTTGTTGGAAATAGCCTATTTTCTTAAATTAGAAATTTTATATTACACAGGAAGAATACAGTAACAAAGCACAGTGTACATCAAATCGACATCAGTATATATGCCATCCCATACACTGGCAGCCTTACGAATTTTTCGAGAGACTACGTATGTTTTAAGGCAGTTACCCAACCCAATTTGTTTATAACATTTAAAAATTTAATATGATTATTAGGTTAGTAGTATATAAATTTAAACTGTTTAGCGGTGTAAACGTATGTGGACTTTCTATACCAAATGTTTTTCATACATATTTACACGCATAAAACATATTGTAAGTAATCATACATTTATGCGTAGTCTAAATAGTATAGAATAATAATAAAATAACATAATATCGTTCAGAATATACATTTTAAAGAATCCTCTGAAGACAACAGTAATAAGTATGCTGAAATAAAAACGAATTTTATTTTGATATCATAATATAGGAATAGTATGCAATTTTCTTTGTGTCTGTACATAAATTCCCGGAATATTCACATTTAAAAAAATCCCAGGGAATATTTCCAAAAAATATTTTGCCGGGAATTTACCCATCACTACTCTCCATGCTCTCCAACCATACATCAGTATTATATGTTGAGATCAAGGGTTAAGGTTGTGGTTCTATTCTCCTGTAGAATAAATAAGTTTTATTAGCACAAAATCAAATAAATAGCTTCAGTTCTAAAACAACACATGTAAAATTACCATTTTAAAATTAGCCCAATCTTTTAACAACAATATACATCGAGACACACATACACTCTCTCTCTCCCTTATTCTATATCAAGATTCTATTTTAATTCTCAACATATACAAATATTTTCAACGATATCATTCAAAAATACGGATCAGTTCGCAATCAATCCTACGTTCCAAAATACGTGAGTTTTTGTTGGTACAGCATTTTGTCCTAAATATTCTCAAGGATCTCCCGTTTCCATTTCATTTTCTTACTCTGTTAGGGATATACAGCTTTATAAACTATTCTAATAAATCTAATTCATGAATCTACGCAATGAGAAAAGAAATTTAAATTTTATATTCAATCCTAAGTTTTCTTCGAGTCTGCCCGTTTCCTCCCACATTCTCTTCCTATCAATTCTATCAGCAATCAATCAATTCCCTTAATCAACGTCTGCATTAACTTCAGTACATAATCGTGAATGCATGAAATCAAATCAATACAAAACATTTAATTTTAAATTCATTCCTGAGTGCTCTCGGAATACCTACGATATCTCTCACCTTCTTCCGTTATCAAAGCGTCTTCTTATAACCTAACACTGTTAATCGTGAATGCACATAAGGAATTCAAGCTGTGAGTGTAAGTTTTTTTTTTTTTTTTTTACAACGAAACAGTGGTCATTCGTAACTAAAAGGATGCTGTACTGTTTTTTCCTCGTGCGAGCGCTGGGTTCATGTATAGGGGCGTTCGAAGAGTAGTATGGTATCTTCGCAGCTCCCACCTTGATTGTTACATTATAGAGGGCTTTGAAGATATTCCGTATGTATTTTGTTCATTGGATTTGGAATTATTATTACTATGCATACATTTCAGTAAAAAGTTTGGTATTAAAAAATTTTGAAAGGAAGCTCAGAGTAATAACTATTTGGATGGATGGGGGAATTCTCTCTTTTAGCTTCTCTGTGTTTTGTATGGAAAGAAATATTTAGTAAAATTGGTAGAAAATTAAAATATTCATTCTTTTTACTATTTTCGTAAGTCCCACGTGTTTATTGGAGAAAAAAAACATGTTGGATTAGCAACACTGGTCTCAAAAATGACGCTACGCTATATGCAATAATACAAAACAGCTATGTAAAAGTGCTACTCGGGAACTTACGCCATCTATGGAACAGAATATGAAGCACATGAAGATGAGCAGTGGGCTTTCTATATTAAAATATATTTTTAGACGAAAGTAGAAAAATAGTGAAATTAATATATAACATATGTAAAAAATTGTGTTCCCTTTATTAAACAAACTATGTGCTAGTAATTGATATTAGAACGATAAGGACATTGGATTCATATAAACACATGTTGCTTGTATTTTGATACCACAATGGTCCTTGTTGAACAAATACATACAATATACACTGTTTTTTATTATGATGATAATTTACATAATTTTTAAAACATAGAAGCATAAAACATGTGATATTCCGTGAGATTGCTTGGCTGTTTGATTCGCTTCCTGCAGAACGGGAGCTCATTTCAGGTACGCAATATTGCTAGTGTAGTGGTTAATGTCTCAGACTTCTCCACTGAAGATAGCGTGTTTAAACCCGGGCGCGATAAATACTTCTTATATTATTTTTAATTGTTTCGTTTTTAACGTTACGTATTATTATTATTATTATTATTATTATTATTATTATTATTATTATTATTATTATTAGTAGTAGTAGTAGTAGTAGTAGTAGTAGTAGTAGTAGTAGTATTAATTTCGGTCGCGCACGTATACTCTGGACTTAGCCTTGAAAACCGAACAAACGTATCATGCTTATTTCAAAGTTGTGTTTTCGGGTCGAGAGACACGCACCTTCAATTGTGTTTTCGGGTCGGAAGACGCGCAGCGATGGTTGTTTTCGGTTTGGGACTAGCGCAAGCGTGGACTTTGGGATTTGCGGTAAAAAAAATCCTGCGCCCGAGCGGGTGTTTTGCTTTCTACGGCTTGTGAGGAAATAATTAATGGAATAATAAATTGGGGGAAACGAAAGGACCCCGAGAAGTCTTCTTCCTTGGATTAATGATTACACGTGTTAGGTTATAGGGGAAACGTTTCTTGAGCATTGAAAAGTTAATGGAATGATAAACCGGGAGGAAAGAGAAGGAATCCGACAAAAAGGTAGGGGGTTAATGGGGACAAAAAGGTAACTTAGAGCTTTATTGTAATTAAATATTTTAATGAATTACTTATGTGCATTCACGATTAACAATGTTAGGTTATAAGGAGACGCTTTGATAAGGGAAGAAAATGAGAGATAATGCAAGTATTCCGAGAGAACTCAGGAATGAATTTAAAATTAAATGTTTTGTATTGATTTGATTTCATGTGTTCACGATTATGTACTGAAGTTAATCAGGATAAACTTTTAATCCAAGGAGTAGAATTACGCATTAAGTTAATTCCTGCAAAGCCAACGCTAGTGATTCGTCTGTTGAATCTAAATTGAATATTTTAGACGCTGCTTTACATATTAAAAAGATTTTGTTAGTCCTACAATAAAACTAACACATAACAAACTTCTACAAACAACCGCCATATATTCTCTCACAAGAGCGTAAATCAAGTCATTGGTTATTCCAAAGAATCTTTAATCAAAAACAATCGATCATTTATTTATGGGAGTATTACGAACGCGAGTGATTGTGGTGTTTACTCAAAATGATGCCTATACAGGAACGATAACTTCAAATTCATTTCATTTCAAACATTTTGACATCAATTTTTCTCATTAAACATTGAGGAAAACCTGAACCTTCAAACCTTTACAACCAAATTTCGAAAACAACCTATATGTTATTTCATATCATACCTTATTCTGTCGATCAGGTATTCATTTCTCCTATCATGGCAACAACATTCCTCGCCTTGACTTCCCGCAAGGATATACTATCTTTGTTTTCGACATAACGCAAGATGGAGAAGCAAGCGCTGTGCACCATTGTAATCTCATATGTTATGGTTGTGTTCGTCTGGAAGTTCATTTTAAGAAACCTCTATGATCACCTGTCTCATGCATCACATGGCGAGTTGCAGTAATTCTTAGAAGTGGATCTTCAGAGGAACATCATTATGGATTTTTAAAAGTACTTTGTTGTTATTTGAATACCGCAACATATATGTACATGTCTGCATTTTTATAGATGATGTCCTTTATACTAGATGATACACTAGATTTATTATATGCACTTCAAATAAATTCTTTATTTCAAAATCATTACGTTGGCGTACTTGCAGCGATAGTCGCGGGTTCAATTCCCGTTAAGAGTCCATTAAAATTTTATTTGAACTAGAATTTATTTGCATGAATCACCCGTCTTCTTTAGTCTAAAGGACTTAAACGTTGAGAAAAGTATATTATCATCATCATAGGTATTCTACCTTTATTGGCAGGTCATTTGCCGCAGCTGAGAAGCTTCCATGTTCCACGGTCCTCCGCTAACTTCTTCGTCTTCGCGTATGGTCTTTCTGTTTTAATATCATCCATTAATTGTAGTCTCCTTCGCCCCCTCCCTCTCTTTCCCGCCACCATACCCTCTAGAACGTCCCTCATGATACAATCTCTTCTTAGGCAATGTCCCAACCAGTTTCTCTTCCTCTTCCTAATAATATCTAAAGTGTTCCATTCTCACCCACCATTTCTAACACTCTCTCATTCGTTTTCAGCTCGACCCAACTAATTCTTTCCATTCTTCTCCACACCCACATTTCGAAGGCTTCCAGTCGATTTTCGTCACCTTTACGTAATGTCCAGGTTTCCGCCCCATACAGTACAGCACTCCACACGAAGCATTTTATGAGTCTTTTTCTCAACTCTTTATTCAAGGTCCCACAAAACAGACTTTTCTTCCTCCTAAAGGCTTCTTTCGCCATTCCTATCCTTGATTTTATTTCACGTTCGCATTTCATGTCATTACTAAGAATACTACCCAGGTATCAAAAACTATTCACTTGTTCTATTTTCTCCCCTCCTACTTTTATATTTGACACAGACCCCTTCGTTCCAATCACCATGGCTTTTGTCTTTCTAACATTTATTTTCATCCCATATTCTTCAAAGCCCTTTCTCATTTTTTCTAACATTTTATTGATTTTCTTTTCAGATTCTGCAAGAAGCGCCATATCGTCTGCAAATCTTATGCATCTAATTATTCTACCTCCTACCGAAATGCCATCATCATCATGTAGGCTCTTTTTCACTATCTCTCCTAGATAGACATTAAATAGTGTTGGCGAGAGGCAGCATCCTTGTCGAACTCCCCTTTCAATTGCACTCTCTTCCGTCAGTTCATCCCCTATCCTAACACTTACTTGTTGGTTCATGTATAAGTTTCTTATGAGTCTTCTATCTTTCCATTCCAACCCTACCATTGTTCATATGTTCTATTTTTGCTACCAGCAAAGTAGGGAAAATAGAGTGGTGGTTTTTCGTTGCCTTCCACCCCGCAGTATCCCAGCCATTAAAGTCACCCTGACCACGTCTGGGACTAATGTCCAAGTTGCCGTACCAATCACTATGATTTCCGGCTACTGGAGAACTGCTGCCTTCTCCCAGAACACTCTTCGTCTGGCTACTCCATTTAGACCAATTCGGTAGGGGTGGCCCTTCTGGTAGTGAACTACCAGCGACACAGCTCTAAATTTCACTGTAGCACGCAATCCTCCCCACCCGACCCATAAGTGTCTTCGCAAAGGTGGTGTTTGTCAGGGAGGGTAAAAATGAAATAAATAATAAGACAGTAATAATGCTATTAATTTGTATCTATCTACATAGGATATAAATGAGAAAGACGTCGTCTATCAGAACAAAAAAATGGCTTAACCGTTTAAAATGACTTTTATTAGTTAACACTTTCACCTACCTCTGACTCATTGGCACCCAAAGGGGGCAGAGTGGGCTGCCCTCTGACTCACGAAATCTATACAAACAGAAATACGAAACATAATATATAGTAACCATGAAGATAGCCCCTCCTAGAACATTTTAGAGTGCCAGGCGCGGACTGGCTTGTAGTCACGCACGCCATTTTTATTAAAATGCGTATCCTAACAGAGGAGATGAGTTAAAATTTATGCCAAAAATAGAATATCTCACATTTGTGAAATAAAACTTGACCCCATGCCGTTAACGTCGCCAATATCTAGTACCCCACTTGCCGGTAAATGTCGATCGTCGATATAGCGACGCACCGAAAGATTGCCGCTAGTGTGTCCCTGGTGGCAGGGTTTCGTCGAGTCGAAACAGACATCTAGAGTAGCGGTGTTGCAGTTACCACCACGTAGCAGCCATGACGTCTTTTCGGTCCGTCTTTCGATTCGTCGCGGAGAATCGGCAAAGGGACCGAAACGACTTATCGCCAGTCAAGTGCATGAGTTCATTATTATATATTTGTTTTTGCGGACGAATGTTAGTGAGCGAATAAAGTGAGCTCCGAGGTCAAGAGTAACCCATGCTTCTACACTACAAGGTTGCTGTTTCGCGCCATTCCGGGAGAACTTTATATATATTTTGTAAGTGATTTTTAGACTCATCTCAATGTAAATGAATCATGGATATAGGCTATTTAATATATTTTGGTGGAGTAATTTTGTAATTCATTGGCGTTTCGTCGCGTCTCTGCCACCGGTGGCCCATTGGTGGTATAATTTTCAAAACGGAAATGGGGTCACCGCGGATCGTTGCAGTGAGGCCATCAATCTTTGGCGAGAGGTCGCTAGTTAGCCATCGATGGTCCACCGACGCTTACGGCACGGGTAACTCTAACTTAATTTAATTAGGAAATCACTATAGTTGCTATAAGAACTAGTTTTTGAACTTGGGCTGTGTAATATTGATCATTTGAGGCAAACATTTCCTAAGTTCAACTTCGAGTATCTTCGGGAAACAGTAAAGCAAAGATGGTAGGTTCGAACCCACAATCCAACGTTCACAATCGAAAACATTCTGTAAATTTGTATTTTCCTCTTTTATTTGTAATAAGATATGTTGATACGTTATTAACTGTACTGTAGAAACAATTCGTCATTATAATACTTAAAGTATTTCGAAATTATGTATACATGGGAGCACATGGTAGTTGTCTCAATCCAGCTATAATCAATGCCCTCAATTTCCTGCAAGCTGTTACACAACGACAATTAGTCTAGTTGTCTACATGTCGAACTGCTGAGCCAAAGGACGAGGGATCGAATCTCGGAGATGGACATGTAAATTTTTATTACTTGCAAAATTATACATTTCACCCGTAATAAAATGAACCTTAAAACAGTTTATGTTTCCGTGGAAAAGTAAGAATTTATTTCAAGTTAAACTTGTGAGCAGTGAAGCGAAACGAATTGGGCTTATGGTTGTCCGAATATCTGACGATTTGAATAAATCATACGACACGCCTTTAGTATGGAGTTAAAGAGCTTTCTGATACGTATAAAGAAATCTCACTGACCTAAAATCCATTACGAAATAGTACCTACCAGAAGCTTCAACACCACGTCTGCGTCACTTTGGCGAACGCTGTATCGAAATACGCTATATAAATTTCACTCACTTTGACGTCTAGTCAGTCGACCGTACTTGGTTTGTTAGCTAACTATATTGAAGAGGTATACACGAACAATATGCAAAATCCATTTTTCAATTTTGTCAGGAAACGAAGAAAATGTGACGCCCTAATGGTTCAGAATTGTTAAACTTTTTTGGAGGGGGTAGATTTCACCCATCTGCTGTAAGTAGTGACTATTGATGTTAACCATTGCTTTCTTTCATTTTGCATTTACACATCCTATCCTCTTTTAAGTTTGGTTCCACATGCCATTCCATTTAGTTTCATATATTCTGTTCGATTAAATACACATTCCTGAATCTCCTATAATATGTCCAAATTAACAAAACGGTTCTATTGCTTCCTTTCTAATAATGATGATTTAGATTTCAAGAGAGTTAATTTTAAATAAACTTGCAACCAATTTGTTAATTACTACGAGCATTGAGTTCTTCCTCATTGTGTGTTAATATATATTCTTCAGTGTTTATATTCTAATAATAATAAATATTTATGCCAAAATTAGATATAATTGCAGTATACGAAGGTTAAGTGGGTAATAAAGCAGTTCAAGCCAATATCTTACTTCAACCTGTATCGTAGATTAGAACTATCGTTAAAAGAAATTTAATATTCGGATCCAAAATTGATTTTACATAGGTAGGATGAATAGGGATGCGCACGAGACAAGATTTGAGGCCGTCTCATCTCAACAATATGCTGTAAAAGTGATGTCTTGACTCGACAAATGTATATTTTTTTATTGGAAGAGCTGTATCTCGACTCGAATTTTGTCAGGAAAATTCTGTCTCGACTCGACTCTGCGCATCCATAAGGATGGACAGTTTGAAGAGCCCAGTATTCCAAAGCTGGCGGGGTAACCAATTACACCATTACGCAATATCTATTTCAGATACAACCATTATTATACACTTCATTTTCACAAGCTTCTTCTTATAATAACTATATCGATTTACTACTTAAATTCAATTATATATATATATATATATATATATATATATATATATATATATATATATATAGGTGTATTTCAGGGGACTTCTGGGCTTGCTTCCACCCCTCTCCCCGAAATTTTATGTTTATTCAAACAAAATATTGTAAAGTGAATGAAATATCTTGTAGAATGTTCACATTTCCAAGAATGAAGTTAGCAAATATATATATGAATAATTTTCATTTTCGATGTGTGGTTTTAGGTATTCAATTTTGTTCACATTTCTCATTTTAGCGTTTTCGTATGTGAATCATGGACATGGCGGGCTAATAAATGTGACAGGGCTTTGAAAAGTGACAGTTCGTCGGATAATATGTTTCCAATCACTTCACAGTAGAAATTTATATTTATAAAAAAGTTCTCATATATTTAAAAAAGGAAGAAAAACTTTAACTTTCCGCACAGAGGCTCGAACCATCGCCTCGTTTCAGAAATATCAGGAGCAATACTAAACCCGCTTGACCACAGACGCAACTTACAACAGATTGTGTTATAATATCGATAATAGAATCGCTCCAAAAACAGGTTCCTATTTAAAAGTTTAAATATCCATTTTCTGTCGTTTTAAGCAATTTCTAGTTAAGATAATGGTTGATTTTGCATATTGGAACTGAGCATGAGATGTGCGATCAATATTAATCTCAGAAATAAGTAGTTTGATTTTGTTTTTACATTTTCACATCGCTCGGTGACAGTACGGTTTGCAGCTAGTGTCTATATAAAGAACGGCGGGAACATGCAATTCCCTGTGTATAGATCTGTGGGAATTGTGACGGACCTAGGCTCACTTTTTCGGACTTAGTTTCTGAACGAGTTTCCAGCTTTTTGTGAACAGGTGTGTACGAAGATTTGTTGGCGAATTTTTGTAACACCATGTATATTGTTGGAAACAGCCTATTTTCTTAAATTAGAAATTTAATATTTCACAGGAAGAACAGAGTAACAAAACACAGTTTACATCATATTAACATTCCGTATATATGTCATCCCATATACTGGCAACCTTACGAATTTTTCGAGAGACTACGTATGTTTTAAGGCAGTTACCCAACCTAATTTGTTTATAACATTTAAAAAATTAATATGATTATAAGGTTAGTAGTATATAAATTTAAACTATTTAGCAATGTAAACGTATGTGGACTTTCTATACCAAATGTTTTTCATACATATTTACTCGCATAAAACATAATGTAAGTAATCATATATTTATGCGTAGTCTAAATAGTATACAATAATAATAATATAACATAATATCGTTCAGAATATACATTTTAAAGAATCCTCTGGAGACGACAGTAATAAGTATACTGAAATAAAAACGAATTTTATTTTGAAATCATAATATAGTAATAGTATGCAATTTTCTTTGTGTCTGTACATACATTCCCAGAATATTCACATTTTTTAAAAAATTCCCAGGAAATATTCCCGAAAAATATTTTGCCGGGAATTTACCCATCACTACTCCATGCTCTCCAGCCTTTCATCAGTATTATATGATGGGGTCGAAGGTTGCGGTTGTGGTTCCATTCTCCTGTAAAATAAATGAGTTTTATTAGCACAAAATCAAATAATAACTTCAATTCTAAAACAACACATGTAAAATTACCATTTTAAAATTAGCCCAATCTTCTAACAACAATATACATCGAGACACACATACACTCTCCCTCTCCCTTATTCTATATCAGGGTTCTATTTTAATTCTCAACATATACAAATATTTTCAACGATATCATTCAAAAATACGGATCAGTTCCTAATCAATCCTACGTCTCAAAATACGTGAGTTTTTGTTGGTACAGCATTTTGTCCTCAATATTCTCCAGGATCTCCCGTTTCCATTTCATTTTCTTATTCTGTTAGGGATATACAACTTTTTAAAACTATTCTAACAAACATAATTCATGAATCTACGCAATGAGAAAAAATTAACACATACAACGAAAAGTCGGTCATTTTGACAGTTGATAAATTTTGCTTTTTAGTAGTGGCAACACTGTTTGATTTGGATAGCCGCCGCCCTCAATAGCTGCTTTTCTTTTCCCTTTCTACTTTTTCCGCCCTGTTTTGTTTAGTTAGAGTGGAGAACTTGGCGGCAACGGACACAAAAATAAAAACCTCTTGCTTAGTTTGATCGTATCTTTCTTTTAATGTTATTTCTTCATCGGTCTAAAATACCGTATGTTTCTCTTAATTGTGCTGGCTTAGCATTTTTCAGTATAGCTTTGTAGCGTGTCAATTAGATTGCATTAGGTTTTTGACTGAAATGGATCGTTGTAGTCGCAAAAGAAGTGTCAATACACATGACCCGGACTTCAGTGACCAGATTCGTAATTTATTGGATGAGATTGAAACAGATTCAGGAGAATCCTATTCGGAGGTAGATGATTCCGATGCAGATCCGGACTTCGTTATTTTGAGTGAAGAAGAATGTGTTGCAAGTGATGAATCCAATGATGTTCTTGATGATGATGATGCTTTGCTCAAGGACGATCAAGTTCAAGTAAGTGATAACGAAGCAAGTATACAAAATGTGATAGCTGACAACGCTGAACTTCCCGATTTCTTCTTGGAAAGGCTAAGAAAATCGGAATATGGATCAGCTAATGCGTGGAACAGTAAACCTTCGCGAAGAAATATGAGGACTCCTGCACGAAATATAATTAGAACCGGACTACCAGGGATAAGAAGTCCTGCGAAAGCGTTGGGAAATAATCCAAGTAAAGTTGAAGTGTGGAAGCTTTTCTTTGATTCTGACATCATTGACAAAATAGTTACTAACACAAACATAAAATTGGCAACTGCTAGGGAAACGCTTGCCCCTGGCACAAGTGCTAGTAACTATAGAGATACAAATATTGAAGAAATAAATGCCCTTATCGGACTGCTACTTCTCTCTTCAATTCTAAAATGAAACGATGAAGAAACGAAGTCTCTCTTTACAAATGATGAATTCAGTCGACCCATATTTCACGCTACAATGTCAGATAAGCGTTATGAAATACTGATAGCATGTCTCATGTTTGACAATTTACAGACACGCGAACAGACACGAAAATATGATAAAGCAGCTCCAATTTCTGAGGTATTTTCTCAGTTTATCTCTAACAGCCAGAAGGTGTACTATGTATCAGACCAAGTGACAGTTGATGAGATGCTGGTCCCTTTCCGGGGACGATGTGGTTTTAGGGTTTATATGCCTAAAAAACCAAAGAAATACGGCATAAAAATCATGTGTTTGGGAGACGCTAAAACCTCGTACCTGCTCAACGCCTACATATACACTGGTAAAAGAAGTGATGGGGCAGTATTGACGGAAGAAGAAATAAATATAAGTATACCTACACAGTCACTTATTCGACTTTGTAAGCCCATAGAGGGAAGTAACCGAAATGTTACGGCAGATAACTAGTTTTCTTCCTTGGAAGGAGTTGAGGAGCTTGAGAGAAGAAAACTCACCTACGTTGGTACCTTGAAGAAGGATAAGCGTGCGATCCCTGAAGAATTTCTGCCAAATAAGGATCGTCCAGTTGCTTCTACTCTTTACAGATTTAGGAACAATATAACAATTCTTTCGTATGTCCCCCAAAAGAATAAGGCAGTGTGCCTTACTTCAACTATGCACAACACAATTGAGACAAATCAAGAAAAGAAGAAGCCAGAGTTTATATGTTTTTATAACAACACAAAGTGTGGCGTTGATCTCCTCGATATGAGGTGTGCTGTGTTTCTGCCAATCGAAAAACAAGACGATGGCCCCTAGCCGTGTTCTATAGGCTTATAAACATAGCTAGTGTAAACTGCTTCATAGTCTATGTGAGCTTCTTGGAAACTACTTTGCAGACAAGACCATCATGAAAAGCCTAGCCATGACCTGATTGTGCCACATCTTCAGAAGAGTCTAATTGACACCCCTAATCTTCCAAGAGAACTGTAGATGGATATCAGAAAGATTATAGGAACCAATCATTCCCCAACAAGAGTTTGTGTGCCGAATGACCGCTTGGATGGAAAACGGAAAACTTGTGCCAAGTGCCCACCTGGAAAGGACAGGAAGACGCAACGTAAGTGTTTCAGATGTAACAGCGCTATTTGTAGACAATGCGATAGAATAATGTGCTTTGACTATGCAACTGAATCCGTATAAAGTGCGAAAGAGAACATTAAGAGAGCACAGAAAAACATGTATCACTTTTATTTTATTCAAACCATTTTTGTTTTTGTACTTATGACAGAAAATACACCCAAATCTATGCAAATTTTTATTTCACAGTTTTGGCCTCTCTATATATTATAGTAAAAACAGCACTGTACTGGTAATAAATAAAAGATTTGTAACGTAAATGGTGTTTAAAAAATTTTGTAAAGAAATATTCCCTATTTTGACAGTAATATTGGCAAAAAACAACAAATTTCCAAAAGGCAGTAAAAATGACCGACGTTTCGCTTAATGTTATAAAAATCATGTTTCGTTTTAAGTGTTAAATTTTATATTCGATCCTAATTTTATAATACAACTAAGGAGCAACCGCTAAGACAGACTCCAACTCCACTTACTATAAGTGAATTAGTATATATTTATTGACGTCAAGCCAAAAACAGCCCTATCTCGAGGGAAATGAAGTATCATGTACCATGTACGGATCCTGCCTGTATATAGGGACCACCTGTTTAGTGCTCTATTCCCCTACCACATTACTGCTCCGAAAAAGTGATTTTCACTTATTTCAGTGCCACAAGTGTTTAGTGCTCAGTGATTTTTCTTTTGCGTGTGATTCCTCAGTGTTGCCAACTATCACATAAACAAAAAATAACCCTTTGGCTTATTTTTAAACAAGCCAGGGGGTGTAATATCCCATGTGAAGTTGTTTACAAACAAATCCACGCACCAAATGTTTATAAACACCACCACGTGCTTCATCAAGAGGAACTTGCACCAGGGGGACCTGCAATCACCTGCAGACGACGTTTAGCCCCTCCCACGGAGCATAAGACGAAATTGAAGCAGCAGCGCCACCGCCATCCAAGGGACGCTATAAATTGGACAGAAGAATCCAGCTCAGTACCAGTTCTCTGGTGACCCTCCTTTAGTCTGCTACGGGACTCTTGGAGTAACCTAACCCCAGCCCTCTAGTCTGCTACGGGACTCTGTTGGCAACTTAACCTGCCTCTGCTTGCTACGGAGCATTGGTTCCTTAACTCCACTCCTCTTAGCCTGCTACGGGGCTCTGTTGGAGATCCTGTCTGCGACCACTCAGTCAAAGACTACCTTTTACTTACCTTTTGAAATAGAGATCAGATTGTATAGTATTTTGTACAAATACTTTATTGTGGATTTTTTAATAAAACTGGTAGTGGGAGTTCGATTCCGGACGCTCTTTTTATTAACAGCTCTACCTCTTCCTTATATATGAGACAAAAATACGCAAAGTTTTATTATATATATATATTTCAATTTTAGGGAACACGTAAGATAGAACTTTATGATGTCAAGGAAACAAAAAACATACTTTTCAAGTATCTCACGTGTAGTAAATTTTTTAAAAACTTTTTCCGTACTCGACGTGAGTGAAACAACTATATGTTCACAGTTTGCATCAGGGGCGGATCCAGGAAGGGGGCGATCGCCCCCCAGAAGAGGAAACTTTCTTGTTTTATATATATAAATAAAATCCACCCCAGAGTTTGGAGCCCTTAAAAATAGCATTATGACAACCCACCGCCCCCCCAGAAGTCGGTCCTGGATCCGCCCCTGGTTTGCATCAAGTGTATTCTTCGATGAGCAAACGTTCTGTACGTGTTTTATTATTCTTTAAGACTTTCACCATCAATTTCAGAGTCCACGAAAAATATGTATTTGACACTAATATCATCCGTTTTTACATAACCCGCTATCCCTATTCCCTACGGTAGTCGATGCAATGGATGCATGTGGAGTTTCAGCATTGATCTCAGCAACCGTGAATTCAATAGTAATATCAGCCATTTTCTACAATTCATTACACAGTTCTCCCGTTTCCTCTCACTTTAAGCATTGTCTCCTTTAGCGAAAGGACATACTAATACGACGTTGCATCAGCATAAACTTACTTGCGAGAGATCGAGTTTAATATTATTGACTTTTCCCCTGAAAGCCGTCTCTGTATCCGTTCCGTTAGTGTAAAGGGGGCGTTAAACTGAAAGATTTCATCTCTACCTTACGGGGTACGGTGTCTGAATGATAATGTGCTTATCTCTAGTGTTAGGATCGCCCTGAGTCGATTTCAAAGCAAGTAAATTTGTGGTGGACAACGTCGTATCCGTGAGTTTTCTAGGGGAACTGTCTTTCCACATTCTATTCCATCACTTGTCATAATCATGTGTTCCCTTAGCGTAAGGAGCATATTTGTGGGACGTTAAACTGAAAGATTTCATTTTTCTGTCTTACGGGGGCATGGTGTCTCATTGATTGCGATCACTTAACTCAGTATGATGTTCTTTTTCCGTGGAAAATACGAAATCTCAATTTAGGGGCCGTTCAAAATTTTTGATCCCTCATCCAAGGTCCAATATATTTCAATCAGAAATTTTCTTGTACGCTTTATATCTGGAGAACTACATATATTGTAGCCAGATCCAAACTATCACTTAACTCAGTATTATGTTCTTAGTCCCTAGAAAATACGAAAACTCGATTTAGGAGGCGTTCAAAAATTTTGTAACCCCTGATCCAAGATCCAATATATTTAAATTAAAAATTACCTTGTACGTCTTATATCTGGAGAACTACTTATAGTGCAGCCAAACCCAAACTATCACTTAACTCAGTATGATGTTCTTATTTCATAGAAATTAAGAAAACTCGATTTAGAGGGCGTTCAGAAATTTTGTGACCCCTGATCGAAGATTCAATATATTTCGAATCAAATATTTTCTTATACGCCTTATGTCTGAAGAACTACATATAGCGTAATCCACGATATCACCCCTGGGAACTCCCACTCCAAACCCTATACATGATGAGCTAATGTGTTCGGAGATTCATCACTGATCACAGCGGCCCTAAAAACTATGGATTTGACACTAATATCGAGATTTTGAATTAATTTTACATGTCTCGATAACCCACCCCATATTATGGGTGTTCCTTACCTCATGGGGTAGTGGGGATAAGTTTGAAAGTAACGTGAATTCGAATTTACCCACAAAAAGCGCTCCGTCTTGATCTAATACCATGATCAAATTTTGACTCATTTTCAATTCAATCGGCTGGTCCCGGACTACATAAAACAGACACACAGACAGATAGACACCTTTATTTTAAAGCTATCATATGATATTATCAACGGCTAAAACACGCATATCTTCATTCATATTATTTTTTAATATACAGACAGTGATGATTCTTTCCGTTTCGTATTCAGCATCTGTTTCACACGATTCTCTGGACGTTTTATCCCCCGACGCGACGGCTGGGAACTAAATTGAAATACGAAACATCAATACACATACTCTGTAATCTTATTTTTTGTTCTTCAACGTACACAACATATGTATGTCACTGAATTCAATGTACAACGAAGAGAAGGAACTAACATTGGTAACCTTCTATGCGTCTTTTTTAACGTTAGAATTCATTGCCATTACCATAAATTACCATTTGAAAAATAACTGTACAGGTGAACTTGTTCGGAGAGAAATTCGTTAACTAGATTTTCGATATCAGTGTATTGGCTTTTTTTGCTTTCCATGGAAAAAATTGCCAAAGGGCTCCTTCATCTGCACAATTGTGCTATGAATATAGGTTTTAGTGATTTAATTCATTGAATGCTCGCTTAGATGTTGCTCTCGTCACAGGAAAAGTGAGATACAGTTATAAAAGAAAAATGAAATGAAATATTTAAGTTTTACGTCCCACGATTATAACGATTACGCTAATGAAGACATTGATGCTAAGAAATGAATGAAATCGTGGAACGAAGAAGTGGAAAGAAATGGGAGAAACCCGAGAAAACTCATGCACACGGTGTTTGTCCATAATAAAGTTCATTCGGCGCGAGCGGGGATGAACTAAGGACCCCATGCACCATAGGTAAAGTTATAAAAGAATAGGCATCTAAACAAATACGGAACGTTACTATCAATGAGAGTTATGTAAGATTAGATCTATAGTTATTTCATTCTAAGGTATCCTTTCAATCAGTTGTTCTTCATTACTGTTCGAAAACTTAAAGTTGTTGCTGCAAGGACGTGATAAATCTTTTCAGTAGACTTCAAAGTCTATAGCTCCTTCAAAACTTCTGTTTTATCTAAGGCTAAAGTAGTTGCAATTTGGACATTGAAGAAAAAGTGTGAAATTATATAGAAACCTCCTAAGTGGTATTACGAAACTTCAGTGGGCCCCATTTCGCTGTAGGACTCCCTCACCACACTCCCGTTAGTTACACCGGGTACATAATACAGTTTCGCCCTTTTAGGAATATTTTCTGAGGCAGTGCGAGGAGTTTGTTTTAGTGCTGTGTGAATTGAGTTGTATTTGCTAGAACTGTTTTTCTAAGGAGACGAAAGATCCTATACTCAAACACAAATCATGTCTTCCAAAGCTATAATGGAAGAAATGAAATGAAATCGATGAGTTTTACGATGAGTAATGAATGAAATGGTTGAATGAAGAAAGTGGGAGGAAACGGCAGAACCCCGAAAAAACCCACGCACGCGGTGATTGTCCACCACAAAGTTCACAAGGCGGGGACTGGAATCGAACCCGGGACCCCAAGCACCAGAGGTGAACGCTCTACCACTGAGCCACCGCGGCCCCCCAGCTCTAGTGGAAAACGAAGCGAATCGTCGTATACATGTTACCTTTTTGGAGAGAAAAAGAACAAAACATTCATTGCACAAACGTATAATGGTATCAAGTGCATGCAAGTTTATAACTTATAAAACGTGTTGGCTTGTTAGATGAGGGGTTAATAAACGGGATTCTTCTGCTGTGGTCCTACTTTCGAATCTCGTCCATTCTTGTTGCTTTTTTCTTTTATCTACACTGAGTTTGTGCATTGCAGATCTTCAAGCTTGAACCAAGTCTAATATCAGTTAGTGAATTAAAAGCAGCTGACATTATTTTCAAACACGAAACGTTATTACATGCTTTTCATTAGCTTACAGTACTCAACTTTGACATGAACTCTTCCATCCTTCATTTAACTCATTTCTTGACGTGTTTTCTTACAAAATTCATTAATCGTGACGGAAAAATTGCTTTACCAGTTAATGGTGACTGATTTGAAAGTAAGTGCAAAATATGAGAATTAAATTTGTCGTATCTGTAGTTTCGTGTGGAGAAGAAACAAACTTGTGAACCAAAGGTTTAAGAACAACTCAAGTTATTAATATAAACTTTGCCGAACATTATTCACTTATACTATATCATCATAAAGGAAATACGAAAGACGTTCTGAAACGAAGGAATATAACTAACATACAACTTTGCAAGCGGAGACAAAGAAACCTAACGTAACAAGACTAAAGACGAACCGTTTATGGCGTAGTGATCCTGGTTGAGTGCTCAAGGTACTGGATCAGTAATCTTGAGGTTCGTGGTTTGAATCCGTGTTGGGTACTTTTTTACGTTATAATTTTTGATGGCGATTGATCGACGATGACACACGTTTTATTATATTCAGATATTTGAATACTCGGATGTTTCAATACTTGAACTATCAAATCTTCAGGGATAATAATAGTAATAATAATACTTATTATTATCTCGTAGAAGATTAAAAGCTAGGAGCTAATTATCGCTCCGGTCATACCGTTACAAGCAGAAACGTGACATTTGGCAAAAATATTTCGGTTTTGTTTAATGTTGAGAAGAGAAATGTTTCATCTTGTTTCTAAAACAAACAAAATAACATGAGAATTAACATTTTACATTCGAGCGGGATAAGGGTAACTCAAATTATCATGTCGCTTTGGAGATGAGGATCGAGACGAGATGAAAAGTAATGTAAAAATTTTTCGTCTTGTTACGATTATCGAAATTTTGCATGTCCTTTTTTTAAGTAACAATTTCTCGGTAGACGGAATCTTATAAGCTTTTTGTTACTTTGTATTTTACAGCTCATTGAATTTCGGTCTGTGTAGGTATTTTTTAGCAAAGCTTTTATACTTACCTCTGCATATCCTGAAAATTAGTATATTATATTCCTTACTGTTGAGTGATATTCAATTATTTCTATAACAGTTATTTTTCTTAAAAGATACATTGGAACACTTTCTGCATGAGACGTTCGCGGAAAGCTTTTGTTTAAAATGTGGATAGTTGCAGAGGTGTAGCTTGAAGGTTAACGTGTTTACACAAGTATATGTAGAAAAGAAACTGGGAATCGTAATTGCATTCAAAATGTGAAACAGCAAACTCATAACACGTTCACCTAAAACGGAACACGATTACGATTCCACGTATTTTTTACATATTTTTGTGAAAACATTTTAATGAGCAATAATATGCTACTGTTTTTCGATTCGGATTGGTTTGGGTTAACAGCTAGAAAATGTAATCTTTACGTTTAATGTCCCACGATAATGCCTGTTAGGTTGAGGAAGACTATGATTAAAGCAATTGAACTATGATTGACAAATTGGTAGAATGAGAAAGTGGGAGTGTCCCGAGAAGACCCACGAGCACGATGTTGTCCGTCTCAAGTTTACTTGCCTTGGGAACGAGCCAGGCACCCCACCCATCAGATAGTTCAGTTGGCGGGGTCTCTGTTTCGATTCCCGATGGGAGAACCTTTGAAATATTAAATGTCCTCGAATTATTTGTATTCGTGTCCCTGTTGTTCAACGTTACTGGAAATAAATGTAAAACGAGAATAACCGAATATAATAGAGGTAAGTTACGGAGATACTTCCGGTCTTTTTTTTTAAAAAAAAATTACACTTAAATTCGCAGGACTATGGTATTTTATCATGACCGAAATCAGTGTATCATCGTTAATAAAATATTGCAATCGTAAACGTTTGCAATTTGTTATACAGACAAGTGTTTTTTGACTCTTACTTAGAAGAGCAGTCTTAGGGTAGTGGCTTGAGCAGTCGTTTCGTGAGTCAGGGTACTGCGGTTCGAATCCTACCGACGAAATTCATAAAAATTTTATAATTTACAAACTTGATTTTTCTGATGTATTATAACATGAAAAGTAGTCAATTTCTCTCGTTCTTAAAAGTTAGAGTTGAAACGACTTCCTTCACAAGGGGAAAACTAACGACGTCACAGTCTACACTCTCGATTCCTACTGTCTGAAAACTTGACGTGTTTCGCAAACAATTCATGAATACAAAACGGTCGTCCTTAAGGTCTATTATGAGTCATAAATTTGTCTGAAACGACATTGTGGAATTGTTTCTACGTTCTTCCACTCTTAATAAAAATAATATTTCCGTTCGTCATTTTCAAACACGTTCCATATATTCGTTCAACCAAAATCGGTAAATATTAACTACTTTTTTGGTATATATATATTGTTAAAATATCAATATAACGCAAACATAATCAAAACTCTTATACCCAAAGAAAGGGCTTACTATGTATCGTGATGAAGACAAATCCTACTTAGTTTCTGTTAAGGCAATTGAAGGTTCGATTTTTATATTGTCCAGTAGCTGACACCTTCTTATCCCCCTTCTTTTCCTTCCAAAGTATCTCTTATAAGGCAATTCATCCTTATAGAGAGTCCAACAAATTTCTTTTGATTTTTGTTAACTTCAGTATGCTTATTAGCATTAAAATAAGACGTAATATTTAGTCTCAAATATTCAGTAATAATAATAATAATAATAATAATAATAATAATAATAATAATAATAATAATAATAATAATAATAATAATGATATTAAAAGTTTTAAAGTAGGCCTAAAATTTGGAAAAACTTGCTTAAACGTAGGGATTTCGGAGAAGGGTTTCCCTACCTTCAAGATACACCTCTGCAACTACCCACATTTTAAACAAAAGCTTTCCACTAACCTTTCATGTAGAAAGTGTTCTAATGTATGTTTTAAGAAAAATAACTGTTATACAAGTAATTGAATATCACTCAACAGTAAGAAATATAATATACTAATTTTTAGGATATGCAGAGGTAATTATAAAAGCTTTGCACCGAAATTCAATGAGCTGTAAAATACAAAGTAACAAAAAGCTTATAAGATTCCGTCTACCGAGAAATTGTTACTTAAAAAATGGACATGCAAAATTTCGATAATCGTAACAAGACGAGAAATGTTTACGATACTTTTCATCTCGTCTCGATTCTCATCTCCAAAGCGACATGATAATTTGAGTTACCCTTATCCCGTCTCGAATGTAAAATGTTAATTCTCATGTTACTTTGTTTGTTTTAGAAACAAGATGAAACATTTCTCTTCTCAACATTAAACAAAACCGAAAAATTCTTGCCAAATATCACGTTTCTGCTTGTAACGGTATGACCGGAGCGATAATTAGCTCCTAGCTTTTAATCTTCTACGAGATAATAATAAGTATTATTATTACTATTATTATCCCTGAAGATTTGATAGTTCAAGTATTGAAACATCCGAGTATTCAAATATCTGAATATAATAAAACGTGTGTCATCGTCGATCAATCGCCATCAAAAATTATAACGTAAAAAAAGTACCCAACACGGATTCGAACCACGAACCTCAAGATTACTGATCCAGTACCTTGAGCACTCAACCAGGATCACTACGCCGTAAACAGTTCGTCTTTAGTCTTGTTACGTTAGGTTTCTTTGTCTCTGCTTGCAAAGTTGTGTGTTAGTTATATTCCTTCGTTTCAGAACGTCTTTCGTATTTCCTTTATGATGATATAGTATAAGTGAATAATCTTCGGCAAAGTTTATATTAATAACTTGAGTTTTTCTTAAATCTTTGGTACACAAGTTTGTTTCTTCTCCACACGAAACTACAGATACGACAAGTTTAATTCTCATATTTTGCACTTACTTTCAAATCAGTCACCATTAACTGGTAAAGCAATTTTTCCGTCACGATTAATGAATTTTGTAAGAAAACACGTCAAGGAATGAGTTAAATGAAGGATGGAAGAGTTCATGTCAAAGTTGAGTACTGTAAGCTAATGAAAAGCATGTAACAACGTTTCGTGTTTGAAAATAATGTCAGCTGCTTTTAATTCACAAAATGATATTAGACTTGGTTCAAGCTTGAAGATCTACAATGCACAAACTCAATGTAGATAAAAGCAAAAAGCAACAAGAATGGACGAGATTCGAAAGTAGGACCACAGCAGAAGAATCCCGTTTACTAACCCCTCATCTAACAAGCCAACACGTTTTATAAGTTATAAACTTGCATGCAATTAATACCATTATACGTTTGTGCAATCAATGTTTTGTGTTTTTTCTCTTCAAAAAGGTAACATGTGTACGACGATTCGCTTCGTTTTCCACTAGAGCTCTGAGAGACATGATTTGTGTTTGAGTATAGGATCTTTCGTCTTCTTTAAGAAACAGTTCTAACAAATATAACTCAATTCACACAGCAGTAAAACAAAAACCTCGTACTGCCTTAGAAAATATTCCCAAAAGGGCGAAACTGTATCATGCACTCGGCGTAACTAACGGGAGTGTGGTGATTGAGTCCTACAGCGAAAAGGGGCCCACTGAAGTTTCCTAATTCCACTTTGGAGGTTTTTATATAATTTCACACTTTTTCCTCAATGTCCAAATTGCAACTACTTTAACCTTAGATGAAACAGAAGTTATGAAGGAGCTATAGACTATGAAACCTACTGAAAAGATTTATCATGTCCTTGCAACAACAACTTTACGCTCTCGAACAGTTATGAAGAACAAGATTGATTGAAGGTTTACTTTAGAATGAAGTAGCTAAAAATCTAATCTTATTTAGCTCTCATTGATAGTAATGTTCCGTATTTGTTTAGACGTCTATTCTTTTATAATTTATCTATGTTGCATGGGGTCCTTAGTTCATCCCCGCTCGCACCGAATGAACTTTATTATGGACAAATACTGTGTGCATTAGTTTTCTTGGGTTTCTCCCGTTTCCTCCCACTTCTTCGTTCCGCGATTTCATTCATCTTCCCTGTAACTAAATCAAAATTGGTCACTGCAATGCAAAAACGAATGCCAGAAGTACTTAAGGCCAAAGGAGGCCAAATTGATCACTAACTGCGGTCGAAACGCAAAGTGGTGCCTTTATTTATGTTTATTTCTTTATGTGTACGGAAACTTTTTTTATTTGTAATATGTTCAATATGTTGTGTGTATTTGATTTTCTTCTGAAATAAAGATTCCAAATATTTTATTTTCTTATGTATATGCTTATTATGGAGTTCCTTATAGAAAGCTCATAGAAATTGTCATTTTCTTTCTGTACTTTGTAAGACATATTACAATACATAACCGGAAAACATCTGTACGGAAACTTTTTTGACCCACTGTATAGCAAAGTCGCTGGACTAGTGACTTGCGAGCGCACCTTTCGATCTCCAAGAAGAAGAAAAAAATAACTCATTTTGTGTTTCCTTTCGTTCTTTCTACCAATTACTCTGAATATTTGAGAGTTAGTATTAATAAACAGTAGACGTACGTTCAGAGTTATAACTAAGGCCCGGATTTTTATGTAGTACAAAGTACCGAAATATGTACATAAATATGAAACAAAAATCAATGAAATATGTAAGAAATATGTTAAAAGTATGAAAATATGTAAAAATATTTTTCGTGTTTTATTTTGTGTCTGTGCTATTTTCTTAGCTAATAAATATACTGTAACATATTTATGTAATAAAAGCTTAAAAAGTGTAAATAACTTCGTACATATACGCACAAATTTTCAGGAGAAACAAATGAATATATGTATCAAGAAAGTAAAATATCACATTCTTGAACACATAAACATAAAAAAATATTTATTTAAACAAAAGACACACTTTTAGGACGAACAAGAACCACTAAATAATTTTATGCAATGGAAAAACTTTGTCACTAACTTGTAACTGATACGTTCAAATTTTCACTAGGAAAAAATAAAATTGTCTCATGGAGGAATGAAAATCCCATTATTGAATATCAAAAGAGAAAAAAATTAAGAGAAAGAACGCTTACCTTTGGAACTTTCAAAATTATAACTGCGTGTTTGGAAACTTCACTAACTTTCGATAGATACCTTCAAGCTTTAACAAGGAACAAATAGACTTTGGGCCGCGGTGGCTCAGTGGTAGAATGTACACCTCTGGTGCTAGGAGTCCCGGGTTCGATCCCAGCCCCCGCCAAATTAACTTTGTGGTGGACAAACGCCGTATGCGTTGGTTTTCTCATGGTTCTCCCGTTTCCTCCCACTTCTTCGTTCCACCATTGCATTTATTACTCATCATCACCGTCTCCTTTAGCCAAACCGGCATAAACGTGGGATGTAAAACTCAAAGATTTCATTTCATTTCAAATAGACTTTGTAAACACATTATTAAAAACACATTATTGTATATCAAAATAGAAAAAAATCTTCAAAACAAAAAGCGCTTACTCTCCAGACGAAAAACAAACCACTAAATATTTTATATAATGAACTGCGGATTCAAATAGTTCGTATCACTAACTTGACAGAAATACGTTCAAATAAAAAAATAAAAAAAAAGAATGAAATTGTCTAGTAGGGAAATTGTGCGTCGTTTGTTGTCGGTGGCCATTATAGTTTACGTGGTGCCCAGGTTTTTATCATATTTTTAATAGTTTTTAGTGATAAAGATATATTAAATATCACGATATTTTAATGATTTTTTGTAAATATGTCGGGGTCCTGAAGGTTGATATTTGTGCATTGTTTGGTGTCGGTGTCCATTATAGTTTACGTGGTGCCCAGGTTTTTATCATATTTTTAATAGTTTTTAGTGATAAAGATATATTAAATATCACGATATTTTAATGATTTTTTGTAAATATGTCGGGATCCTGAAGGTTGATATTTGTGCATTGTTTGGTGTCGGTGTCCATTATAGTTTACGTGGTGGCCAAGTTTTTATCATATTTTTCATAGTTTTTCGTGATAAAGATATATTAAATATGACGATATTTTAACGATTTTTTGTAAATATGTCGGGGTCTTGATGGTTCATATCTGTGCATTGTTTGGTGTCAGTGGCCATTATAGTTTCTGTGGTGGCCAATTTTTTATCATTTTTTAATAGGTTTTCGTGATAAGGATACATTAAATATATTAATATTTTAATGATTTTTTATAAATATGTCGGGGTACCGAAGGTTGATATTTGTGCATCTTTTGGTGTTGGTGGCCATTATAGTTTACGTGGTGGCCAAGTTTTTATCAAATTTTTAATAGTTTCTCGTGATAAGCATATATTAAATATCGCGGTATTTTAATGATTTTTTTGTAAATATGTCGGGGTTCTGCAGGTTGATATTTGTGCATTGTTTGGTGTCGGTTGCCATTATAGTTTCGGTGGTGGCCAGGTTTTAATCATATTTTTAATAGGTTTTCGTGATAAAGATTTATTAAATATCACGATATTTTAATGATTTTTTGTAAATATGTCGGGGTCCTGAAGGCTGATATTTATGCATAGTTTTGTGTCGGTGGCCGTTATAGTTTCCGTGGTGGCCAAGTTTTTATCATATTTTTAGTGGTTTTTCGTGATAAAGATATATTAAATATCACGATATTTTAATGATTTTTTTTTGTAAATTCGTCGGGGTCCTGAAGATTGATATTTGTGCGTCGTTTGGTTTCGGTGGCCAATATAGTTTCTGTGGTGGCCAAGTTTTTATCATATTTTAAATAGTTTTTCGTGATAAAGATATATTAAATATCACGATATTTTAATGATTTTTGTAAATATATCTGGATCCTGGAGTTTGATACTTATGCATTGTTTGGTGTCAGTGGCCATTATAGTTTCCGTGGTGGCCAAGTTTTTATAATATTTTTAATAGTTTTTCATGATAAAGATATATTAAATATCAAGATATTTTAATAATTTTTTGTAAATATATCGGGGTTCTGGAGATTGATATTTGTGCCTTGTTTGGTGTCGGTGGCCATTATAGTTTACGTGGTGGCCAGGTTTTTATCATATTTTTATTAGTTTTTCGTGATAAAAATATATTAAATATCACGATATTTTAAAGATTTTTTTTGTAAATATGTCGCGATCCTGAAGGTTGATATTTGTGCATTGTTTGGTGTCGGTGGCCATTATAGTTTCCCTGGTGGCCAAGTTTTTATGATATTTTTAATAGTTTTTCGTGATAAATATATATTAAATATATTAATATTTTAATGATTTTTTGTAAATGTGTCGGGGACCTGAAGATTGATAATTGTGCATTGTTTGGTGTCGGTGGCCATTATAGTTTCCGTGGTGTCCAAGTTTTTATCATATTTTTAATAGGTTTTCGTGATAAGGATATATTAAATATCACGGTATTCTAATGATTTTTGTAAATATGTCTGGGTCCTGAAGGTTGATATTCATGCATTGTTTTGTGTCGGTGGCCATTATAGTTTCCGTGGTGGCCAAGTTTTTATGATATTTTTAATGTTTTTTCGTGATAAATATTTATTAAATATATTAATATTTTAATGATTTTTTGTAAATATATCGGGGTATTGGGGATTGATATTTGTGTGTAGCTTGGTGTTGGTAGCCATTATAGTTTACGTGATGGCCAAGTTTTTATCATGTTTTTAATAATTTTTCGTGATAAAGATATATTAAATACCACGATATTTTAATATTTTTTTTTGTAAATATGTCGGGGTCCTGAAGGCTGATATTTATGCATAGTTTTGTGTCGGTGGCCATTATAGTTTTTGTTGTGGCCAAGTTTTTATCATATTTTTAATAGTTTTTCGTGATAAAGATATATTAAATATCACGACATTTTAATGATTTTTTGTAAATATGTCGGGGTTTTGAAGGTTAATATTTGTGCGTCGTTTGGTGACGGTGGCGATTAAAGTTTCCGTGGTGGCCAAGTTTTTATCATATTTTTAAAAGTTTTTCGTGATAAAGATAAATTAAATATCACGATATTTTAATGTTTTTTTTTGTAAATATGTCCGGGTCCTGGAGGTTGATATTTGTGTGGAATTTGGTGTGGATAGCTCTTGTAGTTTTGCCGGTGGCCAGAGAAATGTGTTGGTCAGTAAATTAGACACACCCAGCTTTTGCAGCTACCTTTTTGCGATATTCTATTCCGATGCGGTTGTTTTATGGTTTCATACGTTAAATTACGTTACCAGCATTAAATTCAGACTGCATTGCAGAGCGAGCGTTAGCGAATGAAGGCGGGTTAGAGCCCCGCATAGCACGTTGTTTTCTATCTTCGTTATCAACAATTCACTTTCTTTTCTCAAATAAATCACTTCCACTTATCTTTACGGTTTGTACAAATCCCTTACTGCCCTAAAAAATGTGTTCGATACTTTCATGACTACTTGAACATCACTATCAACTCATTTCTTCCGTAAATTATCATACTTTTGCTAGTTTTGGCCCCCAATATAAACAATTAGCTTGCTTTTTAGTTCAAATTCAAATGGAACTTAAAAAATCATATTATTAGTTGTATAAAATACAGTCATACAATTTTAAAATTTTAACCTCAAAATTCTTTAAAACCTAGAGGTAAATAATATATTTAAATAAAGTAATTAGTCATATGGTTCTTATAATTTGGAAGATAAAGTTAAAAGTTGGAAATAAATTCTTTCCCGGGAATTTATAAGTCTGGGAAAAAACCCGGGAATATTCCCATTTTAAAATTCCTTCCCACCGGGAATATTCCCACTGCCCATTACTTGCTAGAGCCCCGTATGGCACGATGTTTTCTATCTTCGTTACCAACAAGTCAGTTTCTTTTCTCACATAAATCACTTCCACTTACCTTTCCGTTTTGTATAAATCCCCTACTGCCCTAAAAAATGTGTTCGATACTTTCTTGACTTTTTGAACATCACTATCAACTCATTTCTTCCATAAATGATCCTACTTTTTGCTAGTTTTGGGTACGATGTGTTTTAGAAATGAAAGATTAACGGAGAAAACTATCACTAGCGTCGTTAGCTTTTTAAATTTGGGGGTCTAATGAATCAAAATCAAAATCCTCTTTCCGACAAAATTTATACTTTCATGATTTTTTTATTACTTACACCTTGTCTTGTTCATTTATTTATTGCTTTGAAGAATAAAAACAACGATAAACTAAGAGCAAAGTAATTTGATTGAATTGCTAATCGCATTCTAAACGAGCTTAGGTGCTTCGAAGAACAGAATCTGCAGTTTACGAAAAAATGAATTTCGAATCACTGCGTTCAATGGATCCCCAGCAGATTTGAACTCGTAACCACGGTCACTGAAGACAAGCACTTTCACCACTTGACCAAGTAGGGGTCCACAAGCAAAGTAGTATTTCACAAATGTTTTAAATTGAATATTTTTATTTGGGTGAGCCACACCGCTATGAAATAAAATCCTGATGACCCCTGGAAGTCTTACGTTTCTATGTAAGAAACGAACAAATAAAATTACCATTGTATCCCAGTAAACCATTGTATCCCAGGAAACTTCTGCCTTTTTTCCCTTCTGAAGCAGGTCCCATACACAAGACACACACACACACACACACAAACAACAGTTCCCCGTGATCCGTTTGGCTCTCTTGCGAACGGATCACACACACATTTACAAATCCACAATACTCTGAAACAGTAGCGTATTTACGATTTTGTTTCGGGACGGGCTTTGCTAACTTTCGGGGGGGGGGAATTGCCTGGAAATGTGAAAATTCTGCAAGATATTTCATTTACTTTACTATACTAAGTGATTTTGGGGGGCTTAAGCCCGGAAGCCACGCCCCTAAATGCGCCACTGCTCTGAAAGGGGTCACACACACACACACACACACACACACACACACACACACAAACACACACACACACACACACACACAACTTTCATTTTTTCGTGATCCGTTTAACCCTCCAGTAAACGGGTCACACACACATTTACAAATCCTCCCACATCTGTGTTGTGTAGTGTTCGATTGAAGCTAACAACACTCTTCGGATCTTCGCTTTCACTTTGTGCGAAGAAGAAAAGACCACGAATAAAAACGGCTCACCAACTGATCCGGTTCGGTTCACTGTAAGATCCATGGATCATTCGGATCAGTACATGATCCGTTCTTTATGAACGGGTCGTTCATGAACGACACATCTCTTATCACTAGATCTGACGCAACAGGGTTCGGCATTGGCAGTTGTAGTGGGTGCCTCGAGTCTGGTTGTGCTCCGTGAGGAAGAAGGCTAAGTGGGACTTGCTATACACCTACACTACACTTACACTTTCTGTTCCATTTACACGTACATACATTCCCTTCTTTTTTATACGCTTTCCTTTTTCATTTTACACTTCCCACTTACCCTTAATTTTTTGCCCTGTTCATCTTGGCTTTTCGCCCTCTTTCCCTGTCTGAACTTCTTTCCCGATTTTGACCTTTTCCTGACTTTGACCAATTTCCTGACTGGTGACCTTTCTTCCCGATTGTGTCTTGTATTTTATACTATTTTGTTTTTGAATCATAAATCCTCTGTTTGAGGTACCCATTTGACAATCTAGCAATTGTAGCACATATGTCTAGTAAGCTGGTGCACCTACCAATATGACTGATAATAGTCATAATAGTCATAGTCATATG
Organism: Thermobia domestica; assembly: GCF_964235325.1. NCBI lineage: Eukaryota > Metazoa > Arthropoda > Insecta > Zygentoma > Lepismatidae > Thermobia > Thermobia domestica. The sequence continues at coordinate 310,774,740 of NC_137454.1, read as the reverse complement.
ATAAGACAAGACAAGACAAGACGCAACAGCAGTGACAGTTTTGTCAGATGGGGGGAAATTTCCCGCATAACGGGTAATTCTTTACATTGCACAGTGGTTCAGGACGAGCGAAAAGCTGGCCAAAACCCAATTTTTGAAAATTGCGTTAGAAGGACACTGGTTTAGTGTATGGGTTACGAAATATCCATAGTTTATTATATACAAATAATGAACACGAGTAACATGTAACGTGTGAGTTAGAACGGGTGAAAGTTAACCATTGTGGACACATATGTGACATAGCTGCCAAATAGAGTATTTATCATTCAAGTTCATGGCTTGGTATCTGAGAATATGTGGTCACAAGAAACATGTGTTGTATATGGTATCAACATACCTCTCAAGCACTGCAACTGTCCAAAGTGGTTATGCAGTATCTTCCATATCTACGTTTCCTCGAACAAAATATATTAATATGACAAAATCTAATTTGCTTTAGCAAAAGGTCCACAAAACTATAGAGATTTAGTATAGTGCCCAGCGTTCCCCAGCAGGGTTATTGAAATGGCCTGAAAGAATAATCCATGATGAATTGTTTTTCAGGAAGTTTAGGTGCGAATATGTGCGAATTCGTGAAATACTTGCTCCTTTGTGATTCTGTGTGGTGACAGGACACTGAAATTAATTATTCCTACTTTTTACGTGCAGGACATCTATAGTTCATAATGATGCTGAGACGCATCCAGGTCAATGCGAAAATGAGAGAAATGTAAGGACGTTGTCAAAGGGAACAAACACAGCATGTCCAGACCTGAGTTTTGACGTAATTGGACCTCGGTGATCACCCAACCCACGTTAGTGAAGACATTCGACCAATTGTTTCTAGGTTTTGCAGCCAAGTGTACCGAAAACTATAAGAGTGGCAGAAATCATGACATTTCCTAAAGACACATACAGAATGGCTTGATGAAGAACTGACATTTAAATTCCGGAGACAGATGGAACGTCGATCAAATCCTGGAGGTTGTCCATCGAAGGATTTCAGAGAATCTATTGACAGAACTAAACGGAGGAAAGCGGAAGATTTACGTACATCTGGAAGTACGTCGGAACTGGCTTTTGCTGCCAAAATGAGGCTTCGGGTATCAGAACAAGATGCAGAAAAAGTAGTTCGTGAGGTGACAGAAACAACGTCGAAAGGTTCGTAAGATGAGACAAGCATTTATGAGCGCAAAGGACCAGAGCATTTTACTCAAACCGTGCACCAAAGAAGAGGCGCTTGCATTGCTTCTCGATCGCAAGTTAACCAAAAGCCAAAACAACTGTCTACGTCTTGGTGCCAAAACACGCAACGCAGACATTTATCCAAGTTATCACCAATTACTCGAGGCTAAGAAAGTTGTTACCCGTCATATGAGAGTATTACTATTTCAGATACAGTGCAGAAATTAAATCGCAAGCTTTATTGTAGAAAAAAGTTGAACGAGTCCAGTGCATCGAACAGCAGATTCAAGATCACCTATCAACTGTGAATGTCAGTGGATTCCAATTTACTGTGCATCAAGAGCTCATTCTCACTATGGTAGATGGAAAAGTTGTAATGCACTCCTGAATAACAAATTTCTTAAAAAGTGTTATATTTCCAAAGCATGTCTCAAAGAAATTAACGATTTAGGGAGAGTTTCTATGAAAGACATAGACACATCCACATTTCTCTTTGGATTGTCAGTGTTACATGCATACATACGATTTTTTGAGTGCTTCCTTTATATTGCATATAGACTTGATTTCAAGATATGGCAAGTTCGAAAGAAGCACAAGAAACTATTGAAATTACGAAAACATGAGATTCGGAAGCAGTCTAGAGCAAAAATAGGCCTTAATGTGATAGACCCAAAGCAGAAGATAGTGGAACAAGGAAGTATGGGAACACTGCTAGGAGATGTTTTGCGGACTCACAACGATCTTCGCAAATGATGGGGATTTCTGAACAACTGATTACACGTTTTTCGGTGATACTATCTGTAATCAATTCTGGACTTGATATTGATCCCAACGCTTTCGACAGTTATGCACTGGAGACAGACAAACTCTTTGTTCATCTTTACAGTTGGTTCTATGTGTCTGCTAGTGTCCATAAAATTCTTGCTCATGGATCGGCAACAGAATGCCATTTTACCAATAGGTCAACTTTCTGAAGCACGGAATAAAGACTTACGAACATTTCGAGAAGATAACTCACGCAAATTCTCTCGCACTATTACGAATCAGGATATGCTGCATATGCTCCCTATTACTTCTGATCCCTTTCTTTCGCGTATTAGGCACATGGCTACCGGGAAGAAAAGACGTTGCTTGTCACATGAAGGATGATTGCATTTAAAGACGTGGAGCAGAAGGAGCCAACGCGGCGTCCAGCAAACAAAAGAATGAAAGCATTCCATTTTTATTCAGTGATATTGACACTGACAGTGATGATTGACGTACAAATGTGGTTTACAAAATCAATTCTCGTTTTTCATTTATGTGTGTCAGTGTAATGAAGACTTGTATGAATGAGTGTAGTACAGATTTTTATGTGTGAGTGTACTGACGCAATGCATACCAAAACGCAGTACTTTATCAGTATTTACAAACATTTCCTACTAACTCTCTCCTGCACATAAGGCTAGTGCAACCGAATGACGAACGTGTTCGTTAATTCTTAGTACTATAAATATACAATTTTCACATATTTGAGGGATTAGAAGCATTTTGTACATTGTTATAAACGGTTATAGATTTTGGCCAGGTTTTTGCTTGTTCTGAACCACTGTGATTGGCGGAAATGCGGGAAATTCTGGTTGGAAATGGGAAATTGTGTGAACTATTTTTTCCTTTCATTCATATCGTCCCTTTCTCACTCCTTGTCTTCATCTCTTTTTACATGGACTGGAAGCGTTTTTGAAGGTTAAAAGAACCAGAACAGAAAGAGAAGTTGACAAACCGAAGCAAATAGAACTGATTGTTAATCGCGCGAATATCCATTTTCTCCGAGAAAAAAGAAGGGTTTATGGCCCTTTGCTTACTATATTTGTAATGGCCAGTCATTCACGGAATATTAGGATGAAGTGAGGGGTAGAAAAAATGGATATAATTGGAAGTAGCGCGCGCACATACACACCCAAACACACACAAATGTATATTTCTCTCTATACCAAATAAACTACAGATAGAAAATAGAAGGATGGCCCTATGAGAGATTTCTCCTCCCGCAGGAAAAGAAGTAGTTCTGATTGATGGCTCAGTTATTTGATTTTAACAAAAATTATTCATATACCACCTTTATGCAGAGTCGTTTTGACGTATGATTAGCAACATACTAAAGGCCTTACTACTGCAGGAAACATATGTTAGTTGAACTCATTAATATGGCATTAATCACACGTCAGAACGACTCTGCATAAGGCCCATAATGATTAGTTAATTAATCATTAATTATTAATTAAATTAATTAATACTTCTTGGCGGGAAATTTTGCAAGCGATCGGGAAATTTCCGGGTTTTGAGCGGGAAGTTTGTTATTCTGAATCTGACAACACTGAGCAGTGAAGCAAAGTTAATGAAAGCTGCGTTAGCTCGTGTAATGTGTGTGTATTTTGCATCCTTTCAACTTGCATACCAATGTGCTATGTAGGCCTACAAGTACCTTTTATGTATCAAATTAGTTTCTAATTATCTAGTACAACAATAGAATGCTGCTGTTTCTCTCTTTATATTGTATCAATGTGCGCACATGATTAGTGTTTAGATTCACTAGAGATACCTGCCGTGGTACTGTCTCTAAAAGGATTAATAAGTTTACTAGACTACTAGTGATTTTCGTACTAGAAAGAATTGTTGAAAACATAAATATTTCACTAATTTCCTCCTTATTCTCCACTAAATTGTTCCCGCTGGGAATATGAACCTATTTCACTTGCATAGATAAAATTCAAGTTAGCCACCAGAAGTAATTAATTCTTGAAAATTCATAATCATGGTTTGCATGTAAATATGGCTTCCGGACGTGTCATATAAAAACTATAGTACAAAAAGCACAAACCAACCTGTGCGAGGATGTTTCCAAAAAAAAAATACGAAATCTCCGTGAGAGTTCAGGAGCTGTGCCAATAATCGAATAATTGAAAAAATAAAATGAAATCTTTGAGTTTTACGTCCCACGGTTATGCCGGTGAGGCTAAAGGAGACGGTGATGATGAGAGATGAGTTAAATGGTGGAATGTGAAAGTGGGAGGAAACGGGAGAACCCCGAGAAAACCCACGAGCACGGTGTTTGTCCACCACAAAGTTCACGTGGCGGGGGCTGGGATCGAACTCGGGACCCCAAACACCAGAGGTGAACGCTCTACCACTGAGCCACCGCGCCCCCCCAATCGAATAATTGATATTAATTCGACAAAATTTCAAAACCGCAACGTTGATCAAGAATTTTAATTTTATCGAACTTCCAGAACTCTCAAAATCTTCGAGGCACTTGAAATGTTAGAGATGCTCCACGAATTCGAAATATTCGAGGCACTCGAGATATTCGAATTGTTAGAAGCATTTTACGAGTTCGAGGACTGGAACTGTTCGTGAGCCTCGAATTTTTAGAAAGCAACAAATACTAAAGCATCTAAATATGATCGTAATTTATCGAGTTGTTTGAGTATTTTGTGATGTTCGGGGATATCGGAGTGTTAGAAAGAAAAAATGCAATCGATGTTATCAATTGTCCAAAACATATACTACATATATGTAGGGTATTCCATTTAAAGTTAGTTCCCTTGAAATGAAGTGAAAGAAAAGTTTTTTTTTATTTTTTTGCATGTAATTATCATCCGAGTTTATGAACAAGGCTTATTAAATCTGTCAAAAAGTGAAACGAAATCTTCAAGTTTTACGTCAAACGCTTATGCCGGTTAGGCTAAAGGAGACGACGATAATGAGAAATGGATGTAATGGTGAAATGAACAAAGTGGGAGTTTACGGGAGAACCCTGAGAAAGCCCACGGGCACGGTGTTTGCGAGCTGGGAACGAATCAGGGACCGCAAGCACCGGAGGTGAACACTCGACCAGTCAGCCACCTTTGCAGTCTGTCAAGAAAGAGTGAAGAAGAGTGGGTGAGATAAAGAGAAAACATGCGTTAACCGAACGGGTTGGAATCTAGAACAGCATTAGTCTTCAAGGCACCACTTAACGAATTGCGCCAACAATAGAACAGGCAGAAACAGAAGAATTTTTAAGTGGTTTGGAGTATTTAAACGAAAGTTGTAGATGGAGACAGTTTCTAATGTAGGTGGAGGTAATAAAGTTCGATAACTTCGGTTTTGAAAATTCATTATCCGATACTCAGACCCTTCTAGTATTTGAGATTGTCGAAATTTCGTGTAGTATCTAATGTTCGAGTATCATTGATACAAACCTAAAGAATTTTAAGTTCAAAGCACCGTATTATAGATAGGAGCTGTCTATCTGTTCGTCTGTCGATTTGTATGTGACGTAAGTTTCGAATAGATTTTCTGATTTTGATGGAACATAGTTTAAAATGTCCGCCGTAGCTTTCATCAGACACTTATTGGTTTTGGTTGCCTTACAACGAGAAAAAATTTCTTCTTATCTTCTACGTAGGAATGGCATTACCACTATTATTATTACCGTCTTCTTACCATTAACATTCCTAGTACCACTATTACTACTAACTCCATAACATTTTATTGTCAGTTTTGCATCTAACGTTTAATACGTTGGAGTAGTGTATAATAAACTTTTTTTCCTTTTTCTTTGTCGACTTATGATATTACATACGCTGTGCTAAGTAGCCAAATTTACACCGAATTCGTGATATGTTTTAGAATGGTTTGAAGCTATACGAGCAAATTAAATTTCAACAAAATCAAAAAAGTCAATACTGGATTGGTAACAGAAGACTAAATTGTATTAGATTACTAAAGATCTCTTTCCACCAAAAAACTTCTACACGTAACTGTGAAAGAAGCTGTGCTTGCTCTTCCATCAGTGTTCTTATTTTCTTTCTTTTCTCCTACCATCTTATTGGCAGTCATTTTTTTGAAATCTTGAAATTCGTACCATTACGTACTGCAGTAGTACGTATCGATCAGAACTTGAAACCACCCTTCTATTTTTAGCATGCCTTTCTAATATTGACATTTTCTTCGTTGCTGCTATCTGGACATGCCTATTACCACGTGCAGTAGTAATCAGTTTCATCCCATCCTCCGATGACGAGGTCGCAGAAGAACCTCCATTTTTGCCGTTTCCGTACATTCTCTTTGACGCACGGCGTAGCCCGAGTTCAATGAAATTATAAGCCGGTAATTGTAGATGACTAATGTCACTAATGATGCAAATAATCTTTCAATTCGGTTTACCAGTTTAGAATATTAGTGCGATTAGACCTCGTAATTTCCCGTTGCTCTCCATTTTCTGTTGGCCACCACCTTCAAATGAAATGGTGCGGCTTAAAATCGTTACCCTGCATTTCCTGTTTTCTGTGGTACTAATTTAGAGTGTGTGCGAAAGGGCATCACTTTATATTGTGCCTTTTACGTGGCAAAGATACACGTGTCCTTTACGAGCGTGTCCGTTCTTATAGATCACGATAAAAAGCACATAAAAAAAAACTAAGTTGAAGTGGACTGCTGGGCGGCTATAAGGTCTAGATCTGAATCACCGAATTTTTTAGGAAAGTCATGCTAACATCTATCGTTGACTTCCTCTTCTCTGGGGGACATTTATACATTCCAAATGAAATATATAAATGATACAGGTAAATTGGTTACAGGTACTTTGAAATTACAGGTAAATTGTCAAGCAATAAAACAACATTTTCTTTCATACCTGACATATTACCGGCACTTAAAATGTTATATCGTCCTTGGTAGCAAATGGTGTTAGCATGCAGCGCCTCAAAGCTTTGGGTCCTTTGTTCGAATATCGCTCAGTCATGTACATCTTTTTGGTGTTTAGAGCTCCATTAGCTTTACGCATAAGATTCGAGCATAAGACCACTTCGTGAAAAGATGCCATGCTTTACACAATTTGGTGACATTCGAAAACTTCTGAATAGTCGAGGAATGAGGTTTTGTAATGGTTCAACAATAACCGTAATGTTAGTAATATTTAGTTTTGATAATGCTCTAAATTTCGAAAATACCAGAAATTTTGCTTTTATTCCAAGTTTCTAGTATACCCGGAGTTTCTGTAATAATCAAATATTTGCCTTATTTTTTTTTTTTTTATTTCTGATAATACTACAGGTTTCAAATACCCGAAGCTTCGATAATGTTCGAACTTTCGATAACACGTGAAACTTCGACAATATTCAAATTTTGTAAAGTACTCGATATTCTGTAATGTTTGAACTTTAAGTAGTAATATCCAAAACTTCGATAATATTTGATATTTTGATAATAACTGCTGACAACTCGATAAATTTTCACACCGAAAGCTCGATAAATCCTCAACCTTATAGAACAACATTATTTACCGTAGAGCGAAGAGAGGAGGCGCGTCAACGATTGTGGGTATGCGCGTGAGCTATGGTAGTGGCAGTTATACATGCTTCAATTGTGCATTTGGCGTGGGAGACCCTGGGTAAATTTCGTCGGGAATTCATGTAGTTGGGGCTCCACGTTGAGCGCATCTTATGTAGGAGTTGCACTCAGAGATACATGTTCACTTCACAACTTCTTTATCTTACGAGTAGATATTGGTGGTTAATAGGTCTCTGTTTATCGCTTATTTACTTTTATTTAGATCATTTTATTAACATATTTCAGATGCATAATAAGGCAATGTTTATATTAATATATGGTTTTAAAAATGTATGTGGATCTGGTTATCTAATTGCTTCTTCCGACTTTGGAAACAGTATTATTAGTAGGTAGGTTTTGTATATAAATACGCATACCGTAGGGATCTATTGTATCAAGCGACTGTGCAAAACACGAAAGATAACTTTTCCTACGTTTCCCATAAAAGCGACAATGCTAACTTCTTGATTCAGAGCAGTAGCGAAGCATGTTTGTCTGTGCGGGTAGGGGAGTCCGTAGGGATCAATCGCTTCAGGGACTTGATTTGTCGAAAACAAGGAAGGTTGAAAAAGGTACTTGATACTGCAAAAAATCACGTAGTAGATTACTTTTGGTGGTTTCAATCAAGAAAATCTGTCCTTGGAAACGTAAGATACAGGTTTCCTACAAATGCTTTACTGTTGAAAATAGGTATGTGATGAATTTGCCTTTGGTATGCCCTTACTTAATAAATCCTTAATATCCCTTGTATTGATTTGACATTATAATATTACAGTTGTAAATATAAAATACTGGTGTTTTTCTTTGTGTAGACACACTTCGATTGTGGATATTAACATTCTAATTCAGGGTTTCATATGCAGTAACTCATTTTACCTAAGTAAAATTTTTACTTTATAACGAATTATTGTAAACGAGTACCGGCCGAGACTTATACTAGTGTTAACACTGAAATTTATTAATTCTGTCACCGATTTTCTAACTTGTACTAAGCAGGATTTTATTTTCCTGTTTCTTAAAGGAGTGTGAGAGTCTTAGGCCGTGTCCAAAATTGCAAAGTGCACACTTTAGGTATGCAAGCTTGTAATAGACAATTCAAGTGCAAAATAAATAAAGTATACTTCGTCAAGTTAACTTTTGATACGCATTATTTTGTTCCAATATCTCGTCGTAGTGGTAAGAAAAGAAAGGTGGATCAAGCCAGGGACCCCACACACCAGAGTGTTTCAAATTGACTACGGTAAATTATTTTAAGTGTTTTTATGTTGAATGCAGTTTTCACGCTTTTAATGCATAGTGTACTTTACAAAGTTTCTTTTGCAGTGTGATATGTGCTTATCCCAAGTCAGTTTGTCATTTACCCAAAGTCCGAAAAATTTAGTTTCAGGGCCATTTAAGGCGAAAGTGAGCCTGGACCCAAATTTTCGAGAACTGTCAAAACCAATGCATTTTCACGTATATATGAAGTAAATAGAACAAGATTTACTTTTTCAGAAAGAAAAACTTATTTATGCTTAGAATTCACGTAAAATTTTAAGTCTAAGTAGTGAATTTGTAACATATCAGCTGCGAGGAATTTTTTTATTCTTGTTATGGGCAACATTTTACGGTATATTGTGCATGTTTGGCTGAAGTAACTTCGAACTATTCAAGATGCTTCTTTTCGCTACAAGCCGCAGTTGAAAAGGTGTCTACAGGTTAAAAATTGTTTATATCATTAAAGATATAAACGTCAACTGGAGTGTCCTGCCCGTGACAGACAACTACCAAAAGTTATTGTACTGAATTACTAAATTTGAGAATATGATTTGTACTTAGTAGAAGTAACAATTTGCACGTTTACTTCACATTTACCAAATTTTGGACTAATGCTAATAATATATTTCGATTTATTTCAATTTGAAAACTTGTCCTGCCCGTGACAGTGGGCATGCCACTGGTGGGAAAGTTTGTGTACATTAGTTATTCATGATAGAAAATGATTCCGTGTGTACGAAAATAAAGTTTTCTAATCATGAACATTATTTCCTTAGAGGATTATCTATTACTGTCAGTATGATGTTTTAATTTAAAGTAAGTGTCATATAAATATTATCATTAGCGTCACCTGTTTGTTCGTTTCAACGGAGAAGTGGATGGGATTAGAGTACGTACAAAAAGGCCAGTATAAAACTTTGTGAAACAAAAGAAAGTAATTGTAGAGTCTGCTGCTGATTTCATAGCAGCTTTAAGCTCTTCGTTTCTAAATATATCTGTTTTACTACTATCATCAGCAGAAATTGAAAAAAAAGAAAAACCACTTTGAATACAAGACGAGAAAATGCTCTTGTCAATTAAATACCTCAAATCAAAACAGTTTTTTTCCTGCAATTTGAGAGCGAAAATTTGGTAGTTCGTCGAACTTTTTTTTTAAATGAGAGCTTCATCCGTGTAGAATCTTTAAATTTCTAACAGACTTTTATTCAGATTCTGAAAATGATGATTCCGAAAAGCCATGAAGCTATCCTGAGTGACGACTTAGGTTTGCATGTTAACAAGGCTTGTGTTAGACCGACTGTTGAAGGTATAACACAAGGAATATTTTTGTTCATGGAATTATTATGTAGTAGACAGAGAAAGAAAACAGACATGCAACTATCGCACAAAGCCCAGTGGAAGTGGACGGAGAAGTCAAGGAAATTCGTATGAAGACCTTAAGCATTTGCGGTAAAATTTTCAAGACTGTTGAAGATGTATCTTATGTGCATTTCGAGCAAATAATACTTGTGATGCCAGCAGTGCCGTGCCATGGGGGGAAGGGTCGAGCGGGGTGACGGCTTCAGGCGTCAAACTAAGGGGGCGAAAAATTCAGGAGGAAAAAATAAAAGATATATATAAAATGGAAGGAAAAATTATTAAAAAGTGTTCAAAATCAACGAAAAACGGTTTATTTTTGAAAATTTTCTTACTCGTCGCGCAAACCATGATAACGCTTTGCGGCTGATCTCTCGGCCTCACTCAAATTTACGGGGGCGCTGTCGCAACGCGTCGTATGCTCTTGCCCCGGGCGCTGATTTTCTACGGCACGGGCAAAGGATGCCACCACCCATTTTGTACTGTTAGACAGTGCTTTGTACTTATTTCCCTACAAGGTGGGTGTAAATGGTCAAACAAAATCATTTCTTAAAGTGTAGTTGGTAAGAAATAAGTGTATGACATGTTATTATTTTTGTGATAAAAGCGAGCCTCAAGTAAAGTAAATAGAATTATTTGTGTACAGGTGCCTTCCATTTCAACTCAGGCAAAAAAATATAAAATTGTACCATCACCATCTCAGATATTGTTGAAACTTTTTTTATAGCAACTAGACATGTTTTTAAGAGACCCATATTTTTTTGTTTTGTCAAAAAAGATTTTCCCGCCAAGTAATGGGCCATCAAAGACGGGGAGTACAATTTACGAATTGTAGAAGACATGGAAAATGGTCAACTTCGGAATCTCACCATTCGGCTATGGATACAGGTAGAGTTATAATTCTTGTTGTGGTATATACATAGGGATATAAATAAACTATATTTTATTATAGTTTGGTTTGCGCATGTGTATCTTTTTGTACATAAATTAACAAATGAACGTCAATTTATCTGAAAAGTCGAAGTTTGCGAATTTTTTTCGAGCACTTCCGGTTCGAATTTTAAAATTCTGTTTTCACAGTTGGTAAGACCTGGTTACGCGCTTTCCGAAAAAAAAATATATTGCTTGTGTGTGCAACCGTTTTGTCGCAAAAAATTCGAGAAATTGTAAAATTTTTAAAAATCGCCATTTTCTCGAAAACACCATCTTTTAAAATTCTGAAATTTTGTCGGATGGTTCAACTTTACATGAATAATAAACACCAAATATCATTCTCGACCAATGGTTCATGAATTAACTGCAGCCTTTTAAAGTTAGCGAAGTTTCGTGAACTTTGATGTCACAGTTAGCAATACTGGGAAGAATAAAAGTGCAATGATTTGATGGTGTTTGTGATTCACATTCACTAAATGAAGAATAAAAGGTTTTCTTGGCTGTTTTTTTTTTTTTTTTCATTATTTTGATCAAGAAGGCTCTCTGAAATAGTAAAATGAGCCTCCCCCTATTCCTCCGTTTTCTTAAACCGAAATAATCTGAGGTGGAAATTACGATTACGAAACGCAGAAATTTCCAGTTCACTTACTTAAAATGGTCTTCGGAAACAAAATTTCACTGATTTCTTTAATTTTTTTAAATTTTTTACATGGACCAATCATTTGCTTAATTGGTGTCTTCTTCGCTAATAGCATGTAACCGTGCAGGTGCTCCAACAGGTGTTGGCTCACTTACAACTCGTCCAGGAGTGGATCCAGGGGGAAGAAATTTTTTATTTTATATATAAATAAAACCGATCTCACAGTTTGAAGCTCGTAGCTCTAAGTAGCAGTATTACCCCCCCCCCCTTTCCAGAAGTCCGTCCTGGATGCGCCCCTGCGTACCACATTGTCGATAGTTACAAATGCTGAAGGTCCATGTGGAAGCATAAACAGCACTTCACGTAATTCATGATTTTTTCATAATATTTCTGCTACGCACCACTGGTTATCATACATATATGTATGTAACAAAAGTTCCTTGTTTGCAGATTCTTAAATCTACACTTTGAATTGCAGAAGTTCGATTTTGGGGGAAGCATGAAGTTAGTTCATGGTGACCCGTTACTGCCATAAAAACTTCGCCATTTTCCGAAAGCCAAAGATGACTTCGTTGAATACCAGTTACCGGTCGCATACTTTCCCCTTTTCTCTTCCGGAAGTCGTCGAATTCAGTTCCAGGCAACAAAACGAGAGTAATACTCGGAGATTGTACTTGCACTATACTCACGAATTCTTCTGCGGTTTTAGTGGGGGCGCGGTGGCTCAGTGGTAGAGCGTTCACCTCCGCCGCTTGGGGTCCCTGGTTCGATCCCAGATCGTGCCGTGTGAGCTTTGTGGTGGACAAACACCGTGCTCGTGGGTTTTCTCGGGGTTATCCCGTTTCCTCCCACTTTCTTCATTCCACCATTTCATTCATTTCTCATAATCACCGTCTCCTTTAGCCTAACCGGCATAATCGTGGGACATAAAACTTAAAGATTTCATTTCTTTTTTTTCTACTGCGGTTTTAATACTGTGTATCTGTATCTGCCTAAGGGTATGCCGCGTTGCCACATTCTTTACACCTCCCCCCCTAATACCGTCGTAGAGACCCTTGCATGGCCGGTTTCACTGCAAAACACTGCTTTATCGGACCTGTCTGCATCTCGAACATCTGAAAGCGATTTTTAAAGTGGGATGCAGCACCATCAGAAATCACTGACACGGTTTGGGAAATTGTAAACACTTATTTTCTCGTATTTAAACCTTTTTCTATAAAATATATTTTCGTTTTTCTTCGAGTATTTTTAGAATTTTGTGTATGGCTATGAGTACATGAGCCGAATCCTGTGTTTTATCGTCGTTCATTACAACAAAACTGTCAATTGTTTCATATTCTGGTGATAACTCTGAATTTCACTTTGCAGAATAACAGTCCAGTTTTCAGCGAAGTCCACATTAAGTAAAATAGAATTTGTATCTTGAAATTTTATACGGTGCTTTTCGGTAGCAATTAATTCTCTTTGGATTTTCTTGATGTAGTCATGAATTACAATTCTTACAGTAAATAAGCAATGTACGATACGAAAACAGAAAGCGGCACAGTTTTTTAACGAGATTATTGTTTTCCCATATGGCATAACACTTTCATTTTCATCAGGATCAATAATTAAAGACTCCACACTTATTCCTTCCACTCCAGGACATTCACCACATTCTTGAAGAAGACAGTGGTCATTTTCTACGGATCATACTACTAAAGGAAATAGGTCACTCATGACAGCTTCAATACAGACTGCACCTTTGATTCGTAGCAACGCAGTAAAATTTGCACAATACACACACACACACACACACACATACACACTTCCCTCGCATGTTGCGGACTGGCCCACTTTAGTCGAATACTGTAAAATTCCGAGTGACCCATTCTTATGTTGAGATTGTTCTGTTTAAAAATTCAGTAAATTTCCTTTGAACGCGTACGAAAACGTTTCGATTTTTTTAAACTTTTTGTTCTTTTCCGATCACTGTAATGACATCGCACTTAATTGAGACTTTGTCTGGAGCATTCCAAATCATCACTGAGGTAATAGTTCAAGCTTTTTGTAGATCATCAGAATTTATTGGATGGCCATTTCAAGTAAACTTAAAATTTGTGTTTCGCAATCGTAATTTCCACCTCAGATTATTTCGGTTTAAGAAAAAACAGAGGAGTAGGGGGAAACCCATTTTACTATTTCAGAGAGCCTTCTTGATCAAAGTAATAAAAAAAAGTCAAGAAAACCTTTTATTCTTCATTTAATGAATGTGAATCACAAACATCATCAAATCATTCCACTTTTATTGTTTCCAGTGTTGCTAACTTTGACATCAAAGTTCAGGAAACTTCGCTACTTTTAAAAGGCTGCAGTTAATTCATGAAGCATTGGTCGAGAATGGTATTTGATGTGTTTATTATTCATGTAAAGTTCGACAAAATTTCAGAATTTTAAAAGATGGTGTTTTCGAGAAAATGGCGCCCAAAAATGGCGATTTTTGAAAATTTTACAATTTCTCGAATTTTTTGCGACAAAATGGTTGCACACAGAAGCGATACAATTTTTTTTTTCGGAAAGCGCGTAACCAGGTCTTACCAACTGTGAAAACAGAATTTTAAAATTCGAACCGGAAGTGCTCGAAAAAATTCGCAAACTTCGACTTTTCAGATAAATTGACGTTCATTTGTTAATTTATGTACAAAAAGATACACATGCGCAAACCAAACTATAATAAAATATAGTTTATTTATATCCCTATGTACATAAGACAATAAGAATTATAACTACCTATCCCCATAGCCGAAGGGTGAGGCTCCGAAGTTGACCATTTTCCATGTCTTCTACAATTCGTAAATTGTACTCCCCGTCTTTGATGGCCCATTACTTGGCGGGAAAATTTTTTTCGACAAAACATGTCTAGTTGCTATAAAAAAAAGTTTCAACAATATCTGAAATGGTGATGGTACATGCTCTGCCTGAATTGTAATGGAAGGCACCTACAATACTATAACAGAACAGCAGAAATTGACTTATTTTCGATTTTATTTCATTTTTTAAATCATTCTTATTGAGATTTTGTATTGATTCACATGGTGTCCCGCCCGTGACAACCATGTGTCCTGGGCGTGACACATTAAAGTTTAGTTTATTTATTAATATAAATATTTGGTAAATTTCTCGTATGTGAAGTTTGTTTAAAATTTTTATCATTTATACATTTTCGTTTAAATAAAAACATTTTGAGCTAAGAATTCACAGAGTTTTGTAACATTCACTTGGTGTGTCGAAAGTCACTTCTCTGTTTTGTCCCCGCCCGTGACAGACGATTAGGAATTAATATCTTCTACTCTAAACAGAAAAAAAAAAAATACTGAAAACATCAGCTACATATACTCTAAGTCTGTACTGCTCATATATCATACAATTACAGAATTCATCTTGTAGTTTAAGAAATATAGAACCTTAAAGCATCAAAGATGTAGTGTAAATGTCCTGTCCATGACGATGGAATGACCCTTCATTTACAGCGTTTATATTTTTAATTTTAATGTGAATGACTGGATTATTTACATTAATGTTTCGGAAATGATGGAAGTGCATTACTGTCGTTTTATCAATGTTTAATTTTAACTTTTTATCTTCAATTCACGAGTTTGATTCCTCTAAGGTTTGTCTGATATTGGCATCCATTTCCCTGTCAGTGTACTCAGTAAGAGCTAAAGTTGTGTCATCAGCGAACATTGTTGGTTTAGCAGTTTTAACATATGCTGGAAGGTCGTTTATAAGAGTAACAAAAAGAAGTGGCCCTAGAATAGAGCCTTGTGGCATTCCACATCTTACTCGTTTCTTATCCGATGTATAACTGGTGAGTGCACCCTGCCGATTAGTATTGTCAATTGTCACTACTTGACTTCTGCCTTCTAAATAGCTTTGAAAGAACTTATTCACAATTCCTCTTATACCTATATTAATTTTTAAAGCATTATTTGATGTCAAAGTAGATCAAACGCTTTCGTTAAGTCGAGGAATATTTCCGTACACTTTTTCGTATTATCTAAACTTTCACGAATGTAATCAAGATTGTTGTATATTGCCGTTTCAGTTGATTCATTGCGTTGGAACCCGTTTTGCGCAATATCTATTATATTTAATTTTTCAATTTACAGCAACAAACGGTGCTGCATTGCTGATTCAGTAATTTTTGAGAAAGGTGATAGTATGGCTATAGACCTATAGTTATCTACCTTATGTTTGTCATAGGTAAAAAAAGAAAAAGGAAACATTCATAGGGTCTGTTAGGTACTTCGAAATAAGCCGAACTTTTTTTTTTCAATATAACCATCGGCAAATCGTCAAAACTTACTGACTATTTCTTTGCTTAGAAATTTGTTTTGCTAGTTCACTAGGTGTCACTGGTTGAAGAAACATTGCATTCTGCATTCTTTTATGTGTATTCCTCATTGTCGCTCGTGTATTTGTATCGTATTTGCTTCCGATGTTTGTGAAGTAGTTATTAATGACATTTGCAACTAATTGTGGGTCTGTTATTTTGTGTTTCTCAAAAGCGATTCAAGGCTTATATTCTCACTGTGACGTGTTTTAATACTTGTTTCACTTTTAACTATTTGCCGCAGTGTTTCTGTTTTATTTGTTGAGCACTGTATTCTTTTTTCTAGTTCAGTTTTTTTTTTTTTTTTTGCCATTTTTATCACCTGTTTGTATATGCGTTTGTAATTCGCATAATGGCTATCTAGTTGTGCATTTAATGGATCTTGCTTAACTAATACCGCTAATTGTCTCATTCTTTTCCTATATATCTTTATTCCTAAAGTGATCCACAATCTATGATTACGTATACAGATCTTTTGCGTGCTTTTTGGGAATGGAATGCTACGTTGCAGCAGTAGCTGTATGTGTTTAGGAAGTTTTTCCAGGCTGTGTCTTCTGTGTTTTCAGTGTATGTATTCCCTAAGTCTCCCCATTTAAAAGATAGCTAAAATAGTTTATATTTTCCTTAGTGAACTTTCTTTTTCCGATGGTTGTGGGTACTCTATTTGTATTAAGAATTCTAAAATTTTGAATGTTACAGATTTCAGCTGCATAATCGGAACATCCCGTATTAATGGCATTCACGGAATATTCTAATTCATCTTCATTTAGTAACATTTGATCTATTGCGTTTTTTGTTGTCTGTATTATTCTTTTTTTTTTCTTGTTTTTTTTTTACTACTGGTGTTAGATTGTATGTGTCGAGAAGCCGTACGTTTGTGTCTATTTCGTTTGTTAGAAAATGTATATTTAAGTGCCCTTTTACTATTACTTTCTTACCTAATGTGGTTTATTTTTTAATTATCTATTTATTCTAAATTATAAAGTAGTAGCTTGATATTGCTATCCGGATTTCTATAAACGCATATTATGTGTAATTATTGTTTAGGCAGCTCTAAAAAATATGACTCAAAACCTTTTTCAGTGTTGAGGTAGTTCAAGGTATTACACATTTTAACCCTTTCCAAATATACAACACTGCTAGATCGAAGTTGTGGATTTTGAAAAATCTGATTTCATCAGACTTAAGCTAATGTTCAGTAATACATATTACGTGTATAGGTGTTACTTCGTCTGAAAATAATATTTCAAGCATGTTGCTTTTCCCCTAACTTTACCCCTGCACATTATGATGTAGAATATTATTTTCCGATTTAATATGAGGGCATTGCTTTCCATTCATTACTTTATTGTTCCGTTTAGAATTGCTTCCTTCGTTATTACCAGTTTTACGGGCTTCTACCATAAAAAGTTTTTGACATTTTTGGTATTCTTATCCGTTTTGACATAATTTGACTACTCTCTAAGTTTCTTTGTTCAACTCGCTTTTTTTCGAGTTCAAGCTCGGTTCCTCACACGAGTCTGTTTTTGTCGGGAGTTCATTTTCGTCATGTATTTGCTGACACGGAATTATACTATTTTTCCAGTTTCGTATCATTTATATCAACAATTATGGGGATTTCAAACTTTCAATATCTACTAAAAGTTCTCGCAGCATTACACAAAGTTTCTCGCAGATTTTTTTTTTTTTTACCTGTTCTGCTTAAGTGCATACCATGTCTTGTGAAATACCTACGAGGGAAATACTCGACATTTAGTTAGTGCATGTGACATTACTTCTCAGTACTTTAGAGTAACTAAGTATAGCAATTCATTGCTAGCGAAATCAGGCAACTAGCAGAAGCATTAGAAGACTCAAAGTACTGACGGTAGCGCTATTTACACTAAATATGTCACAACGCTACTTTAGGCAATGCATAATGTATCAGATTTAAGATAGGGTATATTGTATGTAATTGCTTCTTGTATGGTGGACTACACAACAGTGACAACGTAATTGTGCTATTTCTACTATATTGCTTTACCTACAGACATTTCACTTGAGATATTTTTATTTACGGTGCTAATTTAAGTTCTATTTGCTAGATGTTACTCATTCTCTTGAAATCAATACAGTGTACTCGCTAATCTTCGATATAGTATGTAAAAATCGTGGAATAGTATCTGAAAATCGTAGTACAGTTTAACGAAACGAGGACCAAAATTTCAAAATTTATAGGAGAAAATTATATTACTATGAAATATTAATCTGTCAGGATCACATATACGCAGGCTGGATAACCTTGAACGATTAAAGTAACAAAAACGTGTATGATTAATATTATATAAACATTAAGTATAGTCCTGTGCGTTATATATACACTGCAATACTTGCATGCATCTCACTATAATATTCTAAATCACAGCAACAAAGCACACTATTGTGACTTTGCTGTCCTATTCCTCTCCTGACTATACATCTCTTCTCTCCCTCATTATTCCCGCTGCGAGTATAGTTGCTCAGTTACGAAACAAATCATCTCATGCATGTAAGATCATAACAAAAATCTGCTAATATTAGGATTTATATATTTACGGAGACGATCTTAAAAAAAAAAAAAAAAAAAAAAAAGAACTTATTTTATGTAATGACTCTCACTGTTCAACTACACAGAAGAAATTAATCGCTCATAGTCCATTCATAATTGTTACAGTGATATTATACAGTACGAATTAAAAGAAATTTGTGAAAACCTTGATAAATGTGTAGAAATAAATTTTTGACCTGTATTTTGCATTTAGTTAACTGTCTAGTTTGCAAACTGTACGGTAATTAGCATGTAAGGAGGAATCATATAGTACAAGTGGAAGGGAATATTGTAGCCTTTATACCAATGGTTAAGAAATGAATCAAAGAGAAATGTGAGGAATATAGAACTAATATCCTCATATCGCGCACGCAGAAAAAAAAATTCCTCGAATACTGAGGGTTGCGTTGGAATAAGAAAATCGAATACTCATATTAAGGTCATATGCTTACATTAGTTTGAAGTTATATTTTTACATTTTTTTTCTAAATTTGCTCTCTGACACGAAGTTTCTAGCAAACATGAACAACTGCTTTTGTATTTCCTAATTAAATTGTAATACCGTTCACCGGTGTTTGTTTATAGTTTTGCATTTTTAAATTTCTTTTCTTTGATGATGGACCAAGCATGAGTTTCCCTTTTTTGCGTCCCACTACACCTTAATTACCTAGAGCCAAAAGACGTATTTCTTGAAAATTCCTGTGTCCAGTGCATTTGCCTTCTCTTGGATCAAGTTTAATAAAGGATAGCAATACGGAATTTGTAAACTCTGTTCTTATCAACGAAAGGCTCCAGACAGGGCGGTTGTGTGATAAAATCACTAACTTACGTGCCTTCTGAATTAATACAAAAAAAAAAAAAAAAAAGATTAACATATTCATGAGATATCTAGAAAATGGATGCGTGTGAAAATATGAAGAATGAAGGCACCTAAAAATATGTGGAGGTAATGTCACGTCCAACACACGTTTAAGTTAATACCATTAGGATTCCGTACCTTTTTTTTTTTTTTTTTTTGCTCATTTCGGCGTACAAAAGAATGTTTATGTGTATTTAATTTAGTAAAAATTTATACTTTATGATACTTCGTTTCGTTTCTGCATATAGGCTATTAAATAATGTGATCATTTAATCGTTCTCATCTTATTAATTTTTATATCTCTGGAAATTTAAAATTTTGTTTAGTACAACCTGTTCTGTTGTCACTTATATACCTTTTTGTTTTCATCGCAAAATTAACTGAAAGCGGCCATTTCTTAACAACTGTGACTTACCTAATGTCGAGCTTCTATAGAGAGTCTTTCAATTTCTATATTTTATTTTATATATAATTAAGAATTAACATGTTTATTGCTTAAATGATTCCCGCACCGTATCTCATAACACCAAACTCCATGAAAAAAATTAGACGATCACTCTTAAATATTCTTAAATATTAATAAACTCTGATACAGGTTATTCTGCGTGAAACCAACAGTATTGGGAATATAATTAAGCAGAAACAGTCAGAAACTTAAGCATTTCATGTAGATACTAAGTCTCCCGGCGCTGTACTGAAATGTGTTGTTCTCGCTATATATCTTCGAATAAATATTTATCTTTATATATTACGTATTTATGTATTAAATTAAGAATTGTTAAATATATTCGGCCCACCCATATACTTATTTCCTAAGACCACAATTATTACCATCTCCGAAAAATAGAAGTGCACATTCGAAGTACGCTTATTTCCAGAACTGACGTCACGTAGTGTGCGTCACAAGTTCAAGTTCACAAGTCTGCGAGTGCATAGTGCGTAGTGTGTGAGGATGTACACTACGTTAGTATACTTGTGTGCTTAACATGGTGGTTTCTCGTAAGATGACCTAATAAAACTTTAAATGGCATATTCTTAATATCTTTGTTAAGATGAATTTATTTGTGAGGTGATCATGTAATAATTTACTTGATACATATGCAAATTAATATTTTACATGTAGAATATAAGAATATTACACAAATAACAAACACATTCACGTTGTTCTTTAAGTATGCAATGGAATTTAAAATAGTGAAAAAAAGCAGCCAAATATTTTCCTTAGTAATGCTATAATGACATTTATGCTTAAATACTACATGGTTTGTTTAGCTTAATTGAGATAATTAGACTCTTGATAATGCAGATAAATGCCAAATTTCAATAGTATATGAATTAAAATAACCTCTAGCATATTCATATTCATTTTATTTCGTGTTTATGATCACACATATTGCACGAATTCGTGCGTATGAATAAGACTCGTCAGGGTATTAAAATACATAAACGTGCATAGTTTTAACATATACATACGAATCATTGTTGGTTTTAACAAACAGTAACATACGAAATACGTATAGGGAGGTTAAAGGCAATATTTCAAGTTCCTTAAATATTGGCCAACATGAGTCGTTTATTTTGGCCCCAGCCATAGTTCTTAAAACTTTTTTGAATGACGAACAACATATGATTTTTTGGGAGTTTTCCCAGAAGTTTATACTATATAAATGTAAAGACTGAAAGAGTCCGAAACACAAGTTATGAATCGTATCTCGTTTTAAAACATGTTTCAATTATTTTAATGCATAGGGCATTTTATTGAGCTTTTGTGCTAGTAAAAATTTGTGTGCTTCCCAGGAAATACTGTGGTTTAGCCAAAGTCGCAGAAATTTAGTTGAATTTGAATACATTATTTCTTGATTATTTAACATTATGACAATGCTTATTTTGAATGTGATGAACATTTAATGCTATAAATTTGTCTGTGTTTAATTTTAGTTTTTTATTTTGGGCAAAGCAGTTTCTAAACTACGGGTTGTCTTATCAATTTTATCACAGATAATATCATGATTTGTACCTGTTGTAGTTGCACTCGTGTCATCAGCGTACGTAGTTGTATTTGGTAATGTTACGTCATTTGGCAAATCATTTACATATAGTAGAAATAATATGGGTTCTAATATCGATCCCTGAGGAACACCTCTAGAAATGGTTTTAAATTTAGATTTATGAGTTGCTGATTTACCTGTAATGGACATAACTGATAATTCAACAGCTTGAGCACGATTTTGCAAATAAGATTTAATCCACGAGTTAACGACTCCTCTTAAACCTAACTGTTAAATTTATGGATAGGAATGTTATGAGGGACAGAGTCAAACGCTGTAGATAAATCTAGAAACATTCCCACACATTTTTTGCTTTTGTCCATAGCTTCTGTGACATTGATGTAATTATATATAGCAATTTCAGTTGATTTGTGTTTCTGAAACCCAAACTGTGTAGGTGAAATTACATTATGCTTAGATAAGAATGGTATAATTTGATTGAGAATAGCATCTCTATGATTTTTGAAAAGGAGGACAAGGAAATAGGTCTGTAATTTTCGATTTTTGTTTTGGCCCCTTTCTTATATAACGGTTTTACTTTGGCGTATTTTAACTTCTCAGGAAATGTGCCAGTTTGAAAGGACATATTAATGAGGTAGGACAAAGGTTCCGAGATATGTATGCTCCATTTTTTGATAATGGTCATTGGTATTCCGTCCAGACCAAAGGACCGTTTTGGTTTCAGGGCCATTATTATTATATGTACCTCTCTCGCCGAAATTGGGAAGTAAAAGCGTGGTACTGATAGTTGTATTTAACTTGCAAATGTTTGAATGCGACATATAGTTAGGAATGTGTTTGTTAAATGAACCTGTGTAATAGTTATTGAAGACGTTTATAATATTGTCTGGCTTTGTGACTTTTTCCCCGTTAACATCTAATTCGGTAACTTCATTTTTCGTTTGGTGTTATGTTTTAACTCTATGTTTAGTACCTTTTACATAGCTGAGGTTTTGTTTTCACTATTGTCTACAAAATTTGAGTAATGGGACTTCTTGGCAAATTTAAGTAGCTTTCTACAAATGCTTTTGTAGTGTTGATAATATTCTTGTATTTCTTGAGATAACTTCCCTGTTTTATTCGCCATATTTAGAGATCTTAGTGTTTTACTTGATGTTTTAATACCGGTTGTTACCCATGTTTTCTTTTGACAGGTAGAAGCAGGAACGGTGTACATTTTTTTTTTTTTTTTTGGAAACGCTTCTGAAACATGACTAAATAGTAGTTATGTTTACCTTGATATCACCTATCGCTTTGGTCATTATGAGACCGATAGATGACTAGATTTTGGGGTATCTTCTCCACCACCAGCAACTAGCGCTGGAATATAAAAATAAATCTCATCTAAAAGATAATTCTACAACTAAAGCATGTGGGAAATGTAGCTCATGGTATTTAGAAATCATAACTCATGCTCAAATTTGCTTTTAAAAGTGCAGCAGATAAGGAAAGGAAAATTAAGTATAAGAGTAATTAGTCTGGCGTAGTCACTTATTGTTTCGACGAAATAAACAGTACCTTTTTCAAAGTTAGTAACTCCATTCTTCTCTCCCTCTCACTGGCTCGTTTCTGTTCTTCCAACTCCAAACGAAGTGCCCCGAGAAACACTCACCATCCAGTTTTGTTTCCCGGACTGAGGTCTCAAACCACACCTCCTGATTTCCTCAATACTAAATATGGTCACTCCATAACTCACCTTTTCCTAACACCGTGTTCGTGATGTCACATGAGTCAAAACGTTTGAGAGTCGAAGACCTCACACGCTGGGGACTTCACCTCCTGATCCTGAATTGTATTTTCTGAGGAATTTCAAGTGCAAAGCTAAACCTCAGCGAAAAGTAGAAAATACAAAATACACATTTAATAATCGTTGACGTAGTTACCAGACAATAACTTTTAGTTGAGGCAATCGAATGAGTCAGCTAGAGAAGAGCTAACTGGCGCTCGAAATATGTACAAATAAGTTGTATGTGAGCAATGTCCTCAAACGCAGACTAGTGACACTGCCAAGAAGTGGAAACGTAGCCAGACACAAGTAGAAAGTTGATAAGTTGCACAAAGGTAGGAAAACAAACAAGGGTAGTGACTTTATATGAGGTTAAAGGAATCTGCTATTGCACTTATCTTTTAATAAAACACAAAGGTATACAAATATGCTTCTAGGAAGCTTGAGACTACATAATTGAACTTTCCGAGGAAAGGAAAAAAAAATAAAAATAATCCAGCGAAATCCGAGTAGATGACGTAAATCCAAAAGTCTGTCGTTGGAATCGAACCAGGGATATCCGACGTATAGTATCGTAACATGCCCTCTCCGCAAACAAGATGATTGAGTCTAAGAGCTGAATACATGGAAGATCTAGAACAATCATCGTCATCTAAAAGAAACTTAAAAAACACATGTAAGTATACATTCATAATTTTCTCAATATTCAAAAAATAGAAAAAAAAAACCTAAAGGCATACTTAGTCAGGACTTCGAAGTTAAGATAAAAAACACTAGATGGCATAGGCGTTAACGGACGACGAATCCATGCATCCAGGCAGGCGACAAGTTCTCAAATAAACGAAAGTGGAGACATCCCAGTACTAATATAAAAAAAGAAGATTAGAAGAAAAAAAATGGGACAAATTCATAGTAAAATTAACAAGGTAAGTCCTACAAATATACCACAACAACAAAAAAACAATATTACACTATAAATATATGTATAGTCTTGAAGTAGGAAAAAAAAATTGATATGGATGGAATAATAACTAAGCCAAAGTAAACGGAAACAAACCCGGTATAAAAGTGTGTAAACCACAAGCAAACTTAAAAAGAAAAATAATGATAATATTTCTATTATGTTTGACCTTCCTTACTTAAACAAAAGTTAATAAGTAGTATACAGCAAACGAAGGGCAGTAAAAAAAAATCAGCTTAATTGAAATCCAATCAGCCTTGCACTAAAGTTTTTTTTTAATATAGAATGAAATAAATAATCCACAATGTAAAGTCTCTAATGTAGATCTCACTCTAATGGAAGACAAAGCTTAATAATTTACGCATTACTAGGTAACTATCCATAGAATAGCACAGAATGTTGGCGGAACAAAACCGGGGGGCAAAGAGTGGTCCTATTAATCTTTAGAAAACAACCATGAAGGATTTAATCTTCACGGTGTCCGTAGAAATGGACTTATCGCGGTCCATATTCGCACTTGCCGACAAGAAAAATAGGACACGACAGACCACCACCAAACTACTCCTAACCTAACGCGGCCTATAAGTGAAGATGTCCAGGTGAAATATCCAAGGTGACGGGGCGACGTACCAAATACTGCTCGGGGCGACGTAACAACAACCAGTCGGCAGGATCGAAGATCACAATAAGTCAAATCCACTAGGCGAGAAACTTCCATGTCCAATAGCAAGGCTGAGGCGTAGATTTCTCAATTGTAATCCATATCAGAAAGGCAAAATAAGTCCAGACGAAGCATTGAAAGTGAAAAGTATGTTCGTAGTCAGAGGTAGAAGTTTAAACACTAATAAAATCACAGTCTATAATGTAAATAAAATACGATCTGTCGTAGCATACAAATTATGTAGTATTATTATTAATAAATATCTTAGTTTCTTCTAATCACATTAAATTCAAAGTCTATACAAAATATGCATATACAATAAGGATGATACTACTCCACGTCTACATTTTCCTTCTCTTTCCAGAAATACTACTTGAATCCAGCAATGGGACGTAGGCTTCAATGCATCCAAGGATTTCCAAAAGGTAACTATAATCTCAATATCCTTCAAATAATATAATCAAAATACTGATGCATCATATGCCACTACGAATTCTTAAAATATATATGTCGCAATACAAGTGTACAATGTTAATACAAAGTTATTATATCAACGCCTATAAATATCTCTCTAATAATAATACCTAATCCCAAGTTGCAGTAAGTTCCAATAAATATCAATAATATGTTATATAGTCATGCAAATAAGAAACTGAAGGCGAAGGATGAACATTAGTTCTATTGCTTTCACTAGTAGTTGGTGGAGGGGGTGGAGGCAGGCTAGCACTTCTAAAAACTTTAGGATTTCGACGTAACATGGGGCGTCGCTTATAAATTTTAAATAACAGAAAAACTGCTAACAACAGTAATAAAATTTCCACAATATGAACAATGATCCACAACACATCTTGATCCGAAGACATAGATTCTGCTCTAGCGCCTTTCATACAAAGAGTACACAAGAAAAAACCTTGTTTATATAATAAGTAACCTATGGCTAATGTCAAAATAACATTCCAAACCACGAGAAAAATAGGAATAAAATTGTCTCTATAATAAATTGGAGTATAGGGAACCACAGTAGCAACAGAATAGCTAGAAAGATTTAGATGAGGTACAGAATAGTGCCAATTGAGATTTAATAAATTTGAGGAATTGAAAACTTCATGAGTTTTAAATTTCTGATTAAGGTGAACAAAACTATTGGCAGACAAGAAAGCCGGAAATAAATGCACTACAGTAGGCGTAACTAATTCCGTTTGAAAACAAGGAAAGACGGCTTTCGCAAATAAATGGCTATTAACTCTTAATGTCGTACCACAAGGCAGTTTAATCATAATCGAACCATACTTAGCTTTATCTGTAATGTCTATGAGTTTAGTGTTAGTACCAGTCACTAATTGAACCGTAGCAGGCGGATGAGTCAACACATAAGTATGTGGTTGTAATTGGCTTTGAGAATTGTCATGACAAATATAAGAGCAAGATGAAATTATATCATGGACAGTTATACCAAAATATCCTTTATATAAACATTGCGCTAAATGAGAAGACACAGAAACATGTGATGGGATTTTACATAAGGGTGAAACTTGCAAATTACATGACAAAAGGTCTGATCCAGTAATTGGTAGGGCTAAAATATGACCCTGAAAGATAACATAACTGGGTGAAATACTAATTGAACATGTTTGGTTATGATAACCAAATGGAATGGCCTTAACTGAAAATAATTTAAATTGCACATCTTGTTCTCTAAGTGGCACTTTAAAATGCACAAAAATGTAATTATCAGTAATAGTGCACGAAAGTAATTTCAAAGTATAATATATATCAATATCTTCAGCAGGAATAGCCAAAATCATACGTTGTTTAGTTATAGATTCCTGTAAAATGTGAAGCTGAGCTTGCAATACTTCATAAGGCACCAATACGGGATCTAACTTCCCTGCTCGGCAGCTTTGAATGGACGTTTGATAACGCTGAAATTCTAATACTTTCAAAATGTGCATCGATAACATATAATTCACCCAAAATCGCAAAAACTTCCAATTGGTCCGTATTTGATAAATTTTCTAAGGTCCTGGCCAAAAATTTAGATTGATCCAACAAAGTCTTAGAAAAAACTTCCATCTTTTGAAAATTTTTACCCAATTTCGCCTGGAAATTTGTTAATTCAACAGACGCATTCTGAATATACACAGAATTCCTCAGTAACTGCTGTCTTAGTTCAATAACTGTAGATTCTAATTTATCTTGTTTCTTCTGAAAAGACGATAACTGTCCTTGGGTAGCCACGTTACAGCAAAATGAAAGATTCCCTAAAATAGCAATACCTCTCTTAGAACGCGAATGTTCTCGGTATCTATAAGGTTCATTAATTTTCAAAAAATTACTCGCTATATGTGAATGTAATGCGTCAAGACTATGAGCTAAAGAGCATGTCTGACTAGAATACGAAGAATTATCGGCACAGTGTAATGATTTAAATAAAGAAGACGCAGGCAGGGATTGCGGAAAAGTGAAACTTACGTTAAACATGATGGGAATAGCATATTGGTATAATATGTGGCCATGTAACTCATTAAAAAAAAATCCACTTGAAATCGACACATCAAAATTGGCAGAAGTACCAAAGGCAATGGATAAAACCAGGATCATCTGTAAAAAATACAGACGAACACACATATAACACCCAAAATAAATAAATAAAATTAAACTCAGAACAAAACTCAAATAAAATTCAAGTGCGTTAACGTATGCAATGCATATATATATGTATGTTAACTACCATAGTGTAACTTGATTCATTAAATAATAAACCAAATAGATGCATTCAAACAAAATAACTCAGCTTAGTACCATTAAATTAAACTGCTATACTTCTCATAAAATGTTGAAATTACTTGAAAACCATAACGTAGCAGTCATAAAGGCATAATTGTAATAAAACTAACACTAAAATTGATACTCAAACAGGCATATATTGTAATTAATAACACAACTAAGCAAAACTTATATCACAAAATGCGCATATTGACTAAATTAGGATATATATATAAAAAAATACGTCATAATCAGGAAATTAACATCAAAATAGAGAAAACTAATGTCAAAATTAGGAAAACTGCAGTTTAAAGTCTTAATTCGGTGAAATTCAAACGTCACAGACCAGGGTAAAATACACAATTAGGTCAATATGTAATATATATATATATATAGATCATGATCTAAGCAATTATACTCGAGTAAAATAGTCATAATGAAAATTGCAAAATAAATAAATAAATAAATAAATAAAATAAGTACTAGACCAGCTAGTATAAAAATGTCATAATTAGTATTTTTTTTTAGCCTATGATCTGAATAGAAAATAAACTAACGTCAAATCAAAGTATAATAAATATCCAAGTTAAGTTTCTCTTTCCTTTTGCAGGTAAGTGAAAGGAAAACTCCTCGTCCAGGATCTATATAACCGAAGACTAGTGATCAGTGAGAGTGTGTGCGTAATACAGTGCCGTGAAACATTAGTGAATTCTTTTTTTTTTCTAATTCATAAGTATCACATGTAGGTAAGAGTAGCTGTAAGAACTCTACTAACCTTCATATATGCGCTACTAACCACTGTCTTTTTTTTTTTAAAATCCGCACTGGGAAATAAGCAAACATATTATTTTCATATAATTTCCTGTTCTTTTTATCAAAAATACACAGCACAATACGATCGAAATCTTGCAAATTAGCTTCCAGAACATTTCGAATCGTGGATAAAGCAATCTTCATTGCCTGAAACTTATCAAAATTGAATTTCCCAGTTCCCAAATTAGGAAACGCTATCGTCCGACAATTATTCTCCAAAGCGCGTTGTAGACAATTCGTGTAACATTGTCGTAAAATTCTTTTATTATTATCTCTAGGCGCGCAAGTGAATAACACATATTCCGCTGGTAAATTAAAAGCCGAACAGATCTTAGCTTCACCAGGTTTTAACGAACCTAGCTTTTTACAAACTTCAGCTAGTTCCTTCCCTGCCCCTCTGTGAATTGCTCCGTCGACTCCAGACAAGGGAGTAAGGGTCTCATTCGCTGCATTAACCACGATGTCACACTTCAGATCCGCAATATTACCATAATATACACTCACTTTCTTGTTAATGTCCTCATTATAACTATATAATGGCTTCTTGTATGCGAATTCCTGAGACGAATCCATTAAAGTTGGAAGCTCCAACACATCCACAACTCGCTGAATTTCCACGGGATCACTGAGTGCAGTGGTGAATGTTAGCTGGTTAAGCTCTATATTATGATCAGAATAATTTTTGGCAATATTTATCACTTGCATGTCACGTATTTCTTCTTCTTCTTCCTCGTCTGTCATCGGTTCTGGGGTAACATCCGGGTAATACGGTTTAAGTCTAGTAATGGCAATCGACTCAATTTTTTCTCTTCCCTTTGAAGTTTTGTATTTCACAAAATAAGCATTTTCATAATCTTTTCGTACAATCACAGCAGGTCCAAAAATAATCCTGAAAATGCTTTGGCATTACCTCTCCGTCTTGAAGGGTCAAAAATCCATACACGCTGTCCTTCCGTGAACTGTACGGATCTATGATGTTTATTGTAAGATCTCTCTGAAGTACGAAATCGATTAAAAAGTTTATCCTGAGCCTGTTCTCTAATGTCAACAAGAGTGGCTAGACGCTCTTGATTCACACTGTGTACACACGGTCCATTAATGATAGCCTGGTGTTCTAAATAAGGATCCACTCCGTGTAACAGTTTAAATGGGCTAAATGACGTGGAATGGTTCACAGTAATATGGGCAAAAGTGACGGCTGGCACGTGATCCACCCAACTACCATGATTGTTAGGATCCACTTTCCTTTTCAATAGAGCTTCAATATGGCGGACAGAAGTCTCAACAAGACCATTGGTCTGGTGAAAGTAAGGATTAACAAAGTTCATTCTAATATCTAAAATATTACATAGTTCTTGAAACAAAGAACTAGTAAACGCCGTAGATTTATCTAAAATCACTTCTTTGAACAGACCAAAGCGTAAAATTACATGATTGTACAAAAAATCTGCCAAAGCAGCGGCTGTCTGTTCACCCAACGTAGCCGTTACTACGTAACGAGTATTGTAGTCTATTGCGATTGCTAAATATTTGTGCCGCAGAATATTGGCATCAGAATACCTCCCAGCTACATCAATACCAATACGAAAGAAAGGAGGCACGCTAGGCATAGTTTGTAAAACACCAGGAGGCGAACCCGGTACCTTTTTGAAACGTTGGCAGACCTGACAGCTTCTATATCGCTCGATGACGAACTTTTTCATGTATGGAAAACATACTGAATTTAACAACAAATTATATGTTTTTGTAAATCCTGAATGTGAACTACCCAAAGAAGAACTATGTGCTGACTGAAACACTTTCTCTCGTAAGGAAGCAGGAATAGCTACCAACAACTGTGTATCAGTTGGACGTCTATGTTTTCGGTACAACAAACCATCCTTCATCTCATATCGCAGTGCCTGACGTTCAATATCATAATTTTGCGGTATTTTCCCTTCTAAAAAGAGAATGATATCTTTGTAACAGGAATCCTTCCGCTGTTCTTCTTTTAACTTATCATCTTCTTCTATAGTAAAGACCCGGGGATCTTCTAGATTCTTCTGTTCATCCGCTTCGTCTCTTGTGCAATCTACATGGCGACTAATACTGTCTACAAGACTATTAGAAGCACCCGAAATATGAGAAATAGTGTAATTATAGGTCTCCAACTCCGCAAGAATTCGAGAAAATTTAGCCACATTCTTAGTTTGACGTAAAAAAACCAGTGACCTACAATCGGTACGCAAATAAAAGTGACGTCCTAATAAAAAATATCTAAAGCGTCTTAGCGTAAAGATCAAAGCTGCTAATTCTAAATTAAATGGGTGATATGATTTCTCGTGTGGCCCTACAGCACGAGAACAGTAAGCTATTGGAACCAAAGGAGCATCTTTTTCATCACTTTCAGGTTGCAGGACTGCCCCAGCTAAACCGCGTTGTGAGGCGTCCGTGACGACGTACACGTCTCTTTCTGGATGAAAATTCATAAGAGTAGGCGCAGACAAAATCACTTCTTTGAGCTTCTCAAAAGCTTGTTGTTCACTCGTCCATTTATATGGAACATTTTTTTTTCAAGAGACGCTGTAACGGCTCCGCTATAGACGAAAAGTTGGCAACGTGGTTTCTAACAAATGAACACAACCCTAAAAAACTTTTCAATTGTTTTTGTGTTGGACGTCTATAATTTTGAATCGATTCAGTAATACGTTCAGAAATAGAAATACCACGCTTAGAGACGCGGTGACCCAATATTTCCAATGAAAAATGGCCTAATTTGGTTTTTTCAGGAGATATTTTCAAACCTCTGCGTCTTAATCGTTCAAATAGTTCACGTGTTGTATTAATAATGCCATCTATCGTATCGTCTGACCACAAAATATCATCGAGATAATAAAATACTTTATTTTCATCTAATCCTTCTAGTGTAAGTTTCATTAAATCATTTAACGCCGCTGGAGAAGTAACTCCTCCCATAGAAATGGAAGTGAAACAGTACTGCTTAAGTCCAGGAACTGAAAAAGCAGTTACTAATTGGCTTTTTTCAGACAAAGGCACTTGAAAGAAACCTTGCGAGAGATCTGTCGAACAAATCAGGTTTTTACCACTAGAACGCACTAATATGTCCTGAATTGGTGGTACAGGAAAATTAATAGGCCTTATTTTAGCATTCGTAAATCTCATATCTGCCACGAACCTCCAAGATCCATTTTTTTTCTTCACTAATATGATGGGATTATTGTAACTACTCTGACAAGGACGAATTATGTTTTGTTTAAGTAACTGTTCAACTTGCTCGTGAACAGCATCACGAAGATGGAACGGGATGGGAAACTGGCGGATGTATACTGGGTCTTCATCCTTTAACTGAAATTCGTGAACATAGTCCCGTGCCTTTGAAAAATCGTCCGGGGACCAACTAAACACATCTCTGTACTACGTAACTAAATCATAAAATCGTTGTCTGTCATGTTCAGAGAGTTCAGGGTTCACATCCACCCTGGTACAATCAAATTTATCAGATTGAGTCTTTTGAAGACCAGTATCTTCTGTAACATTACTACAAAAATGTTCTTCCCTATTCAGAACAGCATGCCCTAAAACTTTATTCTTCCATAGCAAAAATTGCTTGTCAGTAGGATTCGAAACCCAAATATGTGAATTTACGCTGTCAACCGCAGTATCTCTTAATAAAACATGTACAGCACCCACTACGAACTTATTAGGTACCAAATAATCTCTATTTCCCAATAAATCAAAACATTTCTTCACTTTAACACATGTTCGCGAACGTGGGGGCAACCAAACAGACGAAAAAACCTTATACACAGGAGATACGAGGTTGCAAATTCGTTAGACACAGAATTAACTGTACTATCGGTGGGCAGAGTAAATTTAGGAATCCTACCAAACCGCGTAACTTCCAAAGACAAATCATGTAAATTTAAATTTGCCTTATGTGCTAATAAAAAATCCTGCCCCAATAGGGGTGGGTGGGAATACGCTGGGATAACCCGGAAAGGATGGCAAAAAACTTGAGATCCAAGCTTGAATCGAACCAAAGCTATCTTGTTAACAGACAAAGTATTCCCTGTCACGCCTTTCAAAAAACTATGTGTTGCTTGAACTTTAGCAAAACGCGGGACCATGGCCTGACCAATACAAGACACCTGTGATCCAGAATCCAATAATAAAGGACTCTCTTTCCCATTAATAGTAACATTAACATGAGGAAGCGCACGATCAATCTGAATAGGGACTTTAAGACGTTGAAGAGCTGATGGCCCTGCGTCATCAACTCTATTGATCAGTTTAAATTACTTCTACAGTGGGTGGCAATATGGTTTTCTTTTCCACATTTATGACAAATAATAGGACCCCTCTGCTGTGTTCTATTCCCTGCATTGTTATTCTGACCACCCCGGGAACGATTTTGCTGAAACCGTTGGCCATTGCCCCGTCTATTATAATTACGTCGATAATTGTTATTACTATTATTATTATTAGTATTACGTCTCGAAAACGAACGTTGATCATCTGTCCTCTTATTTTCTGCTTGCAAAGACAATTGCGTTAATTGCTTTTGTATAGCAGCCAGCTGATCTTTAACCTGATCAGTTTCCTGTGTATTCGTAGCTTGAGAGGGCAAAGTCCGTACTACAGCCTGGGAAAGCTGACTTTGCGGAACAGAAGCCGATTGAACTTGAGTATTCTCAGGTGGATTACATTGCATTAACTGAGAATTTGCTAATAACGGATTTTTCTTAATCAGCTTTTCAATTGCTTTTCTTTTCAACAACACGCGTGCCTTCTCCTCGTCCAACAAATCTTCCACTAAAGCTTCAACAGTAACATATTGTTTTTTTATTGCCAATCTCATATATTCCGGAGATAATCCATCGATTATTAACTGCACTTGCTTAGCTACTGGCGCGTCCTTATCGTTACGTAAAATTAAATTACGCTTGGCGTAAACGTATGATAGAATACTCTCTCCCTCATTTTGTTCTCGCATCCGCATTTCCTGTTCTGTAAGTTGAGGCAAAAGCGCGTCCTTGAAAGCAGCTATTAACTTCTGTTTAAACTGCTCGTATGACAACTCCGGAAAATCTGCTTGTTTTGACGTAGTGTCAAACCAATAGGCTGCTGACCCCTTTAAAAGCGAACCCAGAATCCATTTTTTCTTTACATCTGTCCAATTATTTACCTGAGCCAATACTTCAAATTGATCGATATAGCGAACAATATCATCGCCCATACGTCCAAAAAATGGTTCTGGCCGAAGGATATGACTCAAAATGCCAATATTATCCTGATTTCCCCCAACAGCCATGTCTACAGTAAACTCAAACCTGTCAGAATCTAATGAAGAAACAGTGTCAATACTCGAAAGCGAATGCGTAAATTGTAATTGCTTTTTAATCTTATCAAAACATTGTCGCGTAAAATGTATGCGACCCGGAGATGATGTAATAATCGGCTCAAAAAATTCAGTAGCATCTAAATCATCACAAAAATCGGACAAAAACACATTATCCTCAGCAAAGAAACGCAACATATAAAAATAATCTCCAAATAAATGTAGTCAGAACAAAAAAGTGAAAACACCAATTTTTTTTTAACCCAGCTGCACAGGTACTACAGAGATCAAACCTAAAGCATCTCCATCATGAAACATGACTAAATAGTAGTTATGTTTAGCTTGATATCACCTATCGCTTTGGTCATTATGAGACCGATAGATGACTAGATTTTGGGGTATCTTCTCCACCACCAGCAACTAGCGCTGGAATATAAAAATAAATCTCATCTAAAAGATAATTCTACAACTAAAGCATGTGGGAAATGTAGCTCATGGTATTTAGAAATCATAACTCATGCTCAAATTTGCTTTTAAAAGTGCAGCAGATAAGGAAAGAAAATTAAGTATAAGAGTAATTAGTCTGGCGTAGTCACTTATTGTTTCGACGAAATAAACAGTACCTTTTTTAAAGTTAGTAACTCCATTCTTCTCTCCCTCTCACTGGCTCGTTTCTGTTCTTCCAACTCCAAACGAAGTGCCCCGAGAAACACTCACCATCCAGTTTTGTTTCCCGGACTGAGGTCTCAAACCACACCTCCTGATTTCCTCAATACCAAATATGGTCACTCCATAACTCACCTTTTCCTAACACCGTGTTCGTGATGTCACATGAGTCAAAACGTTTGAGAGTCGAAGACCTCACACGCTGGGGACTTCACCTCCTGATCCTGAATTGTATTTTCTGAGGAATTTCAAGTGCAAAGCTAAACCTCAGCGAAAAGTAGAAAATACAAAATACACATTTAATAATCGTTGACGTAGTTACCAGACAATAACTTTTAGTTGAGGCAATCGAATGAGTCAGCTAGAGAAGAGCTAACTGGCGCTCGAAATATGTACAAATAAGTTGTATGTGAGCAATGTCCTCAAACGCAGACTAGTGACACTGCCAAGAAGTGGAAACGTAGCCAGACACAAGTAGAAAGTTGATAAGTTGCACAAAGGTAGGAAAACAAACAAGGGTAGTGACTTTATATGAGGTTAAAGGAATCTGCTATTGCACTTATCTTTTAATAAAACACAAAGGTATACAAATATGCTTGTAGGAAGCTTGAGACTACATAATTGAACTTTCCGAGGAAAGGAAAAAGAAATAAAAATAATCCAGCGAAGTAGATGACTTAAATCCAAAAGTCTGTCGTTGGAATCGAACCAGGGATCTCCGACGTATAGTATCGTAACACTTCGTTGAAATAATTAACAAATACATTGTGAAAGCCATCCCATGCATTGTTCAGGTTGTTAGCCGTATATATGTGCTCCCATGCTTCGTTGAGCAAACGAAAATTTAGATGTTCTACGCCAGAATCATTAAAATACCTTTTCGATACTAATATAGTACCTGGTTTATGTACTTTAGCGTTTGTAAACTCGTTACCTTTCAACATTACTGTAAAAATTTGCGCCTCATGATCTGAGGATCCACTATTGAGTACTTGAACATTACAAGTAAGGTGATCGATATTAAGCAAAATTTGATCTATTGCACTATTTTTATTCGTTCGGAAACCTAGTTGGCTCTCTGACTGCTGCAGTTAAATTATACGCTTGCATCAGAATCTCAAGTTGGTCATTTATTTTGGGTTCTAAAAAGTCGACATTTATGTCACCTGCTATTACAACCTGCTTACCCATTTTTATATAGAAGTCAAGGATAATTTCTACATTTTGCAAGAAAATATTAATGTCACTGTCTGGGGTCCTATACACACACAAAATAATTATCTTCATGCCTGGTACTTCTGATAAACATGATTAAGAATGCTTTTCGATATTTAGGTTGTTAAATTCAGTTACGATCTTATTCTCTAAATCTGTTTTGACATATATACATGATCCCCCTCTATTCTTAACAGATCTACTTTAACTAGCAATTATGTTAAAACCGGGAAGGTTAGTGACACTCAGCTCATCTGTGTTCAATCAGAGCTCAGTTAAACATATTAAATTTACATTATCCTCTGTATCACTTATTAACACTTCTAACATTTCTTTTATCAATTCTTAACCCTTGAACATTCTGGTGGTGTATCACTGACTCACTCGGTTTTTTATTTGCCATAAAAAATCGTCTTTATTTGGCTTCTTACACCTAGACGATTTTCTAGTTTTTAAATTTAATTCATCATTATCACTTAAACATTTTTAAATTTTATTCTTAGCATTTGTTGTTTTTTTGATTTTCAACAGCACTCGTTTCAACCCTAGAGACCTTACCATAAACAATGACACCCTTGGGAGATTTTTGATAGTGGTCACTTGTTTCTAAGCCGGTGATCTTGTTGTTTTTCTTGTTTATTGGAGCTGTTATTTCATCCTTGTACTCTTTGCGTACTGGGTTTTTAGGGGGTAAAACACTACGGTCACTTCGGATTGTTGTTTGATTATCACTGTCATTACTGTTACTTACTACATATCTGCAGTTGTTGTTCTTCAGAGTCATTTCACCTACTTGATTCTTTTCAAAAGTATATTCACTAAACGGTAATGCTATAGGAGTACAATTCATGGGCACCAGTGTTGATATGAGTTCTGTCAGGTTGTCGGCGAGGAAGTTTTTACTGCTACCATTTAGATGCTGATCGTGTCGTATGATATTGCTTGGGTACCTGCTAATATCGAGAATCTTGTAAATCGTTTGCAGATATTCTGAATTTTAATGTTAGTTTCACGTACCTCTCTTTTTACTATGGAAGAGTCTATGAGACCATGGCGATGCGGCAGCGTGGCAAGTACTACATTTGTATGCGTGTGTTGGTAAGATTTTTCTTAGTGCGCACCTTAATTCCTCCTCTCGTTTCTCAGAGTAATCAAATCGTTTCATTGGATGAAATGGCCAAAGTAAAGCCTTACCTTCCCCTTAATTTACATAATCCCGTTACTGTACCCACTGTGAAATAATTATGAGCAAACAATTATTTACGTACAGTTGAACAATGAGAGCCATTACATAACGTACATACTGTATTTTTTCATAAAACCGTCGGTTAATTTTCATAAATTCTTATTATATTTTAGTAGTTATTTTATGGTTATACTTAAACGAGGGTATTTGTTTCGTTACTGAGTAACCATTTTCGCAGTGGGAAGCATGTAGAATACAGCGGTTGTATAACAGGAGAGATGCAGAGCGCCGAAATCATAGTGAAGTGCACGCAAATGCTGAAGCGTATACAATGTACAGGACTCCACTGAAGCGAGCTTAGAATATAGTAATCTTACATTATTTGTTATTTTTACCATATTACTTTAATTAGGGTTATCCACCTTCAGTATATGTGATCTTTGTAAGTTGGTATGTAATTGTGACATAATAGCTTTATCGTGTAAATTTTGGTCCTCATGCTGTTCAACTCCACCTCTTCTTTCCTTGTGATCTTGTGGGTGTTAACTGTTAGTGTATATTAAAAGTATTTAGACATTATTTCGAAGATATACGGGTAAAATTGACGCAATACGGTAGAAATAGTCCGATCAGTATCCCTGTAACTGAAGCATACAGTAGAACAACGACAATTATAGTGTCATTGTCGTGTAATCTACCGTAAGGAAGCAATTACACCTAATATGAATTCTCTTCCAAAGTAGTTTTATGCCACATTATTGTAAATAGCGTTTTCCTGAGTACCTTCGTTTTCCTAACGCTCTTCCAAGTTGCCTGTTTTTGCTTGCAATAAAATTTTTAAGCTCCTTCGCAGCAGTGTTGTCAGCGCCCTAACCACCAGTGCTTCTCTTCTTCCGCGGAATTAATAAATATTCCGTCTCGCAAGCATGCCTAATAAAATAGAACTCCGCTAATAATTAAGTGGTTTCTACGCTGTTTATTATGCACATAAGATACAAACACACACACACATACACACACATATATGTATTGTGCCTTGACGCTTCGCTCTTTTTTATCTGCGCGTGAAACGACAAATATTGCAGGTGTGGCAAAGCTGAAACTGTTGGTATACATGAAAGAAACCCTTAAGTCATTATATGGTTACCCAATATTGCTAATCTGTACGATATATTTATCATTAAGTATTACTGAAAAGTCAATTCATATAAAAAGAAGCGTGTTTATTTTTTCTTACTTACTTAAGCCGTCCTCTTCTACCTTCCAGTGTAGACGGGTTTCCAGAGAGCTTTCCACTCGTCTCTATTTCGTGCTGTTGTCTGCACCGTCTTCCATGGAACCTTCTTGTTCTTTGCGATCGAACATTCCAGGTTCCAATTCTCATATAACCTAATCCTCGCCTTGTTGTTATCAGATCATTCAGACCGGCTCTCTGTTTCCCTGTTCTTTTGATGGTTGACGATTTCGGACATACGAGTTATTAGCCCGTAGTATGTTTATTTTTTCTATTACCCCGAAATTGCCCCTCTCTTTTGTTATCATTGTTTAGTGTTGCACTATGATGAGGCACTGGGACCGAAGTGCGGATCAAAAGCTAATTTAACGAAGTGCACACTATTTAGTGTGGACTCTATTTGTAGACTTCGAGTGTGCATCCTCAAAGTGTTCACTATGCACTTTTGCTCACGGCCGATATGTATTTTACTTTCAATCTATTATTCTGTTTTCTTTAGCCAATATCATATAGAAACAGTTATCTTTTTAGGTTTTTGAAGAGGAAGTAACGATTTCTTTCTGAAAACATCACATAATTTACACCCATCTACTAATTAGGCAGTTGAAGATCATTAGATACATTGTGATCAAGTCATTTTGACAATTATTATGATGGCAGAGGAACATAAAGTTAAATGTGAATTAATTTCTATGTTATCTGAAATTGTGAACGAAGGAGAAAAGAGCACAACTTCTGATGAATTTCCAAATGAAGAAAATTGTATAAGATTCAGGAAGAATGAGGAAGCTAAATCCACAATAATCCGAGAAGAGAATCCGATGTTACATCAAAGTGTTACATCTTCCCGGGTCACAGAACTACTTTCAGAAATAAAGTCTGAGCGTAAAATCAAAGACGGTGATATGCATTTAACCGTTGGGATTGATGAAGCGAAAATTGAAGGTTTTTCCACATATGTAAAATCACCTTCTTTTTCGTTAAATAACTTGACAGAACATGAAGGAGATGGATCTGAACTTCAAAGGTAACGCTTTTCTCGATTTCTATCTTTTATATGTTATGGATCGTATTTTAAGAAAAAGCTTTTTTTTTTTAATTTTTATTTTTAGATAACAATTTGTAAATATGGTTATTCAGATACAAAAGATTTTTGCTTACTTGGAATGATCTAGATAGAGTGCGACTAAGTATGCAGTAATACTATTTCAGTATCGTATAACATGCAATTTATAGAGAAGTGCAGCTGCAGGGATAATGTGTCTCTAGAATAATTCGTTCAAAATTTCCTATTGATTTACCAAAAGAGTTTTGGATTATCCCTCTTTAATTATTTGACAGACACTTAATAGGAGCATATGTTTCTCGCCCATACGTTTCAGTCATGATAGTTAACCATTAGTAATAATATTAAAGTAAGTTAACCATAATATGCCGAATAATATTTCGAATAGCATAAATCGAAAATAACAATGGTAGAATAGTAAATTAAAACTTCTAATATATAAAAATATTCCTGTCTTGAAAAGATTAATGCAGTAAAGAAAAGAGCAAAGAATATAAAAAAAGAGAACAAAATAATAAAATAATATATGTTGTAGTCGTGGTCCCTACATTTTTAATGAATAACTGCAATTTGAGAATGCTAATACGACTGTACTCCGTCTCAGTCTCAAGAAGTGACCGCAAACCGGTCAGACTCGAGGTCAAAGATCAACTAGTTCTTTTCCTTCAAAACCAACATTTTCATTACAAAACTGTGCAAGCACTTACGAATTTTATTGGAGATTATATAACCTAATTGGTTGTCACAAAATAGCATGATAGAAGGTTTTATACTTTTTGCTTTATACTAACTTAGGTTTAACCCAATCTACCTTAGGATCTTAAATGTAACTGTGTGCACCGAATAACCTCTCAGATGTTTACGATTTCTTCTCCGTTATTACAAATCTAAAGTAGGTTTAATTTCATGCAAATAATGTTGTGTATTGGTTTCCCTAACTCGCAATCCATTGTTCAGACTCGCTACTCGGTTGACTTCCTGTTAGTCATGCTTAGTGGTGGGTAAATTCCCGGGAAGATATTTTTCGGGAAGATTCCCAAAATGGGAATTTATCCGGGAATTTATGTTCAATAAGAAAGAAAAGGGCATTCTATTACTATATTATGGTTTCAAAGTTGAATTAATTTTTATATCACAGCATATTATTACTGTTGTCCACAGAGGATTCTTTAAAATGTATAATCTGAACGGTATTGTGTTACTTTATTAA
The DNA here is from genome assembly GCF_964235325.1 of Thermobia domestica. Lineage (NCBI taxonomy): Eukaryota > Metazoa > Arthropoda > Insecta > Zygentoma > Lepismatidae > Thermobia > Thermobia domestica. The sequence goes on along the minus strand of NC_137454.1, from coordinate 310,734,310 downwards.
CACTTTATTATATTTAGAAAGTACGCATAAATGTATATTTATTTACTATATGTTCTATCAATTAAATATGTGTGAAAAAATTATTTAGTAAATTATAGAGTAACAGTTTAAATTTATATGTAAGTGGAGTTCTCAACTTGACTCTATTAGTGATATTATAAACACATTAAATTTATAAATGTTACAAACCAATTAGATTGGGTAAATGCTACAAGATACATATCTTACCAATTTATCAACATTTGCGCATGCATATTTATGTTCACAAAATTTGCAAGATACTTATCTTTATATTTTAGCACGTAACATTGCCATACACGACCTTTCATTCTACCTATTTCTCGAAATTCCATACGTTAATTCACATGTAAAAGAAGTCCGAGTACCTCTTCAGAAATTCGAGTCAGAGAGAGGAGACTGAACGACGTTTATTACTAATGGTAGTTCAGGGTTTATTAATAGTACTTCATCTCTATTTCTACATAATTCTAAATTACTTTACAAAATAGTTCCTTTTCGTCATTTGTGAATTAGTACTTTGCTAATTTTGGCCGTTCTTTAGCATTTGGGGCAGCTTTTGCACCTACTTTTTTTTTTTTTTTTTTTTTTTTGCGATATTCTATTCCAATGCGGTTGTTTTATGGTTTCATACGTTAAATTACGTTACCAACATTAAATTCAGACAGCATTGCAGAGCGAGCGTTAGCGAATAAAGGCGGGTTAGAGCCCCGCATAGCACGTTGTTTTCTATCTTCGTTACCAACAATTCACTTTTCTTTCCTCACATAAATCCTTTTCTTTCCTCAGACTTACCTCTTCGTTTTGTATAAATCCCCTACTCCCTTAAAAAAATATGTCGATACTTTCTTGACTACTTGAACATCACTATAAACTCATTTCTTCCGTAAATCATCTTACTTTTTGCTAGTTTTGGCCTCCAATAAAAAACAATTACCCTACTTTTTAGTGCAAATAGAAATGGAACTTAAAAAATCATATTATTAGTTATATAAGGTACCGTCAAATAATTTTAAATTATTTAACCTCCAAATTCTTTAAAACCTAGAAGTAAATCACAATATATTAAAATAAAGTAATTAGTCATATGGTTCTTATAATTTGGAAGATAAAGAAAAGAAATGGAAATAAATTCCTTCCCGGGAATTTATAGGCCAGGGAAAAAACCCGGGAATATTCCCATTTTTAAATTCCTTCCCACCGGGAATATTTCCACTGCCCATCACTAGTCATGCTTGAACAGTGCTCAATGGGCAGACTGGTAAATAATTTGTGCTCTGCTAGTAAATCATTTGTAAAACTAGTTTATATATGGTCTCGAGTTTGACTTGTTTAATTTTTAAAACATACAGGCTACGCTATTCCACAAAGTAAAAAAAGTTCATAAAACAAGTAGCAGCGCGGTTTCTGTGATGCAATATTTTCACAACAAATATAGAAACCGCAAATGGTAGTAGATTTCTACCACTTCCGGTATTAAGAGAGATTAGACTAGATACGATATATATTCCTGTTACTCCTAATTGATTTTCAGAAAACCGCTTCTTGTATCTGTTAGTTTTTATTCTATAACAATCAACATTAAAACCGTAAGTGGTTAATTTTCTACCGCTTGTGGTTTGAATAGAGGCTTAAGAGAAAGATAGTAGCTTTATTCAGAATGCTGAATAGAATGCAGAAGACGCTTCTTGCTGTTACCATTACTGTTACATGGGTATCACTATTGAAACCGGAAGTGGATAATTTGTACGACTTTCGGTTTCAGTTGAAGGCAATAGCTGAGATGAAAGGTATTCACGAGACGCTTGAGAGGTACTCGATTGGAGAAAACCACATTCATCTATCCTTTGTCGTTTTTGCTCTATGTAAATTAATATTTATTGAAACCAGAAATTACAATTGAATGCACAACTTCCGATTTTAGTAGAAAGTTAATTATAGAGATAAAATATAATGCTACGAAACAGAAAACCGGATCTCGATACGTATTACCGTTTCTGATATATGGTGATCAATGATCAAACCGGAAATGTTTTAAACCACTTCCGCTTTGAGAAGATAGTTTTAATAGCAAACTCAATTTGTTACTCTTGACTCTTTATATTTTGATCAAATTCCGTGATGATCCGTGAAGTAGTACTTTATATAACCTTTTTTTCTGTTACATACGGTTATGATAACTATATAAAAGAGTTTTGGTAAACTAGAATCTAGTTATTCAAAAGTAAACAAGGAAAACTCGTTCTTTTTGCTACTTCTGCATACAATTAATCTATTCTAACCAAGGAAACATTGCACTGTGTGCTTTATCTGATAAATAAAATAAAATGAAAAGAAACCTATCCTTCCAGAAAACAAAGAAATAGGCGAATAAGAAACATTTAGACTTTCCTTGGTTGTATAGTTGTGAGTGGCAGAGGTGAAACCTGCATCGAAGGAAAATTTGTCCATTTCAAGCAACGAAAGATGTAACTGGAAGGGCAAATGGAAACATATCGTCCCAGTAAAGTAGAAAGGTGCTAAGCACCAAACTGCAAATTTCTCAGGAGAGCATAAAAACGAGTAAAATACTAATGAATTACGATTCTTTCATTCTTCTATAGAATTCTGTTTTCACTGCAAACCATACATATTGTCTCCTGCCACTTGTCTCCTTCCTGCCAACATCAAACATGAAATGGGAAGTCAGCATATGAACTTAGTTAGAAATCAAGGAGACTGGCGCGTAGCACCTTTCTGCTTTCCAGTGGCGATATGTTCGATACTGAGGATTCAAAGATCATTGTTCTACGAAGTTTTTTGTTGGATGAATCACACCAGCTGCCGCTGAAAAATCAAATTCAGATAGTCGCCCTTATAATGTACTAGGAACTTATAGGGAGGCGGAGAAGTGAAGGGAGGCTGCTCAAGCGGTAAATGATTATGAAAGTGGAGGTGGTAGACACGAGTTTCACTTCTCAAATTGCTTTAATGTATCTAAGGGCGTAACTACTATGGCGCAAAACCCCGCAGTTTGGGGGGCCTGACACTTCCAAGGAGACCCTTCACCCGTGCCTCCTAATAGGTCGAATCAAGTTTCTTTTCAGTTTTGTAGTAGTCAGCAATGATCTTTGACCCTCTGTTTTTTTGGCAATTTTTTGGAGGGTTGACGTGTAGGTCAAGAACCGCAAACAAAGAAGATATTGGTTCTTCGTTTCCGATTGAAGTAATTTCCTTTTTTGAAAGTTGAAATTTGAAATAAGTGTTCAGAATTCTGCGTTTGATCTAACAAGGCTTTTAATTGTGAAATATAAATCACTGTCGTCTAGTTTTCAGAAATTATTACCGCGTATTTGTTGCTTTTACGCTCCCTGTCCCTGTCAGTTCTGCGGAGATGTCGTTCTCAAAACTGAAAGTAATAAAATAAATAAATACATAAAAAACAGTGTAACAAGCACAATGGGCCAAAATAGATGAACTAATCTAGCACGGCTAACAATAAATGTAGACGAAGCTGAAAAAAGGCTGTAGGGAAGTTAGTAAAGGATTTTGCTGATAGAAGAGTAAGAAGGAAACCAATCAATTAATTCCTGCTACTCTTCATGAAGATTGACGTCACTGACTGCAAAGATGTAAGTCCACCTTTTATTCTGAAGCTTATTGAATAAATTATGCATATAACAAAGTGGTTTCTTTTTATGAATATTTAGGCCTAGTTGTAGGATACATTAACTCATTGTTTACAGATACAGAAAAATATGGTTATTTGTAATGTTATCTATCATTCCACAAAAAAAGTTAAGGCGGGGGGCCAATGGTATTCTCTTGCTGATTGACTCTAAAACGTAATTACGCCACTGAATGTATCCCACCCCAGCATTTGTTCTTCAAACAGTGTCACCCTTAGTATTTATAAGGTTTGCAAATTGTTTTTTGACTCTTAACCTGCAGTAGTGATTACCTTTTTACGGTAGTAGCTATTGCAATTAATAAAAGTGATTAGGTGCAAAATTGTGACAGTCGTCTAATTTGTATTTCTTTCTGGCATTTCTGTACAAAATTGCAAGTTCCTAAGTGCAGTATTTTGTAAGATTTTTATGAATTAAATTTTACATGTCTTATGGAAATTCTCAAGCTTATGATGATGGACGGACATCCCCTTGACATGTCACCACCATTTTTGATCATTTTTATACATCTGCCTCTCCACTTCCCCAAGTTGCGAGGCTGAATTTGGATTTAAACGGCATCTGAAGTGGCACTGTTAATTTCAGCAACCCTAAAAACTGGATTCGACACTAATATGGGTAATTTTCGATCATGTTTATATATATATATATATATATATATATATATATATATATATATATATATATATATATATATATATATATATAATAACCTGATGCGAGGGAGATAAATTTACTCTCAAGTTTAAATGGAAGTAGTAAAAATGAATGTGAAGCCTTAAGGAAAAGATACGACCTATTACACTAAAATTGAACAATTGTAAGAGAAATTATCAAAGAAAATTTTTTTATAGATTGAAGGGGATGGGGTAATCCATACCGCATGACAGGGTTGAATTTAATGCAATTTCTTGAGTGATTTTAATCCCAAGGACTGTGGATTACAGAAAAGAATCTAAGAAAAATGTACATTATATTCTATCTAAACCGAATGGATTATAGAATGAAGAGTAAATCAATTTGGTGTGTTCCCACTTTGCCTAATACCCATTTTGCCTAACACTTTATGAGCTGTAAATCACAGTTAAAAATCACAATTCACAATTTTAGGTGAAATTCCAATTCCCATTACGTCTAACGATCTTATTAGCAAGGAAATACCCTATATACAGGTGATCTGACAATGTTTCCATACTTATACACTTACACAACTATTTCGTACAACAAGAAGCTTACATCAAAGAACTTACTACAATCAGTAGAAGAAAGTACTACGAAATTAATAGAACAACTTGCTGGCTACGCCGCGGAAGGACTATGTATTGGTTCCTGTGTACGTATTGTATTGTATATCATACTAGAAGTCAGCGATAGTTCGTTTTTTCCTTTCTTTTATTTGTTTTTGGCTATATGCATATTAACTGTATTACAACATAAAATATAAAGTAGTAATTGTGTTAAATAAATTAAATATTCTTTGAATTTAAAATTTTGATCCTGTAGGCTTTTATCCGCGATTCGTCATAACTATACTCCGGTTTGACCTTAGTAGAAGGGATCATGATATCTTGAGTGTTGTTTTTTCTAGTATTACAAGACTCAGTCCACATCTATACTTGTTAATAATTTGTGTAATTAATTGAACAAGCATATTAAATGCTAAAACGAGTACCTTAAGAACAACATCCACGGCCTTCTTGTGATATGTTAGGCTTTCTGTATTTTTAAATTTTTTTACGGCCCACAAAATTTTTAAATACCCATTTTATGCTTCAAAATAATCATCATATGCTTCAGGAGCATGTCCCGAGCGAGACACAAATTTATAAGCTCCCATTTTGATTATTATTATTATTATTATTTGGTTTACAAAAATTTCGATACGGCTTTGCATCGTCGTCCGTTTTGGGAACTGTTGTCAATGGTAAAAAACAGGTAATTTACCGATATGGCGACATAAGTGGAATAGGGTTGATTAGACAGTAATTTGCAGTCCAGTGTTGTGAATATATTTTCGGTGTTTGTCAAGTTCGTAGAGAACTCGTCTTCTGTTTTACAGTGATGGCTGCTTCTGGAGCAGTGCAGCTGAAGCTCTTTGGAATTGTGACGAGTAACCCTCGTCTGTTATAGGTTTTTCGCATTCTAGTTATTCATGTTGGACTATGCCACTTGCCACTGCTATTCTCCGAACACACATTACATTATTATATATATATATATATAGTTTTTGGTGAATTTTCAGTTTAGCGGCCAGCGAGATCGGAGGAGAAGGCAACCAATGATGTTTCCTATTCTCGTTGTCGTACATAATCTATTTTCATCATAGGTCAAGATTTGGTCCAGGAACGACGCTTTATTATGGCGCAACAGCCACTACAAGCTTCAGTCGAAGCTTGCTTCTCTCGGATAGGACATGAAAAACCCAGTTACTTACCTTTCATGTCATCCGAAGGTTATAGAGATATGATCGAATGGTTTAGTCAGACAGTTCAAACTTGTGTGCAAGCTCCTAGCATTGCTTGATACTTTCCGTGAGCTGGACTTTGTCGACGGTGAGTAAACAACGAAGAGAAAGCTTCTCTTCAAAGCTCTGCAATTCGGAGGAAAAGCTGCTGAACCGCTTCTAAGCAGTCAGTTTACTCACTGACGTCTCTCCAAACGGAAAGCATATTCTTCTAGTCCTGACCTTTCTTTCCTAATGTGTATAATAAAGCAAAATAGGCTACAAAGTGTCCTTTCAGCATGTTGTTTTACAATTGGGCTTGTTACAAAATTGATAGCGGAACGTGTGACGCAGTGAACAACTCTCTACTATTTAAGGTTTCAACGAAATGTAAACATATGATGTCATCAGAATCAAGTTTTCCAGATTAGCGCGACAAATTTAACCGTTCTGAAAATCCGCAAGAAATTGCTTGGTTACATGATACCTACTTTCTCGTTTCGATATATGACAATGGGAAATTAAACAATATTTAGAAATATAATGTAAATTCTTTATCATACGCCCATATGCTAGTTTAGTACTCTCCATTAGACTTGTTTTTCCGTAAAAATACAACATTTAACGATATTTATATTTCTTTATCTTATTATTGTTTTTATTAAGTTCTGAACAAAATGTGCCTAAACCATTGGTTTTAAAATGCTGATTTTATAATATTTCACTTGTGATTGGTGTTCTTGTCTTGTATCAATAATTTGAATTTCACTCGATTACTCACATTAAATCCAATCTCAATAAACTGTCAATGGGATATTAAAGAAAAGATAAGTGTAATTTGGACTGAATGGTGCGGTTTTCGATGTGGAAGCAAGAATCCAATAATACAAATTTTTCCTCCTTAACCACACTACTTAACTGTGAATAGGAAAACTTAGTAATTGAACTCGGCAACCGAGGGACACCTTTCTTTATTCTAAAGTTGTTTTAGTTTTCCTTGTTATTTCCTTTTTACATAAAAATATAATTTAAAAGATGTGAAATCCATATATTTTATTTGTATTTGAATCAATAAACTGATGTGTGCAGTTTCAGACTGGAAATTTTATGGGAATTGGTATTAACTATCACAGAAGTGTATACTTTGCATAATAATCACGGATTTCACCATCATTTATTTCGTTATGCAATGCATTTCAAGGTGTAGAAATTTTAAATACCTTCCTTGAAAGATGTATTAATTAACGTCCTCTCAAATTAGCGTATTTTTTTTATTTTTTTGTACGAATATACAGTAAACGTCTGGGAATTATATTTATAGCAATGTTGATTTTATTGTTATATAAATTTGTTTCAGGAGCGATAGTGCCTTCTCCAGAACGGGAAATACCTCTGCTTCAGAAAAGCCAGCATATTCTCATCCAATTCAGAATCAATTGTCTTCCGATACGTGTGACAATGTAATAACTAGAAGATCACATGTTTCAACCCAGATAGTTAAACATAATGATGATGGACATCATACTTGTCAGATTTCTCAAAAGGAATTCAAAATTGAATCAAGTTTGAAACTCTCCATTTCAACTAATGTATTTCAGAAAACTCATACAGTTGAGGAAAGTAAAAACGGAGCTTGTCAAGGATCAAATTTACCAGCATACGTGTTCGTTCATACTGGTCGGAAACAACATATCTGTGACAAATGTGGTAAGGAATTTATTCGAAAATCACATTTGGTTCATCATATGGTAGTCCATTCGGATCCAAACCCTCACATTTGTAATGAATGCGGGAAAGAATTTAATAATAGATCTGGTTTGGTTCAACACAAGCGAATACATACAGGTGAGAGGCCTTACAATTGTGGCGAATGTGGTAAAGGTTTTATCCAAAGAGCTCAATTGGATCAACATAGCTTATTACATACCGGGCAGAAACTTCACAGATGTCATGAATGTGGAAGAGGATTTAATCAAAGATCTGGTTTGGCTCAACACAAACGAATACATGAGGGGCAAAAGCCTTGCACTTGTGATGAATGTGGGAGAAGGTTTACTACCAAAGCAACTTTAAGAAGCCATATTTTAATGCATGCAGGTGAGAAACTTTACATTTGTCATCAGTGTGGGAAAGGATTTATACACGGATCTAATTTGACTCGTCACCTGAGAGTACATACAGGTGAGAAACCTCATACTTGTAATGAATGTGGGAAAGGGTTTATTCATAGATCGCATTTGGCTCTGCATATGGTAATGCATACAGGTGAAAAACCTCACACTTGTTGTGAATGTGCAAGAACTTTTACTAGTAAGTCAAATTTAAAACGCCATATGTTATTACATACGGGTGAGAAACCAAATATTTCTAACCAGTATGTAAAAGGATTTAGCAACAGATCAAGTGTTGTATACCGTAGGTTAGTTCACACAGATGATCATGTTAGTAATGAATTTTGGAAAGGATGTAATCAAAGGTCTGATTTGACTGAAGACACGAGAGTATATGCACGACATGACCATCATACTTGTAATGAATGTGGCAGAATGTTTCGTAGTAAGTCAAATCTGAGATGCCATATGTTAATACATACAGGGGAAAAACTTCATTTTTGTTATAAATGTGGCAGAGGTTTTAATCAAAAATCTAATTTAAAAAGACATATGTTAGTACATAAAGATGACAAAGCTGTTACGTATGTAGGAGAGGATTTGACCAAAAATAATTTAACTAAGCACACGTTAGTACGTACAGATCAAAAACTGTAAATTTGCAATAAATGTGAAGAAATATTTATTACGAAGTCTTATCTGCGAACGCATATTTCCATTAATGCCGATGGGAAAGCTCGTAATTCTAATGAATGTGGGTATCTAATTTGGCTAAATATAAGCTATCACTAGTGATGGGTAAATTCCCGGAAAGATATTTTTCGGGAAAATTCCCAAAAATGGAAAATTTCCGGGAATTCATGTACAATCACATGGAAAATTGAATTCTATTACAATAATTTCAAAGTTAAATTCTTTTTATATCACAATATATTATTAAGGTTGTCCCCAGAGTAGTCTTTAAAATGTATGTCTGAATGAATTTATTTAATTAATATTTTAATCTATTTAGAGAGTACGCGTAAATAGATATTTATTTATAATTTGTTCTATGAAAGTAAATATGTTTGAAAATGTTATAGTAAGTCCACATAGTTTTAAAACGCTTGACAGTATAAATTTACAAGTAAGTGGATTCTCTAAACTTGACTCTACTACTGATATTATAAACATTAAATTTTTAAATATTATAAACAAATTAGGTTGGGTAACTGCCACAAGACACATGTCCTATCATTTTGTCAACATTTGCGCATAAATATGTATATCTACAATATTTGCATGATACTTTCCAATCTTTATAATTTTGCATAACATTGCCACACACGGCCTTTCTTACTGCCCATTTCTCGAAATTTCATTCGTTAATTCACATCTAAAAAAGTCCGAGTACCTCTTCAGAAATTCGAGTCAGAGAAAGAAAACAGACCGACGTCTATTACTAACGGTGGTTCAGGGTTTATTAATAGTAGTTCATCTCTATTTCTACTTAATTCTACATAACTTTACCTTTTCACCATTTGTAAATTAGTACTTTGCTACTTTTGGCTATTGTTTAGCTTTGGGGGACCAGATATTCCACGTATTTTTTTTGCGATACTCTATTCTGATGCGGTTGTTTTATAGTTTCATATGTTAAATTACGTTACTAACATTAAATTCAGACAGAATTGCCTAGCGAGTGTGAGCGAGTGAAGGCGGGTTATAGCCCCGCATGGCACGTTTTTTCTATCTTCGTTACCAACAATTCTCTTCCTTTTCTCACATAAATGACTTCCACTTACCTTTACGGTTTGTACAAATTCCATACTGCCCTAAAAATGTGTTCGATACTTTCTTGACTACTTGCAAACCACTATCAACTCATTTCTTCCGTAAATCATCCTACTTTTCGTTAGTTTTGGTCCACAATACTAAACAATTACCCTACTTTTTAGTCCAAATGGAAATGTAACTTTAAAAATCATGTTATTAGTTACATAAAGTAGTCAAGAATTTTAAATTTTTTAACCTTCAAATTCTTTAAAACCTAGAAGTAAAGCACAATATATTCAAATAAAGGAATTATTCATGTTGTTATAATTTGGAAGATAAAGTAAAGAAATTGAAATTAATTCCTTCCCTTAAATTTATAGGCCAGGAAAAAAACCCGGGAATATTCCCACTTTTTCAATTCCTTCCCACCGGGAATATTCCCACTGTCAATCACTAGCTATCACATACAGATGAGAAACCACGTTTTTGACGTTTGTGGAAAGGGATTTAAAGAAATATATTGATACACACAAACTGAAAACATCACACTTCTATCCCCTGTAGAAGAGAATTGAATCAAAAAACAATATTAACTAATTATATACTAGTAATCTGACACTTATGTACGATGTGGAAAAGGATTTAATATATCTCAATAGAGTCTGGTATAAACTGGTAGTTACCTCGCACTTACCTGAGATGTTCAAAAATATTCTAAGAGGTTTGGCTTCACACGTTCCAAAATAAAGGTAAGAAGAATCATGACCAAAGTGAAAAAGGTTTAAAAAAAGATCAACGTTGATATATGCTAGTAGATATCAGTGAATATCTCTATACCTGAGAAGAATGTGAGAAAGACTATACTCAAAGATTACATTTGTCTAGACAAGATACACAGGTGAAAAACCATATATATATATATATATATATATATATATATATATATATATATATATATATATATGGGTGTATGTGTGTGTATGTGTGTAGTAGGATTATTATAGCCTATATCTATTTTCACAAGTTGTTGAAAACAAGAGCATTGTTTTAAATATTGTATCGAAATTATGTACTGATGAGCTGTATACCATTTTGTACAAATGTGCATGTAACATGGTCCAGAGAATGATTAATAAATTTAATCTGTCTGGGGAATGCAATTTTCTAAAAGATACTAAATTGGCTAAACATATCTTAATAACTGTGGAAAATTGGGAAAAGACTTTTTCGAAGATCAAGTTTGACTCATGGCAAAGTAGCACATACATGTAAAAGTGCCCAGATGTTACGAATTTGGAATTCCATTTAGTTTTAGATCATGTTTAACTCAACACATCTTAGAAGACTGAGGTAATAAGCCGTGTATTTGTACTGTGTATTGGGAAGGATTTGTTACAAAATGAACATTCGTAAGAGAAATGCTAGTTTAAGCTACTCAGGAACTTTGCAGTTGTGCGAAGTTTTTAGTTGGAGATCACACTTAGCTGAATACAAAGTCGCACACACAGGGAAAACTATATTTATAATGAACGTGGGAAATGATTTATTGAAAAATTAATTTAGTTGAACTGCTGTTGTTACGAGTAATAGATTTGGAATGTTTTACGGAACACATGCTATTACAACCACCAGCAAAACTATCTCCACCCCTGAATGCTCTAAATCCATTGCTTGGGATCCACATCATATGCAGCTTGTAAAACGCCTGGACAAATGCAGCCCAACTTGAAAGATTTCTCGGCATTGACAGCAGTTGGTAGGTCTGAGCGAGGTATCTGCCGGTAAAATTGTAGAGTAGATGACTAATGAACGATATATATTAATCCCAAAATTGCTGTGTATGTAACGTTTTATTTCATTATATGCTGTATGTTCAACGAAATAAAAACAGCGACCATGCATGAATCAGAAATTCTTGTACGTAAGTGAAAAAACAAAATCTAGTTGTAAATCATTATTTCCATTGACAGAGCTTCTCATTCCAACATTTTTTTATGGGGAGGGGATCTTGCTTGTCACATTGAGTATGCATTGAAATTGAAACATTTGAAAAAGTTGAAACTGGCGGGATTTGAACCCGGGTCTGCGAATAGAAGTTCAATGCGTAAACCACTCACCTAACTCGTCAGTTCGTCTTCCACCCAAACTATTAGCTATTGAAATCGTTTCACGGAAGATTACACACAAGATACTAATGATCGTATAAAGAGAAGTTGCTTGTGAGTGTAACAGTGACTTACTGGAGATTTCCTTTAACGCATTAATACGCAAAGATTTCCCTCAAAAACAACTATATATACCTATCACAATGAGGAAAATATCACAAGAAGTTCTTCAAATTGAGCCTACGCCATCGTTTTCAGCGATGGTCTCGATTTTCATTACAAGTTTTCCTCACCTTCTAATTTCCAAAGAAGGCGGTAGAAATTATTTTTGCGTTCTTTGGATTCTATTAACTCGTGAAGAAATAGAAAGTTCTATGTTAATCTTCCATAACAACTAGTTAATTTTCGTATGAGGAAGTTGTTGCAAAGTGTGAATGCAGGGAACTTCCAATGCAGCGGACCGGGTTCCAATCCCGTCGTTACCATTGTTGCTCTTTGCTGCAAGGTATTGTTTACGTAATTAATACTGTATTTCTTTTATTTATTTCTGTATTATTATTGTTATTATTGCAGAGTCAAGAATTGGCTACATATGTTATATTTTATGAAGTTTCGGATTAGATTTCAAGTCATTTTGTTGAATAATAAAGACACCCCATTGTAAGGAATTGGCAGAGGAAAATATCATCATGTTGTTTTTTGTTTGTTTGTTACTTGCACTCTACATCAAGTGTGGAAACTACATTTCACCCTTATCTGCATGAAGTACACTAATGGTTTTGATAATCATTAGAAAGTAAGTGAATAAGTGATAAGAGAAATAAAGTTAGCGTGTTAACAACATTTAAATTATCAGGTTGTGGGTAAAGTTATGACGTATTTTTTTTTTAAAAAATATGATAAATGATGATTTGCGGATATAATAGAGTTATTCGGACTCATGCAATTGTTGTCATGTCATGAAAAGCTAAGAGGTTGAGCGTCTTGTTTATTAATATTTGTCTTTGTTTGGTTTGGTTTTACAGTTTTGACAATACAGAATATGGAAGTCCAAAAATAGCGTTTTTACCATATTTTATTAATTTACTTCAGGAAAAGAAAGAACGGGTAAAGTCTGTGATTTTTACAGTCATCAGTTTCTGGTTTTGTCCCTGTTCTTAAAGAGTTACTAGTAAAACTGAAAGTGAGTGAAATGAGTAAAATTTAGTAAAACGAGTAAGTATAGGAAAGATTAATAATGATGAATATTCCTTAAATCAGTTAATTTAAGAAAATATAATCCAGTGTTCTGAAGCACCAGATTTCAGACAAAAGAATTGCGTATCCACCGCCGTGCCGTTGAAAATCAGCGCCCAGGGGGACATACGACGGTTACCAGTGCATATGCGTGAGGTCGCCAGACCAGCGGCAAAGCGTCAAAATATTTGGCGCGGGGCGTAAAAAAGTACAAAAATCGCTGTTTTTCTTGATTTTGAGCAATTTTATTACTTTTCCTCCATTTCCCCTCCTGAATTTTCGCCACTTACTTCGGCGCCCAGGGTTCGTCGTTCCGCTCGCTCCCCTCACGGTACTGTGCCTGTTAAGGGTTCGAAGCCATCTAAAAGCCAATTTCTCCTTCATGTTGCGTGTTTGTATGTCTTTTGTTTTGCAATTTAAAGTTGTATTCTCTGGCCTATTCTTTCTACATAAAACTTTAATATTTTATGACTGAAATCAGTGAATTTCGACATTATTACTTTGGAATCGTAAAAGAGTCCAAATTGATGAATTTTCTCCAGTTCTTTCCTTCTGTCTGAAAAGTGATATTTTAGAATAGTGGCTTAAGCGTTAGTTTCACAATGTTGTGGTCATGGGTTCGATTCCTGCTGAGGTAATTAAGAAGATTTTTATCTTTTGCAGTATTGATACTTCCGATTTATACTAACATAAAACAACATTCTTTTACTCTGGGTCTCAGAGTTGAGACGATTTTCTTTACAGGTGAAACGCCAACAGCACAAAATTATCCGTATCATCATTGATTCATATTGTCTGGGAATGTAACGTGTTAAGTCGGCAATTAATGAATTCATAAGGCTCATTCTTACTGTGAATATGGGTCAGAAATGTTTGATCAAGAACAAAAGTTGTTGTTTCCTTTCAATTGTGGAATTTTTCTTACCTGTGTATAAATGGAAAATAGTGATCGAACTTACAAGTCTGCTCATCAGAATAATCCTATGTCACTTCACCTTTCTATCTAAAAGAAGATCGAAACAAAATTCATTACTCTTATCAGCTACAAATATTTATACTTCATTTCTTGTTGTCGTAAAATGATAAATCTATCTGTACATCCATAAGGCAATAATATTATGCATTCATGTGTAAACCTAAGAAACATCTGAGATATCATTTCTGTTCCTATGAATAGCTTCGACTGTGTAATCTTTTCTTTCCTTCTTTTGTCGTAATAATAATAATAATAATAATAATAATAATAATAATAATAAATGATCTTGAAAAACCTGTAACTTTAAGATTTATAGTGTAGAGCAGTATTGGCCGAACTTACGAAGATCCTGAGTTACCGTACAGTTTAACATCCTAGTGTGAGCTATCAGCCAAAGGAACTACAAACTGTTTTTTTAATTCTTACATTTGTTTATTGCTTACGAACTTAAATTTCAAGATTAACCAACCAGAGCGATAATGCGATCTACCGACAATGTCCCTGGCTAGTACTAGTAGCTCGCGTTCGACTGTTTCGCGGTCAGTCGTGTAGGGCATTTCGACGATAACACAGTGGGCGTTGTTTAAAAATAAGAAAAGCTATATACTAACTCATTGGCCACAGTTTGGTCTGCAAGAGTAGTGTACATATGTAGGTTCTAGCGCACCTTTAACCCCCTCAAATTGTCCTAGCGCAAAAACATTTACATATGAAGAAGCGCGAATGAGACAAAAAAACTTTAAGCCAACACACGTGAAATTGAAAAGAAATAAACAATCTAGGACACTTTATTTTCCCCCAGTACTTTGACTATTAGCATAGAAGAATAGCACAAAAGCATTTTACATAAGGGGTCCAACTAACTATACATTTCGCAAAGTATTTCCATAACTACGATGTTACAGTGAGATTGAATAGGCTTTTATGACATCTAAATAATAAAAACTTACATCTAAAAACTCCGTAACATAAATAATAAACCTGTGCACAGGTGGACCTAAGAGGACTTACGCCTTTCTCTTACTCGTTTGTTTGGTTTTGCTTTTGGTTGCCTCTCAGGCTCCTTTTTCTGTCTGTTTCTCTTTCTGCTCCTGCTTCTGTTTTGCCTCCGTTTTCCTTTTCCGACTAGTGCTAGTCTCCATTCATGTCAACTCCCTCTCATCAGTTTGGCTTGTAGAGGAGAGAGTGAAATTCCTTGTTCCGGCTTGGAGGCGATTCGAACCTGCGACGTCGATCACGTCGATAACTACTCACGGTTGGCCAGACCATGAGCGAGCACGCTCGGCTAACACGTACTCAAAAAAAATCAAGTGAAAGTCGGTCCTTATATATGAACAAATACTTCTACAAGCAATGCCATCTATTAGCAGTGATAAACTAAATGATGTGCAGCGCCATCTATAGAGTGAGTAACTGCTTGAAAGTGTTCACCTAGCCGTCATATTTAGCCTAAGCATCAATGTTCAAAAAGAAAAAAAATCAGTGTTGCCAACCCACTTATCAAATATTTTTAAGAGGATAGTTTTACCCCTCCATACTAACAATATGCTAACTCATCATATAAGAAGTTGACAAATTTCAGAAAAAAAATGAGTTTGCAACTCTGCAAAAAATAATTCAGATATTTGAAAAATAAAAAAGTACTAGCATAATCTACATAAAATACTAAGACTTTTTAAAAGAATAACATTTTCCCGAAAACTCAAAAATAAACCCGTAAAAAATTCCCGAAATTTTGAATTTGTTCCCCAACTTCCCCAAATATTAACCGATTTTCAAAATTCAAACGACAATCTAGAGGAATAAATTTACTACCTTTTGAGTGTTTTGTAGGTTGCATAACTAAGGATATTATTACAAAAAATCAAATAACTCCCTCATTTATACATGTATCTTTAAAATTCAAATGGCATTGTGTTTTGTATGTCTAAAGTAAAACTGATGTATTTTATATCCATTATCTAAATCTTTCAAACCTTCATACTTAACAGACAGCTTATATTTTTTCATGTCTTTCAACATTTGCTCAGTATCATCATTATATCCTTGTGGTAATAACGTCTTATATTTCTGATCTAAATGAACTAAAACTCTTTGACCATAACGTTGTGTTTGAATCAATTTCCATAACGTTATCTCGTACGGTTTACCTTTTTCTAACTCATCTATGCGAAGGAATCTCAATGCTTTAACTTCATTTTTCTTATTCAAATAATTAGCCATAGCTTATTTGTTATAAGAAAAATGTTCGTTTTATGAAAAACTCATAAAACACTTCCCATTTGAAATTTACATACAGAACTCAACAGTTGGATAATTATCTTTTAGGCCAGTGTATTTGATTTTTAATCCATCTTTAATGATCTTATCAATCATTTTATCTGTTAAACGTTTTGTAAATCTAGGTGGAACAAAGACCTTAAACTCTTCGCATTCGAACTAAAATGCTCTTTCCAAACTTAGTTTTAATCTTTTCCATTTTCACAATCTTATATTCTGTATCTAATTCTAATTCTCTTAATCCAATAACTTCTTTTTGCTCAAGACTTCCAAGTTTATTTAAAAGCTCAATATGACTCGCCATCGTATTTATTATATAGAAAATCAATGATCACTCTTCAATTTTTATCTTAAACAAAAACTTTTTAATCATTTTTGTTAATTTAAGAATAACGTTTATGGAAAACCTCCATAAACATTACAAAAATACATTTAGCTATCTAAAACTCTTCTACTACTTTCTCATTCTTAGGGTCATATGTAAAGCTCTTTTGTCCAATTAAAATCGCATAACATATAGTATGATTAGCTACAGCTTCTGCAAAGTCTACTACAATCTTTGTTTGTTCTCTCATTTACCGATACATTCTTCCTCTTACTACAATTAATCACATACATTGGCATGTTATCTATAAACTCTTTAGGGTCATAGTACATTTCGGTATTACCACATGTTATTCTCTTAAATGCAGTATAATCTTGATACATCTTAAAATAATCCTTGTTAGCAATATCTAAATTTCTTGATTCTTTTGGAAATACCTTATTCCTTCCATTCTTAAGGTAGATATTCTTTATCTTACAATGATCGAACTTACTTGCATCTGCTGTTTCTTTACCACTTCTATCAGTTTGGAACATTACAACTACGAAATCAGGCATATCAAATTGTCTAGAATTAAATTGAGTAGTAATATCGAACTCCAAGAAAGAACCTACAACAGTCTTCTGAACACGCTGATAAGTATGGAATGAAAACATGATTTTAAGTTCTTTAAGAATATTACAGGGTGAATATAGTGCTATAAAAATTCTAGTAACTCAGATTGAGCACGCCCGGAAAATGCCCTAGAGGGAATTTCGAAGCTCTAGACCCAAGAGCCACCTCTATAATCATCACTGACTGCCATTTCAATAATGTGTTTTATGGTCTTATGTCCGTGTTCCCATCCTTTCCCTGATGGGATCACTGGATACTTGATACTTTCTCTATTCCAAATTTTTGTGCTAGTTTTCTGCCGAAATCTTGAGTTTTGTACTCTCATCGGTTTCGAGTTAGTTAATTATTTAAGTTTAGGATTCTGCATCGAGGTTATATGAGACGTAGACTCAAAGATTATGATGCAACTCAAACACAGTAATCGTCCAAATTTTGTAAGAGACTCCCACTGGAAATCGAACGTGTGACTACGTGCACGAAAGGCGCCCGTGCTAGCTACTAGAACACCGGAAATGGCGTCCCCATTTTTGAGTCTCTTAAAAATCAAATTGTATTTACATCTTACAAGTTGTGTGTACTTGCAATATAAGAAACAAACATAAATTAAAATTATAAGAAAATCTTAATAAAATCTTTATAAACGCTTAAGAATATGTTGAAAAGGCCAGAAATCTCTTTCTCTCTCTCTCTCCCATGCCGTGGTGCTATCTAAAGGGTATACTTTAAAAAAATAATAATAATAAACTCTACAGTCGCACATACAACTTTGGATGGCAAATAGTTTAGTTTTTATTAATGCAGAAGTTTACATTAATTAAATTCAAAAGTTGCATTCTCACTTCTTTTTAAATTTTATCAAATGTACCACTATTAGTCTTAACACTAATTAGAACTATGGATTCGCCTTTAATATCCGTCATTTTCTATTACTTTTAAAATGTCACTCTTCCCGATTCTTCAGGGATGAACTTAAACGGCATGGAAACAGTCATTATCCATATCAGCGACTGATCCGAAAACTATGGGTTCAACACTAATATCGATCGTTACAATTATTTTTAAAATGTCAGCTCTCCCATCCCCACTCCTTGGGATGCTAGGGGTTCCTTACCCTAACGAGTATTTCTTTCCAGATTGTAAGACATATATGTATTAAGTTTAGTTGGAATTAAGCCAAGTGTTACATAATTGTGTCGGAAAAAATGTTTTAAAATTAATGGAGGTGACTCTTGAACTGGAAGTGGCAGATATCGACGACTTCCGGTTTAAGATTGATCACTGTAGAACAAAAGACGTTAGTAGAAAGCTAGAAGCTGTTTCTGAAAATCGATTAAGCGTCCTAGGAATACATATTATCTCTGTTCTTAACCTACAAGTAAAACAGGAAGTGGTAGCAATTAACTATTTCCTGTTTTTAACGTTGATTACTATGGAAGAAAAACTGTAATAGATAACAAAACGCTGTTTTCCATAATCGATTAACCGTCCGTTCTCATCTCCATTCTTAACCCTATACTAGAACCGGAGGTGGTAGACATCAACCCTTTCCGGTTTTAACGTTGATCACTGCAAAGCAGAAACCGTAACCCGGTTTTCTACAATCGACTAAGAATACACTTCATCTTCATCCTTTATCCTCTACTAAAACTGGAACTGGTAGATATCAACCTCTATACGGAAGTAGGTAGCAAGACGCAGTTTCCTGCAATCAGTTAAGCATCCCAAGAATATAATTGTGTCACCAATCCAATCCCTCTAATAACACCGGAAGTGGTATAAATCTACTATCACTCCCTATTTCATTATTAATTAAGAAAATATTGTATGAGCCTCCTTAATGTCTTCATCAGAGTTTATTCAATACAAGTCTTCGTCTCGCTGAAGGCTTTGCCCTCAGATCCGCAAATTTGTTCGGTCTAACTCTTTGCATCTCAAACCTGCAATCATCAGTGTTTGCTCGGCTTACGGCTTCGCACCTCACATACCTGCAAGTATACTGAATTTCAGTTGAAATACCTATGGACTTGCACTTTATATATCTGGAAGCATACCAATTTTAGTTCAAATACGACGTTTCATGTCTTCAACTTCACGGGATCCCGAGATATAAACATCTTATGAAATGAAATGAAATCTTTGAGTTTTACGTCCCACGGTTATGCCGGTTAGGCTAAAGGAGACGGTGATGATGAGTGATGAATAAAATGGTGGAATGAAGAAAGTGGGAGGAAACGGGAGAACCCCGAGAAAACCCACGCACACGGTTTTTGTCCACCACAAAGTTCACTTGGCGGGGGCTGGGATCGAACCCGTGACCCCAAGAACCAGAGGTGAACGCTCTACCACTGAGCCACCGCGGCCCCCTATAAACATCTTAGTATAATAATAATTGTAATATCCATCTCTATTCTCTTCCAAACCTTTTTCTTCCCTTCTAGATCACAATCAAAAACGTTGAAATATGTATCTAATTATTGGGATTACAGAGTAAGATTTATAATAATATTGTACAGTTAGTGCTTTGGTCCATCTCGTCCGTTACTCCGCACGAAACTCTTGAACGAAACTTAATTTAACTTCTGTTTTTTGCAATTGATAGCTAGAGTAATTATCTCGAAAGAGTTCATTAGTAGAGGATCATAAACCAGGAGGTTGTGGATCAGAAACCAGGAATGGTAGAAATCAACCATTTTTGCTTTTAACGTTGATCCTGTAAACCAAAAAGACTAAGAAATCGAACCCAAAGAGATGTGACATTTACAGAACTATTAGTCTCATATCTCATGCAGCTAAAATTCTGCTCCAAATACTGAACAGAAAGTTGTATGAAAGAACAAATAAAGAAGTTGAGGAGGAGCAGTTCGGGTTCAGAAGAGGCAAGGGCATAAGAGATGCAATTGGATTATTAAGGGCGATCGGTGAAAGATTTATAGAAAAAGGGAAAGAGGTCTATGTTATATTTATTGATCTAGAAAAGGCTTTTGACCGCGTGAATTGGGAATTGTTTTTGGGAGTTCTAACGAAGATAGGGTTGGAATGGAAAGATAGAAGAC
Source organism: Thermobia domestica (assembly GCF_964235325.1). Classification (NCBI taxonomy): domain Eukaryota; kingdom Metazoa; phylum Arthropoda; class Insecta; order Zygentoma; family Lepismatidae; genus Thermobia; species Thermobia domestica. The sequence continues at coordinate 310,713,725 of NC_137454.1, read as the reverse complement.
TAATAAGAAACTTATACATGAACCAACACGTAAGTGTTAGGATAGGGGAAGAACTGACGGAAGAGAGTGCAATTGGAAAGGGAGTTCGGCAAGGATGCTGCCTCTCGCCAACACTTTTTAATGTCTATCTAGAAGAGATAGTGAAAAAGAGTTTACATGATGATGATGGCATTTCGGTAGGAAGTAGAATGATTAAATGCATAAGATTTGCAGACGATATGACGCTTGTTGCAGAATCTAAAAAGAAAATCAATAAAGTGTTATAAAAAATGAGAAAGGGCTTTGAAGAATATGGGATGAAAGTAAATGTTAGAAAGACAAAAGCCATGGTGATTGGAACGAAGGGATCTGTGTCAAATATAAAAGTAGGAGGGGAGAAAATAGAACAAGTGAATAGTTTTCGATATCTGGGTAGTATTCTTAGTAATAACATGAAGTGCGAACTTGAAATAAAAGCAAGGATAGGAATGGCGAAAGAAGCCTTTAGGAGGAAGAAAAGTCTGTTTTGTGGGACCTTGAATAAAGAGCTGAGAAAAAGACTCATAAAATGCTTCGTGTGGAGTGTTGTACTGTATGGGGCGGAAACGTGGACATTACGAAAAGGTGATGAAAATCGGCTGGAAGCCTTCGAAATGTCGGTGTGGAGAAGAATGGAAAGAATTAGTTAGGTCGAGCGGAAAACGAATGAGAGAGTGTTAGAAATGGTGGGTGAGAAAAGAACACTTTTAGATATTATTAGGAAGAGGAAGAGAAATTGGTTGGGACATTGCCTAAGAAGAGATTGTATCATGAGGGACGTCCTAGAGGGTAGGGAAGCGGGAAAGAGAGGGAGGCGGCGAAGGAGACTACAATTAATGGATGATATTAAAACAGAAGGATCATACGCGAAGACGAAGAGGTTAGCGGACGACCGTGAAGCATGGAAGCTTCTCAGCGGCGACAAGTGACCTGCCAATAAAGGCAGAATACCTATGATGATGACATTTATCATTTTCTAAAAATAAATGAAATAAAATACACTTGAAAAATTATTCCTTCCTTGTTTGGGTGCGGAATTTTCAGAAACTGTGAGAAACATGTTCAGTTATTTTTAATGGTTAGTTTATATGCCTAGTTTTATCTTCCTTACCTCAGGGATTAGCAAGATACACTATCCTATTTACGCCCCTAAGGATACATATTTCCAAAAATCCTTTTTTATCTCTTGCTTTCGTCAAAAAGAGTATTCTTGCTAATTATAGCATTATGGCTTGGTCGATAATGAGTAACTCACTTATATTGTCTTATATACAGTATAGTTTATTATTATTGTTAGTATTTTTGTTGCTATTACTGATGATTTGAGAATACAATGCTGCAACTAAAATTGCAGAAACGGTCAAAGTCATCGCGAATGATGTAGGCGTGAAGTATGTAGGGTTTAAGAATGTGGGCGCTTGTTAAAAATGTTGGAGCAATTGCCCTAGAGGATCCCAAAACTTTATTTTAGAAAACACAGCGTCTTGTATCATTTCCTACTTTATAACATTACAACGAATAATCTATAAGAACATTGTACTTCTGCTAAATTACCTCGCTGAACAGTACTAAATGATCACCGAAGGCTAACATGAAATGGAGGCTTCACAGAACTAGATCCGCTTCTTCTTTAGTTAACTACACATTAAGTATAATACCGAAGTACCATTATAGAAAAAGTGAGAATATAGAAAGAATGAACCTTTCCTCTAACAGTTAAAAGAATAACAGAACATGGAAGCAATAATAATAATAATAATAATAATAATAATAATAATAATAATAATAATAATAATAATAATAGACCACGATAGCTGCTGCGACTAAGTTACTGCGCACGATAGCTCTTGAAAGAAAGCAAATTTTTATTTTATTTATTTATTTATATATTTGCAAACTATGGGTAGAGTAATTATTTCGGAGGAGCTAGTTAATTGAAGTGATCCATAAACCGAAAGTGGTAGAAATCAACCTTTTGTAATTTTTAACGTTGACCACTATAAAACAGAAACGGTTTTCGGCAATCGATTAATCATTCCAAGAATATTTTTCATCTCCTTTCGTTACCAACCGAAAGTGGTAGAAATAAACCATTTCCGGTTTTACGTTGAACACTATAAAGCAAAATCGATAAATAGTTACGAGCGGCTTCCTGTAATAGCAAATCCTTTAGATTGGATCTGACAAGAGATTACCGATAAATAAATTACCACACGCAAATCAAGCCCAAAACTTGGCCAAAGTCGACCAGCAATTGTAGCTATCTTAATTAGGTTGAGGGCTGCTCATCACCGAATTTTGTTCCGATTCGGCCAATAGTTACAAAGAAAATGCTTCTGGCTAATTAAATAGTTATCGAGAAATAAGGTATGAAATGCAACCCGCGTCCACCCTGTTCTTGGCCGAGTTTGACCACAGAATATGCCAGTACTTATTCCTTAGGGAATGGGCTAGTAGCTCACAAAGTTTAGTAAACATCTGGCTAGAATTTAATTTAAAAATAAACTCTAGTAAAAACCTAAAGAGGATGACGTAATATGTTCTCAATTAATATAGATACCGGAATTTGTATCGTATTTCTTTCACTTCTGGTATTAATACAAAGATTACTGTCGAGATGGAATACACTCTTGCGGTACTTAATGAATTACATAAAATCCCTTCTAGCTCTCCAATCTATAACACTCAATTTATAACCGGAAGTGATTAATATATGTCACTTCTGCTTTTAGTATAAAGGTTAGAGTCGAGATAGAACATATTGTTGGGACACTAAATGATTATAGAAAGCCGCTTCTCTTTATCTGTTATCTTTTCTAATCTATTGCGATCAACACTAAAACCGGAAGTAGTTGGAGTTTGCTACTTCCGGTTTGGAGTTTAAGAGAGATAATAACTTACCTGTTCCCACAACGTTAAATTGATTCCATAAAATTGCTTCTCCCTATATCTTATAGTTTATGCTCTATGTAAATTCAATTGAAACCGGAAGTTATAGGTGATTTCTACACTTCCTTTTTACTAGGGTGTTAAGTACGAAAATGAAAGTTACTCCTGGAACGCTTTATCGATTGCGAAAACTGCTTCTTACTATCTATTATCGTTTTCGCTCTATAGTGATCAACGTTGAAACAGGAAATGGCTCAATTCTATTACTTTCAGAATTTACTAGCTTGTTAAATGCGAAGAAGGTTATTCTTGAAAAGTTTAATTGATTGTCAAAAACATCTTCTCGTTATCTGTTATCGTTTTTCCTCTATAGTAATGAGTGTTAAAACCGGAAATGGCTCATTTCTACCATTTCCAGTTCTACTAGAATGTTAAGAATAAGAATAGAGATTCCCTTGAAACGTATAATCGATTGCCCAGAACCGCTTTTCGCTATCCATGGTCGTTTTTTTTTTATTGATCAACGTTAAAACTTGAAAAAAATCATTTCTACCATTTTGCTTGTCGAATCACCTCTATTAATGAACTCTCTCGAGAAAATCACACTATCTACTTACTGAAAATAATAATAATAATAATAATAATAATAATAATAATAATAATAATAATAATAATAGAAATTTCGCATCCTTTCAAATGTTATCTTTCGAAGTAACGGACGTATCTATGTACTCCCATGCGCAAAAAAATTGCGCGTATACTGTAACTCACGATTTTCCGCATTTATTCCTTTTTCCTTACGTTTATGGGTAAAATTGAGTTATTAGTATGTGGAGATAATAGAGAGCAATCCATCTAAGGAGATATTTCCAAAAAATATAATAAAATAATAACAATATAAACAAAAAACAAAATTATGCTCGGTTTTGTGTATACTGGCAACGATGACTTCTAGGGATTTTTTCAGTAGCACAGCACGATTGCGGAGGGAATTCAGTAGGGGAGTCGAGGAGATGGATCAAGGAACTGGATACTGGACTAAAATGTTGCATTTATTGGTTAAAACCTAGTGTGTAGATTGCCTGCCAAATATAAATTAGCTTCTGTAACTAAGATGTCGTACGAAAATATAGAATTAAACAGAAAAACTCTTATCTTAAGGTTCGAAGCGATACGCAACATGGTTATGAAGATTATTTCTTAAGAAAAAAGAATAAACACAACGTAGACTCTGTGGTTAAGTGGATAGAGTGGCGGACTCGTAGATATTTTATTATTTTGACACCACATCGAATCCCATCCTATCCCATCCCATTTTTTTTTAACAAAACATTATTGGAAGTGTATAACTTTGATGTTAATAAGAACCGAAACAGTATAATAAGGAAATAACTTATTGATAGTATCCTTTAATCGACGTATTTATTCAGTATTAGAATACATGTACTATTGGAAACAATTATTGTTTTCAGTTTATGGTCTTGTATGTTACCTGCCCGTTGTTGAACAGCAGACAACTCACTTCGGATTTGTTTCCTGAAGAACAGGAAAAATAACATAAGCGACCTTGACAGTCTTCCCAAGTTTACCCCTTGTTATATCGACATGACGTTACATCGAATGATGCTTGTTGTCGTGAAAGAAAGGAAGAAAGGCAAAAGCTCATGTCAAATTATCGTTTGTCTGTGTGTGTGTGTGCTTGTGTTTTTTTTCTTTTTAGAGTATTGACTTTCTCCTTCTCTCTTTTTTTTCATATCGACAATTGCAAGAAATTATGACCGACTTTGTGGGTTTATTGGGAAAAGGAAAATTTATTTTGGATTGCTAACAGACGACATTTTTTTAACAATTTGCTTTAAACTTTGGCTTTGTGGCTCTTAGCACCCGCGAAAGGTCATTATAAACTATATAAGCAGTTCCCGTTTTCACCGGCCGCTGAAAAGATATTGGGGAAGAGAAAAGTTCTTGCCGTAAAGATAACGAATAAAAAAAAAACAAATTAAAACAAATAATTTATAAATCTTTATAATACACTGTAAAGTTATGAGCGATTACGGCTAAGAATTTAGCGTAAGATTAAAATTACGAGTATTATGTATTATGATTAAACAAATAATATACAATAAGTAAACTACAAGCAAATTATATATTTAAAAACCTGAGTGCTTAAAAACAATTACTTTATTTCTAATTTTTATTTTTTTTCAAAGTTATTTACTTTGATTAGATGGCCTTTTTGATTTATAGGAATGATTTTTTTTTAATTTTATTTATAATTTGCGCTAGCGGCAACGAATGAGAGTAGGGGATAATTTATATAACACTTGCGTTTTATTATGCACTGCACAAGGAGGGTGGGGACTAAGTCAGCCGCAGTTTTTTCTTTTGGGCTTTTTTTTTTTTTACAGAAATTTGGTTTTCTGTAAAAGTCAAAAACTAATTTGAGTGTTATGCTTATATTTACTAAATTCTAACGACGACAAAAACACGATTTCAAAATGCAATCATAAGACTGTGTAAGGAATGTTTTCGTTGAACGAAGCTAAATTATACAGATCTATGTATGCGGAACACGAATATATCCAAAAGATAGCATGAATATGAACGATAATCATACCATATTTCTACATTATATAGTAGCGTAAAAAGCTGATATTAAAATGATATAACAAACAGGCATAAGCTTTTTTTTGTAGCACGGCAACACATTAAACGTAACTCATTAAATTTTGGGAATTAAAAATTATCACCTTACGTGTCGTTGTATTCCTATTAGTTTTCACGTTCGAGCGACAAAAGAAGAAATTGTATTAATAGTGATAAAAATCGAATTCGAGATTTCAATGAATTCAAGTTTCACGCCCCCACATATCGAAAAAGTAATTTTTATGTCTGTCCATCTGTTCGACTGTCGGTTCGTCACGCTTTTTCATGTATTCAAATAGAGGCCATACTGTTCGACGTATCAGGACCGAATTCTAGACATGAAGTTTTTATAACACTTTAAAAAAAACTAACTAACTATATGGCCTATGGAACCCGGAGGTTCAATGCCGCGTTCACAAAAGCTCTCCACTGACTTCTATTCTTAGCTAACTGCATCCAGTTTCTACTTTGTATTCCAATCTCTGCGAGATCCATCTTAATATTGTCCTCCCATCTGCGCCTAGGTCTTCCTAATGGTCGTTTTCCGATTGGTCTTCCAGTCAAGACTTTGAAAGCATTTCTACTTTCTTCCATTCTAGCTACATGACCCGCCCACCTAAGCCTCCTAGACTTGACGACCCTAACAATGTTGGGTAGATCATATAAATTGTGTAGTTCCTCGTTATGAAGTTTCCGCTATTCCCCATTCCCGTTCCTCTTAGGTCCGAATATTCGTCTCAGGATCTTGTTCTCAAATACTTTCAGTCTATGTTCTTCCCTCAGAGTAAGTGACCATGTTTCGCAGCCATACAGAACAACAGGCATAATAATCGTTTTGTATATTTTAAGCTTCAAATTCCTCGACAGAATTCGCGACAAGAGATTTTGAACCGAATAGTAACACGAATTCCCTGCTTTGAGTCAACATTTAATTTCTTCGTGAATATGATTTTCCTCTCTTAATATTGATCCTAGATATTTGAAACTATCCACTTTACCAAAAGTATTATTTAATATTTTAACGCACCCATAATTTCCTGTATTCCGGTCCCGACGCACTTCCATGTATTTAGTCTTCTCTGCATTTACTTCTAAACCCATGTCCCTGCAAGAGTTTAATAAGATCTCTGCATTTCTTTCTATTGTTCTCCTATCATCCCTTATTAAATTTACATCATCAGCATATGCCATAACCTGGTCAATACCTTCAACTGTAGGCCCTGGTTGCTATCTTTGATTTTCCTTATAGCGTATTTCAGAACGAAGTTAAATAATAATGGCGACAACGCATCTCCTTGTTACAGGCCATTTTCGACGTGAAAGCTCGTGGACAAAAATTTTCCTACCCGGACTTTACTTTGGGATTCATTTAAACATATCTTAGTTAATCTAATTAGCTTTCTCGGTATTCGAAGTTCCGTAAGAACGTTGTATAATGTTTATCTCCTAACCGAGTCGTACGCCCTTCTAAAATCAATAAATAATTGATGTACCGGGGTATTGTATTCCCACTTTTTTCTGAGTATTTGGCGAATGGTAAATATTTGGTCGATAGTTGATCGATTTCGTCTAAATCCGCACTGATAATCTCCAATAATTTCATCTGTATGGGTTCAGTCTTGCTAACAGAATATTTGGAAGGATTTTATAGGATGTTGATAGAAGAGAAATGCCTCGATAATTATTACAGTCAGTTTTGTCGCCTTTCTAGTAAATTGGAACAATGATTGATTCTTTCCACTCTTGTGGCAATTCTTCCTTGTTCCATGTAAGGAGAATGAGTTTGTGTATCTTGTTCCACAATTTTTCGCCTCCAGCTAAAATTAACTCAGCCGGAATTTCATCTACACCCGGAGATTTGTGTTTATAACACTATCGTTTCGAATTCTATATCCTCCGACACCTAAAAATAAGGGTACTTTACTGAAGGATGAAAATTTAAAATCATTAAATTGTCTCAAAAACGGCTGTAAAGATTTTGTTTGTATTTTTACAAATATAGTATGAATCATTGCTCTGAAAAAATACGTAAGGTGTAATTTACTGTATGGGATGCATTTTTTTGAACAATTTTCTCAATCACATTTTATAAATAAATGTATCATTAATAACCTGTCAATATGACACAACTCATTCATCCTGTAAACATTCAGAAGAGGTAGTTTAGCCTACTCTTTGACGATTTTCCCATTAACGCCTGATCCAATTTTGTTCATATTTCATAAATAAATGTTACATAAATAACCTAACGATATGGTATAATTCCATCATCCTAAAAAGCTAGAAGTGGTATATTACTTTTCGGAGCAAGTTTTACCCTACGATTTTGTCGATAATTACTCTGGCAATTTTGTTCGTATTTCATAAATAGCATAACTCGTTTGTCCTGAAAAGATATACAAGGGATATTTTATTCTTGAGGATGACTTTTTTAGGGATTTTCTCAGAAAGTACTCAGATGCTTTTGCTCATAGTTCACATACAATTATCTCCTTAATAATTCTAATGTATGGCATAAGTTATTTCTAACAGAAATACGACGAATGCGTACTTTACTTTTCGACGTAAGTTGCTTCGAACAAAGTTTTATAAAGCACATTATTTTATTCGCATTTCCCAAATAAATGTTTCAGTAATAGCTGTAGTCTAACACGAGTCAGTTTAAGAAATTCGAGCGAGAAAATTCAGTGCGTTTCATCCGTACCCATTCTTAAATATATTTTTAAATGTTACACCCAATCACAATTTTCCTAAGAAAATCGAAACTTCTTTTTAAATGTTCCTTGCTGTGGCCAAATGGTTCAAGTGCATTGGTTCTGGATTTGATTCCCGGTGAGAGCTAGTGTATTTTTATCCAACGTTAAGGAATAGGTGCAAAGAGAAAAGTGTTTAAACAAGTCTAACCAAGCTAATGAATAATACAAAGAAATAATACAATATTACGAAATTCTAGAAGAAACGTTGTTAATATTAGATATTTGCGTGTAAAAGTCCAACCCATGACTATCAACTCCAAAGGTAAGAAAGTAAGAAAGAAGTGCATCCAATACCAGGTTAATCAGTGGTCTCTAGTTAAAGCTATCCTACTAGGAAGTGATTGAGATACCAAAAAATATTGTAATCGCTGGGAGACATGTTAGGAGAATACATTTGGTGAGAGAGTTTAATACTGGAACTCATAAATAGTCTCTGCACCTTCGTTGAGTATTGAAGTGCGTAGGTCTATATAGGTTTGCATTGAAACGAGCATTAATACACAACATCTGTTGAACATTACGGGGGCTTGCGGACAGGTTTGCAGTACATTTTACGGGGTTCGTTATTGTAACGATCCTAGCAAACTCCTCAGCCTTTCCGCACCGTACTCTATAAGTTAAATTCGTGCTTAATTAAAACTATGTGTTTAAATTTAACACAGTTAACCGTTAATACCTGTGCACAACGGGCAACAATCCGCCAGTTATTCTTTATTTTTGCCCTTTGTTTTAGCACCATAAATGTCTTTGTTCATAAATTTCTTTGTCTATGGTTTTGCATATACGTAGCGTGGACATTAAATTTTGACTTTTACACCATATGCATCTAATTACAAACACACCTATAGAACGAACACAACAAACTTGGAATATATAGTTTATGTATGGAAAATCATACACGAGGTGCTGCACGGGAGAGCAGTGTGCATACATATGGCAGTCAACTTCCTAAGAAATTTATAATAATAATAATAATAATAATAATAATAATAATAATAAAAACAGAAAACGAAACAGTTATTTACATAGTGTATTTATTTAAGCATGGAAGTGCAATAGACTTAAGTTATTTCTCTCTCTCTCTCTTTGAAGGCAACAACCTTTAGGGTGCCAATCTTAAATTAAAAACTCTCTGGACCTAGTGCATTGGCACAATTCCACGAATTAAAAAGAGTTTGTTTACTTCTCATGTAAGTGTAGAAGGACTTAATCGCTGTTGCTTTCAATATACGAAGAAAGTGTCCAACTGTCAAATGATATGCTACATAAAATGCCCTTATTTTTTATGCTGCTACAATCTGTTTTAATGCCCTTCGGTCCCTATCTGACAGGATTGTTTTTTGACCACTGTTGTGCTTCGCAGAGGTCGCTTGCCCATGAATTGTGTATGCCCTCGTGACATTGGACAAAGTGCCTTTCGATACCCCAACAATGTTCGCCACTGTTGTCACTGAAGCTCCAACCAGACGGGCACCAATGATCATGCCTATTTGGAAGTCTGTGAGGTTGCCTATTTTACCATACCACTTTCACACCATGACACTTACGGCTGACGTAAGAGGAAGGTCTACATGGCACATTGAAAACAAAAAAAGCAATCGGCAACCGCAATACGCGTTGTACAATGGAGGGCCAAAATTACGTGTCCTGTATGAAGTGTTTAAGATTTTTTGGCCAGCCCCTGTATGCTGTGTGTAACGTAAGAAGAATACTTCATCACCATTTTGTGCAAGCAGGTAGTCAAGAACATACTGCCTATATACGTTACCGCCATCTGTTCTCAATGGACGAAGGCATTCCCTTGCAGAACTTGAAAAAATGAACAGAAAAAAGTGACTCATATAGATTCAGTTGAAAGGCAACCCCCGAGACGAGTGGAGAGACTGTCTGCAATCACACTCCTGAAACGCCTCCAGCACCTGTCAATCAAGAGCAGCACCAGAATTCCGAAGACAAAAGAAATTAATGTGCCCTTCACCGAGTAATAACCCGACTCGAAGAACAAAACCATTACCCAGATCCGACCTTTTCACCAAAACAGACTAATTTCCTTCAAGCGTGGTATTTTCCAAGTTGTACTCCCGTTCAGGTATTTTTTACGTTGTGTTGCCCAGTGCATGTATTTTGTAAGTCGAATTCCCCATTGCAACTTTACTTTAGAGGTCATAATCATCATGGCTAAAATTCCAGCGTTTTCTGGACCAAATACGGCTTAAACTGTCTTAAATGAAAACTGTTACCAACTTTTACAAAACGCACATGGTGTTTGTCTACCATAAAGCCCACCTGTCAAAGCTGGGATCGAACAGCGACATCACGTACAAAATGTAAATGCACTATCATTGCAGGCGTGCAAAATTCAATAAAGAATGTCGTGGTATTCATAACTAAACTTGTACTGATATAGGTGTATATTGTAGTGTTCTTCCCCTTCTGTAGCTAGAAGTGAGACCAATATTTTCTCAAAAGGTTCTGTCACCAGTATGTTGATTTGTCCGGATCAGCTGTTAAGCAAAAATTTTGCACTGGGTTGCACTACAACATAGTATCATATATGGAAAACGAAAATTAGGTTATTGTTAAAACGAAGGTAATAAATTATCCACTACAGGCTGGCATTGGAAGTGAACACGAATACTAGTTTATACCACCGGTATTTTATTCGTAGTTAATCATGTGGAAATGGCGATCCTAACAGTTCGCGCAGCGCCAGAGAGGCCTACCGCGGAACAAACCTGATCGGTACTCCGAACCCTGTCGGCCTATGTTTATGCATCGCAGAATAAGGTGTTCTAACACATCATCCCTAGCCATGTGCTTAGTTTTCAGTGAATTGGAATGTCGAATATGGAAATATATTGGTCAAACTCCAGGGAATATTCTAAGACATTCAACGACAAAATAGACCAAAAAATTTAAAGAATAAAATGGATAGCGGGAATGTGCGCTCAAAGTTGTGAACCAGGTTGCTTTTATTCTCGAGAAAGCCACTGTTTACATATATTATCACCAGGCAATGGTTTGTTTTTTGATTACGCTTCTCGCGGAATACCATAAAATATTGACTGGAGTTTGACCACTATACTCAAATAATCGCCATTAAAATCCGTTGAAAAGTTTTAAAGAAATGCCTAGCGGTGAAACATTGAAATACCGTCTTCCACAATGGATACCATCATATCCATGGGCTTTCTCGGGGTATTCCCGTTTCCTCCCTTCTTCTCATTCCATCAATTCTTCCTTCAACATTCACTTGCCTTAATGATAGTCTTCCTTAGTCTAAAGGGTATAATCGTCGGACGGTAAACTGAAACATTTCATTTTTTCCACAATGGACAAAGGCTGCTTAGGTTGGGAGTTCTGTTCACGTTAGTTACGGGGCAAAGCGTTTCCGAGACAAATGTCATTGTTCAATATTAAGGTGGCCACAGAGGAAAGTGACATTTAAATGGTAATACAGTTGAATACGGATTGCAAATAAATTTTATTAGCCTACTGACCTAGTGTGCCAAATAGGAGGCCACTTACAAGTTGTAAAACCTCACTACCTTTCAACCCCTCCCCAATAATTTTCCTTATCTTGCAAAATGTGTACGTTTGGAACTCACCATTCTGTCTAGCAACCAAGAAAACAGCCCAGCGTCAAAAACGAAGCGTGTATCTTAAAAAAAAAATGTTACTTCAAACTTGTTTCAAAATTTGTTCAATTTGAACTTTTAACGCTTATAATTCGAACACTCTTGCGATTAAGGATTTCTCCGGTGACCTAATTGTTTCATATGTCAAAAGGAATCGACCGACGATATTATCAATATGAAGTCAGATTAAAACTCCACGACCTTTCCTGCTAAGTGAAATTAATTAGTATTTTCCACTAACAGGTTGAGGCAGTTAGTCGTAGGAATAGGAGTTTAAATTACATGGGTAATTCTCAAATTAGCGGCTAAATTGAGGAATAAAAGTGCTATATATATATATATATATATATATATATATATATATATATATATTTAATACCATTCATTTGCTTTCAGTAAGTTCAGATAGAGCTTAGAAGTATGTTTTGATACTAATCAAAGCTTAATCTGCATAACTTTAGTTTTTTTAAAAAATTATTATTTGTATTCACGTGAAATATTAATCCATGCTAATGACAAAGTACACACAATATACGACAGAAAGTGGTGTGCTATGTGATTTTGCAAATAGTAATAGTTAGAAATCTACTCTTTGGTTAATTGCGGTTGTAGGTATCAGTAATTTTGATTTTTCTTTGCTGAAGTTAAAGTTAAAAATTACAGCAAAAATTCACACCCATGGCCGAAACCAATTAGAAACTATATTTCTTACTACGACTATTTGCAAAATCAGAAATAAATAAAGTTAGATATTAAGGCGTAAAAAAATATATGGGGAGATACTTGATCTAAAAAGAAGGAAACGAACTTTGTCCAAAATCTCATAGTTTCACACCAATTCGATTTAAAAATGGATTTTCCAACTGTGTGATGTGTGCGCAAGGGATTTCCCAAAGGGATGATGAACCAACAGTATTTCATTATTGGTTATTGTTACAGGAACCTCTTGTACAAGCATCGAACAGTTTTGAAACACGCATTTTAAAATATAACCTGTAGGACTTCCTAAGTGGTTTATTAAGACGCACTCACTATGTTGGATAGTTGTTTAATAAAGGGGTCTCTAAAATTCATTTTTTCATGTTTTCGGTAGCCCAAATCTCCGAACCTATGGGCTTTTGGCCAAAGTTCCAGAGACATTCTTCTTTCAGCATCACGTATTTGCCCTTATTTTGTTTGTACGCATTAATCTAATACGCTTTGTATTTTTAAACATATGTCATCACTGTATTATCTATTAAAGTTTTATCAGAAAGTAGAAGATTAGTGTTGAAGGTTCTTCGATTAATAAAACTTGCTATAAACGTTCATAATTTACATTGGCATTTATCAGAATTAATTTTTCGGAACACGCTCTTCAATACGTTTTGCTTTGTATTTCTCATTTTGTCTTTTAACTATGGCTTTAACTGTCAATTTTTTCAGGAGTCAAGTTGTCAAGTAGCGAAATTTCTTAGGAATAGTCATTGTATCGGTCATAATTTATTATTTTGTTTTTCTCGCTGTCACTTCGGTAATTATTTCTTGCTGTCTCCAAGACAATGATATTCAATAAATGTATGCCAAGGGTATGGCAAACAAATGTATTTTTATAATTCTTTGGAAAACATATTCCCAGCACTTACGTATATATGATGTTCTAAAATCAAGATACCACCTCTCATGCAAGTTTAAATCTATGCTACTAGCTATTACATAGATCTAGTATCATTTTGCCGATGATTTTGAACTAAAGGGATCTGTTATATTTATTTCTGAAATTTGATCTAGAAAAGGAATTACTTCCAGTTCACTTTACATAAATTTTAATAAAATGTGTTTAATATCTAGGGTTTGTATGAAATACATTAGAATATCAAATCAAAGTTCTAAGCCATTTTGAAAGTAACTTTCTGCGACGTACTTAAATGCTCCTTGGTACAGTAGATAGTGTGCAATTCACTGGCTACATAGACACTACACCTCAACTTTTAATTCTCTTTTAATACAACTTCAAACACAAAACATACAGACATGCTTTGTCATGTGATAATAGAAAAGAGCTTTCATAGAAAACTCAGATATAAGCCCAAAACACCTAAATGGTTTTCTTTGGGTATAATCCCCACTGCCCGTCTTGACTCCTCTCTCTTGATCCCGCTAGTTTTGAAAATTAAAATTCATCGAATTAAAATTTAGTCAACATTTTCTATGTAGTTTAAACTCCTACTATGAATTAGAATCCGCAGGTAAAGTTCTGGACCCTCCCGAAAAACAATTTCTGGGTACGTGCCTGTCAATCACTTGCGAATCACGTAACAAGGCAAGTTTATTAAAAAAAATACTCTCAGGAAGGCAATAATAAACCTCAAATTAAATAAATTACAAGGAAGTATAAATTAACGCCAAAATTTCCATGCTAATGACGAAATAGCATTTAATCGAGCTTGTACAACAACCCCTTCCACAAATTATTAAATACATTACTTGAACACCTTAAGTTCCTAATGTATTAATTTACAGAAACAATGTCGTACTGATTTAATAAATACTTTGATTTCCACAGTCTCCACAATATTGACAATCTATTTGGCACCCTGCCGGAAAATCATACAAATACTTATGTAATGTCTATCTTGGGCAACCGTTTCCCTCCAACTACACTGATCAACAAATGACACACGAAAACCATTCTAGTTGCACGGTTGCCAGGTCATATTTCTCTTTCCAGCGAACGGCATATCAATTTAAAATGCGCCTTTGCTGACGACTGCAGAAATGGGAACAAAATTTTTAAAGTCTGTAAAATAAGAATACATTAAGACTGGAAGCTATGTTTGGAGCTCAGTAAAGTTGAACTTCGCCTAAAAATTGTCGCTTAATATCAAAGGAGTACGGATACAAACAGCTACTTTATAAGAACAAAGAACCGTGAAAATGTAGTTGGTTACAGCCATGCTAATGACATTCTCAATTTACTTTCAAATTTCGTACCAGGTTATTTTCTACAAATAGTACATTTTGAGAAAGAAATGTACATGGCATTGTTGAAGGAATTGAATTACACATATATTTCAACTTTTGAGCAATTAAGAAAAAGAGAAGTCCTTGGTTTAAAAAATATTAACTGGAGATATAATTTTTACCTAAGCAAATTAAGTTTCACCAAGAGAAAAATAAATAAAATAAAATAAGAAAAACAAAGAAATAACACATATTACATATTTAACGTCCAAAATGATCGTCAAAATAAACCATACACGCGTGTATAATATTTAGGTGGCAAGAAAGAATTAAAAATTGAAAAGAGCTTGGCTGTTTCTTCAAATTATTCTCACTTCCTCTTCGCTTCCTTTGACTCCTCGACCTTTTACTTCGAGTTGTATTCTTCTTTCTTTTATATGAATGTTTCCGTTTCCACATTTTAAACTTTTATAACTTGTAGTAGTTTTGTCACAATTCACAGGCTCCGCCTCCGATCTTCAAACGCTAACAAGGAATTGCCCTACTATTGTGACTGCAGCTGTACACATGCAAGTTTGGCAACGAAGCATTATGGTGTCCTTCACAACCATGAGATGCAGCTGCTAAAACTATTTCCGTAAACATAAAATAATATTTGGTTGATATGTAAATCGTAACACGAAGAACAGTCTTATAATATGCATATTCCGTAATGAGATAACTACTTGTAAAATAATTTATGCTCGTAAGTAAAACATTCATAAAATTCAGCACAGGAGTACCAAAATCTAACAGCAAGCGTCACCTTGTGTACTCATCTCAAAACCCATCAAGTTTTCCTCCTTAACGTTACTTTCTTAAGATAAGACTGCATAAGCACAGGAAGTAGTATCTTATGTTATAGCTGACCTATAACTCTATTTTATAGTGCAATACTTATAATATGTGCCATTCCGTTACGCATTGGTTAAGGCAATGAACTAATACTTATACAGACTCCCAGGTGGTGATCCACCTTAAGGTGCTCCCCGCATGCAGTATTATATAGAAAAGTACCGGTAATTGAAAAGTATAATTGTAACTGTCTCCACCTACAATCAAAACATCTGCTGTTTTCACTGCATTATGAAGTACTGTATATAAGCTGGGGATCCGACACCCAAAAGATTTGGATTCAATTCACTCTTCAATTTTACGAACACATTATTTGTACGTGTTCGTCGAATAAAACCAAAGTTTGTATTTGCATCGTCACCACAGAACACACTCCATTTACTCTTATCAATGTAATGTTCTTCTACTCTATTAACACAGTAATTGCATATTTCACAGACTGCTTTATATTTTAACGGATCTAGTTTAACCTGTTTTACGGTGATGCCATTTTTTGATGTAAACTATTAAACAATCAACGAGATTATCTCTGCGTCATAGTTACTAGCGACGGTGGCAATACCAAAAGAGTGAACATTTTGTATATCATCACATGTTTGTTTCTTATGGAGTAAAATTCAAAATGGATTTTAGTATCGCTGTTGCTCTAATTGTACCTAAAGCGATGTTTATTGCTGTTTTGGAACATCTAAAAATTTTAAGAGTTTACCTTACTAGTGCAATCCATTGATTTAAATGACATGTGATGTTTCTTTTTATGGAAGCACATTGTTAATTCAGCCACCTGTACCATTTTTTCTGCTCGGAAGATTTGGAAATAAAATAAGTGTCCAGTCATTTTGAAGTTCTACCAGAATACACGTTCGATTTACGCTTTACGCATGCTATGTAGTCTTTGATATGCGCTCTTCCCTTATGCCCTATATTAATCTAAGACTTTTTATCCTTCACTTATTGATCATGTCTTCCTCGTTTTATAAATGACCTACCCATTGAATATTTCCCTCCTGTAAAAAACACTTGCGCTTGGGAATGATGGAAACACTTTAACATCAGACACCAGCAATATGAAACAAGAACGTTGACTTAACTCTACACCTACAAAGAATTGAAATCAACTGTGTAGTACACTCACTGGACTGGATTAAACGTTTGACTAGATTAAACGCAGACGATTGATTGTCTAGTACACCCACTGGATTAAATTTTTGCGTCAGAAGATGACAGACATGACGAAATAGTTTAAATGGTTAACGTGCAGCGAGCCATTGTTGATTAAAGTTCCAACAATGAAGGAATTCTTCGCTGCCGATTGAAATATAAAATAACTAGTGGTTAAGGCATGTCACCGGCAATAAGACGTTCTTTTCTGTTGAAAGTGATATTCAAGAAATCATTGCCATAATATATGCTCCCTCTTGAATATTTAAAAAAAAATCCTTTTATCCTCCTTAGGAACCATAACAACTCATAGGACGAAAGAATGTATGTGATTTTCAAACTCCCTGTTGTTTGTTTAGTAAAATTAATTGGCTACACAAATCCTCCGAAAACCTTCCGTTTTTAGGTAAGATAGGTATATTAGTTCTTGCATGTTGATTTTTTCAAACTGAAGAACGTAAACCGGAACAAACAGGCGTTCTGAGTGGACTGAATGTAGTTGATAAAAGGAAGTTGAATAAAATCATTACATTTGGAGGTTCATGACCCACAATAATTATCTGTATGCTAAAGGAGACAGACATAAATGATTTTCGAAGAATTGACCTAATGAGGAAATGTGAGAAAATGGGATTATCCCCGGGAAAAAAATAACAACAAAATATACAATGTTCTTCATCATAAGCTCACTTGGCAGCATATCTAAAGTGGGACCCATTGCCATGAGGTGTACACTACAACTGAGTAACCCTTTTTGCCCCTCCCACGTAAAAAACAGATTGTTTACAATGTGTGGGAACTAATGACACATAAAAGTAACAATAGTGTTTATCTAACAGAGGGAAAACCCGTAAGAATTTAGATATTTCTAGAAGAGTTGGTAACTTATCCTCCTAGATTTGTTGGAAACAAATTAACACAATGTTGCCTCCTAGGGAAAAGAGGCAGATAATTAAAGAAATGTGAAAAAAAGTTTAGAGAATGAAAATATGCTAGGCAATGGGAGTACCGAGAGGAAACCCGTAAACACTTTTGGAAAGACACCTCCCCATTGGGATGAGCAATATTGAAAAATCCTTGGCCATGTGAGTCACGTTGTAAATGGGACACATGGTATTACCAGGCAGTCAGAATGGTAAGAGTGTTACTAAACAGATCAGGAGGACACGGGCATGTCCGGGAACAATAATACAATCTACAGTAAAAGTAACCCCCGCTTCACCTCTTCCTTTCCAATTTAATGTATGAACATATGAGATTATCACAGAATAGAGGTGTGCACGGGCTAGTGCTAAGCTCACGGGCATAGGCCCGGCTCGTGAGTCGGACTCGGGTCTACAAAGCAAAAAAAAATATTTCGGGCTCGGGTCGGGCTTTAGATGTAAATTTTTAAATATATAATCATATTTCTTGGACATAACCTTGGAAATATACTGTACTACCATATTGTAGAACTTTTAAAGGCGTGCTTAGTCCTGGCCCCCCACCATCACGCAATTCTTCGAAAACAATTTCAGTCGTTTGAAATTCATTTGCTCCCATTTGCTCCGCAGTAATTCCGTTTGATCCCTTACCATTCCCGACAAAATGGAACCTTAAAGTGGGGGGGGGGTAGAACAACGTCGTCCCAGCCCCCCATCACACTAAAAGTAATCGCTGAGGGGAACGGGTGGTGGCATTCGTTTGTACTTCGTTTGCTCCCATTTGCTCCGCAGATTCTACGTCTGCTCCCCTACCGTTCCCGAAAAAAATAGAAATTTAAACTGAGGAACCAGAAAGAGGTGGACCTAGACACTCGAATTAAAAACACAGACAGGAAAAGATGGTAGCATTCGTTTGTACTTCGTTTGCTCCCATTTGCTCCGCAGTAGCTCCGTTTGCTCTCTTACCATTCCCGAGAAAATGGAACATTAAAGTGGGGGTGGGGGGCAGAACAACGCCGTCCCAGCCACCCATCCAACTAAAAGTAATCGCTGAGGGGAACGGGTGGTGGCATTCGTTTGTAATGTGTTTGCTCCCATTCGCTAAGTAGTTTCTACGTTTGCTCCCCTGCCGTTACCGAAAAAGTAGAAATTTGAAGTGGGGGGCCAGAACGACATGGTCCAAGCCCCCACCCAATAGCAGAGAGGAACGTATGGAGACATTCGTTTGTACTTCGTTTGCTCCCATTTGCTCTGTAATTTCTACGTTTGCTCCCCTACCGTTCCCGAGAGAATAGAAATTTAGGGGCCAGAAAAAGGTGGTTCCAGACCCTCGAATTAAAAACACTCACAGAGAGGATCAGATGGTCGCATTCGTTTGTACTTCGTTTGTTCCCATTTGCTCCGCGGTAGCTCCGTTTGCTCTCTTACCATTCCGGAGAAAATGGAACATTAAAGTGGGGGTCAAGAACAACGTCGTCCCAGCCCCCCACCCAACTAAAAATAAATGCTGAGTGGAACGGATGTTGGCACTCGTTTGTACTTCGTTTGCTCCTATTTGCTCCGCAGTTTCTACGTTTGCTACCCTACCGTTCCTGAGAAAATAGAAATTTAAAATGAGGGGCCAGAAAATGGTGGTCCTAGACCCTCGAATTAAAAACAGTCACAGAGAGGAACAGATGGTCGCATTCGTTTGTACTTCGTTTGCTCTAATTTGCTCCGCAAGGTGTCCGGTTCCTTCCGTACCGTTCGCGAGAAAATAGAATTTTAAAGTGGGGGAGCGAAAACAATATGATCCTTGACCCCCGCCCAATGGTAGAGAGGAACGGATGGTTGCATTAGCTTCTACTTCATTTGCTTCCATTTGCTCCGCAGTTTCTCAATTTGCTGCCCTGCCGTTCCCGAGAAAATGGAACAGTAAACTGGTGGTCCAGGAAAGCGTAGCCTAGCACCTGGAATTGAAAATAATTTCAAAGAGGAACAGATGGCTGCATTCGTTTGTACTTGGTTTGCTTCGCGGTAGCTACGTTTACTCCCTTACCATTTCCGATGAAATGGAACTTTAAAATCGAGACTAGAACAAAATTGTCCCACCATCCTATTGAAATAAACATAATAACATAGGGGAGCGGATGGTGGCATTATTTTGCACTTCCTTAACTTCGATTTGCTTCGCAGTTGCTTGGGTTGTTTCCCTAGCGTTCTCGAATAAACAGAACTTAAACACGTGATCTCAGCCACCCTCCCAACTAATATAATCGCCGAGGAAAGTGGATGTTGGCTATATCTAATTTGCTCATATTTGCTCCACGATTGCTCTGAGTACTCGTCTACTCCGATTGTTGTTAAGAAAGTGGAATTTTGAAGTGGTTGACCTGGGAATGAGATCCCAGTCCTCAACCTCCTATAAATTGTAGTAAGAAATAATTGCCCGGAATTGCTCTGGAATTGTTTCACTTTCTTCCCTACTGTTCCCTGAAAAATGCAATTTTAAAGTGGAAGGTGGAACAACATTGACCCAAGCCCCACGTTACTAAAATTAATCGCAGAGAAGAATAGAAGCTGGCGTTTCTTTGTACTGCCTTTGCTTCTATTTAGAGTACATTTCTTTTTTTCTACCTTACAGTTCTCCAAAAAATGCAATTTTAAATTTGTTCTAGAATAAGATATTCTCAGCCCTCTCCCTATCTCACATGTAGTTTTAGAAATAATAGAAGCTGGTGTTTGCTTTTGCTGCGTATGCTCCGATTTTGCTCCGAAAGTTGTTTGTGTGTTCTCAAGAAAATGCAATTTTATGTTACTACTCTATATACAAAGCAATTAGCAACTATGGATTTTGTGTTTAGTAGTTTGGGTGTTATGACCGTTGATGGCAATTATTGCCATGAGATATGAAATATTGATGACATACATATAGGGAAGGTAGGAATTTTGATTAACACTCATTTAGAACCAGTGACTTAGTTTTGGTACAAAGAATATTTTTATTATTATTGTTGCAGCGGATGTTATCGAATTTTGTTGCACGTTGCCACACTTGGAAGAGGTTTCTGAAAAATATGTACTTTACCTTTATAACCAGCCAGCCAAGCCTCGGAGATGCAATAAAAAATGAACGGATGGCATTTGTGTGTTAGGAGAATGCATCTACCGTAGGGTCATGGTACATAGATCTCTGTAACACGCCTTGCCGGATGCCAGGCTGAATTTTAGGGGGAAAGTGCCTAAAATGGCGAAAACAAAATGACGGACTCCAAATTCTTATTCTATACAAGAACTTTCATTTTTTGCGGTCGATTTCCAATATTTTGACACCAAACCTAGGGTTTTCGGGTGCGAGCTATTCGTCATATCACTTGCTCTACTCTGAAGATTTTCATAATGGCGGAAAGCAAGATGGTGGACACGAAATTTGCATATATGTAAAAACTATCCTTTCCCTTTAATGATTTTTTAATATTGTCATATGAAATATCGACTTCTTTAGGCAAGAAATTTGTTTCTATAAACTATTTCATTCTGAATATTTTCAAAATTGCGCAAAACAAGATGATTGAATCGTAGTTCGTATGCATAAAGCGCCATCTTCCGTTTGTATAGACTGACGTGTTTTCAAAACTACTGATTTTCCAGATTGTATATTTCTCTTAAGTTTTATTTTGTCGTAAGATTCTAAAGAATTGAAATAGGAGGAGGCATCCACCGTAGAGCTATGGTAAATAGGTTCCTGTGACATGTCTTTTAGGATTCCAGGCTGAATATTTTGGAGGGAACGAACACAAAATGGCGGACAATACATTCCTAACCTACAGGGAAATGCCGTCTTTGGCAGTGTATTTTTCAATATTTTGGAGTCAAAACTCAAGTTGAAATAATGCATGTACAGAAATGTCATTAATATTTCATATCCCATGACAATTGCTGCCTTCAATGGTCATAACACCCAAACTACTAAAAACAAAAATGAAATGAAATCTTTAAGATTTACGCCCCACGGTTCTGCCGGTTAGGCTAAAGAAGACGGTGATGATGAGTAATGAATGAAATGGTGAAATTAAGGAAGTGGGAGGAAACGGGAGAACCCCGAGGAAAACCACACACACGGTGTTTGTCCACCACAAAGTTCGCTTGGCGGGGGCTGGGATCGAACCTAGGACCCCAAGCACCAGAGTTGAACGCTGTACTACTGAACTACCGCGGCCGCCTACAAAAACAAAATAAAAACAAGATCAATAGTCTCAATAGTTACCAGTTCTTTGCATATAGAGTAGTAACATAAAATTGCATTTTCTTGGAAACATTAGGGAACACCAAACAACTTCGGAGTAAATCGGAGCATACGCAGCAAAAACAAACACCAGCTTCCATTGTTTCTGAAACTTCATGTAGTGTGATAGGAGGAGGGCTGAGAATATCTTATTCTAGAACAAATTTAAAATTGCATTTTTTGGAGAACTACAAGGCAGAAAAAAGAGGAAATGTAAGTCGAAGCGAAGGCAGTACAAAGAAACGCCACTTTCTATTCTCCTCTGCGATTAATTTTAGTAACAAGGGGCTTGGGTCAATGTTGTTCCATGTCCCACTTTGAAAGAGCATTCTACAGGGAACAGTAGGGAAGAAAGTGAAACAATTGCAGAGCAATTCGGGGCAAATCACGCAAACAATTATTTCCTACTACAATTTTTAGGAGGTTGAGGAATGGGATCACATTAACAGACCAATCGCTTCAAAATTCCTCTTTCTTAACACCAATCGGAGTAGACGAGTACTCAGAGCAATCGTGGAACAAATATGAGCAATCGAGATATACCCAACATCCACTCCCCTCTGCGATTATTTTAGTTGGGAGGGTGCCTGATATCACGTGTTTAAGTTCTGTTTACTCGAGAACGCTAGGACAGCAACCCAACAACTGCGAAACAAATCGAAGTTAACGAAGTACAAAATAATGCCACCATCCGCTCCCCTATGACATTATGTTTATTTGAGTGGGATGCTAAGACAATTTTGCTGTAGTCACGACTTTAAAGTTCCATTTGATCGGGAATGGTAAAAGAGTAAACGTACCTATTGCGAAGCAAACCAAGTACAAACGAATGTCGCCATCCGTTCCTCTTTGAAATTATTTTCAATTCAAGGTGCTGGGACTACGTTTTCCTGAGCCACTAGTTTAATGTACCATTTTCTAGGGGGATCAGCAGGGGAGAAAATTGAGAAACCGCGGAGCAAATGGAAGCAAATGAAGTAGAAGCAAATGTCACCATCCGTTCCTCTGTACCATTCGATGGGGGCTAAAACAATGTTGATCTTGCTCCTCCACTTTAAAATTCTATTTTCTCAGGAACAGTAGGGGAGCAAACGGAGAAACTGCGGAGTAAATGTAACAAACGAAGTACAAACGAATGGCACCACCCGTTCCCCTGAGCGATTATTTTTGGTTGGGTGAGGGACTGGGACGACGTTGTTCTGCTTCCCTTCCGCTATAAGGTTCCATTTTCTCGGCAACGGAAAGGGAGTAAACGGAGCTAGTGCGGAGCAAATGGGAGCAAATGAAGTTCAAAGGAATGCCATCATCTGTTCCTCTCTGTACTGTTTTCAATTCGAGGGTCTGGGACCACCTTTTTCTGGTCCCTCAGTTTAAATTTCCATTTTCTCAGGAACGGCAGGGGAGCAAACGTAGAAACTGCGGAGCAAATGAGAGAAAACGAAGTACAAACGAATGCGACCATCTGTTCCCGTCTGGGACTGTTTTCAATTGGAGGGTCTGGGACAACCTTTTCTGGCCCCTCAGTTTAAATTTCTATTTTTTCAGGAACGGTAAGGGAGCAAACGTAGAAACTACGGAGCATATGGGGGCAAACGAAGTACAAACGAATGTCACCATACGTTCCTCTCTGCAATTGGGTGGGTGGGCTGGAACCATGTTGTTCTGGCCCCACCAATTTAAATTTCTATTTTTTCGGGAACAGTACGGGAGCAAACGTAGAAACTGTAGAGCAAATTGGGAGCAAACGAAGTACAAACGAATTCCACCATCCGGTCCCCTCAACGATTTTTAGTTGGGTGGGGGGCTGGGACAACGTTGTTCTGGCCCCCCACTTTAAGGTTCCATTTTCTCGGGAACGATAAGGGAGCAAACGGAGTTACTGTGGAGCAAACGAAGTACAAACGATTGAAATTGTTTTCGAAGAATTGCGCGATGGTGGTGGGGGGCCAGGACTACGCACGCCTTTTAAAGGACTACAAGATTCAACCTGTAATTGTTGTAAATAAAAGTACAATTTTATTTTTAAGTTAATTGTTACGTTTGTGTAATTCGGGCTTATTTCGAGCTGGTTTGATTAAAACACGGAGTCTAGTTCGGCTCGTGCCTAAAGGTTAAAGCGGATTTCGGACTCAGGTCGGGCGTCACATTATAAATTCACGGGCCGAAAGGGATTCCTGAAACTTCTGTCTCATGCAGACCTCTTTCACAGGCACATCGAAAACCAATTGCAAGTAAATTGAAAACTCATTGCTTAGTGTTGACTCATATTAGCCACAATGGACGAATCTCGCAAGCCGCCTTGTAACCAAGGGGTCCCGCATTTCACTCCTGGGGGTTACAAGAGTCAACACTGTGAAATGTTTTTTTTTTCAATAAATCTAGGAGAATAAGTTACTAACTTCTCAAGAGATATCTAAATTCTTAACACGATTTTCCCCCTAGTTTGTTACATAACCACTATTGTTGCTTTTGTCATCAGTTTCTATACATTGTAAGTAATCTATTCGCTACGTGGAAAGGGCAAAAGCAGTACGTAGTTACTCAGTGGTAATGTGCGCCTTATGGCAAGGGGTCCCACTTTAGATATGCTACCAAGTGAGCTTTTGATGAAGAACATTGTATATATTGTTCTTATTTTCGTTTTTTTTTTTTCGCGAGGATACTCCCAGTATCTCACAAATCCTCATTGGATAAATTCCCCGAAAATCATTACACATTATTAATGCTTGTCTCCTTTAGCATACAGATAATTATTGTGGGTCATGAGCCTCCAAATATAATGATTTTATTTAATTTCCTTTTATCCACTACATTCAGTCCCTACGCAGTTATGCAACCCCGTACAATAGACCAAAAATATTTTGCCTTTTTGATTCTGTTAAAATATCGATGGTCTATCAACGACTTTTCGTTACGTGATGGAACGAGGACTCATCTGATCTATCGGAATATCCGGGCCACTGCACTTCCTGTGGGGGACTCCCTTGCGCCGCCACTGAACGATTCCGAATCATGAATTTTTGGATAGAGCAGATTACAATTCTAAGACAAAAACATGTTGCCTCAGCACAATAGCTAATAGTTTTGGAGATATTCGCCCCAGAAAGCTCATTTTCGCACGGTTTCGGACAGTCCTAGTCTGAAAGTGTACACTTTTGCCCATGGGTACATATGAACTTTTTTCCTTATTTTTCTGTAAGGAATCACCTGTTTCAGTTTGTCGGTCTAGTTCATTAACACCCTATATATATATATATATATATATATATATATATATATATATATATATATATATATATATATATATATGCATGGTGTTAATGAACTATACCGACAAACTGTAAGAGGTGATTCCTCACATCAAAATAGAAGAAAAAGTTCATATGAACCTATGGCGAAAAGTGTATAGATTCAGACCTAAGACTGTCCAAAATCCCAAAAAGCCAATTTAAGCAGGTCCTATTTCGAATTCCAGAAACTGTGGATAGTGGTCCTTATGAGCGTAAAGGAAGCCATGCATACAAAATCCAATAGTGCATATTTCGTCAATTTTCAATAGGTTTACAGGGCATTCCTCACAGATTGTAATTCTTACATACGCTCTCAATTGAGTTTTCAGACATGGGTCCAATGCCGCTATATTTCCGAGATACAGGGTGTTCAAATATCGAGTTCCTCCAATGGCTCAAAATGGAAAAGTGAATAGAGATGTTCAATATTACAGGAATAATACAAACAAGTGGAACTATGCCTTTGCAAATACATTTACACTAACATAGAGAATGAAACTAATCAACATTTGAGGTTATTGGGTTGCGAACTTGGTGTAAAGTGTTGTTTTCAAATAGCACTAGACTTCCATACATTAGCATATGATTGCTGCCATCAAAACGTTCCCAAACATAGGGCACTGTCTTCTGAAGTTTATCTGTGGTTTAAACGATCGCTGAGGCCTCTATCGAATGACTTTCCCAATTACTTATCTTTGGAAACATGCAATAGGTGTGATCTATGAACCGTTGGTTGATACTATTGAGCCATTGATCTGCTATTGAGAGCCATTAATTGATTTTACACTTGAACGCCTTGTCTTTCGAAAACGAAGCGAAATCTCCCCAATGTTTAGGATCGTTTTGATGTTAGCAATTATATGCTACCATTTGGAAGTCTAGTGCTATTTGAAAACATAACACTTTGTACCAGGTTGGCAACACTGACAATCCAATGACCTCAAATGTTGATTAGTTTTATTCTGTATGTTAGTGTAAACGTATTTGCACAGGCATAATTCATCTTGATTGCGTTATTCCTGTAATAATGAACATTTACATTCACTTTCCCGTAGTTAGCCATTAGAATTGATATTTGGACACCCTGTATCTTCGAAACGAAGCGGCATCGGATAAATGTTTATAGGAACATTTTTACTTAACTGGGTGTCCGAAATCACCTCGTCACTTTTGTTACACCCTGTATATATTCGTTTTCAATCTAAAGTGAAGGAATTTTTAAAATCGGAAGAGTCATTTGGGCTGTACACTCTTTATGCGCCCAACATTAAATGAAAATAAAACGGTGGCATGCACCTGGACCCACAACATAAATGAACGAAGTTACTGTATTTTACGCTAATGTGAGAGTATATTGAATGGGAGCATGTTTGAGGCTGGCCATCAACACGTTAGCATAAAAAACAATAGATTCATTCACTTATGTTGTGGGTCCAGGTACATGGCTAGGTTGCATTTTCATTTAATTTTGGGCGCGTAAAGAGTGTACAGCCTAAGCGACTCGTGCGATTTAAAAATTCCATCTCTTACATTTTGTTGCAACTCTGATATCAGAGTTGAACTATGTCAGGGAACTTTTGAGACTTTATACAATTATATATATATATGATATGCACTTACGAACTTCCTGTTAGAAAACATAACTTGCACTCATGTCTATCTTAGTTCCCGCTTCATCTTTAAAAATGCAATAGCTTAATTTTGTCTCCTTTTCTGCCACTGAACACCAGCATTGTTACCACTATTACCATATTCTTTTTAAGATTATATGGGTTAGACACAGTTATTGGAAAATACCGGTAGCAGCTCACATAAGTCTGTGTAAGAAATAACAACTTACTGGCACAATTACTTGCATCTTCAAAACTTTCAGTCAATTTCTAGTACGTAGCTTAACCTTCCACGTGATCTTTTCTGTAGAGCAGATAATTCTTAGATTAAGGATTTATTGGTATTATATTAATAATTATTATTATTATTTTATCTTATGGTGGACTTCAGCGGAGCAGATATCTTTAGACCTAAACGAGAGTCGAATGACAGAGGTTTAATTCAAAGGTAGAAAAATAACAACATTGGAAAGGTGTCATTTCTTCATGCAATTAGGTCGTATCAACTACTGGAATTTTTACCCTATACAATAACTAGGATCAGGAATTTTAGGTGGCACTTTTTCTCTTTGAAAGCGAAATGAGCTGCAGACAGAGCTATATTGTATCCAAGATTACAAATGTAGCGGCTTCCATGAAAAGCTTGGAACAAGAACGCTTAGAAATGAGAGGTGGACTATCTCCTTGCTATATAGAATGGGGGCTTAAGTTTAACATTTGAAGGGAATCTGAATGTTGTCGAATTTTGAAAATTTACAGCGTACTTCGAGTGAATGTGGAATTTGCCCCGGTAGTCCTGTCATTTGAAAAGGAACTTTAGCATCCATTAATAAAAAGACGTTTTATCTTCAAATACAAGGGCACTTGCAACTTAAAGATGCTACGTCTTAAAAAGTAACTATATAGTTTTTCATCCTCATAGAGGAATGTATTGTATCAAATGTTATAAAGAGATACATGTGTTATATACTGAATTTGATTTGTTTAAAATTATATGAAAGGGCAATTGGGAAAATAATTGAAAGAAATAGCATTTCTTTTATATTTTTTGTTTTATTTTAGCATTTTTTCTTTTCCTTTAAAAATTGCTTCAAAATATTTAAACTTTGGCGATTACAACTCTAGAAAAAGTCCATTTCTGAAATCATAGACCCAAAAAGAAACGATGTTTAAGATCTGAAACAGAAGGAAGTCGTAAAAGAAGTTACAACAAATCCTAAAATAAATAAAAATAGTTTGAAACGAACGAAAATCTTGTTTAAGAAATGGAAAAATTTCGAACGAGGAAAGGCGATCAATTTTTGAAAAAAAAAAAAAAAGTAAAGTGCTTTTGGTAAAGGAGAAACGCTTATTCCTTCTAAAAACAAAACAAACAAAAAAAGAAAAGAAAAGAAAAGAACAAACGAATAAATCTTCGAACTAATGGGTTTAACGTTAGCGAGAAAAAATTGTCCTTAATGATTTTAGAAAAATGTTACAATGCAACGAAAACTAATCAACAGATAGAGTTTTTATTAGTATTAGATTCTACTAGTTCCTCCTTGGAGATGCCGCTGGATGGACCGCTTTGAAATGGAAATGGAAGTTAAATTCAGTACATTGTGCTTTCTCGTTACTTGAATCATCTCTATACAATACGTATGCGATGTATCCTGATTGATTGATTCAATGAATGTCAATAATAAAGATTGCAGTGCGAACCAAAAAGTTCAAGATCTACAAGTACGTTGAGTTGAATCAAGATTGGATTTTTCATCACGTTTTGATTTCCTAAAATCACACTGAAGTCAAAACTCCAATTTTGATGGTCAATAAATCGGAAATCAAATCCTACCATAACATCTCAGATGAATATTAACCTACCATCGGATGAATTTCCATTATTGGTTTTATTATGAAATTTCTTCACTGAATCCGAAATTAAATTTGCTAGGCAATGGCGTGGGAACCAAAGCACTGACACCATAATATTTCATACTAAACTCACATGTATACTAAGCTTGTAAACGTTGTTACTCATATCAGATTTGGTAAAGATGAGTTACATCTATCGTATTTTAGTCAAAACCAAACTTAAATGGTCAATTACTGGAGCCAAAATTCTGAACGCCGTACAGTTTTACACACATACTCAGGATGAGGTCTACCACTTTGTAAATTTTCGTCAAGATCGGTTGATCTTAATAGATCGAGTTTTAGTGATATTTCTCTATTTTGCGAAGTTCAAACTCATTTGGCAATCAATAATTCACTAAACAGGAACCCATTTAACATGCGTATTAAGTATGTCAAAATCTATGAAGATATAAATTTTGGTGAAAGTCAGATTATTTCCGCACAAAGTAAACAATAACCTACTCATTCGTTAAATCAAAATTTAAATTTGATGGCTAATAGCTCCGGAATTATAGGTATGCTTACCTTTAATATTATATATGATTACTAAGCACGTCAAGGTCTACCGCTAATCCAACTTTGTAGTAATTGGACTATTTTATCTTTTGCATTTTAATAAAATTTCTTGATTTCACTTACTGTGAGTCCAAATGTAACTTTGATGGCTAATAACTCTGGAACCAAAAGTATATACACTATAATATTTCATGTTGAGCTTCAATGCATACCAACTTCGTCAACATTTGCGATCGTACCAACTTTCATCAAGATTGATTGAGTTTAATCAAATGCGACTTAGTGATACCAATAAATTTCACCAACTTCAAATCCAAATTGGATGGACAATATCCCTGGAACCGAAGTCCTACACATTATAATATTTAACTTCCTTACTGATTACATCGCGATCCAGAATTATACTAATTTTTTTTTAGATTGAATGAGTTTTATCGATAGAATGTTATGAAATATACTTTCATTAAATTCAAACACTAGGGATCAAAGTGGTTCAGTGGTAGAGAGCTTAGCTCTAGTATATGTGGCCCCTGGTTCTAGCCCAGTAAAATAAGTTCTGGTGGACAACATAATGTCTGTAAGGTTTTGTACAAATTCTGTTTCGTCCCACGTTATCATACTTCCAATTTTTCCATCATCATTCGCTTTATTGATCATTGTCTTCCTTACAATAAAGTATATAATTGTGGTACGTTAATATAAAAGTTTTCAAGGATATACAAGCCCATATTTCATGGCCAATAACTCAGGAACAAAATGCCTGCACACGATAACATTATACATGTTTACGAACCTTATCCAAGTTAACCACCACGCTAGTTTTGGTCAAAGTTTAATGAGATTCATCAGTCGATTATGGTATATACTTTCCTTGTTTGATTTTTAAAAATGAAAAATCAAATAAACGATTATGATTGACATTTTGAAAGAAAGACCAAATAAAGGACGGAAATAAAACAGAGAACCGTTTTTTTTTCTCGAAAACCAGACAATGAAAAGTAATCCAAAAGAACATATAAAACAAATATTTTGTGAAAACGAAAGATCATGGTGAAAGAGAAAAATGATCAAGAAACGAAAAACTTTTCTTAAAAAATCGAAATAATTAAATTTCTGAAACGTAAAAACATATTTTTTTTTGAAAAAGACCATCCCTAATGCGAACATTAATGGCAGCCTTAAACATATTCCTAACACAGCACTTACTCCGAATTTCATTCCAGTGTCACGTACACCACGCTTTGGGGACCGTAACACCTTTTCGACTACTCCTCTATGATCCTCCACTGTGTTTTATCATTCCCTTCCCAGTCGTTTCGTTTCCTTGGCACAACGCTGATCCAGAATGACGGAAAATACAGATGCTTGGAGCTGCCTTTTTAAGCCGTTCCACAAAATGAGTTTTCACGAAATTCACGCTTGGCCTTTTCTGACCTCCATACCGAACGAGTGGAAATAGCCTTCGACAATAAACATAATTTCTTCTGTAAAAAGCTCTATTATATTCGCGCCAACTGAACACTACGCTAGGTCACACAAATGCGCGCTAAATTAACACCCATGGTGCATCTGCACGCTAACGATCCGTGAATTACCATATGCTTTGCAGCATACTACACTTATGTCGGTTTTGAAAGAACATTACCAGATTTGCTGCGAAAAGCATCTAGGAATTACGAATATATATATATATATATATATATATATATATATATATATATATATATATATATATATATATATAGGGAGTCCAGAAAGTCCTGCACGAAACTAAACTCTATAACTTGGAAACTACGTAATGTATTAACTAATTTTTTCTGGTGTACTTACAGAAAGGTTCAGTTTTGTTTCAGCTAGTTCAGGTTTATCGCCGAACCTCCAATTGTGTACCATTCACGTCCAAACACTCTTGCAGTCTTTTGGGAAACTAAGAATAGCGTGCTGGCAGTGCTCGTCTAGTGTTTAAAATAACATCAGTTATTTTGTTCTTGAAATCGTGTAGATTAGCTTGCTTCTGCGAATACACCTTGGTCTTCACGTGTCCCAACAGCCAGAAATCACAAGACGACAAATCTAGTGATCTTGAGGCCAAGGTTTGGGTCCCCTTGGGACAATCCATCTCTCCTTAAATTCTTCGTTAAGAAACTAAGGAATTTGAAGGGCACAGTGCGGCGGTACCCAATCCTGTTGCATATGGACCTCATTAAGGACGCCTAACCTAGTACGTTCCGACAAAAGGAATGTCTGTAGCATGTTCAGATAATTGTCATCATTTACCGTCTCTTCCTCGAAGAAAAAAGGGCCGACAATGTGGTCCATTGGAACAGCACACCACACACTGGCTTTGGGATTACCTCGCTTGTGCTCCTTGAATTCACGTGGATTTTCCCACCCTCAAATTCGGCAGTTGTATCTGTTCACTTATCCCGACTCATGAAAGGTGGCTTCAACTGAAAACAGAAATCGACACAAAAAGTCATCCTCTTCTTGTAAGCTGGTGAGCATTGACTCACAGAATTCCATTCTCGTCAGTCTTACTCCATTAGCTCCTGTACAAATTTTAACTTATAGGGCGGACCTTCAAATTCTTGCGTACGATCTTGTGTAACGTTGACTTCCGTATTCTGTTCCAATGACCTACGTTTAAGCGACTTCATTGTTCTGCAATGTGTGAATCACATAGTCACTCGTTCCAGGCCTTCTACTGCATGGTAAATCTGACACGCTTCCCGTTTCCTTGAACTTCTCGTACCCGATTGATACTTGTTTCTGCTGGGAGTGTTTTCCCATACGTCGTTTGGAACTTTCTCCACACTGAAATGCAAGATTTTAATTCCCCAAACTACAAAACACATTGTGCCTTTTCTCTAATGGACGCAATCTTAACTTACGTGATTACCAGCGCAAATGTCATCGAGCATTGTGGCCAGAACAAAACTTTAAACTTCCCTTCTTCCAACCCCAAAATTTTTATGATGAGATGATTTTGAGTTTTACGTCCCGTTCAGCAGCGAGGCGATATGAGACGTGGACCTACTGATTAACGTGGAATCCGAACCACATGAGCTCCGGCCGGGAATCGAACCCGGGTCTCCCACGCCAAAGGCGTGGACGCTAACCGCTTAGCCACGAAGGAGCTCCCAAAATTTTATACACTTAAACGTAACGGTTTGGAAGTTTTGGAGCTTTCGTCTCCAGTAGGACTTTATGGTCTCTCCCTCTCTCTCTCTCTCTGTATATATATATAAAATCAAACCCCTTATAACAGGTCCGGTAGTACCAAAATAAGGGGTCATGAAACAGATCGTCCTGCATTTATGTTCTCTCACATGCTTTTGACTTCTTTTACTTGATCCAATGAATGACCTAAGAAAGCTATTGGTATTATTTCTTGCAGTGCTGAATTGATAGTAACATGTTATTTGAATCTGTTCAAATAAAACAAATTAACTCAATACTGACAAAAAAAACTTTCATACTTACACATACTAACACCATTTTTTACTTCTATCTTAAAATTCTATCCTATCAAACTAAACTACACTTGTGAACAAGGTGCTAACTTCAAATTTTCTTCAATAATCTACACCATTCCAGATGTGCTCTTCACACAATATTTATGCAATCCCTTTAGTACAAGTAATCACAGTTCTTTGTTATATTACTAAATACGAAAATGAACTTATTTTATATAATAATGCACGGCAATCCGTAGTTCGTTTCTATATTAGTACCCAAAATATGATCTTAGCAATGTCTATTTAATTTTGCATTTAATTATGACGAAATAATATTATCTATGATTCATGTATTAACAAATGTCTTTTCAAATCGAACTTCCGCTTGAAAGTTTTTCCGCAAGAATGACAACTAAATGGTTTTCTTGTATGCATTATTATATGCTTTCTTAATGAAGTCTTATCAGAAAACCAATCACCACATTGTTGACAACAGAATCTTTTCTCTTTTGTATGTGTCAAAACGTGTTTTCTTAAGCAGGAAACTGTCTTAAAACTTTTAGTACATTCATAACAAGAAAATCGTTTCTCTGGTGCATGAAATTCTATGTGAGTTTTCAATCTTTCTTTCCGGCTAAAAGTTTTTCCGCAGTTATCGCAGGAGAAAGATCTTTCCTGTGAGTGTGCTGACATGTGATTTATCAAGGAGGACTGTCGAAAGAAAATTTTTTCACACAGAAGGCAAGAAAAAAGATTCTTTACTGTATGGCTTGACATGTGTTTTTCCAAGGTTTCTTTATGATGAAATATTTGACCACACTTCTGACAAGGGAAAGACTTCTCCCCTTTATGAATGAATCTGTGAAATCTGAAAGTTCCATATCCACTGAACATTTTACCACATTCGAGACAAGTATATGGTTTCTCCCCAGTATGGGTTCTAATGTGGGATTTCAAAGACCTTTTACTTGCTAAAGTCTTTCCACAATCCTGACAAATGAAGGTGTTCTCTCGTGTGTGTGTTAGAATGTGCCGTTCTAAAGTATACCTTTGATAGAAAGTTTTACCACATTCAGTGCAGGAAAAAGGTTTTACTCCTGTATGTATCAATAAATGGGATTTCAAATTACTTTTGTAACGGAACATCCTGCCACACTTTTCACAAGAAAAAGGTTTTACTCCTAAATGAATCAACATGTGTTCCTTTAAATTAAACTTGAAATTGAACTTTTTACCACACTCATGGCAACAACATGTTTCTCGGCCCGTATGAATTAAGATATGTCTCTTCAGGTCAGTTTCTCTTGGAAATATTTTCCCACATTCCTGACAGGAATATAATTTCTTTCTTTTATGTATTAACATGTGTTGCTTCCAAGTTGCTACGTAATAAAATACCTGGCCACATTCATGGCAAGAGAAAGTTTTTTTCCTTATATGTATTAGAACATGAGCTCTCAAATTACACTTATATTTGAACGATTTTCCACAGTCATGGCAACTGAATTGATTTTTTCTTGTATGTAGTAACATGTGTTTATCCAAACTGCATTTACGTTGAAATCGTTTTCCGCATTCCGGACAAAAGATCTCATTCTCGTTGGTATGAATTAAAGCAGGTGAATACGTTTTCTTATCATTAAACATCTTCCGATAGGTGTTACACGAATGAGCTTGAAATGTTAACTTAGAAGAAAATAGTTCGTTGCATGTTTTGCAGTAATCTTGTTTCACTCCTGTCTTCTCTATGTGTGTCGAGGACTGACAGCACACAATATATTCCCTGAAATAGCAAAAAAGAATAATTGATGTTATATAAGATTCTCATATTATAGACACATTTAATCTGTGTCTACACTTACAACGTACGTTCAGAAATGGAAATTGACTCAGATTTTTATTGAATTTAAAGACCCTGTGACAGTAATGATTTGTAGCGTCTAAGGGCACGTAATAATAAGCTTTCGGAACAAGAATTTATGGACCATTGCGAAAACAATATCAAGATAGATTATAATGTCTTGAAATTGAGACAGCCTAACCTAGAGAAATTTCAGAAAGACAGTACATAATTGTTTTTTATTTTACACATTCGTACTAGTGCCATACGTAATGCATTACCGACTTTTTGGAAAATTATTTTGCGAATAAGACTAAACTTAATTACAGTGTGTCCGTATACTTGCGCAACCAAAACTTGATTGCGTATATAATTTGAACCGAGAATGATAAAGGCCAGAGATTTGAAATAATCGAAAATGTAAAATAAAAAATATACATAATGAAGAAAATCAATATTCAGTTGCAGGAAACTGATTTCCTGCGGGTGAATCTCTGTCTATAAGTGCAGTGTCATCAACATTTTTTCATTTGTAACAGGAGTGTTTTAGGTTAACTAATGATAAGCAATGTGAATTTGTGCAGAATTAATAAGCTGAGTTTTTATGCAAAAGTTCGAGATTAAAACAATCGCTCATGTACAGTTCGCAACACTAGAATCCTCGTGGAAAGGATTCTTAACTTTACAGACACACAATATTAAGATTTATTTCAAAATAATAGTTTGTTCTTTTTGTTGTTTTTTCTTAAATTATTAATTTACACAACACAAATCTTCATTAAATATAAGAAAGGTTTACAGGCAAAGAACAAATTGGAAGAAACTACTTAAAATGTGTACTTCGACAGACAGCTGATGGGTCTCGCGTATTTAAAATCTTGTTGTAAATACCGGAACTCCAAATAAATGGGTCATTTTTAACACACTACATGTCTGTAGGAGTCCGAGAACCAAACATGGAAAACACTGGACTAAGGGAATTAACATACTGAACGGAGAAAATGTTTTAATTGCATGTGCATGTAGGCTATTGTTATTGTTATTATTATTAATATTAATATGATTGTTGGTTCGGGTGTGTATTCCTCTAACTCTCAACTGTATGTACATTTTAAGCAAAGGAAACGTAGACAGTATATCACTTTGTTTGGCAATTCTAAAATCATTCATTTGTATGGAAAATGTTCGTGATTCCAGTCTTTAGTGGGTATGTATTTTGTTTACCTTTACATCTATGCCACAGGCTTCAGATATACACACGCCTTAAAGATTCCCTTGGGTTGTTTACATATACCCCAGCGCCTTCTCAAAAAAGTGAAGACCGATACTAGACAGTTAATATACTTTATTGAAAGTAAATAACCAAATCACAGTTTTATTATGCATATCTACTGCGAAATAGTGTTGACAAATGGTCTGTCTTTAATTGCAAATATTTATATATCGTTTTACTATGCAATAAGGCACAGCAAAATGTCGAAGCGGCACGAGGTTCATACCTAGATCGCTTCGAGCGCAATAATATTCCAGGCATCGCAACCTTCTGTTGAATGGCTAGTAGTTTCAGATAGCAGGATATTGTAGGACTAATGTAAGGGACTTACGAACTAGTACATCTATACAACATAGGTTCATATCCTTTTCACGCCAAAGTTGTTTCTTTACAAAGTGAGTGTGAAGAATCGACTTTTCATACTAGACGAGCAATACTTGGGAATGTGGAATCAAACATCTGTATCATGATAGAGACGATTTACGAATGTTAGTTGGGAAAGGGCAAGAGAATTATCAGGACATTCGAAACACTTCATTGATCTGCAGTATACGCTTTTCGTGTTATCATTCTTAGAAATTGTTAAATTGTTAAACAAAGTGTTAAATTGTTAAACAAAGTTGGGGTAGAAAAATCGATGGAGTAGTGGTGTCGTGCTAGGCTATCAAATGAAAAATCTTCGTTGTGTTCCCCGTCACGTAGTACCATTTTTTTCCCATAAAATAATGGCTGCAAACACTAACTCATCTTCTGTTTGAGATCTTTCAAGACAGCGCTGGCGACAATTCGAGTTAACAGCGTGTACGATCTTCATCATACACTGTAATGAGAAGTATATTTCATATTTATTCACATTTCATTTAGAGAAGTATATTTTGTCTTTCTTTGCCTTTCTTGAAGTTTGGAAAAGGAGGTCGGGAAAATCTAAAAAAACAGGAAACTTCGGCGTCAGGATTTCCATGCTCTGGGGATAATATTTCCCCAAATGGTCATTTCTGAAAGAAATACTGTTTAAACGCACGGGAATAAGTAAAATTTCTTTTATCCTCTGGGTTACCGTCTCAATCGAGTCACCGGGTCACTTCAGGTTCGAATCTTCGACCCAGTGTTGGTCCATACGTTAACCAACGTCATTCGAATGACGAGATGACCCGTTTGGGCTCTAGCGTGTTTATTCTGTTTATGCAAATTACAATGATTTATCCGCAATAGATAAAATCGAAACCGTATGTTCGGAAAAAATAAATATTCGGAGAAAACTAGAAAATGCCCCTATTGGTTATTTCGAATCAACATTTATATTAGTTCGAAACAAAATTTGCAAAAAAATTTAATCTTTAAGTTTTACGTCCCATTCTTATGCAGATTAGGCTAAAGGAGACGATGATGATGAGATATGAGTAAAACGGTGGAATGAAGAAAGTAGGACGAAACGGGAGAACCCCGGGAAAACCAACGAGCACAGTACTTGTCCACCACAAAGTCCACACGACACGAACTGGTATCGAACCTCGGACACTAGGCACCGGAGGTGAACGCTCTACCACTGACCTATCGTGCCCCCTCTAACACAAAATTTGATTCCATTCTATAACTCTTTCTCAAGTTTGAAATTTAAAACGTGCAAGGTGTGGTACATCTACAAGGAACATCTAATTTTCCTTTTAAACATTGCTAGCTTCTTATTGTGATATCGCTTGAACTTTTAATATAGGGTACTTTTGATAGAAGTTTAGCAGTAAAATAGCAATCATTCAAATTTTTTCCTTCTTTGTTTTTCTGCATTTGTTGTCTTGAATGGAAGATATGATCAACGTTATATACTGAGTTTACTAGAATGTATTTTGGATCAGCATGTCCAATAAATACTACGGAATTTGCAACCGGATCATGTGGAAACGAAGCATGTTTTAAACCTTTGACATTATCCTACATGTGTCTCGGAGATCCATAGCTCTATTGGACTCTGATTATGCTAATTCCAATAGAAAGTGACTTAATGAATGTTTCAAGGATTCTCAATATAGTCCTGAAGTTCTCAATATAGTTCTCAGTATAGTCCTGAAAAAAACTATAAAAACAAAAGTTACTTTAGTATTACTGTTGAATTTCTGGAAACGGAATTTCATAATCTTAGGTTCTTTCCTTATTACTTTTAAATTCCACATTTTTATTTGTTCTCCTTTTTTTCTTTTTCTCTCCCTCTCCCCTTTCTTTCAGTCTCATTTCTGAACCTCTGTGAAATATGGATCCATTTGTTTAAATTTTTCATTGTGTAGTTTTAAGTTTCGCCCTACAAAAACTTACGTATCTTGTTCCGTCAGCGTTTTCTTCTGTCATTTTATCGATAATAATACATGTGTAGTTTGAAATTAGAATTGCGCTCATGTTGTTACCTGATTTTAGAATGGGAAAAAGGAAAGCAGAGAAAAGGAGTCTGTTTATCAGACATGATTATGAAATAAAAAGGTGTATACTGGGTGGTTTAGCTGCACGGCGTTAGCTGTCGCAATTTTTTTAGATCCGGAGTGTAAAAAATAAAGTTCGTAATACCAATGAAAAAACAACAGAATGTTAGTTTCTGTATTCGTGGAACACTTTTGCACCAAACGTGTCTACATACTACCTTGTCAACGATCATGAAGGTTGGTTTTGACAATGTTTTGTAATACGATGCATTAAAATGTTTATCTTAAAACTTTTAAAACTCAAAGTTAACCACAATTCGCCAAATACAGTACCATCTGTCACAAATGAAAGGAATACAGTAAAACCACGAGTATCAGATACAGCTTTCAGACTTTTTTTTTGTCCCTATTAAACCGATTTGCACTAAATTTGGAGAGTAGACTTGTAGGACTATCTAGTCTTGCCCATAAAATCAGAAAGAGATCGATTAAATCAGAGTTGAAAAATAGCCCTAAACTGTATCGAAACATCAAGGTTCTACTATATTTTGAATAAAACTAACACAGCTGTGACACAGGACTCTAAGATTAAAACAAACGGAGGTTCCCATTTACAATTTCAAAGTTACTTGTTGTCCTCCTAAGAAGTAACACGAGGGAAGGCTGTTTACAGAATTGAGTTGTCCTCTTAAACAGTAAACACCTGTATTTCATGCAATTTTTTGATGTGATAGATTCTGACAAAAATATTCAGTACTATGACTGTAAATAGATCACCCGTATAAGATTAAACTTGAATCACTGATCGATATATATCCTCTTTCTTCAATTAAATCTTGTAAAAGAATTAAATTTTTCTAGAAGTTTATCAGACTGATGCTTCGTAGCAAACAGAAAAATTCTGGTACATAAATATGCAAGGAATGGTTCATTTTGTATTTCTCCAACTTTTAAATATTCCATAAGGAAGAAGTATTACAGACACACAAACAAAATAAACCAAACAAGCAATAAATTTCGATTTATAATGAGAGATAAATTTGAACCCCCAACCTCACGCACAGAAAGTGAGCGCTTTGACCACAAGACCAAGAAAACCATGCTACCAAAGTAATACTTTGTCGCGCCTCTTGTGCAACATATTTAATTCATTCGTACTTGTAACATGAATTGGTGACAAGTTACATTATTTATTTAGAGTTTTGGATTATTTCGATACTTTCGCCCCACAGTTACGTGAAAAATATCACCACTATCAAAGAGTACCTTTCTATTTTTGTGTACCTTTTTGTACAGTGGCTTTGTGTGTTGTAGTGTACATTTCTATTAGTTTTCTCAACAACCATTCTTATGCACAATATGACGCATACTTAGTCGTTTCAAAAACACAGAAGTGTTTAATCCTATGTCTATTTTTCAACGTTAGTACAGAAGGTCGATCCGCGTATATGTGTCCAATTTTACAGCCGTACCCCTGACCACAGAAGCGACCGAACAAGTGGTTAAACACGAATGCTATACCTAGAGGTCCATTCTATCGTCTGCCAAGCGAAACTGTGTATCGTATGCATCATGGCTCCAAAGGTGAACCGTTTTCGGAAGGGCTACGTAATTGGACTTTTCCACGCCAAATATTCGGTTTCTAAAATTCAAAAGCAGTGCAAAGAAAATGGGTTCGACGACTATCAAAAACATTATCAAGCAGTATAAAAAAGAAGACATACCAGGTAAGCATTCGCCCACTAAGGGGTCGAGGAAGCGAGCGTGTACCACAGTGACTCCACAAGTACCTCAGAAGTTGCGGCGAATGGCCTTACAAGAAAATCCCCCTCCGCAACGTATGATGGCAGCTCGACTCCACATACCACAGTCAACTGTTAACCGCGCCCTGAATGGGAAATTAAACTTCCGGAGGGTCTTTAAAAGTCATGGACCTAAGTGCGGCCCATCGCCGTGAGAGAAAGACCAACAGCAGGCGCCTCTATGAACGCCATCTATCTGGGGAAAAGTAGAAGTTTGTGGTCACACTAGATGAAGCATGGGTGTATCTATCACATTGTGGCAAAATTCGCTCGATTACTTACACTTCGAAAGATGCAAAAAGCCGTACTGCGTTCATCCGTCATTGCAAAGCAACTTTCTCGAAAGGATTTATGGTTGTTGCCGGTTACTCTTATCAGGGCAAGTTAACAATTAGTCAGGTCCCTAAAAACTGTAAAATCAACTCTGCATTTTTTCAGCAACATATACTGATCCCAATTTATACAGAAGATCTGCCTCGTTTTTATGGGCATGCCATAAAGCAAGTGTCTGTGTATATGGATAAGGCCTCCTCACATACATCCCGTTCTACCCAGAACTTGGAGACAGACACCGGTATTCGTGCTATCCCATTTCATAATATACCTCTGAAATCACGAGATGCCAGTCTCATGGATTTCTGCGGGTTTGGTCTACTGGAAAGGGCACTTTCTTCTCGTCGTGTCACTACTCTCGGGGGCCTGTGGAAAGCCTGCCGGGAAAAATGGGAAAAGATTCCACTTCCTGTACTTCGTCGTAGTCTTCTACAGTGGAAGTTACGGTGCAGGGCTATTGCGAGAACACATGTCCATCACATTGAGGAAGACCGATGGTGATCCCATGGATTTTCATAAGGTTAGTCCGAAATTGGACACATATGCGCGGACCGACCTTCTGTATTTGGTTTTATTCATTCATTCGTTCAGAACTACTCCAGCCAAGAAGGAAATCAGACAGTGTTTTGGGACAGCGTTGCCAACTTATACAATGCAAGATTCTCAGGTTTTAGAAGATATCGAACATCTCGGTAAGTCAAGGAGAATTGTGACAATGTTCCTTCTGACAATGACTTGACAGCTCTTGCACTAG
Source organism: Thermobia domestica (assembly GCF_964235325.1). Classification (NCBI taxonomy): domain Eukaryota; kingdom Metazoa; phylum Arthropoda; class Insecta; order Zygentoma; family Lepismatidae; genus Thermobia; species Thermobia domestica. The sequence continues at coordinate 310,672,413 of NC_137454.1, read as the reverse complement.
TTTCAGACTCTACTTTTCTGTTGTGGCACCGGTGTTTAACTAAAACCCTTAAACTTCGGGCCAATTCCAAATGTTCCCGTTTGACATCCATCTAATGTGCACAAATAGTAAATACCTTACTCTCTGAGAGTGCGAAAGGGTTTTAGTATGGCACTTGTTAAATGTTATTACTCGAAACGTTTGAAGCACTGTCCCGCGAGTGGCATGTTTTTTCCTTTGATTTTATGGCTGATTCCAATTCTGAACTAAAAATTGGTTCATTCCATTAAAAAAAACTTTATATTGGTTTGGGAAGATAGTTTATCCGCTGGTGTTAAAAAAATACCTACGACGCTATTTCCCTCTTTATATATCCTTGGTGCAAAATTTGAACCTTTTACGATTTCTGAGATATTTACTACTGTCCTTATAAATGGACTACCGTGTATACAAAGTCCTTGTAGTCAGGTGACAAAAATCTGAATACTGTTTATATTGTATATATTCCTGTTTCTCGTCCCAAAATAGGTCATCTCAATTAAGCAGTTTTCTTAAGAGAAAGTTTCAATTTAATGATTCAAGTGATGCAATTAAAAGTAATGAATACATCACATAAAAATAGATATTTTGTCATTGTCTCGTGCTAACCTAAACAGATGAATCACTCTACCCGTATACAAAATACTTACTTTCCAATTTTTCCATTTTCCCATTGATAAGGAACAGTGGATACACGTTATTTATTGCTGAAGAATCAAAAATATTTATTAATGGATATTTCTGTCAACTCGTGATGTAGCATTAAACTTTGAACCAACTGAATTCTCATATAACAGATCACACCGTGAACTCCCTTAATAGTAAAGCACTCGCGAGCCACTTTCATAGTTGCAAGGTTCAAATTCCATCACTTAGTAATGTAACAAGTCAATCTAGAAATAAGGACAACCAGTTAGTAGATTGATTAGAGAATTTACAATGTAGCAATATTACTAAATCTGTGTGTAAAAGATGCATTTATCGTCCCTAAGCTGACACATTTAGGGATTTCTAGCTGTGATAAAATTATCAGAGATATGTATCAAGAAAGTAAAATCGACCCCAGTGGACTTATCATTGACCCACTTCAGTCAATACAAATAAGCTCTAAAATACTCGCTAAAAAGTTACACTAGCCTTTTAAAATATTATTTACTTTGTTACTTAAATATTTATGTTATTTGCTTAAATTCACCTGAAATAGGATCGATGGCAATATGTTCAGGATCTGCTCCATCGGCAGGAGTTTGACTGCATTTTCATGACGTAAGTAATTGCCAGTACGTTCATAAAAAGCTAATTTAATTGTGCAGTGGGGAGCACAGACCTGGGATAGAAACTCAAGAACACCACGAGAAAAATGCTTGGGAACAATTAAGCAACAAAATGAAAATCGATTATGTATATTATAAATTTCCAAGAAAAATATGAAGACTATATTTTTATTGAAGAGCATCTGCGTGATAAAGAGCACATTATTCAATACGAAACAATCTCTTAAGCAAAGCCAATGGAAAATTATTTACAGACGTTATTTTGTAAGCTAGCAAACCACGAAGTTTAGGGATGCCTTCAACCATGTCATTTTTGAAAACTGACAGACTTGAAATATTATTTTAAAGAGTGACATCTCGAAAACACGAAGTCAGAAGTGTAACTTTCTGCAGGTGTGTAACGAATATGGAAAATGTACTTAAATACAAGCATATGTTGCCCTATTCAATTTTGATAAGTTCTCAGCAAATTTCGCAAAGTAATCGTAGTATTATCTGGTCTTTATTTTTCTCTGAAATAATAAGGGTTATCTATTTGATCCTTTGTCTATGTGGCTAAATAAAAGGGAGAGTTAAAAAATGCCTGTTACTTAATATATCTTTTATTTTTATTTGCAGAGATTTCGAAACTTTTGCTGAACGTTTCTCCATTCATTACCTGCAACTGCTTGTAGCGGAAAATGTTATCATCTGCTCATGTTATCATCATTTGTGGGCAAGATGGCGACTGGTGTTGACACATTGTTAATGCAGTGAGCTATACTCGAATCTTTGACACAAAAAGGTGGTTTTTGATAAGTTTATCCATGAAAATAAAAAAATCAAGCGGGAGATTGTCCTGCAGCTCGATACCTCTAAGAAAGACCCGGGTTTGTAATCGGAGAACTGCTGAACTACTGCAAAGTGTAAGCAAGGTGAGCTGCAAGAATGCTTACAGTGAGACGAAGACCATAAAAAAAACGCATGTGCGAAGAAAATCTGAGAGGATACGAGGCAGAAGGCATCATTTCTCTGCGCAAAATCGTCACATGCGACGAATCGTAGATCTACCACTTTGACACAACGATAAGGAGGCAATTCGTGGAGTACCATCACAAACGTTCTCCCCCTCCAAACTAATTAATGTTTGTAGATATGCGAAAGAACTGACTGTTTTTCGGTGGGAATGATGTCCTCCACACCCAGCTTTTTCCCATGTGTATCCAGTGAAATTGGAGCCATAAATTGAAATTATAAAATAAATAAATAAATAAATAAATAAAATAAAATATTGATTACTCACGTCACGCCTGACAAGAGACCCTCTTTTTCTTTATGACAACGCTTCACGCGCCATAAGCAAGACGACGGCCTACATAATATTTAAGATTGGAAAAAAACTATTCCACCACATACCCCATACGGCCTTGATCTTGCACCATGCGAGTTTTACATTTTCGCTAAACTAAAGGAACATATTAGAAGCATCCAACTCTTACTAGATGATGACGTCCAGTGTGACGTACGATCGTCTTGTCGGTCCAAGGGCATGGATTTGTCGTGACGTTAGATAATTTTGGAATGTCTAAGAGATCCTCTGGTGAAGGAACATTGATCGGAATAAGATATCTTCAATCGTTCAGACTACAAAGAAAACAAATATGATATTTCCAGAGACATGTGTTTGTCACCGAGACTAACGCAATCTTAGACAACAAACTCACGCTTATGGTGTGTGTGTGTGTGTGTGTGTGCATAAGGACAGTTCATTTGGCAAGGATCAGTGCTATATAAAGAAGAAGTTTGAGAGATGTTACGATATAGTTTGAGTTTGTGAATACAATTTGATTATGTTTGATTGTTATTAACGAAGTGTGTGATTTCTATTAGGTAATATTATCATTTACCGTGAAAATAAAGGCAGTTCAGTTCTGTGTTGGACTTCATAATTCGTAAGACCATAAGTGTGAGTTTGATTTCTAAGAGTGGCGACAAGAATTTCCTCTAAAATTTAAATTATGACAAAACCACACACTTCGGCAGGTTAGAAGTTTTTGAACCCAGTCAACCAAACGAGGGTGAAAAGGAAGCCTGTGTTGAAAGATTTAAACAAAACTTCAGTGGAAACCCTATTCTAATAAGAAACGGGTATGCGTTTTAATTTCAGTAATGGGCAAACAAAATATAATACATTCAACTGTTATCAACAAAGAAGGTAGCCAATTTAAAATATACAGAATTGGTGGATGTATTAATAAAACATTAGGAACAATCTACCACTTGTGAAGTAGAAAGATTTAAATTTCATTTCTCAACACACATATATATAGCCATCGATTTAGGATTACATATTGGAGCGAAAGACCCAAGTCAATAAATGAGTACTTGATAAGGGTTACATGAAATTATGGAATGAACTAGTGGCTGGTATTTATACTGAGGTGACACGAAAAGATTATTATCAAAGGCATCATTAACTTATACCACTGCTAAGGACACAGCTTCAAATCGGTGTTAATAGCAACACAGTAAGGTCGGTTTTCTTTATTATTTTTACCAGTCAACCCTTTCCACTTCCAATATATTCGCTGATAGATTTTAAGTCATACATGTATCAAGTTCGAATTCCTCCAAGGGTTCCACAGTTATGCTTGAGCATACGCGTGGTATATATACGGTACTCCATTTATCTTGATACACTCTTGTAACTTTTAAATTAACATATCAAAACCTCTGAAATTTTGTATGATGCACATATCAGTAGGATAATATTTTTTATCTACTCTGTTATACAATCAGGTTAGCAGTAATACCAACCCAATACAGAATTATATTATCCTTCAAATATTACATTACCAGGCTATTACTATTTCAGAACTACATGTTAAACAAATATCTACAGTTTAACCTTTAATACTGAGTGTTACAAACTAAGGAAGCTGCATGTCACTAACTTCCAAATATTGGTGCCCTCTATACCAGTAATCCCACAATGCACTTGGAAAGCGGTAATGCACATTCGAAGTAGTTTAGGATCTAATACTTTGGTTGTGACAGGACGAATTTCGAATGAAGAGAAACAAAGATACAAAGGATTGAAAGCTCGATTCTTTTCGAAACCCTCTAGTTCAAAAAACTGCTTAGATACGTATCTCGTTTAGGACATTGATAATTTTCAATTGATATGAAGATCATAAAGCTGCTTACAGTAATTTCGTATCTCAAACCTTCTGGAGCTCTGTTAAAGTCAATGTACTGCTTAACGTGTGTAGTTGCGGGAAAGTATCATAATTACACGTACCTGAGGCATTGTTGTAATGTTATAAAGCAAAGGGAATCAAAAATTACATATGCATCATTTTAAGAGATCACATTTATATCAGAGAGATCACATTTATACCAGTAACTTTATTAAACTGAAGTCTACTGGAAATCTTCACAATTGAATGTGATATTTATCTAGATACTTTTGGAAACAAAATATATCAAAATATCAAATTCTCAACTTTGTATTTATTTATTCGAAATACATCATTTGATGACCGTACTATTCTTGTGCCATTACTGCTGTAAAACGCTGCAAAGTTTAGTTGTTTTCCCGTTGCTCGTAATAATCTTGCATCCTTAATTTCCAACAACTTTATAATAAATGTACTGTTATAGTCTTTGTTTAACATGTAAATTTGAAATATGTAATAACCCGATGCAAAGTCTTTAGAAAAACGAACTTTATCTTGGGTTTGCACTACTGTTATTCGGATTGTGTTCCAGAATATATTACAACATTTCAGCGTTCAGTATGAATTAGTTAAAACTCACAAGAGCGAATGAAGATAAATGAGTAAACAATGTTAAGACACTAATGCACACACAGCAATTGAATATATTAAACCATTTTGGGGATACGGTAAAAACTGCTAAAGTTTTCTACGCTGTTTAAAATTAAGTAATTTCGAGAACTCATAATTACACTTACCAAAAAATATTACTCTAATGCTATAGTACTATTACTTTAATACTTGAGACGTTCTTAATTTATTTACAGAAGAAACATTGAAGAAAGTTGCTTTTGTACATGACAAATAAAATACATATGCGCATTGAGTTCTAGAAGTTATTTTGGTAAAACATTGAGAAAATCTTTATTTTAAGAAAGCACTGCGTGGAATATTCCTATTCATTACCAATGAATATTTCTAGAAGTTTATCAGAAACAATTTTGTACTCGTATATATAAATTCCTACACAATGTTACTATCCTTACAATATATAAACATACAAAATTTTAAGTACTTACCTTTCAAGTTTGCTACCACTTCCTTCTTCCAATACGCAACTTGACGATTTTACCCTTATGTTTTTAGGTATAACAGTTTCTTGTATTTCTAATCTTTTAAGACAAACTACTGCATCCCTAATTCTCACACCGGCTTCAGCTTCGAACTTTGACCTAATTGAAATGGTATCACTGGAAAGCTGAGTATAATTTGGACTTTTACCGTTAATTACATTCTTATCTGTAATTACTGACGAGGCATAATTCTCAATTTTCGTGAATTTCACTGTCTTTCTTTCTACCGGATCATATTTATTAGGAAAAACATTAATTTTAATTTTCGAGAAAATTTTAGATTTCGTATTACTTTCCTCAAAGTCTATTTTATAATCATGTTCCATCTTCGTGTAGTGTAATATTTAATATGTTCAGCTACCTTCAGTACGGTGAATATAATTATAAATACCAATCACTTCCAGGAAGTCTACTCAGACACACCTGTAAGATGCATAAACAATATATATTTTTTACACATCATTCCAAAGAAAATATAGAACACTTGTGAACAAACGATAATAAGTAAGTAATTTACCAAAATTCTTCTTATAATATAAATTTCTATTAATGAGTTAAATTTCATGGATCTTCAGATTTATAAGTGTACCAAAAATTTAAATAAATCAAAATAAAAAGGAAACAGAATGAGAGTAATTTGTAATTAATAAATTTATACATTCTTTTTTCGTAAAAACTAATGTTTTGAAGTATATGATTTTTTACGACCTTCTAGGTCTCGTTCGGCAGCATAAATACAGAAATAATTCCAGTTGATGACTTAGGATAATAATAATAATACGAAGAATAATATAACTGAGATAACATTTCAAATAGAAAAAAGGCGAGTGGTATTACTTTGAAAACTTTGAGAATTCTACAAAGCAATAAACATGGAAGCTTAGAAACGTGAAATGAGTTTCTCACAGGCATGAATAGGGATTTCTCACAAAGTTCAGAAAATACCAGAAAATGGCTGAATGCGCATTTAAAACTAGAAAAAGCCTTAAAAAAAGACAAAGTTTAAAAGTTTTAACACCAACTGCTCTCATCCGTTGCATTTTTCGATGTTTAAGAAACTACTTGTCCATTAAACCAATAACTTTTCTCACATCGATATAACAGGATTTGATTGTACTTTATTAAGAACAAACCGCCTACATGAATTTTAGATGCAGAGAATGTCGATAACGAATAAAAGAGCTTAATCACCAACCGAACTGATTTTAGTTTGCTAATTAAAATTAGGGTAACCGGAGTTTCAACAAAAAATTAGAAATGTACGTTGTTTTTAGACATAACCCCTATAATTCTATGTCAGAAGGTCCCGGACAAGAGGGCGAGGACAGAAAGGTCCGAGTCCAAAGGGCCCCTTGACAAAAGAGCCTCAGCCAAAAAGGCTCCGGATAAAAACGACCCCATGGCCAAGAAGCCTGAAACTAAAGTAGGAGTGTAAATCAGGGATGCAGAAGATAATAGGGTCTCCTTGGTTAGTTCAAGGGTCTGTTCAAAAGAAGGAAAAATATCAGGGGTTATTAGTAACAAACAGGAAACTCGAATGGCAATCTTGATTTTGTTTGGTGGTTGTTTGTTCTCCAACAATCGCTATCGCTTATGTCGGTTCCCCATGAATATTTTCTCGCTATCTGTGTCCTCGGCATGTATTCCCATAGCACATGATACATTCTTTATTATTAACTCTGTCCTTACTTCTGAATTTTTACTTCAATCTCTGGATCGAGATATAAAATTACTTATTAATATGAGCAATATTGTGTGGAAATCATTCTTTCAATTTTTTTGTAAGAACCCACATGTGGATCTGTGGGTTAGTCAAACGTATTTGCACAGGCCAATAATAACGACATTCGTGGCCGGAATAAAATAAGTTTTGCAATTGGTATTATTGCAAAAGTTGCATTGATTGGTAGTGTAGTTACCAGGGAAGTCATCTTGAAATCCGCCATATCGCATACCACACAATATTTTTCTAAACGGAAAAGGATATGATTTTTCACTTTAATTTAGGCTTCAATATTCCCACAAATTAGATTTTGAACTTATTTTTGACACTTCGCCATCTAATTATGAGACAGAGTGTGCTGTGTTCGACATACGTATTTAATAGAAATAAACAGGATCATGACAATTCAGTAACGAGGAGACACGTGAACGTAGGAAGAACGAATGTTCCACGTTGGTGTTGCTGTAGAAACTGCGATAAATGATAATGTGTACATAATGGCAACAATCTTGAATTAAATATATTGTATACTACACAATATTTTTACACAGAAAGAGGTATGTGTTTAACATACATTTGAGCTAGAATCTTTTAACAAACAAGAATCTGAAATTATTTTTAACCGACAGCCATTCGTTTCCGAGATAGTGTGCGTTAAGTTTGACATTTGTTTCTAGTGGAAGGAGGTATCGAGACAGGCAAGTAATAAAGATGGTGGATAAAGATAATAATAATAATAGTTGTGTTCTTCAAGTCTTTCTTCGTTTCCTTGCGTTTGTAAAATATTATGGAGTGAGTTACAGTAATAACTACTCCTGTAATTATAAGTACTATATAATATGTTCGAAATAAGTATATCTTAATGTATTTGAATACTAAGTATATTTGTTCTTAATTCTTACTTTATGATTATAAAAAATAGCATGTACTTAACGTGGAAAGTTTCGAATATTCAGTATAGAACGTCAGGCAACACTTGGAATATTATTTTCAAAAACATGGAATTTATCGTAATATATACTTTTTAAACCTCGTTACGTTGATAATGAACTTATATGGCGCCTCTCTGCGTTATATCTATTTATTTATAAACATAACCTTGATAATGAGCACTATTGCCATCGCAACCAAACTACAACGTATAAACATTTTTCCTTTAGCGTCCGAAAATAAAACATTTACGAATTGAAGTTAATCATGACTTTTTTATACTTTGTTTTCTAAATCATAGCTACTGACATAAAAAATAACATTTATGCCAAAATAACAGTAATAAATTCATGTTATTGTCGTAAGTACAGCTCTAAAATTTCGTGCAAATAATAGCGGCTGGTGACAATGTTTTGTCTGGTTAGTGCATTGTGTTGTGTGGGGTTAATACGAGTACTGTATAGTGATAAAATAGGTAGAAAAATAAACATATTTTATCCAAACTAAGGAATAAAGGATATTTGAATTGGGTAGAGCTTTCGTGGTTATGCCCAGAAAATTGGAGGTAAACATGTATCTCCTGACCAATCTAAATTAAATCTGCACAGATATGATGGTAGAATACTGGTTTTTCGACAAATAAATACAAAGATAAATGTCAAGAACCTCAAGACGGCTGTCAAACACAGTGAAGCAAGTATAATAATTTTGGTTACATACGTTTATCATGTGTTGGAGAGTTAGTATGTACTGAGGAGATTATGACCAAAGAAACTTAACGTTTTACGACAAAGCTCCACCCAAATGCAGAAAATTGGGTCCAAAAAAAGTTTATGTTGTAAGGAAATAATATATTTACAACTCACAAAAAGTGCGCGAAGTCCCAATTGAAAAATACTGACTTTAACCCTAATGCGAATCTTTGGAAGGATTTGTAACGCAAGGTCAATACTGACGAATAAGGGTGAAAGAAAATTTGAAAAAATCATGACGCACAGCGTGGAACAATATTTCTTAACACTATACCAGAAAACTGTAACGATCGTTCCGAACCGCTTAAAGGAGGTTGTAAATCTTCGTGTATTTGATATTACATGCTAACTTTATTACCTTAGAGTGGCAAAATAACATTTGGAGAAATTTTATAGTAGCTTGTTTAAACATGTTCGTATAGTTTTGCGATGAGGTAAGAAAAGAGGGACACATGAAAATTTATATTTTATGTTATACTTTATGTTCACTTAATTATTTTCATACGTGTCGCAAATACATATTTCCGTTAGAACAGCGGATTTAGGGGGCTAACGGGATTAAGGCCTCAAAATCTTGTGACAAAAAATTTCAATAAGCCATGGAAGCGTGAAGAGCTGACAATATATGCTTACATACATATATTGTATTCAAAGGTAATTATTTTTCCAAATATATTTTATTATTTCAACGTACACTAAGATACATTATATATTCAAGGGCTACTTTAAACAAAGCTACGGTGTCTACTTGCTGGGGGTGTCTACTACAGCCTTGGTAAAGAAGGGGGAAAACAATTACGCTTGCCGTCCGTTGGAAGAAGAGTTGAAGAGTTACATTACCGCTGCTCGAAGAAAGTGTACTTTCTGTTCATTTTTCTTTTTACAATGGCAAAGCGTAAACAGATTGATTTGAATTCGTTTTTAATCAAGATTAAGAAAAAGAAAAACGCAGGTGGTGAAGAAAAATGATCAGGGATCGATTGTTTCAGTGCTTCCTGTGATACTGCTCAAACTGGACTCACAGCAGCAATGCAAAGTAAGATAAGCAGCTTTGACTTAACACATTGTTTTAGAATGGACGACATTGGGAGTGTTGCAGAACAAAAATGTGTAATTACAAATGAAGCAAAATACATTTTTACACAAACCGGGGCAGCAAATTCAACCTATAAATTTCCCCTTTTCTTTGAGTTAGGTCAAAATCGTAAGTACAATTTAAAGTGGTTAACCGATTTTTGACTCTCGAGTTTTTTGTCTGTCGTACAGTAGAGAGAATGAAGATGCATATTATAAAGTGTGGGTGTGCGTCGTTTGGGCCGGACGAAGGAGAAAAAAATAAAAAATGCTGCGTAGAAATTAGTGAAAATGTCCTTTAGAAAAATATAAGCGTGCGATTAAAGTATTTTGAGAACATGCAGAGTATGCATATCATAAAAGTGTCAATTTTGTAAGAAATTCCGCCTCCTGAAAAACAACGTACCCGTTCACTGCTGGAATGTTGGTAAGACAGCCATTTACTGGTTATATGCAAATTGTATAAAGGTATCTGGTTTATATATATATAATATTTTAAGGTTCAATAATTCCTGGCCTGGATAATTATTTGGGGTGTCAAACCCATAACCATTGGAGTTCGAAATATAAATCCTTATTAAACCCATCCAAAAGATTAGAACATATTTCAAAATTAAAACCTACTAACCGCATATCCCTACATTCCCGAAAAAAAAAAGTAAAAACCTTTCAAACAAAAATGATTTCTCCCCAGAAGAAGATTACTTTAGTTATCTACCCAAGTTCCTATTCTCTATCCACGGCCATTCCGAATGACCTCCCGCATAGCTTAAAAAAAAAATGGTTGATCCAACAGACGTTAGAACCTTTCGGTCGAACGTAACCATGTGGTCCAGAGTGCTAGAAGAACCCCTACCAAACTAAACAGCACTGGCGGATCCACGTGGGGGGCGGAGGGGACACCCCCCACAAGGTCTTCTACTTCATGTATCGTTCGGAAATACAAATATTGTCTTTTCGCGGCCGATCCAATCTGTGTAACAAGCCTAGTAGAATCTAATCAAAATGTGTGGTACTTAATGGTAATACAGACATTTGAATTGTGAATACTTCTGTCCCTAGTTCCTTGGGACGATTACCATAAGCCGCATACGAGAGAGAATGATTCATATGTTGAACGAACAGCGTAGGAAGAAGGAAAGACGGCTCACTCTATGAAACTAAAAAATATATTTTAAAATTGTGTCCTCGAAAACAAAAAAAGATGGGATGGAATTCAAAACCTGAAACTTCAATTACATTTACCTTAAATAAAGAGAAATATAGAATATTCAGCGCTTCTTACTGTAAAGCTCTCTGAATCTGAGCTGAGACTTTTAGGTTGGATGATTGATTGATATGTATTTACGTCGTTCGTCAAAAGTGATGCTTTACCGAACGAGAACCAGAGTACCACTGTAGTGCGTTCGATGTCCACTCACCGGGTATCAAACCACAGAACCTCATGCATCAAAGATCAAAGGTACTCTCGCTAGATACATCAACAAAGAACTATGACTTTTGAGGTTCAACAAGTAAACATTCATTGTGACTTTTAATGACATTTCATCTTTTCTTGGGAAATAATACAAGCTACAACAGAAGTGGTCCTGATCTTCGCACAGGCCAAACCGCTTAAGGTTGGTTTAAAGGAACAAGTTTTGCCAATAGATGGCACTACAGTCTTCGTATCTTTCCCATATATTTTTTACCTTTCACGAAAGTTAACGATTTCTCTTACAAATTTCAACCTAGAGACTTCAAATTTTTAGAAAAGGAACTTGATAATTTATCGAAGGCAATAATCCGTGCCGATTTTTTATTTAGAAATTTGTTCATTGTTGAAACTGCTTCATTGTTGAAATGGTTATCTAAATCTTTAACAATGGAAATGTTTCAACAATAAAGACAATTTTAAATTTAAAAAATCGGCACGGGTTGTTCCCTTTGATAGGTTATGAAGTTCCTTCTCTAAAAATTTGAACTCTCTAGAATGAAATTAGTAAAAGAAATTGTAAATTTTCGTGAAAGGTAAAAAATACATGGGAGAGATACGAAGATTGTAGTGACATCTATCGGCAAAACTTGTCCCTTTACACTAACCTTAAGCTAGAAACTTGAAATTTGGACAGAAAAAAATAGATAGGATTTGTGATCTAGGATACCACTAAGGAAGGATTTTTGGAAAATTCAAAGAAAGGAAGGGGTGGAAATTATTTTAATAAGATGGTCATATCTCCAAATTCCTTAAGGTTAGAGACCTGAAATTTGGATTTCGATTTCTCATTTAATGTAATTTGACACGCGTTTCAACATTTTTTGATACTTTAGTAACCTGGGGAAAAGAGGTGGAACGAAAAGGGACTGCAATTATTATAATAAGATATCTAAGAATCTTTGAAGGTTAGAAACATGGAATTTGGTATATGGACTTCTCACTTAAAACAATTCAATACGCATTTCAGCGCTTCTGAATTCTTCTTTTTCTTCTTATTATTATTATATGCCTATATCTCGGGATCACTTACGGCTAGATATATGAAAGTTGCTAGTTTGATTATTCTTTTACAATAATGAAACAGGGATTTGAGCATCTTTTGCCACTTAACGTAGAAGGGCAAAAACAGAGGTGAAGGTTCACTAAAATGTTTGTGAGGTGTTTGAATTTCGTGACAGCGTTTTAGCTCAATCCAATTCTATATGAAAGACACAGAAGTGAGAACGCGAAATATTGTGCTATAATAGCACGTAGAAGCATTTGCTATATTGTGTGACGCCGTATTCCGAACATATTGGGGGTCTGGGAGCGAAATCCCACCTAAGCTAATGCTACTATTTTATCCTTTTATTGTTGTTGGAAGCATAACTATAATTATACATGTTTCTAAATGCTGCTTTTAAGAAATTACCTAATAGAGTCAATTTCCAACCCCCTGTTCTTCATCTGATCTAATGCGTTTTTTTCTCTATACTCAATTATACCACTGCAAAAGTGGAGTATTCGGACAAAATACCTCATGGTCCCGGGTTCGATTCCCGGTGAGGATACATTTTAACGAGAAAGGTGGTTCGAATTCCACTATAATCAGTAAGTGCACGTCTTTTTTAGCCGTCATGTCATTACCGTGGAACGTTAAACTCAAGCAACAAAAAACAAACAAAAAATGCCCTATGTACAGAGGTATATACTTTTGTAATAATGTCCTATATTTGTCTTCTTGCTCTCTCCTGTTTAAGTGGAAAATTCCTGGATGTACCAGGAATTGAATTCCTTACACATTCATATTTAAATACATCAATTGAGTACAGTTGGAGCTTTTCTTGAGAAATGAACAATTCCATGGGTGTCAAAGTTTATCAGTCAGTGACTCCCCAACTCCTCGTGAATCCTGGGTTCTATACCAATCGTAGAAATGTTTTCTTCACCTTTGATACATCAGAAGATTTTGGTACGATTTATGTAGCCGCAATCTTAACGCGCACTTAAGAAAATGCCAACCATGTTGACAAACTGAAATCATGGTGAAAACCAAACGTAACGGAAATTCAACATCGTGCTCTCAGGAAATGTTATTCGCATAGCGCCAGAGATCAAAGATAATGTCCCTCTCAGAGAGGCACTGAAAAAAAAAATGTCATGGATACGGATCGACGACCGGAACATACCCTCGCATTCTATTGGATAATGAAATTGATAGATTTATGTCAAGCTTCATGTTTTCTTGCGATTACTTTAGTAAAACGTAGGGAGGCTATATTTATATACACAGAGGAGAAATGGGACACGCAGATAACAGATGACAGGATAAATACCATCGTCAATATAGCACTTTCTTTTGTGTAAGTACTGTAAAATACAACGCATCTGATAAATCGCGGTGACTAAGTGTGAAGTTAATCATGATACAGCCAAGCCTCCGAAACGGAAGTGCGTATTTAATTTAAATCTAGAGAAAGAATACCCTATGTACAGAAAAAAACTTACAAATTCGCAGTTTTAAAAAAACTTACAAATTCGGGTCATAAAATATAATCTGGGAATCAAGTTTACACTCCCCCTCCAGCCCCGGAATCATATGTGTCCCATTTTTGCAAATTGAAATTCTGGTCACTTTGATGCTATGCTTATCTTCCAGGAAGCGAACCGCCCCCTCCTAATGATTCTTCTGGATGCGCTAGTGCTAAACAGCTTGGTTTATACACGATTCTGCTCACAAGTGGCAGCATCCAAGAACGAAAAGATCCCCAGCTAAAATAAAGTTCGTTAAGGATTTGAAAAAACCGACACTACCAATCTCCCCCCCCCCTTGAAGTTCTTTCAGTTCATTATATGTAACTGGTTCTTAAATTACAGAAACAAATGGTACAGTGTATCTACCTAAGAAATAAAACTTAAGAAATAATTTTTCTAAGATCATAAGGAAGACAGATAAAGGAAATGAAAATTATATACAAATAAAATTTACAAACAAAAACAAATATTAAAAATCCTTATAAACTATAAATGTACATGTATTTAAATAATTATCCGGGCCTGAATTAATGAACCTTAAATTATTTGATTACATATATATTTAACCCAGATATCTTTATACAATTTGCATATAACCAGCAAGTGGAATAAAAATGTTTACTTACAGTCTTCTATAGAAAATTGTGACTAACTAGCTTGAGTTTAATGCCACTTCTGCGTTCAACAGGGCAACATTCCAGAAATGGACATCAATGGTCAGATAGAACACACTCCATCTAACGTCATCTAAAGAGAGGTTGGTGAATTTTCGAGTACATGTAAAACTTATTGAAGTTCTGCCGAAAAGATCAGAAGCTTTTCGTGTACACAACAGAAGATTAAAACCAAACACTGATGTATATTATATTATTAATAATTTGTTCTACCTAGTTCAAATTTATAGAAATACTAGTTTGTTTTTCAAATAATTCAGGTGCAATTTTGCTACGAGTTTGTCCCTCTTTATATACCACAACTCTCCATCAGAAATGATTATAAGGAAGAACAATCTTTAGCAAATGTTAACACAATTATCCTGCGAACAGAACAGATACAAATAAAATGGACCCGATATACAAACCGTAAATGAATATCCTTTTATGGTTTCAATTATTATGATAAAAATGCTTTGTGAATTTTAATTGTTTTGCTTTTACTACTAGTCCTCTTTTGCAGTAGGTTATACATTTCGACAATAAAAGATAATCTACCTCGAAAGAGATACGAGAAAACAAACAAACATTTTGCAGTACTCTTCCTCTGAAAGTAATTGTATAATGTTGTTCTCTAAGCACCGGTTGTACTCTGTAAGCTGAAACTACATTACGCAACATGTACAATCATATCAGTGACATGGACAGAAAAAAAAGTTTATACCGTTTGCAGTTGCAATTGTACCAAATAATACATTGTATGGTACCTTATAATTTTATTGTATTGTACAATATTGTTCCATATAATATGTATCCTTTATTTTTCTTTCAAAAGCTGTTTCCCCATTAGTATTTATATTTATGGGTTAATTGGTTCAGTTAATTGGTTCAATTTTTGTGACGAAATTTATTGGTTCAATTTTTATATTTTACGAATTTAAATTAATTTTTGCTCCCATGGACGGTTGTCTTTCATAGTAGGTACGGTGAGAGACAAAAAATGTTTACAACGGGTATCAGGGTATTTCCTATCCTCTAAAACATACCAAATAAATAAATAAAAATGAATTTGCACATAACCGAGCTCTAATTCACTCAGTATTAATTTTCTTAAAATTCTACTTGTCGAAATTTCAAAGTAAGATCCAACTTTATTACACTTCATTACAGCAGCACATGTACGAGTAAAGAAGTATTGTTTGTGTTCATAAAATAATGTAAAACATGAGAAAACAAGTACCATAAAAACATTAAATATTTTGGTTATTTTTGAACATTGTAATGATGGTTGCTATTAGAAGAGTTAAATTAGTTAGACTATGATTAGTGATTTGATGATTAATAAATTTGTTTATTGAAGTTAGGAGTATGCTGCCTGCACCAGGCTTTAATGAGCAGTGCATCTAAAATGTAATACGGAATTTCGAACCATCGTAATTCGGTTACAAATTTCACAAAAATGGAACTCCGAACCAGAAAGACACTCGCTAGCCTGTAGACGAGTAAGCCTGCTTTAGTGTGTATGAACAAACTCTCTATTGTAAGTTAGATGAAAAATACAGGAATTTTGAATATTTCTGATTAACTAAACATGATCTGTACTGAAGTGATATAGAAGTTATTTCTGATCCAATAATTCATACAATGGAGAACACTATTACAGAAGAGATGTGTACTGGTTCATAGTTACCCATGATTCGGTCAAGGCTCCGCTTTTAATTCTACTTCACGTGGCAAAATTATTACGAGAGCCATTCGGAAAGTGGTACCCGTTTGCCCTGCATGAAGCGCTGACAACTCGGGGAGCCGCTGGGCAAAGTCAGACCACGTCAGTGGCTTGTCTGCCTGCTCTGTGCGAGGTTGCGTGACGCTAGCAGTGCCTGTGTTGTGTCTGTGCTCGTTTAAAATGATTAAACGAATTGAGAACCCCGCCAGTTGTGAAGTGAGGGCCGTGATTAAATTTCTTAATGCACGATACGTTCGACATTGTGAAATTCATCGCCAATTAAAGGAGGTATATGGAGACAATGTGATGGACGAGTCGTCTGTTCGGCGCTGGTGTCGCGACTTCAACCTGGGGAGGGGCAGTACACACGACGAGGAGCGTTCAGGGAGACCATCTGTCATTACAGAGAAACTGCTGAGGTCAGTAGACGAATGCGTGAGGAACGATCGGCGCGTCACAATTGACGAACTCTCTGAACATTTTGCTAATGTGTCTCGAACAATTGTTCATGAAATTGTCAAAGACCATCTGCATTATTCAAAAATCTGTGCAAGGTGCGTCCCTCGCACGCTCACAGATGAGCACAAAACCAAGCGTATGGCTCCAGCACTGGCGTTTCTGGGACGTCATTCCGATGGAGACTCTTTCCTGAATTGCATCATTATAGGGGACGGAACATGGGTTTGTTATGCATCACTTGAGATTAAACGACAGTCCATGGAGTGGCATCACGCTCATTCACCAACCAAACCAAAAAAATTCAAGACAGTTCCGTTCACCAGGAAACTCATGGCAACAATATTCTAGGATCGACGAGGTGTACTGCTCATTGATTTTATGGCCCGTAGAGGCACAATTAATGCTAATTCGTATTGTGAAACATTAAAGAAATTACGGCGGGCAATACAAAATCGACGACGAGGTCCGTTGTCTACAGGCGTCATTCTCCTTCATGACAATGCCAGGCCCCATGCAGTTGCGAAAACACAACTTCTGCAGCAATTCAAGTGGGAAATCTTCGACCATCCACCGTATAGCTTGGACTTGGCTCTTTCGGATTTTCATCTTTTTACGAAGCTTAAAGACTTTCTGTCGGGAAAAAGATTTGACCGCGATGGAAAACTTAAACGAGGCTGACTACGTATCTCAATACGCTGGCGGCAGAGAACTATGATGTTGGAATACAAAAACTCGTCACACGGTATGACAAATGCGTCAACTTGCTGGGTGATTATGTGGAGAAGGAGTATAAAGTATGCTCTTTCCAATAAAAATGTGTATATTTGTTAATACGCACTACTGCGTCTTTATTGCACAAACGGGTACCACTTTCCAGATGGCTCTCGTACAATGAAAATGTCTTTTGGTATAGCTCTTTTCGAATATTTTAGATGATCTATTCCGTATTTGAGGCACACTCATTACGTTGCCACTGTAAGATTTCGTAACGCAATTAATGTTAATTTATTAATAACGGAAAATTTTTTAGTATTGTCTCTAATCTTTGTATCGCTGATGGTTCCTTCAGTTTTGGGACCATGTCTTCTTGAATTACTAAAATCTAGTAAATCTCCGTGCAACACAATTTTAGTATTTTTTTTCTTTTTTGTGCTTTGAATAGAACAAAATTTTAGTGATTATTTACAATTGAGGATTTTACTGTTATTCCCCATACTTATTATATTGAAACTTACAACAGAAGAAGAAAAGACAATTAGGGGTTGGGCAAGAGCTAGAAGTGAGACCCGAGTTTTGAAACATCGTCTTCCCGAACAATGTACTTCTTATTAAAGGAGTATAAAACATAAATTACTGCTGTAGTTTCGATTCAGGAATAGAGCCTGATAGCTTTACAGATATGTGCTTTTTCTACCTATTCTAAACCAGTATACTTCAAAATGAAACACTTCATTTTTTAACTATTCTATCAGGCCGTGTTTCCATTTTGTACTAATACACAATAACACACTGAGCAAGACTATGTGATAATATAATATGTAAGGAGTAGAAGTCTAAAGAAGACAGTTATTGTGTTGAAACTGTTACGTGATAGTGTTTTCTTACTTATTATCACATTCCTTTTTAATATCGCTGCTTCTATTATCGCGTTTTTTTTTTTCGTTTAAGTTGTCTTTATATGTTACGAATTTGACGGTTGTTAACTGTAATTCGTATCCATTTACGAGGGTATTTCGTACCTGACCATATACACTCTTTACCATATTTGACTCTTTTATTTCTTTTCTTTTCTCTTCGTGATTTTTGAAGATATCTCAATATTTTGGTATAAAACACTGTAAGATTCTGTATTGCAATTAATGCTAATTAACAAAAACAGAATTTTGAGTAAGGCCTTTAATTCCTGATTTAATGTTCATAATCCTTTGTGTTGAGAAAAATATCTTCTCGAATTACTGAAACTTAAAACGCAGAATACAATATAGTTTCAATTAAACTATTTTGTAGAAGTATTACCAATAGTCTAAAATATCTATAATTAATTAAAATGAAAAATGACTTTTCTGGGTACACTCTTGATGCCTTTGAATGTGTGTTTAACATTACCAGATAGAGTATATTCGAATGATATTTTTTAAAATAACACCTGTCCCCGAAGTGAAAGAAGTGGACAAAGAACATGTAACTAAGAAATGCCCACCAAAAGTTTTCCTAAGTAGAAAAAAAGCCCACTAGACAGAATATTTAACGAGCAAGCATTAGATACAAATTTTGTATAGGAAAGCAGTGTAGAGGTCATGTGTAAGTTTTGAAATCAGACATTCCATACAATACTTAGAATTACACGCCATGCCTGAAATCTCTACACAACGTGAGAAATACTTAATAATGGATTGTTAATAATACCTAAGAACAATTGGGCAAAGAAGGAAATAAAGTGTTCCAGAGAAGTTCTATAATACTCCAATACCAATAACCTTGATAATTTCATATTAAGCTGTAGATTCATCTTATTCATACTGACAGCAGCGGGATCATTTGGGAAGAGCAGGGGGAAATTGTTTTAGTGAGTTTGAGCTCTATATATTTTAATTAAAAGTACGCAATATGGTAACATATTTATGGAAAAACGTCACTTATCGGCCAGCTGACAATCTTCCTGCCTCCCGCCCGCCCAAGCAAAATCTGAAATGAAGATGCTAAACTCAACAATGAAAGATTGTTAATGAGTAGAAGTGTAGTTTGGTATAGAGATTCATTGCTTGGAAGAGGGTGGCATAATAAATATTTGATTTGTTAATTGAAAAACGATATATTTTGTTCAAAACTAACAATAGGCTGTTACTATAATTTGTTTAATTTATTTGTCTCTGCTGCTGTTGTAGAAATAAACTTACTAGTTATTCTATGTCGTTCACAGTATCTATTTATATAATATACTTCCACGTGATGATATCTATGAAAGTGAAACAACTCTTTCTTTTGTAAGTTACTTTATTGTACATTTATTATAGTTAGAGATTTTTTAAATTTCTTGATGTGAATTGTTGCTTCCAACAAACAAACTACACTAACCAGCAGCTGCCGTGTTTGTTTCCAGATGTTTGGAAAGTGTAGAAAGTAAACATTGTACTGCCCAAATTGCGAAGGTAAGAATTATGTTTTCCAAATACTTTGCCCAAGGTTTTGTTCAGTATTGTAGAAAATTTCTTTTCATTGTGTACATTGCCTAGGGCAAACTAGATAAAATGTTAAACCACACAATTTATTTCCCACTTTGCCTAAAAACGTCACCCAATATGTATAATAACTGCTAATCAATCGTACCTGGACTTCTTACTTTGAAGCTAAAATATAAACTGAAAACGCATTTTAAATTCAAAGAACAGTTACTTTGTTCATTATAAATTACTAGGGTATATCTTATATTATAATGGAACTTATATTCATAATCAGAAAGAAAACAATTCAGCAAATAACTCCGGACCACTAATGTGATATAAAAAATACGTATGGAGAGACCAATACATATTCATTACATATACCACCAATAAATATTCTTGATACATACTATCAATAGTCATAATATATACTGTCAATACATAGTCATTACATATATCACCATAATATTAAATACAATAACAACAAAAGTACTTACCATGCATAAACGGTGAACAGACACTCTGAAACTCTTTGAAAAATTAAAAAAAGAATGAAATAAAAGAAACTCTGCATCCGTAGAAGAATGAAACATGAACAGAAGTCAAAAGCTAAATGATATATTGTTCGTGCTTCTCATGTCGATCTTTCCTTAACTGTCGATTTTCAATAATATCAAATATTTGGAAGCGAATTGCGAATTAAAAATTATCTTGGAAAAATATTAATTTTCAAATATACAAATACTGTTTATGAGTTAAAGAAAACGACGAAATAATAAAAATAGAACACGAAATTCAAATTATTTTTTGGAAAATTACTCTTTACTTTGTGTTTCTGATACGTACTCTGTTTTTACAATTTTTCCCTTTCTCGTAATATATCCAGTGCGATTTTACCACTGTCCAGAAAACATTTTGTGGGCTTTTATCAGTTTCTTTGGAAATTTAGAATAGGCTTTTGTTCGCGCAACCAGAAAAGAAAATTGACCTGTGGTATCCTGACATCAATCTCTTATATTGCTAGGACTACTAAACTGGAAAGAATAACACGTGCTGATTTTCAGGAAAGGATGTTTTCGACAAACATTCAATGCCTTCAGAAAAATTTCTGGTAAAGAATGGATAAAAAGTATACTCATATGTTTTCATTTGCAATTATAATATTATTATTACGGTAATAATTTTCATTATTATTTTTAAACGGATTTGTTTTGCTCATTTTGTTGCTGTACGTTTTATTTTACAGTTGTAGTATTTAGTTAATATGGCCAATTGTTAATGACGATTTATCAAATTTTTGTTGCAATTATTTTTCCACAGTAGCAATATTTCGTTAATCGGCGGATTATATAACGACAATTTATGAAATTCCAGTTGCAATCGTTTAGTGTTAATCGTATCGGTAGTATTTATAATGTGCTGATTTATTTTTTGCTGATTCTTGGTTCATTTTGATGGCATTATCCTTGTTATGTTTTTCTTATATGTATCTAACGAAACAAGAATCCCAAGAATCAAATATTTGTTTCTTATTAAACTTTGGCATTACAGACTTTTAAGACTGTAAATTGTTTGCTTCTCTTCGATCCCACCTTTTAGCTCCGCTTTAATTTCCTTGAAGTTTTACCAAAATATAAAGTAATTCGTCAATAGTTTAAACGCTGGAGGTAAGTGTGGTTACTATACATTCAAGAAAAGAAGATTGTAGGGCAGAAACTATCAGATTGATAGCCTTTTCTTCTGCTAATTCTCATAAGAACGTCTGAATAACAGAAGCATAAATGATTTCAGACTGTTTAAAATCAAGGTTATAAACATCAAAGCTAACCATTATACTGAATTCCTTTTAACAAGAATAAACTGACGAAAAGCAGACTACTAACACACAAGCTATATATATAATTAATACAAACTAGAACTCACATGTTATTGTAGAAAATTCAGTCAAGCCCCTAGACCCAAACTTACACTAAAAGGTAAATTATACTAAACATACACTAAACATTACTAATCTAATATTGTATCGGGTGTGGGCAGTCCTTACTACAGTGGTGTAAAGGAAGATTAAGTTTCGTTACGACATTCAGATTTAATGAACCATAGTTATACAGATCGAAATAAGATTGAAGTACATTAAATTTTCCGAATTAGGAACTCATAACAGATAAACCATAGCTAATTTTATCTAAAAAGAAAAGGAGCTAAACAAAACGGTATCAGAAGTATTCAACGTATGTAACACATACACAAAATTGTCATTATCTACAATATTATATTAAATATGTTTCACTAATTTAAGACGCTGAGTTCAGTTCTACAGATGGGAGTAATCTATCTATCTATACAGTATACAGAAACAAACAGTATACAGTGTTTTTACGGAAAGGAAATTACATACAACGAAACTTATGCGTAAGGAAGGGTGAAGATTTATAGTACGAATTCAGGGATTTGAAAAATTTAAAGAAAAATTTGTAAGAATATATTTATAAACTAGTGCGTAAATAATCTAAATATGTTATGTTCTTATGCCTATGTTTAGCTTCTTTTCTCTAAAAAGAAATGTTACAATTTTGGTAATTTATATTCACATTCGGTAAGTTTAGGTTAGGTTAGTTTAGTTTATGTTATATTAGTATAGGGGTCCCGCATAATTTCCCCCCCCCAAAAAAAAGATAGAATTTCGCTTATTTCTACTAATATTAGGTTAGTTTAGATTAGTTTAAACTAGGTTATGTTAGATTTGGTTTCGTTATGTTCCGTCTAAAAACTTACATCATTCATTTCTCCTGTAAATTTTGTGTTTTCTACGTGCTTCTGGACACCCTGAACTAAATATACTCCTATGTTAGTGTAGCGGTCCAACATAATTTTCCAAAAATTGTTAAAATTTCGGTTACTTCTACTAATATTAGGTTAGTTCAGGTTACTTTAGATTTTGCTACATTATGTTACATCTAAGTAGTGCATAATCCTCCATTTTTCCTGTAAATTTTGTTTTTTACGTGCTTGTGGACTCCTTCTGCTAAACATACTCCGTTCTTATCTGCGAGATGCGAATCTACACAAAAATACATGAATAAACAGCGATCCTGGTATGCATGGATTTGCTTACAGTAGCTAGACCACACAATACAAAGTAGAATGAAGTTATCTGCTAACTCAAGACATACAACTATAGAAATGTTTGAGAGTTCAGGGAAATTTACGTTAGTAATCTGGTCGGATACTTTGCAATACAAACATGCAAGCATTGTGAACATATTAGAATTTTACCTATAACGTCTTTATTAACGTACTAATATATAATTTAACGCATAGGATAAGTTATTTTATGGTACATAAAGTGTTTTGCGCTATTCTCGTTTTGTGTATACGAACCTTCGCTGACGCGCCTGCTTCTTGCGGACGCACCCTTCGCCATCATTCGGGCTTCTTTGCTCTAGTTCGGTTAGAAAGCATTCTTGCTTTTTCGTAGCCACCTATCACAAATTGGTTAGTGTCTTTGGCACAATAGTTGGCACCGTGTACCAACAGTGAAGGCTCCTAAAATATTTTGTCTATTGGAAAACAGGTATATACGGAATGAATTTATGTATGGATCCCTACAGTATATCAACACCTGACAAAACAACCATTCTTCATCACAGGTCACATAATCTAACATAGGGACACATATCTTAATTTCTGCAGAAATTTGAACGTACTATTATCATCTATTAATCCAATATAACATATTTCTAACCCACTAAGTGGCTACCATTAGGGGAAACCTTGATCGAAAAAAAACAAAAACTCACAATCATATATTTACATAGAATTATTATTATTAGTTGTGGGCTATCCTAATTTGCCGCGGCACAGTTTTGTAAAATTCACTGGAGAAATCTGAATTCGAGAGAGGTACATATAAGAAAAAGGAATATATATGTGGATCTTACCTGAAGAAGTAGACACGAGTATACTTAATTCGTCTGCACGAGTAAGGTTGCCAACACTTATCGAAAAAAAGTGACTAAAAACAATAGTAAACAATAGCCAGAAAGGCTGGAAAGAAGGCAAACTTCGGCGCTGAGACAAAGCTAAATAAATTCGATAATAACGGAAGATCAAAGCGAAACTCCCCTAAGACAAATACTGTACGTTACATATCATCTTCTTCAGATTGAAGTGAAGCTTCTTTTGTCTCCGCTGCTTGTACAGCGGGGGACACTTTCGGCTAAGGTGTACCATTTAGAAGTGTCCCCCGCTGTACCAGGCTACTTTTATTCAGTGACGACGCCAGAGGGGGGGGCAAGGGGGGCGAGCGCCCCCCTGGTGGCTACTCCTGCCCCCCCGACTGCCATCCAGACTGCCCCCCCCCCAGACTCCTATAATCATAAAACATTCTACATATAGTATTTTATATCAGTATCATAACCAATCTCATTGTCAAATTGTAGTCTACTTTCCATGCATTTACTATGTGGCAGATTAGTCCTCAAGCTTTCTTCTTTGAGCATCTGGGTATGCATACATATTTCTGTTTTCTAATTTAGCGCCTTTTCCGGTTAATTTTAGTTACAGTTCTTTCTTATGAATTTTAATTAGTGTGCCTAGCGAGCAACAGTAGATTTGGTCGACTTGTTTTCTTCTCGTTGGATCAACTTCGATTAGAAACAAAAGAAAGGTAAGACCAATTACATAACTTGTTTGTATTTATCCAGTTTTGAAGTTTTCAGTTTCATATTTTGTTTTATTTAAAGGTTTTATACTTCTATTTCCTGAAACATTATTCTCGGCTTTCAATATTCGGAGGATGGGCTTATAACGGCTTAATTTGCGACTACCAGGGCTTAATTTTTTGAAGGATAATGCAAATGATAATAATAATAATAAATGTATGGAATTAAATCGATTATTTATTTAGCTCCCAATAAAACGTATTGTCAGAGTGTTGTTCCTTAGTTAGTAATTGGTATGCACTAGTGCTCCCTTACTTATTTTGTTTCAAAGTACTGACATGACGTTTACCATTTTGACTAGAAATGTACGTGGAGCTGCTGAAAAATTCGTAGCCCAACCCAGGAGTGCACGTAGAATGGTGAAGTTTTACTTCTTCTACACTTCCCCCGAGAGTCAATATACTACCTTGTACAGTGCTCCAGTTTTGCAGAAGTTAAAAAAATCTGGAGACTTCCTCGCACCACTGTTCGTAACACTACCCTTATGAGATCTAAAGTTCAATCAGATCTAAGTTTGGGAAATAAATACAGGCAATAGTTAGACGGAGCTAAATCTGGGGAATAAGGATGATGATCTAGACATTGAAAACCTAGATTATGCAATGCTAATTGTATTCGAAGGGGTTCGATGGACAGGTGTATTCTCTTAAAGGAACACAATTCCTCTCTTTTCATTTTCAGTGGCGTTGAACTTTGAATTTTTCTTTCAGTTTTGTGAGTAACGTAGAGATTCTGAATTAAATATCTGACCGTTGCGAAGGTAGTCTATGAATACTAGTAGAGATGCGCACGAGACGAGTCGAGACATGATTTTCCTGGCAAAATTCGAGTCGAGACATGGCTCTTCCAATAGAGAAATAAACATTTTTCGAGTCGAGACATCACTTTTACAGCACATTTTCGAGACGAGACAGCCATAAATCTTGTTTCGTTCGCATCCCTAAGTATGACTCCATACTTATCCCAGAAGAATGTTGCAAACAGTTTTTCAACCTACTTCTGTGTCTTGTACTTCTTGGGGCGAGGGAGAAATGAGTGCTACTACTCCATTGACTGTTGTTTCTTTTCAAGTTCATAGTGGTACCACCATATTTCGTTCATGGTTACTATTCGTGAGAGAAATGATCAGCATTATATTCAAATTGGAAGAAGACTTCTCTTAATGCCGTCACTCTTTTATTCTCCTGACAGATTTTTTGGGAACCCATTGTGTCAAGACCTTGCGCATACCCAAGCCATTCTGAATGATACTACCGACGCGTTCCAAAGAAATGCCCACAATCTCTGACACGAGTTTTACTGAGACGGTAAAAAGTGGGGAAGGGATTGCAGCCAGACCTCAGACTATAATAAGTATATCGTGAGTTTACTGTACACTTTAAAAAGTGTATAAATAATAGCTTAAATTATTTTGTCAGTCAAAAACGGGGGTGGCGTAGGAACCCCGGCCCCAGGTTATATCTACCAATGGCTGAAATGCTGCAATTTTCAAGAATAATGTCACAAATTGCATCCATGATTTCGGGAACAGTCACTGGATGTAAAGTCATCTTGGATGTAAAGCATAATTTTTTGAGAAACCGCTACGTTTGAACTAAGCCATCACTTCTTCACCACTGTATATAATGGAGGAGAGTCTCGTAGTGTTTCACTGATTTTCTCATTAATTTACTTTGGTGACTATCCTTGGTGGAACAAAAATGTTATAATAGTTGTGATCTGGATGTTCGTGAAATTCGCTGTTTAGGCACACATAATCACTTCAGAGGCCTGAGAAAGCAATAAGAATTTCATTATTAATATGAAAATTTGTTGAAAACATGTTTTTCAAAACTACAGTTTAATCTTTCTGCCTAGTACCTACACTCCTTCTGGGTTGGATTACGAGATTTTCAGCAGCCCCTCGTAAATTTATATATATACGTAGCATATAGTACTAGACGAATTTGTTACTTGTAGCAAACGCGAAAGTAATTTAATTTAGGTTTCAAAAGTTGCATTGAAAAATATTTCATGTGCAGACGTTACTTATTTGTTAGTTACAAATTTTACTTGAAATAAGTTTATCATATAGGCCTAATACAAAAACAACAACGAAATGCACAATGTAAAGTAAGCCAAACATAATAAATGTCATTTTTGGTGTGGAAAATAGCCGCCCCCCTGAAAATGTATCTGCCCCCCTAGAAACTTACAGCTGGCGTCGTCACTGCTTTTATTCCGTGTAGTTCCAAAACTGTGATTGAAACTTAGTAACTATAGAAAATAACTTTCACGGTGCGATCCAAATCTCACTCTTAAAATTGAAGGGAACGTTTTTGTTTTCCACTTGTTCCCGACTATTTTTTTTTTTTTAACTATATTCACCTTGGTGAATACACGCTTCACATACGCGTTCGAATGTAGAAACATTAGTATAAAATAGCCAACTGAACTAATTCGGAAAATAGATTCTTTCTCTCCTTATATTTCTCAACTGATTATATCTTGCAAAAATCCTAAAGTTAAAAACTTTACCTATTTGATGTCCCTCAAGCTGGCCCGCGCAAATTTCAAATTTGAATCAAAACGGTAGGGCTACCAAAAATGTGTACCCAATATGAACCACCGAAAATTAGAATTCGTATTCTCAATAATTTCGAAAAATATAAATTCTTGATGGCAGGCCAGCTTGACGTCAAGGTGGTCCGCACATTATTTTCTTATAATTCGAATTTAAATGCTATCAAATATTTGTACCCAATATTTACCACTTTGTACCACCAAAATTAGAATTTCTGCTCTCACTAATTTCGAAAAATTTTAGTTTTTAATGCCCGAGCCAACTTGATGTCGCAACTCGACTGGCAAACGAAAATAGCCCAAGATATTTTTATACAATTTGTAACAAAGAATTGGAACTTGTACCCGGTGGGGTAACTAAGAGATTTGGGCACCCCGCAGACAATGTGAAGCGGGGCGTAGTGATGGGTAAATTCCCGGGAATATATTTTTCGGGAATGTTCCCGGGAAGATTCCCAAAATGGGAATTTATCCGGGAATTTATGTACTCCCATGCGCAAAAAAAAAAATTGCGCGTATAGTGTAACTCAAGATTTTTCGCATTTATTCCATTTTCCTTACGTTTATTGGTAAAATTCAGCTATTAGTATGTGGAGATAATAGAAAGCAATCCATTTAAGGAGATATTTCAAAAAAATATATTAAAATAATAAAAATATAAGCAAAAAACAAAATTATGTTCGGTTTTGTGTACACTGGCAACGATGATTTCTAGGGATTTTTTCAGTACCAGATCACAATTGCGGAGGGAATTCAGTAGGGGAGTCGAGGAATTGGATTAAGGAACAGGATAGTGGAGTAAAATGTTGCATTGATTGGTTAAAACCTAGTGTGTAGATTGCCTGCCAAATATAAATTAGCTTCTGTAACTAAGATGTCGTACGAAAATATAGAATTAAACAGAAAAACTCTTATCTTAAGGTTCGAAGCGATACGGACCATGGTTATGAAGATTATTTCTTTAAAAAAAGGAGCTAACACCACGTAGCCTCCGTGGTTAGGTGGATAGAGTGGCGGAGTCGTAGTTATTTTATTATTTGGCACCACATCGAATCCCATCCAATCCTTTTTTTTTTTTTTTTTTACAAAACATTATAATTTTCATGTTAATAAGAACCGAAGCAATATAATAAGGACAACTTACTGATATTTTGCTGTAATGACGTATTTATCCAGGATTAGAGAACTATTGTTAATAGCTATTGTTTTCTGTTCATGCTGTTGTATAGTTTCTCTCATCCTGTTTTCTTGGGGAGAAAACAATTTTGTCTCCAACGAAGTGTAAAGAATATATACGGACAGAAAAAGACATTTTAGTACCAAACGTGATTTATCGTGATGAAGTGGACTAGTTTGCCAGTATTAAAAAAAATTGAAGTTCGCTTTTCTTTAGGTTTTAGCTAAAAAAAAATATTTTTTCTTTATAAGACTATACTTTATGAGGCAAGGTCATACCCACAAATTTAGCTAGGGAGTGAAAGATAATTGTTTATACAAACATTTTACAGGTTTAGGTGCGTGAGACACCAATATACCATGGTCTCGCTTATTCGACCATTCTTTGTTCCACATACCATATGATCAGATATATCATTGCAAATAGCACCAATCGGCAAGAAGATCTGCAAGTTGTGGTCTTAATCTATTTTTCATGCTGTGGAGTCTATCGCCTAGCGCGCCCGTCTCCACCTTGACTCAAGTAGTATAGATTTAGTGTGGTGACCGTAAAGGAGATACCACGCCTTGATAAGAGATAGTTTATCGCTTGTTTAATTAAGGATAAGGCCAGATAGTGAGTATCGAAGGAGGTGATGAAATAGGGTCAGGTTTTTTTTTCCTGGAGATAGATGACGAAAGGAAAGGTTGAATGACCACTACGAAGGTCACAGTGGATGCTCCCTACCGCATGGTCCCTGTGCAGGACCACAGCGATTGACCCCTGTGCAGGACCACAGCGAATGACCCCTGGAAATGACCCCTAGGGCCCATGGCCCCTACGCTTCATTAGAAGCTACCTATTAAAAAGATGTGAGCATATTTTAATGTTTCGTATGGCAAGCCATACTCCTTGCTAAAAAGGTGGGAGCAGATAAAAGGAAATGGACCCTTCCCTGCCTTGCAGGGCCACTGGAAATGACCCCCAGGACCCATGGTCCCTATGCAGGGCCCATGGCCCCTACGCTTCATTAGAAGCTAACTTAATGTTTCGTATGGCAAGCCATACTCCTTGCTAAAAAGGTGGGAGTAGATAAAAGGAAATGGTCCCTGGTTTCCAGGACCACACCGCATGGTCCCTGGAAATGACTCCCAGGACCCATGGCTCCTGTGCAGGACCCACATTATTTATTCCTACGCTTCATTAGAAGCTACCTGTTAAAAAGATGTGAGCATATATAATTTATTAGAAGCTACCTGTTAAAAAGATGTGAGAACAATAGAAGCTTGTTGGTAAAAAATAGGACCCATACGAACAACATGTGAGCATCCCTCGACTTGAACAACGTGAAAAGTTAAAAATAAGCCCCTCCCCCTCCTACAAGTATACTATGAAAAGGGTAATATTTATTAAAAACAATTTTTCTTACTTGAGAGTTGAAGACTGAGTGGCATAGACATCCTTCCTTGAGAGCCGTTGAAATTGAAATGAACGAGCGAAAAGCCGTTTGGCTTGGCTTTAGTGACGTCAAGATTAACTTTGTACTGTATCAGAATGATAAAACTGATTAAGCTATATCATTATAGACTTTACTTATTTACACGAAACACAGATTAATTGCAATCATCTACAAACATTTGTATGATTTGAACTTAATGAGAACTCTGAATAACAATCACGTGCAAGGTTAAAAACCTTTATTATCGACAAGCATGAGTGATATCTAACAGAGTTAATCACAGATGGATCACGAGTTTATGTGTCTAAGTTTAATTGATATTGACGATAGAGAAAAAATAAACCGATAATCACGAGAACTGATGGGTTATTCAACGCTTGCCCTATCACAACTGACGTATATAGTTTGAATCATGAGAAACTCATTTGATTATATGCAATTTAATTGGAAAATGAGGAAAGAAAAAAAAGCCAGTATTTAGCTGAAATATACATGTACTTTTCCTCCATTTTTACCCTAAGGTTAACGAAATTTTGTATTTTATATGTGGATCAATTGCTTGATTGTACCGTTAGCAGCAAAGCTATTTGAAATAAAATGAAATCTTTGAGTCCCACGGTTATGCCGGTTAGGCTAAAGGAGACGGTGATTATTTTATTCGTTCGTTTGTTTTTACAAACTTTGAACAATCTAAGATGTTTGAACTAAATATGGGAGCTCTTAAAAGTATATAGAAAGTGGGAGAAAACCCACGCACACTGTGCTTGTTCACCACAATTTATAAAAAAAATAAATCCAAAGTGAATGTTTGTCATGAAAATGTTGAAATAATTGGTGCGAGCTGGTATCGAACCAAGGACTCCATGCACCAGAGGTGAACACTGTATTGTAATGGGATTGAACCCGGGAACCCCAAGCACCAGAGGTGAATGCTCTACCACTGAGCCACCGCGCCCCCCAAAGCTATTTGAAACGTGGACCTACGTTGAATTAAACCTGGACCTTTTATGCCAAAAGGTGTGTGCGCTATTCACTTAACCACAGAGGAGCTTTTATATGTAAAACAATGAGAAATTATGCGCTTTACAGAATATTTCCTAAGCACTTTAACTGTAATAAACTAGTTAAAAAATTTGGATTATTTTATACATATTTACATATTTTACTGTATAATAAACGTTTTATTATTTTTAGTACCATTATACTGTTTTGCAGGACTTGCAACTTGAAAAAAAAACGATAGTTATCGAACTAAATGCATGACATATTCAGTAATTTTTAAATTGGACTGTTTTTCATTGTATATGTTTTTAATACATTAGTTGGAGCAAGTTATTTTACGGATTGATTGCTAAGGAAGCTCAGAACACTTACAGTGTGAACCTACAAATATTTAAAAAAAATTCCATAGACTTGTTGCAGAATTGTAATGATAAAACAGGAACCTCCTGTGGTATAGTTTCTATGCAAGATCCGAATATTTCCTATAGTAAAGCCCGTTTGCATGACCCATACGCTTCATTAGAAGCTACCTGTTAAAAAGATGTGACCATATATATATATATATATATATATATATATATATATATATAATTCAATAGAAGCTGCCTGTTAAAAAGATGTGAGCATATATTTATTGTTTTGTATGGTAAGCCATACTCCTTGCCAAAAAGGTGAGAGCGAATAAAAGGAAATGGCCGCATGGTCCCTGGAAATGCCCCCTTCCCTGCCTTGCAGGGACACAGCGAATGATCGCAGAACCCATGGACCCTACGCTTCATTAGAAGCTACCTGTTAAAAAGATGTGAGCATATTTTAATCCCTCGACTCGAACAAGGTGTGAGAAGTTAAAATATAACCCTTATGCAGAACCCCTATAGCCTTACGAATAAAATATTTATGATTATATTAAAATTTTGCTTGAATAAAATTATATCTATATGAAGCCTTTAATAGGAAACAACTTTATTTTAAAGCTGGAACGTTGTTTGGAGCACTGGCGGTAGTGATCTTTTTCGACATGCTTTGAAACGAGACTGACTTTTGCGATAGAGATGCTGACTGGCGATATTATGACGTCATATGAACATTGTTTTGCCCGATTGCCACGACAGAGTTAATCATAGAATGATCACGAGGTGTACGTACATGAACCAAAGTTGAAATCAAGTTTAGAGATTATTTAGACAGATAAGCTAATGTTTCATAGTGAACGAACTCATGTGTTGTTACCCCCTACCCTGTGATATTAGCTTAACTTATGATGACATTGTTTACGCTTTAGCAACAAGAATTTTAATTGCCGTATATAGCTTGACTTATGAGAAACTCATCTGATTCAATGCAACTTAACTGGGAAATGAAGAAAGAAAAAATTCAATATTTACCCGCAATATACATGGACTTTTCCGGCTTCCCCCCATGTTTGAGAAATTATGTGCTTAATGACTTTATTTGTAATAAACTATTGTACAAACTAGCCAAAGTTAAAATTTGAACAGACTATTTAAATGCTCCCCATACGTCATTGATTTAATGTGATATTTTCTAACCAATTGAAGCTGAATAAACTTTTAAACTTAACCCAAAGTTATAATTGTCCTATAATGTATGTATAAAGTAACTCCACCCCCTCCATTAATCAAATGCTTATATATAATTCTTTGTACAACAATTGCTCTATTATTTTTACTTTTAGTTGCATTATATTGATTTGTGTGCTACATCCATTGATTGCTGATTGACCTGGTTCTTGGAAAAAAAAAAGTAAGTTTTCCAACTAATTGCATAGTTAACTTAACGGGTTTTACACATTAAAATTGTATAATAATATATTTACTGTGTTTTGAACAGTAAGGCTATGTGAACCTACAGCTGAATCTAAATTTTACACCACTGCACAAGAAAGATTTGTATAATAATATTAATAATACCATATTTACAGCATCTTTTAAGAGTAAGACTATGTGAAACGTAAACTTATAGTTGGTGGTTGGGATTTAATTCACACGAGTTTATTAGGGGAACGGAAACTATAATAAAATTTATGAGGAACGTTAACATAGGCTGAACATTTTATACTTTTATAATAAATTAGACGGAACAACTTACGCGGAAATAATTTTTTTGTTTTGTTTTGCAAAAGACCCGTGTACCCTTAGTTACTGACGCGCCCAGTTAACATAGGTTGTTTACGATTGAACATTTTATACCCTTATAATAAATTAGTCGGAGCAACTTACGCGGAAATATTTTTTTTGTTTTGTTTTGGAAAAGACCCGTGTACCCTTAGTTACTGACGCGCCCAGTTAACATAGGTTGTTTATAATTAAACATTTTATACTTTTTAATAAATTAGTGGTAGCAACTTATTTTACGGATTGATTGCTAAGCAAGCACAAAACACATACAGTGTGAACCTACATGAGTTTTACGCTTAGAATTGAGCCCTAACGTTAAAGCTGTGTACCTTATCTGCTTAGCCATAAATGAGCTGTAACTATTTTTAATTAACGTGGATTTACATTGATTTTTAGTATTATGAGTGTTATATCTTTGAAAAGGTTTCTTTGTAATATAGAAATGGATATTCCAATTATATGAATTGTCGTTAAAAGAAAATTATTTTAAGAAAGAAACATGTTAGTTACCCCTAGATTTGCATTAGTAATAATTTTTCCCTAGATAATTTACGCAAAGCGAACGGTTTCACTAACATAGGAAATTATTATTATTAGTATTCTTAGGTAGTATACGTATACTTTTTCCATTAATGAAGATTATTTTAAATGTTTTTTTAATTCAAAGCAGATATTTAACCTATACTCGTTTTACTTAGAACATACGAGCCTATTAAAATGTTTTAATATTATAGGAAAAACAGAGAAAATTTGACATGTGTATCCCTTTAATTATTAACTAATGGTTAAGAAAAGAAATATAACATTTATTGAAATAAATAATAGTATACATTACCTTAAAATTAAAGAGAGATTGCTTATTATTATTGTAGAACAGTTTGTTGTGTACTAAATCCTATTTCAGAATTTTTACCTAAAGGTTTCACGACTAGCACCAATTTATTATAGTAATACTATTAAAATAATAAGTATTTCTTCAAAGAAATAGATGTATGTATTATTGCATTTAATATATATATATATATATATATATATATATATATATATATATATATATTGTGTTTGTTCAGTTAAGGGTGGAATTAAAATTGAAGTCTAGAGCGTAAACATATGAAGCAAATGCGTTTTTTTAATAATTTATTTTGTGTAAATAGTGTTAGTAAAATAATTTGAGTTGTTTGACTTTTAGAATAGTATTGAAAAGTGTTTAACGGATTATTTTTGTGGGGTGAGAAGGAAGCGGTTGTATTCTATAGTATTTTATAAGAAAAAAACAATTATACTGTGAATTTTAGTTCACGGACGTTAGATAGTAAAACACGTAATGTGACATCATAGTCTTACCCGGAGTGTTTATTTATACTAAGCTTTAGCTATTATTAAAAGCGATGTGAGCGCTAGTTTATGTATTGCAAATTGAATTTGCGCGTGCTTGCACAGGTTTTAATGAATACGTTATGTGTAAGCAATTGGGAATTGAAGTATAATACCGTTTACAGCAAATGAAAAAAACATGACATACGAGTTGTGGGCAACAAATAATTGTTGTTGTATTACACTATAAACTACCATTGGATGGAAAATAAAATAATGTTTTACTTATTAGGAATTAAATTAATACTTTTAATGTACTTTTTGACCGTAAATGCAGGCGTTAGGAACTAGACTCGCGTTTGCTGCTACCGGAAATTAAATTTGCGCACGGCGGCGCTGGGAATTAAACCCGCGGGCGTTAGGAATTAGATTCGCGTTTGCTGCTACCGCGCACGGCTGCGCTGGGAATTAAACCCGCGGGCGTTAGGAATTAGATTCGCGTTTACTGCTACCGCGTACGGCTGCGCTGGGAATTAAATTTGCGAGCGTTTGATTGTATTAGTTTGCGTTTGGAAATTAAAAGCGTAAATTAACATACCATTTATTAGCGTGGTTATTATTTTAAAATAGTTAATGATGCATAATTGATATAAATAAATAAATACAGTGTGTGTATGTGTGTGTTCAGAAGAATTTGAGATAAAAGAAAGAAAAAAACTACATGACAATTTAGAATTTTCCGCTAAATAGGAACGTTTGTTTGTTTGGAGGTTATTTTACCCTACTTTTTTTTGGAGGTAGTAAAGTTTAACATAGTTCTCATACTGATTTTACTAGTTATAATCCATTTTTATTGACCATAAGAAGATATATGTCTATATAGATTTTTTATGGTTAAGGATTTCCAAAGACGGATTTACTTTTGAGGTTTAGAAGTGTTTTAAAATCTTGAAATTGAGCTTAAGCAAGTTTTTAGTGTTAATTATTCGTATTTCCTTAAGTTTGTGTTGTTGGACTTTGTTTATTAAAATATTTCTAAAACCAACTTGGAACCGTTGCACTAAAGGCGTGTATGTTAGGTAAAAGCATTAGAAATTGAGCCCAAAATGAAGGGTACGATAGGAGAATTTTCTAGGAATATAACAATAGTTGAGAGCCTTAATCACTATTCTAGGGGAACAAATTGAGTACAGGGATTGCTTGCATTAATTATGGAAATATGATTGATTGAGTTTATACGTGAGAATAAATATTACAGATTTTTTTATTTAAAAGCATGGAAGCTTAATTTAAACAAGCGTTTAGAATATTATTTATTTTTGTGAGAAATTTCATGTATGCTTATTGCAAAGCGATTTCCGAAGTGTTTCACGGAAAGGAAAAAAACAAAAGAATTTTTGTACAATGTTAGCTTTGCTTAGCACCGTGGCTATACGTAACTATTAGTTTACCATAAGCAAAAGTTGAACATTGGGGATTGCTAGCAGCGAACATTAAAATATTTACGAACATATTACTAACAGCTTAATTTTAGTTAACCAATCGTTTAGTAGCAATCCTATATGAGACATGAACCGGCACAAAGTTTAACTTTATGAGAGTTTAGATAGACATATGAAAAATTTTAGGTACAACAAATTAACTTAGACTCGATAGTACAAGCTAGAAATATATATACATATTTTATATATTAAGAAATAATAATTATAATTGATACTAAATACAGTTTTTTTATTTTTTATTTTAGAAAAATGGAAGCACAGCTGTTCACGTCATTTGCCCCCTCATCATCATCGACCCACGCCCAAGGGTTGAACAAAATGGGCAAATTTAAATCTGAAGCATACACGGCAAATGAGTACTGCAGTAAAAAAATAAAAAGCCGTGGCAGTCGTAAAGCATATTTCTTGTCATATGCTTGTCCGGAAAATAAAAAAAAACCTAAAAAATGGCATACATGCGATATATGTATAAATGTGTACTTGTTGGAAATTATGATAAATAAACCTAAACAAGAAGTAAATCCAGAAATTATATTAGGACTACCGTGGGAGTTGGCAAAACGGGCAAAAGAAATTAAAAAAAACAGCAGGAAGAAGAAGAAATTAGGAAAAGACATCAAGAAGAAAAAATGGCAAAAGAAGACAAAGAAATGTGGGAGGAAGGGGAAGTAATTTTGGGTATATAGTTTTTGTAAGTAATTGTAAATAAATATATATAAATATATTGCGAATAAATGTATATATTTGGGTAAAATGGGAAAATTTGAGTTTTCTTTCCTTTGAATTTTTAAACCTACCTAACAAAGGTTATAAATGACTAATTTTTTGTTTCCTGGTTATATTGAACTTATATTGCAATATATTGTCTAATGATCCATATAAATATCTTATTAAGAGCAACGTTTTAAAAAAACGCTTTTCAATGTTCATGGTTTTCAGCACGATATACTATTTAGTTAACCCCCAGCAATAAAAAGTTTTTTTAAATTTTGATGCAATGTCTACCACAACTAATATGGTTTCCCTTTAGTTTTTTAAATTACACTTGAGTTTTGATGATATCTACGTTGTTTTCTTCTTATATTTTTGACCAATATACATAGTTGTAGGGTGAGACAAACTCATTGAGATAATTGCTTGTTTGCATAGATAAAAATTAGAACAAGCTTGTCGTTTACTATTTAGTCTGTTCTTAAAAAATGACCGAACCTAGGAATTTCAAGAAATTTTATGCAGCAAAGTTAAAAGAATTTCAAAACTTTTTTTTCTGTTAATAGTAAAATTTACTTGGTAGCAGGGAACACGCATTGAATGTTTTGAATAATTAACTAGGTATTTCTTTTTGGGACAAGCTATTTCATATGAAAACACGAAATTATTCAGCTATTTAAGGTAAAAATGACAAAGTATAACCTGTATATTAATTCAGATACCATTTACCCACTTTGAATTCAAGAAAAATGATATGGAGATTCACTACAGTTAGGATACGATGTATTGCTGTATAGCTTTTATAAAAGCTCTTTAAAATTTATAGAAAGCAGCCCTGAAAAACACAACCATACAGCCACCACAAAATCCAAAACTTAATGATTGTCATAAAATGTTCAAATAATTAGAGTAATTCCAAGCACCAGTGGTGCCAAGGTATAATTGCCAAAAAAAACTTTAGTTCACTTTAAATACTTATTGCTGACACAGCAGTTTTTTAAAAAATCAGATTATTTGAATTAAACTTTGAATATTTGTGAAAAATAAATAGAATAATATTTTTAGCATTAATACCACGCCTCTGTTAAAATGCTATTCATGTTGCGCGCTTACACAAAGATTTATTTTTATTATAGCAAGCATTTACGGAAATAATTTTAAAATACCATTCCCCCCCTAACACATATTGGTTACGCCTTTGTTATAATTGCACTTACGCGAACATAAAATAAAAATTACTGTGTTCACCTAACACATGTTGGTTGTACTTTTTAAAATTGCACGTACGCGAACATAAAATAAAAATTACTGTGTTCACCTAACACATGTTGGTTGTACTTTTTAAAATTGCACTAACGCGAAAGCGAAATAAAAATTACTGTGTTCACCTAACACATGTTGGTTGTACTTTTTAAAATTGTATGTACGCTAATACGACCACCAACTTACATTTAAGAACGCATTATAAAATAGTTCGTGTTATATATATAATTTCCGCGGACAAATTAGTTGCCTAGCACAAAATTTAAATTGCCTATCTATTATTAAGCTAAGCTAAGATGGCTATACTTGCTAACGCGCCTTTACTTGAAAACCACTTGTTTTTTACTAAGCTAACCTAAGATGTTTATATTTGCAAATGCGCCTTAGTGGAAAACAACATTTTTTTACTAAGCTATTGTAACGTAACCGTCGCTAACGCGCCTTTACTTGAAAACCATATGGTTCCTTAATAAACTAACCTAAGCTGGTTATACCTGCTAACGCTTTTCCCTACTGTAACGTAACCGTCGGTAACGCGCCTTTACCGTATAACCTAACTTAACGCAGCATTATCCACCTTTGATAATAATGTATAAAATAATTATTGTTTTGTTTTAACTTGTTGCTACGCGGTTGCTAATACTGAATAATTGCTTGGAAATGCACACCGGCTTTGCCCTCCCCTGAACCACATGGTTGCGCGGTGATTTTACCCTGCCCTGAACCACTTGTTTGCGCGTATTTTTTGCCCTGCTCTGCCCTGATTATATGTGGGTCCGTATGCTTTATTTATATAGATTAAACGCAACTGCTATGTATAAACCCTGAACTTAATTGTGAAAATAACTTAAATGCATACTTGCTTTGCACGGCCCCGCCCACATGATGGCACGTATGGTTCTTTTTTATATAAATGGACATCGAGTGCCACGGCTTTAAAAACTAATTAATGTAATTATTGTACACATGCTTCCGTATAAATGCACGCACGTTTTTTTTCACGAATGGACTTGCACTGCTACGCATTAATATTAATAAATGTACGAATGCTTCCGTATAAATGCACGCACGTTTTTTTCACGAATGGACTTGCACTGCTACACGTTTAAAACTAATAAATGTAATTAATGCACGCATGCTTTCGTATAAATGCAGGCACGTTTTTCCACATGGACATCGACTGTTATGCATTAACATTAATAAAGGTACGATTGCTTCCG
Organism: Thermobia domestica; assembly: GCF_964235325.1. NCBI lineage: Eukaryota > Metazoa > Arthropoda > Insecta > Zygentoma > Lepismatidae > Thermobia > Thermobia domestica. Next base: position 310,633,271 of record NC_137454.1, on the reverse strand, counting down.
TATAAATGCAAACACGCATGGGCACCAATTGCCACGCTTTTAAAATTAATCACTGCTATATTTTTATGCACCTACATTAATAAATACAAAATATAATTGATTTTTAAAACAAGGAAAACAAGAACAACCTGCAATCGGCTAACATTCACATGGCGGAAATACCGTTTTCATTTCTGTAACCTAACATCATTTGCTTAACACATACAAAAATTAAGTTTATATTTTAATAATAAATTAAGCACACGTAAAAAATAAATATCAAATAAATTTACGAACAAAAAAAAGGTTTACCTGTTAAGAAACCTAACTTTGATTCATTTTTTGATCTGGAACGAAATCACATGCAGCATCATGACAAGAATAATAACTTACGATTATACCCACTAGGAGGCACCAGTAATGACGCGTTGCGATACCGTATCTATCTTTTTGCGATTTGCAAGTGTCCTTAGTATTTGAAATAACTTATTAATAAATGAAATAACTTATTAATAATTGTGTTTTTACTAAGAAATGGTAATTTTTATATTATAATTTTAGTATATGTAGGAAAAAAGTATATGTCTTGCCTAGTTTCTAAAATAAAAATAACTGAAAATATTGCGTTAACGCAAACCAAGATGGAAAGTGCAATACTGCATTGTGAATAATTATTGCGTTTAAAATTGCGAATGGACCCTTTCAGTTAACTTTATAGATTATTGCGATACTTATTTTATACACAAAACAGAAGACCACGGCTGTTATTATGGACCATTTGCCTTTGTGTCTACCATTTTATGCCCACCTATGATTTTTTGTACAATGTATTGCAATTCTTATAATATTTATTCAAACAGTATGTAAGACACAATGTATTAGTCAAAGACAACTTACTAAGACAATGTATTAGTCAAAGACTATGTAGTAAGACACAATGTGTTAGTAAGAGAGAAAAAAGGGGGCAAACTAAGAATAGTCAAGGTTTATTTAGGGGGTAATCAGGGGTTAGTTAAGGGATACTAAAGATGGTCAGGGACTATTTAGGGGATAATCAAAGGGGCAAACTAAAAATGGTCAAGGGGTAGTTACGGGATACTAAAGATAGGTAGGGGGCTAATTAGGGTATACTAAAGATACTTATGGGGTAGTTACGGAATACTAAATATGATCAGCGACTATTTAGGGGATAATCAAAGGCTAGTTAGCCCATAGTAAGGTTAATCAAGGAATAATCAGGGGATATTAAGAATGCTTAAAGGGTAGGTAGCCCATAGTAAGGTTAATCAAGGAATAATCAGGGGATATTAAGAATGCTTAAAGGGTAGGTAGCCCATAGTAAGGTTAATCAAGGAATAATCAGGGGGATATTAAGAATGCTTAAAGGTAGGTAGCCCATAGTAAGAATATTCAAGGAATAATCAGGGGATATCAAGAATAATTAAAGGGTAGTTAGACCTTACTAAAGATATTCAAGGACTATTAGGGGATATTCAAGGGGAAAGCTTAATTATAGAGTGCGGAATGAGGACTTTTTTTTGCGATACTTAGTTTCAGAATAAATATTGCGGTGGGGCGCAGTATAGAATGAGGGCCTTTTGTTTTGGTATATATAGTTTGAGAATAAATATTGCGGTGGGGCGCAGTACAGAATGAGGGCCTTTTGTTTTCCGATACTTAGTTTAAAAATGAATATTGCGGTGGACAAAATATGCGTTCAGCTATTTTACAATTGCAATAAGGACACATACATGTGTACTGTTAACGTAAATGCCTATAGAATGGGTTTTAGGGTATTTTACAATTGGAATAAGGCTACATACAGGTGTACTGTTAACGCAAATGCGTATGGAATGGATTTTAGGGTATTTCAGAATTGGAATAAGGCTACATAGATGTATACTGTTAATGGAAACGTGTATAGAATGTACCTTATGATATTTCAAAATTGGAATAAGGCTACATACATGTGTACTGTCAACGCAAATACGTATAGCATGGACTTTAGGATATTTCAGAATTTTGGAATAAGGCTACATAGATATGTACTGTTAATGCAAACGTATATAGAATGGGTCTTAGGATATTTTGCAATTGGAATAAGGCTACATACATGTGTACTGTCAACGCAAATACGTATAGCATGGACTTTAGGATATTTCAGAATTTTGGAATAAGGCTACATAGATATGTACTGTTAATGCAAACGTATATAGAATGGGTCTTAGGATATTTTGCAATTGGAACAAGGCTACATACATGTGTACTGTTATTGGAAACACGTATAGAATGTGAATCGGAAAAAATGCACAGAGACTTGTTGTTTTATGAACCCGTTTGCAGACGACTTAATACTATACTGAATGCTTTTGAATAAGGCCACTAAGTGGCAATACTTACCACATGATAGCGTCAAAACATGCGTAAACTTGTTTAATGTAATGACATATATAATAATATATATTCCGTTTTAATATCATTTTATTGTACTCGTCCTTGACGTAATTTAAAATAAATATTACTAGTGCTAATAGTAGTACTGAATTTAGTGAAAATATTTATCTGTTTTACGGTGTGCAGTTGCAAAATAAACATTAGCAAGACCATTTTTACCAAGAACAACTAAGAATTAGAAGGTGAGTGTATTTCATAATAATAATTAATATATTTATTGAACATTTCTTTAGCTGAGCTTGTTTTAACCATTAATTATTTAACCAACACTTAGTAAACAAGACTTTTTAAAACCAAGTCATGAACAATTCTCTAGCTGAGCTTGTTTTTTTAACCAGTAATTAATAAACAAGTTTTTTAAATAGTTTTTTCAAAGCAAGTTATTGATTATTGCCTGTTTTGCTAGATTTATGTTAGAACTCAAAAATTTTTTCTTTTTTTTGTTTTAGATGGATTTCCTGTGTTCAACTGATGAGTTCAATATGATTGATGAACTTTTCTTGCACGAAGTTTTGTGCGGTTTTCAGTACGTGGAAGGCAATATTAAAGTTACAAAGAATAGGACATTGAGCCAGTTAGTAATAGTGTAAACTACATAGAATAAAGTTTTTGTAAACTGATACTGCAGAAAGCATAAACAAGAATAAAAATGATTGGTTGCTTAAATTTAAGTGGGCGTTTCCACTAAGATTGCTCAATGACATTACAGCAATATATATATAAATACAGCGTTAAAATGAAGAGATCTACTCAATACCTTAGTTTTGGGTATATATGTAAAAGACTTATTTGAAAATTTTGTTTCTAAGTACTGCTAAATCATGGCGGATACCATGTGCCAATGCATAAATAATGAAATTAACATTCAATGTTTAATAAAAACCTTTCAATTGTGGGAGCCCAAGAGAAGAAGTTTGCTAGTGTGTGTTCTGTGTTCAGACAAATATAAGCAAAGTATTAACCGTGAATGTCTGGTCATACACAAGGATATTTTAAAAACAAGTGTCTTATGTTTAATTACTAATATGGACATCCAAGATGAAATTTTACTATAGTTTGAAAAATCGCATGGAAAAACATTTACAACATTACAACAATTTTTTAATATATATGAAAATGCAATTGAAAATGAAAAATTTATTAATGAACTAATAAAAATATTCCTAGAAAAGGACTTTAAAAGGCATATACTTGAAAATGTTGTATGTATGTAATTAAAACTTGAAATAATGTGAAACTGTTATCAATGAATCACAAAAAAATGTAATGTGCACTGCTGTGAACTATTATTAAACAATTTTTTTCAGTATGCATACGTTTCGAAGAAGTGACTTTTTATAGTGCTAATAATAACAAGTAATTCTCCGCAAATGTTAAGTTTTCTTAAAATACAATATAATTGGAAAAGTATATTCTTCCAACTATTTTACATGACATTAACTTTGTATAAGAAATATATAAAAAATAGTATTCATTGTCATGTGTTAGTTAAACTATATATTAATAAATAGTATAATTATAGTAAACAGTAAGCGTTAATAGATATACTTGTTTATAATAATAATTATTATTATTATTATTATTAACATCCCAAAAATAGTGTTCCACGGTGTTGTTTACCCAGTTTTAGTACTACATCAATTGTACAGTCAATACTAATAATATAATTTCGTGACAAATACCTTTGAGTTTAATTCTTAAATAAAAATTGAATCTTTAAATATTGCTGTGTTTATGCTTTTAATAGTAGTAGTAGTAGTAGTAGTAGTCACCATGTACATATTTAAACTTGTACATGATATTTATGCACTAGTGTCTTACCAAAAACATACTTATATAAATTTTATAATTTAACTAATACTTTCGCTAAAACTTTTATCATATACTTCAATTGTTTTGTTATACTTTTTTACAACTATGTCTTTATTCTTTTACTTAAAATTTTTTTTCTTTTGTCTCACTCCTTTGCATGTACTAAAATATAAAAAAATTTTCAAAATTAATTTTCCCCTGATTTTGTATACATAATTTAGTTTTCACCCTTCCAAAACTTTATTGGTTAGCTCTCCCAGGTAGGAACCCAACGTAAACTTAGGTTATTCATTGCGTCGCTAAACATAATACTATCGGTGTCACAGTTGTCAACAAATCGTAAAGCTTTAGCCGCGCCCATAATGTAATGAACGCAGCAAGTACAACGTTTGAAAACTTTAACGGCTTATTTTTATTTTCAACATTTTTATATGTAATAACAGCATGTTTTCCCCAATGAATAGTACGCTTTGTACTTCGTACTGCGGTGCCCATAGGTAGCCGTAGAACAAATTGATGAATAGCTTGGCTATGTACCTCAAGCCAGGGTTTAATCCAATATTTTTTTCATCTAACTGTATGCCTTCGTGGACATAACATTCTGCAATATATTTATTTTTTATCTCCTTTGCTTGCACATAAAATAAAAATGTTTCATTTAAAGAAATCTGCAATAAACTATGTAATCCTTTTACACTACTTTTATTTTAATTATATATAATGTATAGCCTTATGCACTGCAAAACGCTCAATATTAGTTTTAACCTTTAAATGTATGAACATATTCCTATACATTGTATCCTTTACCTTGTCTTTAAACGTTTAGTAATATACGGTTTAATGTTTTTTAAGTACAATAATTATATATCATGTAATTTATTATAAAATGTCTATTTTCACATATAAAACAAAATCCAATGTATGTAAAATTAAATATGTTAATGCGCAATCTTCTGCGCAGGTTTGTGATTATAAATGAGGTCATGACTTATACTAATATAAAGCGGATTCTACCGTGATAAGATGTACAGTCAAAGGCCGTCTGTTTCCGCTAGTGCAAAACGAAAAAGAAATACATCACTACATATAAAACCATTTTCAACTTCTCATAATAAAAAACAAAAAGGTGAAATTCAAACTAATCTTTTATTATCCAAAAGTAATACTGTAGACTCTAAGTATATTTCTCCACGTGAAAAACAGTTTCAACTTGAAAAACAAAAGAAAATTATACTTGTTAATCCAAATGATTCTGAAATTCCTGAAGAAGATGATACATGTCGCATAATATTTCCAACACAGGAGCCAATACCCGAAAAAGTGTATAGAAGGAGTTTCAGAGAATCAACTGAAATACCATTTCAAGAGGAAGTAACAGGTCAAGATACAATTTCTAATAATAATCTTATATTCAACGAAGTAAAGTGTAATTGTACTACTAATAACGTAAGTGAAATTTGTGTAAAACAATTACTAGAAAATTATAAACTTTCTGAACCTTTACTTTGTGAAGGTTGTGCAAATCGTAGTGAAAATAAAACTGTGCATAAATGTTTAACTGAAACCGATGAGGAATTAAATACTGTTGTGTGGAATTTCCTAATTAAAAAATCAACACGTGATGAAATATTAAAACAATATTTGAAAATTCATGTAAAATATATAAATACCAACAATATTCTAAATCTTATAAACAAATTTAACTATTCATATCAAGAAATTACATTAAATGATTATCATATTTTTGATTTAAGAGAAGCATATCTGGAAAAGGACAAAAATGTGTTTCAAAAATCGTTATTGGAAACATCGTTGTATTTTCCTAAATAGATACGAGGAATGCGAATATCATTGTTCTTCTTTTTCTATAAAAGAACACTGTGTGTTAATGTGTATTGCCCGTTGGAAACCACATCGAGAACTTTTGTGTTACGGATGTTTTCAAAACAGAAGCAAAATAGAAGAACACGATTGTATTACTTCGGACTATAATATGTTATGCTATAATGCATGGCGTACAATGGTAAGCGCACAAACTTTTGATGAATTATATGAACAATTTGCAAAAGTACATTCTGATACTGAAATTGATGATTGGGAATTTACATGGACATTATATAACATTTTATTAAACAAAGACAACATTGAATTAATTACCAAATTATTTTTACAAAAAGATTTACTATATAATCCGCATTTTAAAAAGTTGTAATGCAAACTCTTCTGTTAATCAATTACAAATAATAAAACAATGTGTATCAATTAGTGAAAACTGTCCAATATGTAAATGTGCATATACTAATATAAATCTTAAATGTATTAAACAATATATCAAAGAATGTTAACATTATTAAAAATACAAATGTATCTGTGTGTATATCTTATTGTGAATAAAATTTTATCAGTGTATATTACTTGTTTTCATTTTTTATTATTTCCTTAAATGTGTTTTTGTTTTGTGTAAATGCGTTTTACAATATTATTATACTTAAAGTATTCTGTGAAAATTAATTCATGCAAGTAAAAAAACTTTAACATGTGCATATAACAAGACAAAATTCACATGTCATAAAATTTACTTGCGCATTTTATAATGCATGCAAGTAAAAAACTTTTTTCGTTTGCGTTTTTTTTTGCATTTAGTTTTTAAACTTGTATTTTTATTTTCATTTTCATTTTGTTTTAAACTTGTTTTGAAATTTTTATACCATATGTATATGTAAAAGTTTTTAGTTTTCATATTGCATTTCTAATTAACGTATAACTTTTTATAATTTACAAGTTGTGTATTTGAAAAATAAGTTTCTTCGAATTAAAGCTCATTGTAAATACCAATTCTTATATCCAATAATAGTATATTACCTATTTTTATTATTATTCAGGAAAAGTTTTTAATAATAAATAAAAATCAAAAATAACATTTTGGTTAAATATTTATTTCACTAACAGAAAAATATATACAAGCAAAATAATAATAATACAAAGAAATAATATATGTACAAAACAAAATATGTATACAAAAATCATGCTTTAAATGTTACATTTCTATCTTTCTCCAATAGTAAATTGGATAATTCCTCAATATATTTCGGATTTTGTAATAATTCATTATATTGTTTGTTAAACAATTGTTCATTAACATACATATTAGCATGTGAAGTCAAATAAATAATATAAACGTCGTTTCTTACATTTTCACATGACATAATAAGCCATGCTTCCGCCTCTAATTACAGTTGGTTAGCCAGCAAACAATGATGTCCAAGCTGATTGTAATAATTAAAGTTGCAGCCTTGACACAATAATACATTTTCAGGTTTCCAATTTAAAATACTTTTATGTACACAGTTTTTGTCCACAATATCAAAACCGCACTCACACTTTTCTTTTCGTCGCACTGATAAATCCATTGGTTCCTTTTGTGGTGATGGTGTAACACTTGCAATTGGTGTATCAGGTTTACATTCGTCCAATTCCTCAAATAAAAGAAGAATTTCTTCTTCCTCCACCTCACTAAATAAGTCTGACGATGGGGGCCTTACTTCTTCTTCATCCTTTACATATGACATTGGTGGTCTTGCTTCTTCCTTCTCTTCAATGAATAAACTTGTCAATGGTGGTCTTGCTTCCTCCGCATCAACATATAATGATGGAAACCTTGCTTCTTCATCCTCTTCAATAAATAAATCTGGCGATGGGGGTCTTGCTTCATCATCCTCCACATATATCAATGGTGGTTGTGCTGGTGTTGCTTCTTCCTCATTCACATATATCAATGGTAGTTGTGGTGGTGTTCTTCCTTCTTCCTCCTCCTCCACATATATCAATGCTGGTTGTGCTGGTGTTCTTCCTTCTTCCTCCTCTTCAATAAATAAATCTAGCGATGGGGGTCTTGCTTCCTCATTCTCCACATATATCGCTGGTGGTGGTGATTGTCTTGCTTCTTCTTCTTTCTCAACATCCAGCGTCCATTTCATTGCTGGTACTTTTAATGTTGTACCAAACAATGGTCCAGTATTTGATGCTCTCAATAATGAAGGTGATCCCACTGGTGATGTTGGAATTAAAACCGGTTCATGTCTAAGATCAATAATCTCCTCCTCAATAATTATTTCTGGAGATTGCGGAGCGTCTATACAAATTTCAGAAAAATAGTGTGAAGACTTAAACTTCTTCATTGCCGGTTCAATATTAGATTCCACCTCAAATCTGCCTCTCTACTTAACTCTTAATCGACTCTACAGCGTTGATGAGTCTATGAACAACTTCTCTTCAAACCCCAGTATATAAGGAAACATTTTATCACCAAGATCATATCACATGATCATTATATTTTTTCAAATATAATTTTAAAAACAACCCGTGATCGTAAGCACATGATATACGTAAAACATGTAAACAATATGCTATCATGTTGTAGTCAAACCACATGATATTTTAAACCGACCTATTAAACAAATATTATTTCGAAAACAACAAGTTTTCAAAGTTCAAAACATCTATAATGTTAAATTCAGTTTTATTTATCATTGGTAATCTCTCACTTGTGTATTTAACGCTCTGGCAATCTTAATTAATAACAAGGATCTTTAATCATATAAGTTCAATACCCTATCTATCTTATTTCGTAGTACGTTAACAGTTTCTTTTATAATATCTTATCATAGCGTTCCCATCACATGTTCACAATACGTAAAATCAACATTACATGTGGCAGTGTCATATAATGCTTATTCATCTGTTGGTGAACATCCCATCACGTGTTCACCTTATGCATAATCAAACGTGGTTAATTATCAATCACATGTTACTTAATCATACTGTTGTAGCCCAGATTACTTATCACATAATGTTTAGTCATACGTCAATGACCCCGATTACTTATCACATGATGTTTAATCATGTATCAAGGGTAAAAATTACTTCTTCTGGCATAGTGACATGGTGTTTAAAGTACTTTCAATTCATCACGTGTTCACCTTATGTCTAATCAAATGTGGTTAGTCATCAATCACATGTTACTTAATCACACAGTTGTAGACCCAATTACTTATCACATGATGTTTAGTCATGTATCAACGGTCAAAATTACTCATCGTCACATGATGTTTCGTCGTTCAACAAGTTTATCTAATCGTACAAAGGTCAATTCATCCGGGTTTTCAAAGCGCACTAAACCTCAGTTCATGTCTTAAGTTCTTCGGTGATGGATGTGCGAGAACAAGACTCCGTCTTTAGTACGGGTACCAAGTATGGTTAATAATGCAATAAAATAAAATAAAGTTATTTCCTATTTTCCCGAGTTCAATTCCTGTGATGGGTCCTGGGAGTCATTTCCAGGGGTCATGCATTCAGGGAAGGGAACCATTTCCTTTTATCTGTTCCCACCTTTTTACCAAGGAGTATTGCTTGCCATACGAAACAATAAAAATATGTTTACATCTTTTTAAGTTACCTTCTAATGAAGCGTAGGGGCCATGGGTCCTGGGGAGTCATTTCCAGGGGTCATTCACTGTAGTCCTGGGAACCATTTCCTCTTATCTGCTCCCACCTTTTTACCAAGGAGTATGGCTTGCCATACGAAACAATAAAAATATTCTCACATCTTTTTAACAGGTAGCTTCTAATGAAGCGTAGGGGCCATGGGTCCTGGGGAGTCATTTCCAGGGGTCATCCATTGTGGTCCTGGAAACCAGGGACCATGCAGTAGGGAGCATCCACTGTGACCTTCGTAGTGGTCATTCAACCTTTCCTTTCGTCATCTATATCCAGGAAAAAAAAACTGACCCTATTTCATCACCTCCTTCGATACTCACTATCTGGCCTTATCCTTAATTAAACAAGCGATAAACTATCTCTTATCAAGGCGCGGTATCTCTTTTACGGTCACCACACTAAATCTATACTACTGACTCATACGTCTATCATTCAGTGCAGACACGTATCCAGGTTTTCTATTCGGAGGGGGCCCAACACGAATCCTCGTAAACACGTGATTCTAATGTTTTTAAATATCAATAATAATAATAATAATAATAATAATAATAATAATAATAATAATAATAATAATGCAACAGTTCTGTACTTCTCTTAAACTTTTTCCTATTTTTCATTTAAAAACCGGTTTATTTTGGAAACTGCATAATAGCACAAACAAAATGAAACATATTTTCGAGAGAAATGTAACTAAAGAAAACTGTCTGCTACGTATATCACATAACAAAAATAGCAAAAAGACATGGAGTGTATCGTTCTAATATATTAAAGTTAAAAACAGAACGGAAACGAAATGTTAAACTTATTTAAATCTGTTCTTTAATTCCACCTGGTCAGTGGTGTATTTACGATTTTGTTTCGGGAGGGGCTTTGCTAACTTTCGGCGGGGGCTTTGCCTGGAAATGTGAAAATTCTGCAAGATATTTCATTTAATTTATTATACTAAGTAAGATTTCGTGGGGGGCTTAAGCCCCGAAGCCACCCCCCTATATACGCCACTGCACCTGGTATAATGGCATTATGATATGTTCTTAGAATTATAACAAGACAACAGCACATTGCCCAAAGTTTGGACACTGACTACTAGTAAACTGATATAAAAGAACCTCAAAAGGGTAAAGGCAAGCTTATTAAAAAGTGCTTGAGTTTCGGAGAGAGACAGCTCTCAGGCCCTCACGCTGGATACGTCCCTGATTCAGTGCAGTGCAGTTATTTGTTATAAAACATTATTATTAGATGCGTAATATGTAAAATTATATCGTAAGTTTTACTTTTAATAGGTCTTTTCTTAACACATCCATATTATCCAGCGTTCTGCCTGCCTGTTTATGTCGGATAAGCGAAACTCTACTGTATTTCCAAAGCTAACATATACATGAACTAGAATTGTATCGTCCTAGGACAGACAATAGTCTGAAATGCTTACATTAAAAGGCTGGAATAAAAAAAAAACATAAGTACTGTCTTGGTAGCGTGAAAACAAATTAAAAACAATTCAATATATTTCCTAGGTATCAGATTATCATCTTATTATGTCGATGTGTATTCTTTTTTAAACATAGTTTTAAAAGTTATACCATTCGCAATATTCCTAAGGAAATCGAAAGAAAAACTCCTTGTGCCTCTTATGGCAAAGCGGTTTAAGTGCATGGTCCGAAACCGATTCCCACGTTAAGGTATAGATAAAGTTCCCGTACTTCAAAAATGCAAATCCGGGACGCTACTAAATTACGAGAATCTTTGAAATGCTTAAAACTGAAAGAAGTGTTGAATACTAATTTACTTTCCTCCATTAGATAGAGTTGTTCAAGTATTACGTTATCACATTTTTATTCATTTCACTAGATCTTCCAAGGACGCCAATTTCTCTGTAAATTTGGGGGGAGGACATTCAAATGCAGAAGATATATATATGAGGATTTTAAGACAAATTACACTCAAATTATGCCAAATATTGTATATTCATAAATACAAAGGAGGCCTACATGAGCTTTGAGCGGGCCCAGCCCCCCAGGATCGGCGCCCTTGCCTTCTTCCTAGTTAAGCAAACGTAAGCAGATGATTTACTCTCTCCCCTTGGTAAGCAAAATTGTTTTTCTTTTCCCTCAAGATCTGTTGTGTTTCGTGAAATAACAGCAGGAATTTCCTGATTACTTAACCATCTAAATGAATGTTTTCACTTAGAGCCCGTCGATTCGCGTTGCCTAGGACTAAAATTAATTAAAGGCCAATAATGAAGATGAGACTTCCATATCAAACACGAAGAGATATGTGGATCGGAGATCTTTCTTTGTTCCAACTTTGATTTTTTCAAATCCATGATGGGAAATTATATTATGAGTACAATTTTCGAATTAATAGTATACAATCGTAAAAATATCTTACAAAACGATGGTTTATTGCAAAATACTTTGACTCAAAGAATAAATTACAAGTAATAAACTTGTTACTTTTCCTGAAGAGTCTAAGTCTTGAATGAGACGGAAGCTGTCGAGCGTAGTGCTTGGGACGATTGCCTCACTTGTTCTACCTTCCCGTGGCGCAGCCTTGATTCGACTTGATCCTAAACGGATTATTCAGAAGTCGAAGTCGGAAGATGTTTCCCATTTTTCCAAAACACTCTTGGTCGATTACAATCTGCCTCACTCGTGAGGAGACAATCCCATGCCGTAAGCGTCGGTGGACCACCGATAGGCAACTAGTGACATGTCCCCAAAAATTGGCGGTCCCGCAGCCAAAAATTGGTTCCACTTCCGTTTAGAAAATTATACCACCACCGGCAGAGAAGCGACGGAACGCCAACGAACCACAAAATTATTCCCCTAAAATACGTTAAATTGCCTATATGCGTAATTTCTTTGCATCAAGATGAGTCTAAAAACATTTCTAAAAAAATAAAAGGAAAGTGCCTTGAGCTGGGCGTGAACCATCAACCTTAGGGTTACTAATTGCGTGTTCTTCCGAATTCGTCACGGAGGCGATTATGAAGACACAGCTTGTAGAGTAATAAATCATTGAAGTCTTTTTAATATTTCTAATCAGAGTGCTCCTTTAACCGTGTATATTTGAAGACAACTGTTCGGAATCAAATCAAATGCACTCGTCATGTAATTTTATAACAAAATGGCAAGCGTCTGTTTACTTTTTTCATAGTTCTCCCATATTCACTTGCTAGTGATCGGCGACAGTTGCCAACTAAATTCATACAATTATACGCACCCATCTCAAGATTTATCACTTCATGATGTAAAGGCAGGAGTTACTCTTGACCCCCGGAGCTCAAGTATTGTCCTTATAATAACAATTAGTCAGGGAAAAATAATATATAATAATAACCGCATGCACATGACTGGCGATAGTTCATGTTGGTCCCTTTACGATTCTCCGTTACAAATCAAACGAGCGCGGACCAAAATGAAGTCCTCGTTCTTACGTGATGGTAACTTCAATACCCCCGATTCTAGATATCTCCTTCGACTCGACGAATCCCTGCCACTAGTGGCACGCTAGCGGCAATCCTTCGACGCGTCGCTATATCGACGATCGCCATTTACCGGCAAGTGGGCCACTAGAAGTTGGCGACGTTTACGGCATGGGGAAGCTAATAAACAAACAAGAAAAATAATAAATCTAAAGCCTTATAAAAAAGTTTTCCGAAAAGTTACATCTAGCAAAATCATTTGTTGGTATTCCAGAACTGTGAATTCACCTTTATTCATAATTTACTTCTATCGTAGTTTTGATATGAGAATGATATGTCTGAAACTGTAATACAGGTCATTAATATATATATATATATATATATATATATATATATATATATATATTGCTTTACTCAGATTTAGCAGTTTTACTTAACAGTCAGTCAATTTGAATCTGTGATATCAGAGTTTTAGAGATTTCCTTAATTTTTCATTTCTAAAAAAGTTTGCAACTAACACCATTAACGTATCTCTTTCGATATTTCCATATGTAATGGCTTGGTCACTCCCAGTATATTTCAAACAATAAAATATTTACGGTGTCTTACTCCATTAATCCGAACTAAATTTTATATCCAAAAGCTCTGTGCATTTTCCCTTAAATCTGCAAACTTTCTACTAGGTTAAAACTCAGTATTTTCTATTTTCTTCCTTTCTTGCTAAAACGAAAGTGTTCTTTAGACAACCTGAAATGATGATTCTATACTACATTATGTTACATAGGGCATTTTATGTAGTATATCATTTGACAGTTGGACACTTTCTTTTTATATTGAAAGCAACAGGGATTAAGTTCTTCTACACTTATATGAGAAGTAAACATATTCTTTTTAATTCGTGGAATTGTGCCAATACACTAGGTCCAGAGAGTATTTAATTTAAGATAATAATAATAATAATAATAATAATAATAATAATAATAATAATAATAATAATAATAATAATAATAATAATAATAATAATAATAATAGTTATTATTATTATTATTATTATTATTATTATTATTATTATTATTATTATTATTATTTTATTATCATTAACTTAGATTTTCCTGAATATTAAGCAATATTTCACAAAAAGCTGGTATTTTTAAACAAATGTGTTCGATATCAAGTTTTCATAAAAGTAGTCACTCTCTCCTATAAATAATTTCAGAGGGGCCGCGGTGGCTCAGTGATAAAGCGCGGAACTTATTTCTAAATCAAAGGGTAAGAAGACTAAATTCACTCTCTTATTATTATAAATTCATTTCAATTGAAGCAGTTAAAATAGTTGGGAAAAATTAGAAAGCCATACCCTATATTTCAGTGTGCCACAACCAGATAACGTGGCACACTGGCGTGCCCAGCAAAATGAACAGTGTGACGCAAACTTTTACCTATTATTTACAAGAATATTTGTCGAGTTTATTTTATTTATTATTATGAAGATTCTTCCACGGATCAGCTCTCTGTATACAGTTAAAGAAACAAGTATCACATTGAGGGAATGAGTGTAATTATTTACTTTAATAGTAATAGAAATGTATATTTTCTTGTATTTTCTACCGAGAATAACTGCATCCGGTCTAGAAAGCTGGGACTAACAACAAAGGAACCCGATGTGCTAAACACACACCACCTACGCACTTCAATACACCAACGAAGGTGCAGACTATTCATGAATTAAAGTCTCTCACCCAATGTATTCTCCTAACATGTCTCCCAGCGATTACAACATTTTTTGGTATCTCAATCACTTCCTAGTAGGATAGCTTTACCTAGAGACCACTGATTAACCTGGTATTGGATGTTTCACTTTCTTACCTTTGGAGTTGACAGTCATCGGTTGGACAATCTCACACGCAAATATCTAATATTAACAACGTTTCTTCTATAATTTCGTAATATTGTATTATTTCTTTGTATTATTTATTAGGTTGGTTAGGCTTGTTTCAACACTTTTCTCTTTGCACCTACTTATTACCTATACCTTAACGTTGGATAAAATACACTAGCTCTCACCGGGAATCAAATCCAGAACCAATGGACTTGAACAATTTTTCAACAACAAGGCACATTTAAATAGAAGTTTCGATTTTGTTAGGAAAATTGTGATTAGGTGTAACATTTAAAAATATATTTAAGAATGGGTACGGATGAAACGGACTGAATTTTCTCGCTCTAATTTCTTAAACTGACTCGTGTTAGACTGCAGCTATTACTGAAACATTTATTTGGGAAATGCGAATAAAATAATGTGTTTTTGGAAAACTTTGTTCGAAGCAACTTATGTCCAAAAGTAAAGTACCCATTGGTCATATTTCTGTTAGAAATAACTTATGCCATATATTAGAATTATTAAGTAAATAATTGTATGTGAACTATGAGCAAAAGCGTCTGAGTACTTTCTGAGAAATCGTCAAAAAAGTCATCCCCAAGAATAAAATATCCCTTGTGTATCTTTTCAGGACAAACGAGTTATGCTATTTATGAAATACGAACAAAATTGCCAGAGTCATTCTCGACAAAATCGTAGGGTAAAAATTGCCCCGAAAAGTAAAATACCACTTCTAGCTTTTTAGGTTGATGGAATTATACCATATCGTTAGGTTATTTATGGGACATTCTTTTATGAAATATGAACAAAATTGCGTCAGGCGTTAATCGGAAAATCGTCGGAGAAGAGTAAACGACCTCTTCTGAATGTTTACAGGATGAACGAGTTGTGTCATATTGTTAGGTTATTAATGATACAATTATTTATGAAATGTGATTGAGAAAATTGCTCGAAAAAACGCATTCCATACAGTAAATTACACCTTATGTATTTTTTCAGAGCAATGATTCAAACTATATTTGTAAAAAAATAAGCAAAATCTTTACAGCTATTTTTGAAACAATTTAATTATTTTAAATTTTCATCCTTCAGTAAACTACCTTTTTTTTAGGTGTCGGAGAATATAGATTTCGAAACAATAAAGTGTTATAAAAACTTCATGTCTAGACTTAGGTCCAGATACGTCGAACAGTATGGCCTCTATTTGAATGCATGTAAAATCGTGACGAACCAACAAACGAACAGATGGACAGACATCAAAATCACTTTTTCGATATATGGGGGGCGTGAAACTTGAATTCATTGAAATCTCGAATTCGATTTTTATCACTATTACTACAATTTCTTCTTTCGTCGTTTGAACGTGAAAAAGAATAGGAATACAACGACACGTAAGGTGATAATTTGTAATTCCCAAAATTTAATGAGTTACGTTTAATGTGTTGCCATGCTAGAAAAAAAAAAAAAGCTTATGCCTGTTTGTTATATTTTAATATCAGTTTTTCACGCTACTATATAATGTAGAAATATGCTATGATTATCGTTCATATTCACTCTATATTTGGAAATATTCCTGTTCCGTATACATAGATCTGTATAATTTAGTTACGTTCAACGAAAGCATTCTTGCACTTGTGGATATGAAAAAAAGAGAAAGTTAATATTCTAAAAAGCAAAAAACAAGCACACACACACACACACACATATATATATATATATATATATATATATATATATATATATATATATATATATATATAAACGATCATTTAACATCAGGTCGATGTAACAAGGGGTAAGACTGGACAGACTGTCAAGGTCGCGTATGTTCTTCCTGACACACAAAACCGAAGTGAATTGTCTGCTGTTCAAGAACGGGAAGTAACGTACAAGACTATAAACTGAAAACAATAACTGTTTCCAATAGTACACGTATTCTAATACTGAATAAATACGTCGATTAAAGTATATTGCCAATAAATTATTTCCTTATTATATTGTTTCGGTTCTCATTAACATCAAAATTATACACTTCCTATAATGTTTTGTAAAAAAAAAATGGGATGGGATGGGATGGGATTCGATGTGGTGTCAAAATAATAAAATAACTACGACTCCGCCACTCTATCCACCTAACCACGGAGGCTACGTTGTGTTGGCTCTTTTTTTTAAAAAAAAGAAATAATCTTCATAACCATGGTCCGTATCGCTTCGAACCTTAAGATAAGAGTTTTTCTGTTTAATTCTATATTTTCGTACGACATCTTAGTTACAGAAGCTAATTTATATTTGGCAGGCAATCTACACACTAGGTTTTAACCAATAAATGCCGCATTTTACTATCCAGTTCCTTCATCCAACTCCTCGACTCCCCTACTGAATTTCCTCCGCAATTGTGATCTGCTACTGAAAAAATCCCTAGAAATCATCGTTGCCAGTATATACAAAACCGAGCATAATTTTGTTTTTTGCTTATATTTTTATTATTTTATTATATTTTTTGGAAATATCTCCTTAGATGGATTGCTTTCTATTATCTCCACATACTAATAACTGAATTTTACCCATAAACGTACGGAAAATGGAATAAATGCGAAAAATCTTGAGTTACAGTATACGCGCAATTTTTTTGCGCAAGGGAGTACAATCAGAAAGAAAATTGCATTCTATTACTATATTATGATTTCAAAGTTGAATTAGTTTTTATATCACAGCATATTATTACTATTGACCACAGAGGATTCTTTAAAAAGGTATATTCTGAACGGTAGAGCCTACTATTACTTTATTAACACTTTATTATATTTAGAGAGTATGCATAAATGTATATTTATTTACAATATGTTCTATCAATTAAACATGTGTGAAAAAATTATTTAGTAAATTATATAGTAAAAGTTTAAATTTAAATGTAAGTGGATTTGCTCAACTTACTGATATTATAAACACATTAAATTTATAAATGTTATAAACCAATTAGATTGGGTAAATGCTAGAAGATACATGTCTCACCAATTTATCAACATTTGCGCATACAGATTTATGTTCACAAAATTTGCAAGATACTTACTTATCTTTATATTTTAACACGTAACATTGCCATACAGGACCTTTCATTCTACCTATTTCTCGAAATTCTATACGTTATTTCACATGTGAAAGAAGTCAGAGTACGTCTTCAGAAATTCGAGTCAGAAAGAGGAGACAGACCGACGTCTATTACCAATGGTGGTTCACGGTTTATTAATAGCACTTCATCTCTATTTGTACATAATTCTAAATTACTTTACAAAATGGTTCCTTTTCATCATTTGTAAATTAGTACTTTGCTAATTTTGGCTGTTCTTTAGCATTGGGGGCCAGTTTTTGCACCTACTTTTCTGCGATATTCTATTCCGATGCGGTTGTTTTATGGTTTCATACGTTAAATTACGTTACCAACATTAAATTCAGACAGCACTGCAGAGCGAGCGTTAGCGAATGAATACGAGTTAGAGCCCCTCATGGCACGTTGTTTTCTATCTTCATTACCAATAATTCATTTTCTTTTCTCACATAAATCACTTCCACTTACCTTTCCGTTTTGTATATATCCCCTACTGCCCTAAAAAATGTTCGATACTTTCTTGACTACTTGAACATCACTATCAACTCATTTCTTCCATAAATCATCCTACTTTTTGCTAGTTTCTCCCCCCCCCCAATACTAAACAATTACCTTACTTTTTAGTGCAAATGGAAATGGAACTTAAAAAATCATATTATTAGTTATATAAAGTACCGTCAAATAATTTTAAATTTTTTAACCTACAAATTCTTTAAAACCTATAAGTAAATCATAATATATTAAAATAAAGTAATTAGTCATATGGTTTTTATAATTTGGAAGATAAATTAAAGAAATGTAAATAAATTCCTTCCCGGGAATTTATAGGCCAGGGAATATTCCCATTTTTTAATTTCCTTCCCACCGGAAATATTCCCACTGCCCATCACTAGTGGGCCAATAATTTTCAAAATTTTCTGGGTCCTGGCTCGGGCGGGCTTAGCTGCATTCGGGCCAGATTGAGTTCGGCCGAAAAAGACGGTCCTTGCAGGTCTCAAATATATATATATGGTATTCACGTGCACTGTTTACAGCGTTTGGGAGGTGAATCTTCTCATCAAAACACGAAAAAAGTTTATATGAACATGTGGTCAAAAGTCCAAAGTTTCGGAGCAATAGGCTGCCGAAAACGTGAAAAAATGAATTTCAGGGGCGCATGGCTCTACTACTATGAGACCAATCCTGGTCGGACCAACACATGACTTAAGAACTATTATGCGACCTACACAAATATCCACGTTTCAGAATCCTGCGATACTTGCTCATCAACGTTTCTGGAGGCAATTGATGGGTACTTCAAATTTTCTGAATACTTCCGAAATGCCTCGCGAAAAATTGTTGCGCAAGTGCTGCAGGATTATGAAACACGGATATTTAGAGAGGGAGCTTACTAGTTTCCAAGTGTCATATTGACCTGACCACTATTGGTCCTTAAGTATTGGAGCCATGGACCCTTAAAGTTAATTTTTTCACGCTTTCGGCAGCCTATAGCTCTGAAACTATGGACTTTTAACGACAATTCATATGAACTTTTTTCATATGAATTATTTCGATGAGTAGATTCGCATTATAATCGCTGTAAACCATGCACATGAAGACCGTACTTATATATATATATATATATATATATATATATATATATATATATATATAGTAAAACCTGTCAACTTGGCACCCTGATTATTTTCGCCTAGTTCGTCTTGAAGTATAGAAATATACCCTATTCCGATTAAAATAATATCGTGTGATTTGCAAAGTATCGGGGTTAAGATGGCTTCCATGGTGACCACAATCAAAATCAATGCAGCTTTTGTAATAATACCAATTGGAACATTTGCTTTTCCTTCTTCCGTGCGTCTCGTTATTATTATTCTGTCCGAATACTTTTGGTAGCCCTGTATACAGATCCACATATATATCAAAACCTATCCCGCGTATATTGTCCAAAATGGCGTTATTATTTCTCAGTGCTCGATTTTGTGCCCGCGAACATTTGTGCAGATAACAATTAGCAGAGTTCGTTGTTGAAAGAACGAACTTAAAGTCGCTGTTATAAGAGAACTACATGTTTTTTTTTCTGATTTTCTCAAAAAGTTAAAAAATTAATATGGTAGGTTTTGATACTAGACTCATATGTTCTTAGAGCAAAATTAAACAAATGATTCCACAAAATATTTTTCATGCTAATATGTAGTTATATCCTTTGATCAAGGGGTGCAAATGAAATTTCAGAGCTAAGAGAAGAGTTACTAATCGATAAAGTCTGATTGGGCGCTATCACGAGAATGCCGGTACAAGCCTAGAGAGACGCGGTTGCAAGTAAACTTTCATGCAGAACCGATTTAAGCGATAGCGATTGTTGCAGAACGAAAAACAACAAAATAAAATCAAGATCACCATTTAAGTTTCCTATTTGTTAGTAACAACCACTGATATTCTTCCTTGTTTTGTATAAAGACACTTCAACTTACTAAGGGAATACTATCTCCTCGTGCATCTTTGACTCCCACTCCTGCTTTGATATCACGCTTTTCGGTCGTGGGGCCATTTCATCCGTCCTCTTTTGTCGCTGGATCCTTTTAACCCATGCTTTTTAAACTAGGACCTTTTTGATACAGGTCCCTTTACATCCTTGCCCTTTTGAGGCGGGTCAGTTTAGACTTGGACCTTTCTGTCCTCGCCTTTTTGTCCAGGCCCTTCTGACAATGAATCTCCACCAAATACGTCGATTAGGTAAGCAAATTAAATCACTGTCGTTATATATTTTTTTTAATGATTTTAACTTTTTCGGACACGAGTGGCCAAAGTAGCACTCACGGGCATGCCACTTTTTAAATCCGCTCCTGTGTGGACACTAATTAAGATATTAGGATAAATTCTTCTTGATCAATTATGGTTGGACCAAAGTTTATCATTTTATTTTTTACTCCTCTTCTAGGTGTACGATTTCCTTCTAAAATTTCAGCCCAAAGGAAAAAAAATTCGAGAATTTTCTAAGTTTCTTTTCTCTTGTTTCTCTGTAGCTTCCCTTCTTGCAGTGAGATCTCCTTAAAACTTGTTAAGTAGATACCTCGGATAGACACCTAATTGTTGACATCAATTGGACCGGCCCGCGCGCAGTGTTGCCAACTAGGGACCCTAACAGCATTGAAAGTTGAAATAATATTTTTTGAATATTGTTTCCTTGAATTGCTAATATTTATAGAATGTTGAAAATCGGCCTATGTTTGACCGCCCATTGATTGTTTATTGAATATTGAAATTATGTTACTATGAATATTCTATGAATATTTATTAACCCAAAAATCAATTTTGTTCACAAGTTGAATAAATATTCATAGAATATTGAAATTATGTTATCATGAATATTCTATGAATATTTAATCACCCAAGAAAAAAATTTGTTCACAAGTTAAATAAATATTTATATAATATTGAAATTATGTTACTATGAAATGTTCTATGAATATTTATTAAGCCAAAAGAAATATTGTTCACAAGTTTAATGAATATTCACGTAATATTTTTGATAAATTGAATAAATATTTGCAAATATATATTTTGCACTACTTTTGACTGTTCATTGAATATTCATTGTATGTTGAAATTATATCACTATGAAATATTTTATGAATATTTATTAAGCCAGAAAGAAATATTGTTCACAAACCTAATAAATATTCATGTAATATTATTGATAAACTGAAGAAATATTTGCAAATATTTATTTGTCGTTATTTTTGACTGTTCATTGAATATTCACTGAATGTTGAAATTACATCACTATGAAATATTCTATGAATACTTACTAAGCGAGAAAGAAATATTTTTCACAAGTTTAATAAATATTCAGGTAATATTTTTGATAAATTGAAGAAATATTTGCAAATATTATTTTTTTTATTATTTTTGACTGTTCATTAAATATTCATTAAATGTTGAAAT
This sequence comes from Thermobia domestica, assembly GCF_964235325.1. Taxonomy (NCBI): domain Eukaryota; kingdom Metazoa; phylum Arthropoda; class Insecta; order Zygentoma; family Lepismatidae; genus Thermobia; species Thermobia domestica. The sequence continues at coordinate 310,611,179 of NC_137454.1, read as the reverse complement.
TATATCATTATGAAATATTCTATGAATATTTATTAAGCCAAAAAGAAATATTTTATATAAGTTTATTAAATATTCATGTAATATAATTGAAAAAATATTTGCAAATATTTATTTTCATTGTTTTGAGCGCTTATTAAATATTCACTGAATGTCGAAATTTTATTAGTATTAAATATTCTGTGAATATTTATTAAGCGTAAAAAATATAGTATCCAAAAGACAAATAATTGTTTTATATAATATTGCTGACTGAAGTGTTTTATGGATATTTATTGCATAAAAATATATAGTTTACAAATTTACAAGAAACAATTACTCTCATCAGCATCCCTCTGATTGTATATTACTATAATCTCTCATTTCAGAAACAATGTGTTTAACAATAAGTTTAGTAAAGTAAATATTTAGCTCCACAGAGCATTAGAACCACATTTTTCACATCACTAACACTAATCCTTATTAATTATTCTTCTCGAATTTTCTTTTTATATGTTAATTTCAAAATGTTTGTTGGTATGTATAAAATCACTTTAATCATTAACAGGATTTTGTTCATTAGTAGGTTGTGCCTCTGCTGTTTCTTTGTCCGTTAGCCTAAATACGAAATTAGAAGAAAATTAAATTCATTAAATAAACTTTATTATGCTGAAACTAAGCAGTAAAAAAATGTACTTATTTTTTCCTATTCCAACACTTGGGATGTTATTGTATCCATTATCCTATCTCAAAAAAATTAGTATCGTCAGAGTCTAAAGGTTTGCTTTTGTACTCATATTTTTTCTTAAAGGCAATAACACAATGTATAGGGAAAAGGAAATAAGACAATGTGATCCGAAATCGTTTCACAAGAATGACTGTGCATACTCGAATTGTACACCATATAGAAGCAAATTGTACACGACAGTCAAGCTTAGGTTGTGGCTCATATATAAGAATACGATTATATTCCGTTCTTCATAACCTTTGTGCACAAAGACGTAAAGAAAAGTCCTGAGTTATGATCCTTTTCATATACATTCCAAAAGGAATTAAATCTTCAAATTCCGGATTTATGGAAACTTAACTTATGGTTCATAAATAGTGACGTTGGAAATACATTTTAACGAAGAAGATTGATTTCACACTTTGTGTTGAACAATTATAGGGAACGTCAGAAGATATAATTTTATTTATCTTGAAGTGCTTTAGGTTTTGAGAAAACAAGAAGATAAAGTCTTTCAAAACATCTCCACAAGTTTTAGGGAAACGCACGGAAGAGCTAAAATCATTCGGCTGGCAGGTAATCTAACCTACTGTTGCATTGATTAGTATTGCTGATTTGTTCGTTGATCAGTGAGTTTGCGAGTATTTGATTTCATCCGTCTCTCAGCTGAATCAACTACTCCGCTGTGGTGAAACGGACGTAATCATCATATGGAATTTCCGTTTCAGAAAATTCCTTGCCGATAGTACGACAAGCCGGTAATTTACAATCTCCTGCACAACGTTCAGTTAACACCACAAAATCTGTGTATTAACCGGGAACAGAAGCACCATATAGCAATACAGAAAATGGGAGGCTACAACAATGCTAATAGTATGTGAAAATAATTTTTCCACACATATATTGTGTTGCGGTTTCTGCCCATTTTCAATTATTAATCTATAACACTGATCTCTTGTCTTGGAATTTATGCAATATTCAATTTTCAAGTAAACGGCGCCAGCACTTAACAGCATTTTCTTACTAGAAAAATCTTTTGCCAAAAGCTATAAAATCCCTAACATATGCATACGTTCTTATTTGTATAAACAAATAGTAATGAATGGGACCCTCGTTTGTACCCAGTTCGCACTAGTGAACTGGGTGGTGGACAAAGACTATGTGCGAGGGTTTTCTCGGTGTTCTCTCGTTGCCTCTCACCTTTCATTCCTCCATTTCGTTCATTATCACCGTCTCCCTAAACCTCGTTCTATACATAAAAACCTCTATGACGACTGCATTTTTGCAGTTTCAACTTGTCAGCTTCTCGTCTATGTTTGTAAACAAGAAGAGTAAAAATAAATTCATTATGTAGAGGCAGCGAGGCTCAGTGGTAGAGCGTTCACCTCTAGTGTGCAGGGTTCCTGGTTTGATCAAATCTCACGCCAAGTGAGCTTTGTGGTGGACAAACACGGTATGCGTGGCTTTATCTCCGGGTTCTTCCGTTCACTCCCACTTTCTTCATTCATTTCTCATCATCACCGTATTCAGTATTCGGCGCATAACAGTGGGACGTTAAACACTATTTATTGGAATGATGTTTGAAGTGAGAATCGTACGACCGGGTCCACATCTCGTCAAGATGAAGGAATTTCGTGGATATTGCTTCCAGAATGTTCCCGAGATTCTGAATACAATAGATTTCTCCGCCAGAACCATCAACAGAACAGGCGCTGCTACATGGATACTTTGAAATCCACATTGCTGGTAACGAGTTGTTTAGAACACTCGCGACTACAGAAGTGTATGTTTTGTTTTAGTAGTAATTGAATTGTTCTATTAAATGTCTCACCACGAAACTACCTATAATCAAAAATTTTCCCCTCTGCATACTAATTTAGGCAACAAAATATATACTTACATGCTGCTTTTCCTTCGGCTTTGTTCTCCTCGAAAAGGAGCTTGAGATAACCACCTTCCAACTACATCAATTATAAATACCTCCGTCACCCCATCCATCCTCTTTTCCATGACAGAAGCTATTCAATGAACAAAATAAATTTTAAATTTAGAACCTCAAAAATACACTTTTTTTTAAAATTAATGTAAGTAGGGTGGCGGCACCTGACACCCGGTAGCTGAAAAATCGCCTTTTTTTCATGGTCTCCTGAGAGCAAGGACTCAATTTTCCAGTGTCGCACGATACGCTATGACCCACGCACCGTCCACCCATGGTCTTTTCCGACCTCCATTTTAGGGGTGTATTAATTCCCTTTTATGAGCACCTTTGAGGGGGTGTACTCGTTCTCTTTCATGAGCAGATTTTCTAACCCCTATTTTAACATAGCAGAAATTACATAAGGCTACAAACACATAGCAGAGCAGAGAATACATAAGACTACGAGACATAGTAGGGGTGTACTCGTTCTCTTTTATGAGTTTATTTTCCAACCCCTATTTTAACATAGCAGAAATTACACATAGCAGAGCAGAGAATACATAAGACTACGAAATATAGCAAGGGTGTACTCATTCCCTTTTATCAGCATTTTTTCAGCCCCTATAGCAGACAATGAATACCTATGTAACATAGCAAAGGGGGTGTGAACAGACAACTATATTAGTTCCACTCCTATTTAAACATAACAAAACTAGTAAAACAGTATAGCTTATTTTCCAACCCCTATTTTAACATAGCAGAAATTATATAATACTTCGTTCCATTTTATGAGCCCATTTTAGGGGTGTATTCGTTCTCTTTTATGAGCACTTTTTTCAACCCCTATTTGAAAATTTTACCATCGCAGAGAACACGAACATATAGCAGAGCAGATAATACATAAGACTACGTAACATAGCAGGGATGTATTCGTTATCGTTTAGGGGTGTATTCATTCTCTTTTATGAGCATTTATTCAACCGCAGACAATGAATACCTATGTAACATAGCAAAGGGGGTGTACATAAGATTACGAACACACAACTGTGTTCGTTCCACCCCTATTTAAACATAGCAGAACTAGTAAAAGAATATGGCTTATTTCCCAACCCCTATTTTAACATAGCAGAAATTACATAGCAGAGCAGAGAATACATAAGACTACGAAACATAGCAGGGGTGTATTAATTCCCTTTTTCAACACCTATTTTAACTATAAACATAGCAGACAATGAATACCTATGTAACATAGCAAAGGTGGTGTATTCGTTCCAATCCTATTTGAACATAGCAGATAACACATAAGACAACGTACTTTTTCTACCCCATATTTTACCATAGCAAAGAATACATGGAAACTACTAACACATAGTAGAGCAAATAATCTTTAAGAGGTGGACTCGTATGATCACTTTTTCCACCCCTATTTGAACATAGCAGATAATACATAAGACTACGTAACATAGCAGGGGTGTACTCGTTCCAATCCCTATTTTAACATAACAGAAATTGCAGACAATGAGCACGTTATAGCAAAGATTACAATCGAACACCCTGAACCGTCGACCACAGTCTACAGATAGTCATTTTAAGGGGTGTATTCATTCTATTTGATGACCACTTTTTTCACCCCTAAGAAAAGACTACGAACATAGCAAATTCGTTCCACCCCTAATTGAACATAGCAGAGATGTATTCCTTTCCTTTTATGAGCACTTTTTAAGGGGTGTACTCGGTCTCTTTTATGAGCTTATTTTCCAACCCCTATTTTAACATAGCAGAAATTACATAGCAGAGCAGAGAATACATAATATTCATGCCCTTTTATGAGCATTTTTTTCAACATAGCACACAATGAATACCTATGTAACATAGCAAAGGCAAATGTCACACAGAGTACATAAGGTTACGAACACACAACTGTATTCGTTCAACCCTTATTTTAACGTTACACAGATTTCGTCCCCAACCCTACTTTAACATAGCAGAAATGACACAAGCATGTTCCCAAACTACTGACCATCGTGAACAAAGGTCAAACTCGTAAACGGAGCAACATTTAGAATAGGTCATTAAAGACCACATGTCCCAAAAGTGTTGACCATCGAGGTCAAATGTCAAAATACTTAAAACCTAATAACTCGAAAACGGAGCCACATATTGAGGTGGTGTTTCCACATTTAGTAATTGGTCATCAACTACCATTTCACCCAAAAATACCGACCATCGAGGTTAAAGGTCAAAATACTTAAAACCTAAAAACTCGGAAACGGAGCCACATATTGAATACAGAAATCCTGAGGTAGTTAAAATGGCATTTTTTAAACATGTAAAGTGCCATGCACCCCCCTCCGGGAAAAACATTCTGGTTACGCCACTTGACACATTTTTGGCTAACTGATCTCTCATCTGTTGTAAATGTATTTTGAAACTTATAAGACATCTACAAAATTGATGTTCTCAGAAGCCTGGGTCTTCTTTTAAACGACTAAGATTTGTATTTTTATGTGCAATGTAATTCCACAAGTTATATTACAAATATATTTGTCACTGACTGCTGGTCCATTAAAGCAGTATAACAAAATCCCTTCGCAAATTAAATGGAATGAGAGAAATGAAGTTAGATTGCATTCTCTAAAGCTGTGTTTTTCGCAAAGTAAAAGCAAAAGTAATTAATACTTACAAATTAAAAGTTTACTCAGATTGGGATAAGTCTTCGTGAGAGATTTCTTTTCTTTTCTTCCGACCCAACTGAAGTTAGAAGCTATTTGGTCTGTGAGGAGTTTTCGACATATCCCTCGGATAATGTTTGGAGCCTTATTTCCTCCTTTTTCCATTAACTTCTGTCTCTGTAGGAAACAGAATGAAGCTTTTGAAATAGAACTTACTACTACTAATCAGTTAACATTTTACAATGTGCAAATATTTGCAACTAACGAAGTATCTATCTGTCAGTATTCACTTAAGCTTCGTTCCTAAACGTAGCTTACGTTGTCCGTCGAATAGCTATATAGCAGCCCACAGCAGGTCACAAAAAATTGCGGATAGGAAAAGTTAGGGGTACAAAATGACTATGTTTACTGAAGGTGTATCTATATTTTCCTATAGTAAAGGTCCCTATGTTAAGGGGCCACACGATATTTTGAGGCCAGTATCCCTAGCCGTTTTGGTTGTGGGCTTGCTACACATTTTGTAACAGTGTGAAATGTAGAATACAGCATCCAAACAAGAGACTCAAGGCAATGTAATAACTACTATCACTGATGAAATTTCAACTTTTAAGGATCCCTCTTTAAAAAAAATATCACTTTCTGCATCAAAAGCATTATTTTCACCTCATCTTCAGTTCTCACAGATGGCAAAAATTTACTTTGGGTCGCACAGTGACTTCAATCATAATCATAATCATAATTTATTGCATCCGTTCATCGTCATACAACAAAATTGGACATGCCATTTATATATATAACCGTATACATTAGTTACTATACATTTAATTTTACGTATACGAATTATTTTCTACATATTCTTCAACCGAGTAAAAGCAATGTTCTATCAAGTACCTTTTAAGTTTAGATCTAAAGCTATTGACAGAGACCTGATTTTTTATATATGATGGAAGTAGATTGTATAATAGAGTACCTTTGTGCGTAACTGATTTATTGTATATATTTGTCCTATGTGCATGCAAGTGAATGTCGTCTTTACTTCTTGTGTTATAGCTGTGAATGTCTTTGTTAACAATAAATTCACCTAGTTCTTCGACTGTCAAGGGTATTTTTTTGTTTTATTTTATTATTTTTTGTCTAAATTGTGATAAAGGTAGAAATCAACGACCTCTGGGGGGCTGCTAACCTCTTTCGCTCGCTCAGCTATATTTCGTGAAATAAATAACGAGATCTTACATGTGCAACCTCAAGTAAAGAGTTGTCTAATCAATTTTTCCAGTAAAATTTATGAGTGATTTGGGAGATTATCACTTAACCTTATTGAAGTAAAATTTATAATCTTGCAAAAAAAAAACTGTTAGATAATTCAAGATATTGTTGATCGGAAGAAGGCGGTGGTATTATTTGCACATAATAAACATCAACACAACTTAAATTTTACTATTTACTTAATTTTTAAGTTAAAATTCTTTGAACAGAAGAGACCAGGTCGTCAATTTCCAAGTTATATTATTTATGACTTACATGACTGGAATCTGCTATCCCTTAATTTAAATAGCATCCCAATTCTCTCACGATGCAGGATTATCATGGATATCTAAAATTAAACTGGAAATCGAATCCGAAATTACGAAGGTAAGCATGTTAGCCATTTGGCTCCCAACGTAATTCATAATCACTCTCATTGATGCTTACTAAATATATATGTAGAAAATATTCCAAAAAGAGATTTCTCAGAAAGCTTATAGGCGAAGCAGTAGAAATGTTGACACACCGAACTAGTATAGCCTATTTGCTAAGCTCAACAAGGGTTTTATTCTGTACTTGGTATAAGGAACGCACAGTATTATGATCCTGGCTAGGGTAATCAAGCCCTGTACATTTTTCTCACAGATCGAATACCGTTTAAGGGTAAGAAGGTATTTCTATATTATTTTTCAATGCAAATCTTATTCATTTCTGCAATTAGATGAAGAGAAAGCACTGCCATGAAAAAAAGTATAAAACTAATATGAACACCATTAGTTATTGTTGAAATGTTATTTAGTTTAACCATCGCTGATCATGAGAGTATCTCATATCGACCTACAGTTTAACACATAATGGATTAAGGTACATGCATTGCTGCCGGTAATCCAACACAAATCTCTCTCATAAGTGAGAACTAACCATTTAAGCCACAAATACACGCAGGTGTTTGGTCGAGTGACGAATTCTTCCGTTTTTAGTATATGTTCTTATGAGTATTTGAATTCTTTCTACTGTACTAATTTTCGTAAATCAAAGAACCATTAAACGTATGAATTACCATAATCTCCATCAAATTCGAATCTTCGGCCAACTCCGCTTCCAAATCATTCATATCCTCAACACTGCCGAGTGGCAGCTTATTGAACGATTGTGAGACTAAGGAACAAACACTATTTTCTTTGGATTGTGTTTCCTGTGCTCCATTTTGGAAAACCTCTTGCAGCATAACTGTCAAGTTAATTAACACTTTATTTGATTCTTTCTGATTCTCCAGAAGCTTTTGTTGTAAATCTACAAAAAGGAAATTAGAATAGGGTTACAATGAAAAAGCAATAAATGTATCCCAAAATATTGTAAGTTGAAATATGTAACTATTTTGACACTTTTTTTTATCCCCCTTTTGCCAAAGCCATCAACATTGGGACACCTAAATAGGCCTATATATAAAATATAATTATGAAGAAAACTAATGGCATTTAACCCCTCTCGTTGTGTCTCTCCTAGATCTGCCTTTCCACCCTAAAAGTAACGAGGTGTCGAAGCCATCGCATGTAACCGGCTGAAAGTGACTATTGCCAAGTGATTGGGCTGCCATCGGTAAATAATTCCCCCTCCCCCTCCTCATTAGTAGGATTATGAATATTGAAACATAGCGTCTAGCTTTTCTCCTCATTCTTTCATCACTCGCTCACTGTCCAAGGGAGGGATCGAAATGTTCTTATTTATGTTTTGTAATTCGTGATATTTAAAACTTTTTTTTTTCGTAAAATATAGTTCAGGAGTGCGGTCAATGAAACTACACATCTAATTTAACTTAACCTCTTCAGAGATTACCCTAAGACGATTTCAAATTAGTTTATAATCCTTGTTTATATTGAAATTCTAGAGAGATTAAAGGGCAGGAAAAATGTATCATCCACGGAACTACAAAAAATATACAAAAGCTCTAGAAATAAAGAGAGTTCTATGACACAAGTGCCAGATCTGATAATTGGGTCCATTTTGTCTGTATCACAGCCTTAGTCCCCTGAAACAAAAAAAGTTAGTTAATGTTGGGTTTAGCGTCCCATGCTTATGCCATGTAGGGTAAAGGAGACGTGGACAACTGAATATAGTGGAATCCGAACCACTTTTTTCGTTCAACACTACCCTCACCAGGAATCGAATCCGGGACCACGTGCACCAAAGAAAAACGTGACAACCACTAGACCAAGTGGTGCTCGGAAAAAGAAATCATAACTTCGTTGGGTAAGTGATAAAGCAAAAACACTTTCTTCTTGTGTCAATAAATGTGATAAAGCAACATTTTCTTCTTGTCAAATGTGATAAAACAACATTCTCAACATTGAATTTCTCAGAAAATTTCAGATGAAAACAAGCAGGAGCATAGGCAGGTCCTGGGTGTCCGGATCTTTGAAATCCTGACTTCTCTGCAAATTTAGTCTAATTTTAGGGGTAATTTTACAAATTCTAACATTCTTTAGCCTCAAATGGTATTTGGATCCCCTCGAAAAGCTTTGGATCCCCCCCCTTCCAGCCCGAAATAAATTCTTGCGTACTTATCTGACAACAAGGTATCACAACATATAATTTGAATTCAAGAAACTGAAAGTGAATTCGACATGATGAATTTCAAGATGGCAGCAATCAACATCAATGTTCATTACTAGAAATCTTTATTAACTCACGATTTGTGGAGTTTTTTTGTTTTTTTTTTTTAACTAAGGAGCATGATACGTTTCTTACCGATAACATGATCAAGCTTGCGGGTGAGGTCCGTGCAAGGTTGGCACTATCAGCCTGCTCTCTTCGAGTTCTATCTTTTTGTTGAGGCCTTGGAGGTGTTGGATATTTGATGGGCTCCGAACTGCTACTACCCGTATTGTAAAATTCACTGTTTGACTCTGCAGTCTTCTTTGCTTTCTTGGGTGATGGCGCTTCATACTCGCATATATATCTAGAAGTGGCCTTTCGCGATAGCCTTTGCCTCATTCTTCAGATTCAGAATCTGCCAATAAGTTTGAAAAACTATACCCATCTTCATACCTTTTGCACATTTTCTCTGCTCTGTTTAGATAGTCTGCAATTTTAAAATTTTAATTAAAGTAGAACATGATGAAATGTTAATGTTGTTGTTCGAGGTCTCCATAAGTGCACTAAAACAAGTGTAATTCAATATGATTAAACATACACATCAACTATTTAGAGATTTTTTGTCCTACATTCCTAATCCTCTCTCAAATTAGAATCTTACATCAACATTAAGTGACACCCCTTTCCATGATTATTCTTCATGAAGTTGAGAAAGCAAACATCCCTTTCTTTGAGTTTTCTTTTAAGCTAGTTAACATTCAAAACTGAAGTGAAATTAAAGCATCGCCAAAAATATACAGTATAAGCATGACAATACACGGCAAATTTGTGCATCTGGAAATGAAATGATAACTTGACAGATAGGATGATTTTCACAGTTCTACAGAGAAATCGAATGTTAGTGTCTTCAAGAGGACCATGAGTAAGGAAAAGAAAATGTCAAAATCGGTGAGCATGTCGAAGTAGCACTTTGGTGCTTTCTTAGAAAAAAAAAGGGGGGCTTGTGATTTTTTACTTTTAAAAACAAACTGTTGCTATAGTAACGAAGTAATTTATGAGCTTTTATTTCAACTTTCACAAACTTTTATATGAATCGGCTATATTCTTATAGATCCAAATTAAATCGATTGATAGATGTATTAATATTTATGAGGTCGCCAATGGCGAGACTATTTGTTCCCGTCTGGATATGGCGATTAGCCTTCACATTAAAATAAATTGTAGCTCAAACGTAAGTTCGACAAAATAAGAATAAAAGTATATATATTTAGGTTAAAACGGAAGTCGCAAAGAAGCTTAAAAACTAACAAAATATATAACAAGAAAACAAAACAGTAACAGTAACACGCAAAATATAAAATAAAAATTGCAATAATTCTACCACATTCAACCTACTCAATGATTGACAGTTTCCATATGAAACCCACACTTATCTTCTAATAATTATCGCCAGAGCCACAGCCCGAGTGGGTGAGTTGTAAGGGGGTGGTCGAAAAGAACGGGTGGGACAGAAGAAGAGTTCGGGAAATCAATATTATTATAATTCTGAAAATTCAAATTTGTTACCCTAAAACTTTAATGATTACGGGAACAAAAAAAATTCCGGAGTCTGGCCTCCTAGAACCCTTTAACTATGAGACTGGTTGTTACTGAGCTTGGGAACATTCTGAAACTTCTCCGAGCTTTTAGACAAATTTCGGAGCTGTTTATTCCTTACATTCATGATTCCTGGTTTTTACAGCATTATCTTCAATTATGAACCAAACTTTCGAATGATTCCACAAACTTGTCATGGATGCATAAAATTGGAAATATTCGAAGTCCATCTAAAAATGGACCACAGACACGGGGCAAAAAATGGGACACAGGTGACGCAAGAGTTCTCTCTATAGTTCGATATGTCTTATTACATTTCCAGTAGGCTGTAAGGTGAGAATAAAATGTTTTCTGAGAGGATAGTGTTATTTCTGGGTATTATTTATTTTTCAAAATTTCGTCTCTCTTCACACATTTTTTTCTTCATACCTAATAACCGTATTTCAACGAAATGTGAGTTTTTTTCTAGCCTAGTGTATAAACTACTCTTGAGGTAATATTGTGTTTCTGAAGACTTCTGGGGAGAAATGGGATTTTTCATTCAGCCAAAAATTTGAAAAAAAAATCTTGCTTTACGTTCCCAGAGGTGAGCATTCTCACTCTTTTAAACATCCTAATTACTCTCCAACTGGGACCCCTAGCACGCACTATCCATTTTTTTAAAGACTTCCTGACATTTAACTTTTTTTCGTCAACTTACTAGGACTAGGCTACTGGACATTACAGGCACATAAACACAGAAACATCGAGGACAGTCAAAACCACATTGGCTTTTTCCACGGGAAATTGAACCCGGAACACCGTGCACCAAAGGCACATATGCTAGCCACAAGACCAGCGAAGACGGCTTCTGAGTTACCGTGCTACGTCATTCAACTACACGTTTCACTCTTAAGACAATGAAATACGAGCCACAGAACTAAGATATTTTGGAATTGCATAGGAACATTTTTAATAGAAGTTACAAAATTTAAAAAATGAAAAACTAGGTATCAAAAGCAGCTTACCAATATTTCTGTGTATAATGCGTATATTGGTGAAAAAACTGCAGGTTTCTTTGTCAGGACTCTCACACACTTTTATAAGTTTTCAAACTTCACTTTTTCTACTGCGAGGTGGCCACCAGCATGCAGTTTCATCAGAAGAAATCCAGGTGGCTAGGACAACTGATATTTCATTTCCTGTGTCATCATCTCGTAAAAATTCGACTAAACACCACTTCTGTGTCATTGTAAACTCAAACCAACGGTTACACTTTTAAAAGGAACAGAAGGTGAACATTGACCCTTTACAGTAACAATTTGTATTTAGTAGCTCACTATAATATGGTATTATAAACGTAAATATGTAAACCAATTTTTTACTTCCGTACATTTTTATAAGGATATAACGTGAACCAGACATTCTGGTTTCGAAGCCTAAATATGCAATGGTATTGGGTTCAATTCATAGCTTTCTCTGACAAGGGCACAACATCTGTAATGTGATGGATTCGTTCAAATAGAGGGACGCCACAACAGTGACACGAACTCAGCAACATCGAACACACTTACAAATCAAAAGAGCTCTCCCACCGGGCATCAAACGGTATCTTAAAACAAGAAAACCCATACACACAGTTTATCTACCATAAAGTTCCCTGGTGCGAGCTGGGATCGAACCAGGGACTCCGAGGTGAGTACTCTACCACTTTTTAAAAGAGTGATTTCTTCCCTTCTTATCTTTCCACTTATCAGGACTACTAGACACGACAGTGACACAAACACAGAAACATCGAAGAGAGTTAAAATTACAAGGGCTCTGCCATCAATAATCGAACCCGGAACCACGTACATCATTATTTTAAAACGAGAAAACCAACGCACACCGTGTTTTGTACCACAAAGTTCACTTGACTCGGGCTGGGATCGGACCAGGGTCCTCTAGGTGAGCACTCTATTTTAAAAATACTTCCTGACTTTTTCTTTCTTTCTTAACGCCCCACTTATCAGTACTACTGGAAACGACAGGGACACGACCATAGAAACATCGAGGACAATTAAAATCACAAGGACTCTCGCACCTTGAATTGAACCCAGAAACCTGTACACCAATATTTTAAAACAAGAAAACCCACGCACACAGTGTGTGCACCACAAAATTCACATGGTGCGAGCTGGGATCGGGCCAGGGACTCCGACGTGAGCATTGTACGTTTTCTTTCTTATCTTTCCACTTATCAGGGCGGCTGGACACGACAGTAACAGGAACACAGAAACGTTGAGGACAGTTTTAAAGGATATAAGGGCTCTCCCCTGGATCCCATACACCATTATTTTAAAACGAGAAATCCCACTCTCACATTTGTTCACCACAAAGTTCACTTCGTGCGAGCTGGAATCGAAGCACGGATCCTACGCATCAGATGTGAAATCTCTTGCACTGATCTAACGCGGCTCTCTTTTTTTAAATCTTCCTGGCCTTTTTTACTTTCTTTTCTCAATTATTTGGGACTACTAAACTCGACAGGGACACGAACAAAAAATATTGAGGGCAGTTAAAATCCCAACTTCTCTCCCACCGGGAACCGAACCCGGAAGCCCGTGCACAAAAGGCACACGTGGTAGCCACTAAGCCGGCCGGGAGGGCTACTGAGCCGTCAAAACTCGATTAGACACTTCCGGTATATGATGTTATTACATTGCCGAAACAGTTACAAAAATGCTTTTGTAGGGGCAGATCCGGACCTCTTTAAACTTGCTAACTCAACATACATTGGTACACTTTGTGAATAAAACAATACTTTCTTCAGCAGAGAAACGATTGAGTTAATAAAGATTTGATCTTACACCCCCATGAGCAATTGTCCGCCGTACATCGTCGGGCCGATCGCTACTATGGAGGTATATAATCGGATTTCGAGCGGGAACGAGGCGAGAGACACCGAGTTGGTTGAGTAACTGCAACCACTGGCGGACCGATGACGGTTTTGTCGGGGTAACCGCCAACGCGGTACTGCGACGATTGTTGCCTTCGGGCCATACGCTGATCGTGGTGGGGATCCGCTCTGCATTACCCACAATTCTTCTATCTTCGCGTGCTGAACGTCATTTGTTCTGAGCGAGGGATAATCGAGCCGCGTAACAAGTGATAAGTAAAATTAAAATTTTTCTTATGTGTTTATATTACTCTGTCGTTTTATTAGAAGACAACAGTTTGGCAGCAATTCCCAACTGCTGGTTAAATGAAGAGGAAAAATCATGTGTGTGGCCACCTACATCACGAAATCCAATAAACAAATTTGTAATATTCCATATAGCGCCAGATCCAACATGGAAAAGATTTACAGTGAAAGTAATGTATTCATGTGGTAAGTTTTGAGAATTTCGAAGTATTATGAGATAAATTATTATTGTAGATTTAGTGCTTGGTAGTATTGCACTTGTCTCGTATTTACGAAATAAGTGTCTTGACCGAAATTTTATAATACATTTTCCTTGTTTTAGCTCGTAAATTTCATTAATAACGTAAAGATTAACAATATGTTGCTAGAAAATCTGCATGTAATGACGGTGTGCATGACTTAGGTCGTAATTTTACTGACGAACAATTTGGTTTTGGTTTTGGAATAGATTGAACCAGGGTTTTGGAATAGATTTGGCATCCTAACAAAATCTGTATCTTGTAATGTGGTACAAATTTATTGCTTCCGGTTTCAATATTGATGTACCAATACATGGAGCAAGAGCGGTAAGGGATAGCCAGAAGCTTTTTTTTAAAATCAATTTTGCGTTCTAAGAATAACAAGCATCTTTTTTAACCGTCTATTGAAACCGAAAGTGACAGAAATCAACCATTTTTTGTTTTAGCGTTGATCACTGTAAACAAAAAGAGGTAATAAATAGCAAGAAATGGTTTCCTGCAATAAATTCAGCGTCCCAAGATTATATTTGGTCTCTAATCTCTACTAAAACTGAAGGATGCAGAAATATACTATTAGTTCAGGTTTCAATATTAATTGAGAGAATATTACACCATAAAACCAAACTCCTTCATGTGGTGTACACATAGCAGTACAATTTGTTTTTTTTCTACATTTGGGTGGTTAAGTCATTATAATGTCAAATGAGTGGATGCTTTGTGATTAAGTAACATTGAGATAAAAATAGAATAAGCTGACGCAAATTTCGCTAATTGTAGGAATTAATCCCTACTTGTATCATTGAATTGAACTATGAAATAAAAATCGTTATTTCCTCTTGAAGGGTTTGGATTGGAGTGATGATCTTGTGCATATATTTCCCTGATCACCTACAGAATTTATGAGAAGGATCATATGTAACGAACTGTGATATATTTCTTTTCCTGGAGATTTTTGGAAATAAAATCAGAAGCAAATGTGAATAATACTTCATATATCTAAATTTATTTTGTTCGAAATAAGATGCTAATATTCAACAATTATGGGTAGTTTGACTTTTTCAGCAATAATACTAACGCTGTGTTCGTAAAAGTACAAGCAGATAAGAGGAGGAAGGAGCAAATGCTCGTTCGCCCCCTCCCCTCCCATAGAGGCACAGGCACCAGTGCTGCAAAGGTCCGTTCGTAAATACAACTAGCCCGGGGCCGGGGGGCTAGGCCCCTAGTTTTATTGAGTTACAAAAATAAATGAAGCTATTAGGTATATATTTTCGAAAGTTTGAAGGAAGCGTTGCCTTTTATTCTTTATTGGAAAATGTTTGAAACATTTTATAGTTTCAGCTACAGTTTTTCTGTTATGCAATGTGTAGAACACAATACTTAGGTTTATAATGTTAACATCCAACCTATCCATAATATTCATCGGCGCGTAAACGGATTTCAAATTAAAAAATGATTTGCGTAATCTCATGATATATCTATCATAGTCTGGATTCTGGCTGGCCTTTCCAGTTTTTACTTTCTAGATCCGCCACTGACTAATAACTCAAACTAGAAGTTATCCCTCCATATCGCCCTCCTTAGGAATTCGTTCTGGATCCGCTCTTGTGTAAAAATGTGTTTAATATTTAATTAATCTCAGAACAATTAAAATCATAGTGTTGTGTGTTTCTAAATTATTATGATTATTATTATCAAAATTCATAAGCTCGTTGATTTTCCTGTCTTATATTTTTGCTACTTCTTCCATTCTTTAGTGAGTTGGAGTGTTCATATTATGTTAATCTATCTTGTTTTAAAATGAATTTGTTGCTACTGGTTTGCAAATTTACGTGTATTGCTGTTGAAATTAGAGATTACTTTGGACTTTTCTTACAGAGGTGGTTCGGATTATAAACAAAAATTCAACTGAACAAGAAGTTGAAGTACTCACTGGAAGATGGTTGAAGAATGCATCTGACAGATGTGGTGGAAGAGAACGAAGACGAAAATCTCAAGAAGCTAAAAGTGGAACTGAAATAAATAATTCGGAGTAAATAAGTAACCAGGTTCTATGCAAATCTTCAATGTGTGAAGTGTCATTGCAATGCCAAAATACAAAAAATCAGACTTAGAAAATATAGATTACTAACATATTAGAAAAGCTGTAAGACAAAACTTAAGTCCATGTATTGGACGGACTGAACGTTCGACATCTGGGTCATGTCAAGTTAATGACCCTTGTTTAAGGGATGTTTTCGTATCTAGTCTTTGTTCTATTACTTTCAAGAATACCGGTAGCATTGAAAACCACGAAAGCCTTACTGCAACTTCTGGATGTAGTAATGGAATGGAAAACCCTGTTTCATCTGGGCACGGAACTAGCAGTGATTGTAATGTAGCTTCGTGTGATGTGAACCGTGCTGTCGTTGCAGAAGATAGTGATTCATCCTTAAGTCATTCGTCTGGATATGCTATACCGAACATAATTGTCAATTCTTTGTCAAAAGACCTAATGCATTGGGTTGTCAAGAATAATTTAACATACAATAGTATAAATGAGTTATTATCCATATTGAGATATCACGGTCATGAGGAATTGCCTATAGACTGCAGAACTTTGTTGAAATCCGGATCATTGACATCGGTGTTAATAAGAGAAATTGCAGGGGACAAATACTTTTATGTGGGATTATGTCATGGAATTGAAAATTCAATTAAAAGTGGCTTGAAAAACTCAGAGTTACACCAATTTTCACTGAAAATAAATCTCGATGGCTTACCGCTAGGCAAAAGTACCTCAGAACAGTTCTGGCCCATGCTGTGTATTGTAAACGAATCTTCAATACCCATGCCATTTGCAGTGTCTGTGTTTTGCGGTGACAGTAAACCAAAGAACGTAACTGAGTATTTGTCTGATTTTGTGCGAGAAATTAAAATTATTATAGATACTGGAATAAGCGTGGAAGAAGATAGGTACAGGATTGATATTGAAAAGTGTCTGTTCGTTTGCGATGCACCGGCACGTGCATTTTTAAAATGCATAAAATCTCATAATGCGCGTTTCGCATGCGAGAAATGCACAGTAGAAGGTGTATATAAGTCGCGGATGACCTTCGATGACATCGATGCTCCTCTTCGAAATGATGAAACCTTCAGAACTCAGTTTCAGGAAGACCATTATACCGGTATATCTCCTTTTATGAAGTTGCCATTTGATGTTGTTGCACAATTTCCGCTAGATTATATGCATCTGATTCTGCTAGGAGTTGTTCGTAGATTAATAAATATTTGGCTAAGAGGACATTTGAAAGTTCGTTTACCAACAGTTAGTGTTAAATTGCTTTCAGAACTGATCGAAACCTCAGTGGCTTATATTGCGAGGGAATTTGCAAGACGTTCTCGAAGTTTAAAGCATTTTGATCGCTGGAAGACAACAGAATTCCGACAATTTTTGCTTTACGTGGGACCAGTGGTTCTGTCGTTTGTACTAAGACCGGACTTATACGAACATTTCTTACTCTTGTTCGTTGCCACACATGTATTATCGCAACAGCATGTAAATGATGAAGCGTGCAACTATGCCGAAATTTTAATGAAAAACTTCGTAAGAAATTGTATTAAGAGATATGGCGAAGAAATGCTAGTTTATAATGTACATTCATTAATACACATCCCAAATGATGTTAGGCGATACGGCTCGTTAGACAACTTTAGTGCCTTTCCATTTGAAAACTACCTTCAGAAGTTAAAAAAGTATATCAGGTCTCCGCGTTCTCCTCTGGAACAATTACTAAATAGGTTACGTGAGTGTGAGGAGATGCCTAGTAAACCGATAGAAAATGATGTGAACGTAACTTTACGAAAACAGCATTCGTCTGGACCTCTGGTGCAGGGATTGCCTGACGGTGTTCTACAGTACAAACAACTTACTGTCGGTAGTTTTACCGTGTGTGTTTCATCTATGAGAGACAGTGTACTTATTCTCCCTTCGAAGACAGTTGTGTTTGTGAGAAACTTTGTAAGAACAAGAATGATATCATCATAATTGGTCAACGATTTGCCATTTTTCAAGATTTTTTTATTTATCCTTGTATGTCATCTCATTTAAGTAAAAGGTGCTAGGAAGTGCGTTCTAATACCTCTGATAAAATCTCCTGGCAATCCACGAATCGAAAAAGACAAATTTGTTTGTATTCCATTGGCACACACTTCAGCTTCAGATATTAGTGATTTGGAATAGAATCATAGTATGCAATAGTAAAATATACGCATGTAAATCCTGGATATTTCGTCTGGTGACGCCAGACATAGTTCTGAGGAGGTAAGAAAAGGGTGTGGCTGGTAACTATTTCTATACTGGTGTGATCAGGCAATACATGAAATGCTAGTGACGCTAAGTCAGAACCTAGCAGTTCACACATTGCCTGGTTACACCAACATAGAAGTAGTTACCAGCCACACCCTTTTCTTACCTCCTCACGACTATGTCAGGAATTACGAGACGAAATATAAAGGATTTATATTTGTTTATTTTGTTATCTGGCTTTCAAAAGTAACATTTTTACTTTTATTAAGCTCTATTATTTACAACTTTGATAAAAACCGTAGAAAAATAGTAATTGAAAATAGTAAAATAGAAGCAATCGATATAAATGTGCAAGCTGAGCAAAGCTGGTTGTAAAGAGCGAAAAGTAATGGATATTACGGCATAGAAGTGAAAATGCCTGAGGAAGACTTTCATATAGCAGAAACACGTTTTTTTTTTTCCTTCTGACAAAGTTGTACAGTATGGCGACAGTTTAAATTCTTTGTTTTTATTATTTTGTCGTGAATATGTGAAACACAAAACTAAATTTTGTGTGATATTTTACGTGCAACAAATTCATTGTTACGCCTCTTGTCTTCAGTGCTATATGCAAGATTTATTTTTTCTTTTCCATCCGATTATGCAGAGTATTCAATAATGGGTTGAGAGCTTGGTTTCTAAATAAGGATCTATTAGCGAGAAATATATTAAAACAATATCATTTTCTTTCAAGTGAATTCAAAGCTAATTAATTAATCAAGTAATGCCGTATTCACATATCAAAGTTCTGGGTTACAGTAGAGAAAGTTCAGTTGATAATGCATTTGACCTCGTTTACAGCCAAACATGTTCTAAAACTAAACAAGATCACCATCAGTCAGCTTTGTTCTACGCTTGAAACCATTGCCAGTAAATTATGTTTTGGATGTATTATAAAGAAAAACTACATTGCTCGGGTATCTCATTATGAGTAAAAGTATTATATGTAAACTTTGTAGCTTTGTGTAAATATGCAAATTAATTCATTGTCTTAAATTTAGTAGGTGATTCTTTACATGAAATGAATGAAAAAGCGAATAAACATGGTTTCGAAAGTAACTCTGAAGGGAGGAGTTTTAGGATCCATATGTTTTGGATTATTTTTTTTTCATTTCATGTAAGAAATCATCACATAAATTCATGACACCGAATTAATTTACACCCTCTGTATGTAGGGCTGAAAGTGATCGTGGTGCAAGTCAGTCAGTTCCATTTCCTTTGAAGACTATATGTATTTTCATAGTTTTTCATGCCTTGGGTACAAGGAATGTACTACAATATGAGTTTGATACTTATAGATATAATATAAAACATTGTTGTGTACGTTAGATATGCAAATTTCAAATAACCCCAGTAGCACGCCGACGTGGGACCCATATTTGTGCGACATCGGCCAATGTCGGCGTCGTGGATCTAAACTGGCCCACAATAACCCACCAAGTTCCCATATGGGTCCCACATGGGAACTTGGTGGGCTTGCCGAGGTTGATTTACTGATATGGGTCCCACGTGGGAATTTGGTGGGCTTGCCGATGTTGATTTACCGATATAGGTTCCACGTGGGATATAAATAGGCTTGCCCACCAAAAAGAAAAAAGCATGGAAACATTTCCTTTTTACAATGAATAAATTTGAAACACATGAAATTAACATTTTGATGGTTCTGTGGCAATTATTTGAAAAAGTAATTTTTCGATTCGGCCTCGATCTATGTCGAATCGATGTCGATCGGAGTACGCAGATTGTTTGTCAACTGTTCACAGTTTTAAAACCATAACACCGTATGGCGCCACAAGCGGTGCGAAGCGAGGGAAAAGCAGGAATGACTGTTGTTTGTTGTGGTTTTACCATCAATTCGTATTTATTATTGAAGGTGAGTATTAAAATTATTTTTCTTCCATTAATAGAATGCATATTTTATCTTTGATTTGCATGAACGATGTCGACTATAGATTAAGAGATCCACATAAACTGTTCCAAATAAATTTTGGTTAGTTTATAGTCCGCGCTCGATGCAACAAATCTGGTACTGGTTTTGTTGTTACAGGTGCAAACATGTGTAGATATCATTATACTTAGTCGTGAATAATTTTGATTTATAGTCTTCAGGCATAGGAGGCTCAGGCCGAGACGGCCAAATATTGGAACAAGTTTATTTACTACTTAAAAATGCGTTAAAAAGTACTTTAAATTGAGAGATTATGACAAATGGAGGTACTATCGAGTTATTCACTACCGAATTGGCACATTTTCGCATAGTTTCAGGTTAGGTTAAGATCAGCAAGATTTTACTTTGTATAA
Organism: Thermobia domestica; assembly: GCF_964235325.1. Taxonomy (NCBI): domain Eukaryota; kingdom Metazoa; phylum Arthropoda; class Insecta; order Zygentoma; family Lepismatidae; genus Thermobia; species Thermobia domestica. The sequence continues at coordinate 310,590,423 of NC_137454.1, read as the reverse complement.
AACAGTGGTAGATGCACACGCATCACAACTGATTTGTGTTAAGTACAAGGGACACAGTGTTGATAAATATAACTTGTAACTCAATTTTAAGTAAGTTAATTTACTATTTTGCTCCTTGTACTTAATAAACTTTAGGTGAGCGCATACTTTCGCTGTTCTGCGCAACGTAAGATCTTGAACCCAGCTGTTGGTCTAGGGGAAGAGCATCCGCCTGTCACGCAGCACTTGGGTAGTTCGAACGTGGGTTGGAATCCTGCGCAGGCCTGCCTGAGGCTTTCCTCCCTCCCACAATGCGAAGTACGTTCTCTTGAAAGGCCAGGGCCACTTCCTGTCCAAATCCTAGTTTTACCTGAAGGATCGATCCCTTTTTGTTCTTCCCATGAGTAAATAAATAATCAAAATAAGGTCTTGCCGATTAGGTCATATTAGGTTAGTTTATGTCTGCCACTACGTTGGTTTGCCTGTAACCGCCATTTGAAAACTAGAATTGGCCATGAAAATACAGATTCACACGTAGATTACTTAGCCTATGATTGTCACTCAGAAACTAGATTTGCCTAAAAACTAGCTAGGTTGGTTAGATCTCTTCTGAAATAACTTACAGGATGATGTGCCAACCATGAAACAAGTTAAGGAAACAGTACAGTGAAGTTCTGGGTAGTGACGTGTAAAACTTGGAAAAGTCATTGAATTTGATCTTGGCAAATAAGTGAGAAAACTGTTTGAATAGTGGACCATGGTAATTGAGTGTGAGTGGATTCAAGTTAACGTTTTGAACGAGTTGTTGAGCTTCCAAGGACGGGACCTACAGTTTTACGTGGCATACAAATTACCTTTATCCCCACAGGAATCTAACCCGGAATCGTGGATTATAAGGTAGCAAGTGTTACCACTTATCTACGGGGAACAACCCCTGGGATCAAGCCCAGAACCTCCTGAATGCTACCCACGCTCTACCATTGAGCTACGGTGCTTCAGTGGTTACCGCAAACCTTTTATACATCATGTACAGGTAGCAAACATATTCCAGATATTGTATGAGAGAAACAGTAGGCCGTATAAATACATTGTTAAGGTCGAAACACAGTTAATATAGTGTATAAGGGTTAGATACTAGAGATGCTATATTTTTTATGCGAATAAAAAGCGGGGCAAGTCTGGTCATAACAATTTTAGACGTTCGATGTCGTTGAATTAAAATTTACTTCATTGCCTAAGAAGGGAAGATAAGGAGTAGAGTGGATATATCACATGGATAAAAACGGAGCCTAATGACAAAAATGGTCCAAAATAAGGAAAATAGGAAATGTACTCACGAATAGACAATCAGATTATCTTAAATAATAAGCATCCTCGACGTTATGATTGGAAAATGCACATAGATGAAACAGTAGAGAAGAAAAACAAACGTGACTTTTTTTTTTTTTTTTTTTACTGTTTCATCTATGTGCATTTTCCGTCCACAACGCTGCGGATGTTTAAGCGAAAGCTACGAAGATAATATGATTGTGTCTATTCCAGGGTTGGCTGGTTTAAACCAAGGTTTAAACTAGCTGTTTTTTTTTTCTTTTTCAAAAAAACCAACTGGTTTAAACCAAAAAACGAAAAATGTTCGTAAAAGTGTAAGTGTTTGTAAAATCTTGATAAACACACATTTGTGGGTTATTACGTTTCACTCCCGTATATTATTCGTATTATATTCAGACCTAAATTCCCCATTCATTACTCAAAAAGATTATACTACAAAAGCAACTTTTTTAAAGTAAGTTTATGTATGTTTGTTTTGTGATTTTTTATGTAGTTGTTGTTATTGTTATGTAATTGCAATCAAAGAAAAATTCTAAATATTGTTTCGTTTCAATGTTTACTATTGATAAAATACATCGAAATGCCGTACTTTGTGTGTGTGTGTGGGAGGGGGGTCATACAGACCTCACGAGAGGCATTTAGTGAAATGAGAAGTATCTTTGATATCTATTTATGTATAAATGAGTCTGAGCCAAAGTGGACTCAAATAATTCGTATCTTTAATCACTTTTCTTACTGATATGCAAATTAAGTCGTTGTATTTCTTTAATTTCGACCAATAAAAGTCGTTGTTAACTAACTTGAACTAAATTACTGTACTCCGTACTACTTTGAAATTGTCCATATGTAATTCTGTATAATGGTTTCACTTGTGCAACTGTTTATCTTTTTGTTCTTCTGAAATGACTCTTGACAGTTATATTAAGAAGCATGTAAAGATCAGTACAACGTATTTTTATCAGGATTCCTTCGTGAGTGCGTCGGCAGACGTATTGCATTTGTGGCCAATTAGTCCTGGTTCCGAGTTCAAATGGAGGACAATTTCTCTCGGATGTAACTCGAGAAGCGGTTTTTATTCCGCTTTAAGCTTATGTGACCCCTTCCAGTATAACCCGGTTGTTGCATAATAACATCAAGGCGAAACAAACTTATTTCTGTCCATATATGATATGAATATATGGAGCAAATTATTTAAACCAAAAAACCTGGTTTAAATAAAAAAAAACTGGTTTAAACCAAAAAAAACAGTTTTTTTTCAATAAAAACCATGGTTTTTGCCAACCCTGATCTATTCGTGAATTCACTTCCAGGAATACCGCAAATTAGCTTTGAAAAAACCGTATAGTGGAGGACCATATGTTTAGCGGTTGTGGGTGAAGAATATAGAGCAGTGAGTTACAGTGGATTCATGATTGGTATCTCTGTTGATAAGGACAGTTTTGTTCAAGTCACTAAAGGGAAAATAGGCAAAGTTACTAATATTATTGAGACAAATAGTTCGAATGATCACCCATCCATTTGGTTGATATATTTGGATGTTCCGATAGAAGGTGACTATTATTCCTTCCCATGCAGTTCGCAGTTGGTATTTGTTTATGTGTGGCAAACTGTCGAATAAGATATCCCGTGCTTCCCTTACCTCTGTGACATCAAAATGTATTGTGTGTTTGGAAGAGAAATACGCTGCAGTGTTTTCTCATTCAGGTTCTTTTTTTTTTTTTTTTTTAAGAGCATATCTGTGGACAGAATCAACATGAGCTCAGGAAGAAAAAAGTTTTGCGTAGCAGCTTTCACTGACGAGGACGGAGCATTAGAAGTTATACCTAGTAAGTGGCTTAAAAACGAAAATGAATGCCTTTGGCCTAAGACATCATCCGTTACGCGTATTCAAAATTTTATCAGGGACTGTAAGGAGCCATCTGCTGATTGGACAGTTGTGAACATAAAAATCTATGGACAATCCAGTGAGTACTATTTGTATTTTCTTTTTATCTGTCTCGTTGTGTTTTTGAGTATTTATACCTCAATTTTGAGTCAAAATGTAATATTATTTCACTATTTTCTGCATTGAATAGCAAGATCTGTCATACGGAGCAGCCGTGATTCAGTTGGTAGCGCGTTATCTTAGTATTTGGTAGGTCACAGATTTCAGCCTGGTGGCTGGCCATCCTGACTAGACACCATGTCCGCATTCTGGAAAATCAGGAAAACAAGAAATAAACATAAATGCCAGGGAAATTGCAAGAGGTTGTTTCGGATTACGTTTGTTCCTGTTTTATTCGTTTATAACGGTTACTAACGGTGAACTCACCTGTTCGACGCTCCAGCGTTACAGGTCGAAATTTGTGAGGATATTTTCGTCAAAACAAGGAAAAGTTTAAAGGTTTAATTCCATTGTAATTTGTATACTTGTGACTACAGTTCGAGAAGCTTAGTTGGTAAATAAAACTCATAAAGTAAGCTTGTTCAAATTCATAGCTTCCTGTCACCAGTTGTTTCGTGACAAATATGCTTAAAAAATGTCTTCTATTTTAATACATTGCTGGAATACAGTCTTATTGAAGAAAAAAGAAAAAATGGTGTCCTCTACATTACAAGTTGGTATGAGTTGATATATATTTGTATGACCTAAAATGAACTTTTTATGTTAGGACCTTATATACTAAATTAGCTTTTAGAATCCATGACGTTTCTTATAGGATTCCCAAAGTGCTTTTGAAATAACGTTAAATAAAGTAAATAGTATATGGAAGAAAATAAAGAAGTCAGGGAAAAGTAGCAACTCCAGTCAGAGAAATAAGAAGGATTTTTTCTTTGTGTGTGTGTGTGTGTGTGTTTGTGTTTGTGTTAACTATGCTAGAGTTTTTTCCGGGATCTTATACTCAGTCAAATCAGGCAAATGCTGAATATAGTACCTTAAAGACAAGGCCTGGATAACTCTCTCCAAATCCAGCCTTGCACTATCTTATCGTGAGCAGGAAATGTCAAAGGTACGTTAAATAAAGTTAAAAAATAAATAAATAAAATAAAAATGCTAGTATTCTTAGGCCTTCTATTCTTAGTTCTGTTACAGGCTTTCTTACTCTCGAATTTCAGTCGTGAATAACTTTACATAAACAAGAGTATTTAGTTCGTAAACAGATTTGTTTTATTTGGGATATTCTAATATTTAATGTTTTACAGTTAGCAAAGAAATCACAACTGAGGGTAGATCCATAACCATGTTGCTTTCTTATCGTGTATGGTTTTCATGCCAAGAATAATTTCGCAGCTACTTTCCCTTATCAGTAACTGTAGAATATATGTATTTTTTAACATTTCAGATTCATTTCAAAAAGCTGCAGCAAAGGCTGACAAAGCTTTACTGACTTCAAACGTTAGTAGTGATTCTTCTGACGAAGAAATTTATTCAAGAAGATGTCGCAGAAAGCCACAAAGATATTTGTCTGAAGAGGACAGTGATGACTCATATCCAGGAACTAAGAAAAGACCATATGAAACTTTTAACGAATGTAGTGTTCCAAGTCCCCCAGCACCTATTCGGAAAGGTAATTATATTTTATATTCATGCTAAATATATTTTATATTCATAATTTCGTTCAAGAACACTGCTTGTCTCCTCATATATATATCTCTCTTGATAGTAATTTCAACGCAAATTAAAAGTTTAGCTCGTAGCTGATTTGTTTCATAGGACTATGTATTGAATCGCGTTTTAAATATATATTTTTTTAAATGTGTGAAAGTTAAAATTATCAAGATTTCGTGGGCGATTCTTTATTGCCAGAGAGTTGACCTTCTTTCGCAGTGTTTGTTTCAGAAAAAAATGTTCCGGGGGTTACTCTTAGTATTCGGAGGGACTGAAACCATATATTTCCCTCTGCTGGTTCTATTCCAGTACGTTTTAACCATTTCGTCCGGGGGGGGGCAAAAAAAACAGGCCTGAAAGAAACACTGTTCTTTCGTATTACTATGCCAGTGCAGACGTTACTTAAATGTGAAACTATATACTATTTTGGAGAAAGTTTATTGCTACTTCGTCTGAAAAACATTCAAAAGTAAGGCTTTCTGAAATAGTAGACAGATAGAAGTAACCTACAATGTTTTATGAACCTCTTGAAAACAATTTATTCGTTAGATGTGCAGAGTAGTTGTTGTAATGTGTACAACAAGCTTGGAGTGAGAAGCCCTAACAACTAAAAATAAGATGTCTAGTTTGTTTATTTTTATAAACAAGTTTTTCAATTTGGCGTCCAAAATTGGCTACTTGCTATATTCAAGCAAGTCTTACGTAACAAATCATTCAGACTCAGATCTAGTCTCAAGTAATTTATTTCTATGAAAAGGCTTGCTAGTTGTTTTTGTTCTTTTTTTTTTAACGAGGTTGTTAATACTTTCCCCTTTTATCGGATAAATGCTATCTTCTCATGATGGTTAACTACAGAAAAACCGGGCTCGTAATGCAAACTGTGTCGTTAAATTGGTTCTATTATGAGTATACATCAATAAATAAATAAATAAATGAAAAATAACGTACACATTAAATATTCATTTAATTATGATAGGGAGTCTATTTAGGACAAGATCAAACAAGCAGATAAACAGCGTTAGTATCTTTTAACGTTGTGAGTTAATGTAATCAATGTACGATTTCTGCGATTTCCGGAGAGGGGGATAAATTCGTCAATAGCTCAAAAAAGTGGGTTTTATTTCCACCATATCCAAGGTTGAGAGGTATTTCGAGAAACAGAGAGGAGGAAGTTCCAGCCATCCCCCTACAGATAGAATACTGGATGTAATCATTGTAACATTTTAAACATGCTTTTAAAACCATAAGTTGTCACCTGCTTATTGTATACCTAACAGTCTAGTAAAAACTGGATGTTTGTATAATTTCATTACTTGCTTTCAGAGTCGCTTGGAGTATCTATAGGAGGAACTGCGGAGGTAAACGTATCATCTATGGTGCACAATTCAAACGGAGGTTGCTCGTCTGCATCACATCGTAAAAGTCCAAACGGACTTCACCATCCCACTCCCAAATCCAAACTCCATGCAGAATGTCAGCGTCGTCAGTTGCCACTACTTCATGTGCAGATACAGACAGTACCTTCACATCAGCTCGTTTAGGAATTGGCAGTAGTAAGTATCCAAAGATTAAACTGTATTGCTAAGCTTAGTTACGTGTGTCGTCATTATTAAATAACCAAACAAAATGAAGACTATATTGCTTCTTTAGAGACATTTTGAACCCTGCTAGCTCGAGAGTGTGGTAGCACATAGTCAATGCATCGATATTCTCCGACCACTTAGTGTGGCCGCCTTGACCTAGTAGTCTCCGAGATTATCACCAATTTTTGTTAATGAAAAACGAAATTATGGTAAAACTTATGCTTGGAAATTGAAATTGTTATGTTCCAAGCCGTGCGAAGGAAGGGGGGGGGGAGTCCGGACCCTTCTCTTCCTCAAAAATAGATTTTTGTGTAACTAATATAAATTTCGTACTAATTACATTTTAAAACATATATATCATAATAAGATTTACTTTTTACAGTGAAACCTTTAGTGTTTAAGATCTCCTCCGAAAGTATTTCTAGATCCGGCGTTCCTTTCGTAATGGAAGTACTTCTTGGCTTTAAAATTCAGAACATATAATCTGTAATTCTAGTTTTATCACATTTTGTTTTGCAGCGCATCCTGTTGGAATGGTTGCTTTGGAACTATTCTGTTCCATATTAGAGGAGGCTTGTGGGCAAGCGTATGTTAGGAGCGATTAAACTCCCAACCTTTTGAATGCTAAACCGACGGGCTGACGATATAAAGTTTGTACTATGAAACAGAAAAATTTATATTTTTGTGCAAAACAGCGTCTTGTTAGTCATTTGTTTTTTCTTACTGCCTGTGCGCAGGTAGCAGACAAAATTGTCAAGTCGACACCGATACGCCCCAGTGTTGCCAGAGTTACTGATTTTGCAGGAGATCTCCTGCTTTTTCTACGTTCTACTGATCTACTGCGAAAGAAAATTAAAAGTGAACAATCTCCTGCTTTTTCCTTATTTCGAGAAGTTAAAGAAATATATTATTATTAATATAGAATTTTCATTTTTTTCCTTATATGAAAGGAGGAAATTTTTCTGTATGCATCCACAAAGCTCTGTACAGCATATAATTATTGGGCTTTGCTCATCTTCTATATGCATGATGGTAGGCGTTCTTTAATTCTTACTGTAAGATTTACGAGTACGTGCTGTTTAGATTGGTACTTGGGTTGGAAGTGTTTGAACGTCGTTACTCCAATTCCAAAAAATATCTATAGCGTCCCCCCATTTCCTAAAAAAATTATAATAGGCAAAGATAGGCACAAGGGATGGTGCGTCACCCTACCTTTTCAGAACCACTTTTACCCCTGGTTGGAAAAGTAGCTTAGATCACCTCTCCACGATCGTCAGCGAAACACCGTCTTATGTTACGTTTACGTGTGACTGTATCATATAGCTATACTATAGTTAGGTGTATGATAAGACATTTTCCCACCCCACTTTGTTCTTACACTACGTCTTACTTCACACACGTTTGTATCAAACATTATTAATATATCTAAAGGGGGCATGAGGGTCTTTCTATCTCCAAAAGATTACCTTATCATTGGAAAACATTTTGAAGTAATTACAATTCATATTTATGTTTTGCATGTATTGTTTTATTTTGAAATGGAAGTAATAATGAATTCTGGACTGCTTGTTTTGACCACTGTCCCCTTAATAATGACAAAATTTTTCTCTCCCTGGATTTGAACTCAAATGCCGCCGCTTTATTTGTCTACTGCTTTCTCCTGTTTTTTATCTTCGAGTCTTCTGCTTTATCAACTGATCGGTCTGGCAACACTGATACGCCCTCTCGTGGCGCTCCTGGTTTCTTCGCTTGCTTACCAACACACACTCAAGTTTTTATTGTTGCTCTGGCTGAGATTCGAAAGAACCCAAATTAGGCAAATTCCGTTCAGGTGTCTTAATTGTCACACCACAGAGACGCGATCAACGTTCTTTGAATGTTAAGCATTCCTCGCACCCCATTTGAAACCGTTACTCTGCTAGTATCGATATTTAGACATTGTTCCATATACGGAGGCTCTGCAGAGAAACATTGGAGCATATCATTCTTATACTACATTAAGTTGAAAGTTGAAATATCAAATGTAACTGCATTCTCTCGCAACAGGAGTTTTTGCAGTAACCTTTTTCAGCAGAACTTCCGTATACGGTAGAATGCCTAGATATTGACACGAGCAGGCTATTTTATTCCATTAAGACACTTGAAATGCTCTACAGACATATAAAATTGACCCAAATGTGGTGTAATGATTAGGAAAGCCCTCAAATAGCAATTAGTAGTTTTCTTGCAATAGACTTAAAAAAAATAAAATAAAAATAAAACTGTTTATGCATTGATTATGAAGCTTTTATCAATATGTGATTTAAAATTCATCCCGTATGTTGCTGTGGGTATCGACTTCAGGGTCAATATGAGCTATGTGCCGGTCAGAACCTAGATGACTTTTGTTAATGGTAGTTGCGGCACACACTATCTTAATGTAGAATAAAAAATATTTCAAACAATGTGTACCATTGCCTCCTTGGTCTTGTATTAATTTACTTTTTTTTCTTTCTTTTGATATTTCAGCCGTTGAAAAAATATTCCAGTTACTGCAGAGAATCCAGCTAGATATGAAACATCTCAAATGTAAAGTTGATAAAATGGAAGCCAAAATACATGAGCTGCACCAAGTTCCCTGTAGTGGTAAAGAAGCTTTGCAATCTATAGAAAATGCAAACCTGCTAGCTGACAAGCTCCCTTTACGCAGTTTGTCTATGGTTCACAATTTAGAAGAAGATTTAAAAGACAGAGAGATGGCTTCAAAATTGGTGAGTGGTATTCTTAAGTTCGTATTGACACGAAGTATTTGTAAATATCCTTCAGGTATTGTTTGAAAAAGAAAACTTTTATTCTTTAAAAATAGATCTCGTGGCCAGATGCTTTTTCGGATGTACAGGTTGTTAAAATTATCCGTACCAAACAATGTAGGGGTGGGTACCTGACATGGAAACAAGAAAATGCTTTGTGACATGTGCATACCGATCAATAGGTTGGGAGATGCAGGCCGTCGAAAGCGTGGGAAAATAAATTTCAGAAGCCTAAAATTCAAACACTGTCCAATCAACGTAGAGAGTGCAGCTTCATATCTCATAAAGGAAGTCGTTGGTGTTCTATTGCAAAAATGCATGTTTCAAAATTCAGCAATGCATACAAAATTAATTTTACAAGGTGATGGTAAGCCGACAATGACTTACACTTCGGCTTTTCGGTGCCTTTGAAGAGTCCTTTCGCACGCAATGCACATTCTATAAACATGCATTTTTATATAGAACAGGTATGACTTCTTTTATGAGATATGTCATGAGCCTATAACATTGCTGCGTACATGTACGGTACATCAGCCAAACTGGATTGGAGATGATGTATTTTTTTTATTTTTATGTATTTTATTTATTTTTTAATCCAAAGCTGATTGTGACGTATTCTTAATAATACACTTTCAAATCAAATAAAATCGAATCAACTATTTCTCTAGCGGTAGCAGTTTGGACTGTGAATTCTTAGGACTTATAATTTAGGTGTCCATATTGGATCTTAAATACTACTACTACTACCAATAATAATGCAATCCAATACTAGTTCGAAAATCTTGCTTTCACTGTATAGCACCTTCGTGTTTCAACAACAAAATCATAAGGTAGGATGGTATACGGTTTCCTCGTGTCGTAGACATGTCTACAGTTATGCCTTGTTTGGCAATACCGGTACCATCTTCTACAACCTTTCCAACCATCCGCGGGTTCTCATAAAAATTAAGTGTTGAAGGGCAACTTCCACAGGTGCATGGATTCTCCAAGCCTTCGCTTTGCAAATAATTGAGAAGTCCCTTCACTTTTCGGGAATTCGGGAAGTCCTGGATACTTTCTTTGAAGTTCTCTAGCACCCATCTCCACCTTGGTAAGTGGAATCAGTGACTATGATGATGTCACGGTTTTGCAGGAAGCGAACTTGTAAGACAAACGGGCAATACGATCTCAGCAATTCTCGACTTCATCTGCAATCATCTGCAGTCTTAGTGTCTTTTAGTGACCTGTGCAGAAAATATAGAAGATTGTTCAGAATGGAGAACTGCATGAACGAATGTTACATAATTTTTAATGCTTGATGACAAAATAAAATTTTATTTCATATTGCTGTTGTATTTCATATGGTAATGTACTAACTATTTTTTTTTTTTTTTTAGTGTCATTATCTTTCCAATGGGCGTGGAGAGGACTACAAAAAACTGACATTGTCCATTCTGAAGACAGTATTTTCGAGGGACGTCGCAATGAAATTTAGCATTGACGGATTACGTGGGAAGGAAAAATTTTGTGGATTACAACTGTTCCATGTAGTTATAGATACGTCATGTACAAATTGTATTTCATTGGGCAAAAGTCATCCAGGTCTAGTTTTAAAAGTAGTATCCCAGGATTTCTTTGTGTAAGAGTAAAATCGCTGGAAAAGTCTCATTAGGAATGTGTATTTAATGAAAAGTCCTAGTCTACGTGGGCCCAGGCGTTTTTATTTATTTATTTATTTATTTATTTATTTTTTTATTGAGAAAGTACGGTATAAGTGCCTGAATACACCATTCGATTTTTATCGCTCGATAATAGACATACGACATGGTTATACAATGATTTAAATCAGCCTGATCCTGTGCATTTGATTACGATTAGGGATCGAACGAGACTGACAGAAGAATTACTAAGTTTGATTTAGTTCAGTGAAACTTTTGTATAGCGGACACAAATAGGGAATATAACTGTCCTATTATTGGGAAATGTCCGCTATTAAAAAAAAATTACAGTATAAACTTAACGTACTACTCGTATAAGCAACATAACGTAGGCAAAATGTCTTTCTGTTTAATAATGAGCTAATACAGTTTTTTTTTTCTATAGTATTATGTTCGGACAGAATACTCTTTCTCTCTTCGAAATTAACAACTTGCAGCAAGGCAAATAGACAAAGATTAAATAAACTTTTGCTGAAAATGGATACTAAACTAAATGCATGTTGAAAACAAATAAATGGAGACATTTGCGTTCGATTATCACATCCAACAATGCGCGGTACATTAACGATCCTGCCTATTATTGCTTGAAATTCAAGAAAATAACAAAGCTTTATTTCAGGCTGTCCGTTAGTTGGAAGTTCTACATAGACGCTGGGGAATAGTTTTCAGTATCCGCGTCCGTTATTAAGAATGTCAGCTATTCAGAAGTAATTTTCACATTGCACCCAATGTATTTCTGCCAGGAAATTGAAAACTGTCCGTTATTTTGAGATGTCCGTTAGAAATTTTACTGTAAATATAATTTCTATGCGTCGTATAAAAGTCTAATGAAGTCGAAACAACACATTTATCCTTCGATTTTTGTCGTGCGACGAATATGGAATGGTTTAAACAGGTAGTAAAGTGACCTCACTTCAAGATATGTGCACTAGATTCACGCCACGATGTAGTTCGGGGCCCCTAATAATTTTAGGTCCTAGCATTCTGCCGTTCACGGATGAGACTGAGGAAAAGCCCTATTCGCGATGGTGTCGCTGATTCGCCTGTGCAGGATCTGAGTTCCTAAAGAATTTTGTTATATATATATATATATATATATATATATATATATATATATATATATATATATATATATATATATATACTAGAGTCTAATTTCATCTTTCGGATGTATGGCGTTTTTTAGTATATATTTTTAGGAATTTTGGAGGGGGATTACTACCAGTGAAATCCTTTGTTTAGGTGCCATTCTCGCATTATCCTAGTAAAAGTAAAGCTTGCGGTAATATCTCCCATACCCCGTCCTCGTAACTCTGGTATCATTGTTTTCCTTGTTTATGCCTCTGAAAGAAGTTGTAATTTTCTGTCAATCGCACCGTGCAAGTGAATTTTCAATTTTTGACTTGAAACGAGTGGATATTCTGAGCCATCCACATATCGTTTTCCACTCCCTACTTCCTCTGTTTGACACCGAACGACAATGTCCTGTTAGATTAGCCTTTCGAGCACGTAATAATGCGCTCATGCGTACAATGGATGTTTTTTGTGCAATGTATAAAAGGTTTCTTTCTATTTTAGGAGAAAGTTATATTTTCGTTCGAATTTTATTTATGTAACTTCAAAATTAATCTGTTATTTCTCAATGATGACATTTGCTATTTAAATGTGTAGTCCCTTCTGGTGATACAGTATTATTGCATTGAGTTTTTACCATTTTTTCTTCTTCAGGAGCAGTACAACTCCGATTTCCTGATATACAAACTAGCGACATTGTCCGACGGATTGGGAAAGTCTTAAGTGGTTCACGAGATTGGGATGGCGATAGATGTAATCGGAGAAGAGAACAGGTTCAAGACTTAGGGGAAGATGCACAGTCGTTCCGCGGGGAACCCGCAAGAGTCCAAGGACCACTTGAATTCACCTTGCAGAGTCGCCCCGGAGAGAAAGCCGTGGGGTGATCGGTCCCGCGGCTAGTTGTGGTCAACCCTCAGCAGCGTGTCCGATATAAACAAACTTATATGAACGAAATGTCTTATTGTAAATAAAATAGTAGACAATAATATGTTAAAGTACAAGAGAATTATAAACTTCATGAAAGTAACCGTTATTAATAGTTTTTTTTTTTTTAATTTATCACAGTAACTTTCAGTTCGCTAATTTGCAGAAATATTTCCTAGTGATACATTTTTATAAGTTTTATGTTGTATTTTACTGCAAAGAACCTATCCAAATTAAAACTTTATAGTGGCATGCATATTTTACTGAATATAATGAGCTTTCCGAACTTCCGTGCTGTCTGTGTAAGTGTAAGGGATGAGTCCACACTACAGACCAGTGTGCGAATTAACGGATATTTTACAGTGGGATTAAAAAAAAAAAACTTTTGAGAAGTTAAAATTTATGGGAAACTAATAATTTACAGAAGAAAAGAACTTCCTAAATTTTCTCTAAATTATTTCAGGTTAAGTAGAAAGATAAATATTATCTGCATAGTTTCTTTAATTATATATTAGTTTCCCTAGTCGGGATGTGTAGCGGAAAAATTCAATGTTTGAAATAAATTTATTTACAGTGGCTTTTGTTGACGTAGAGTGTATATGATTTTTACGTGTTTAATTTTATTATACATATGATATATTGACATAAGGGTCAGGAAAATAGCCACTTATCAGTGAACCCTTTTTTGAATAAACTAAATAGTTTCCACACGTCGCGGAACAAGAGCTGGTTCCTTCTTCAGTGGAAGGAAACAATGATGTATATGAAGAGTACGCGTTAAGAACAGTGAAGGTCACATTTTGAATATGCTCAAAAAATATTTTCTCCACACCAAAAGATGCAAAATAGTTGGTGAAAACAGGGCGTAGTCCACTCGCGAATGTACACGTGAGCGAATTACGACGTGTTTTCACCATCTTAATTATACATTTTGGTGCTGAGAAAGAATTTTCTGAGCATTTTAAAACGTGCCCTTCATAGTCCTTCCTGCGAACTCTTCATATGGAATGAAACAAAATGGTGAAGACAGTGTCAACGTTTGGTAACTATTAAGTTGATGCAAGAGAAGATTCACTCATTTTTTATGTTGTTTCTATATTAAAGATAATAAGTTACGTGTTTAAAAGTATTTATTTCCATTCGTTATGTTGGAAACAGCAAAACAATTGTACAATATATACCTCTATGCAATGAGTGAAGTTCACGATAAAAAAAAATGTTAGGGAATATGTTTTGTGTAAATTTTATTTTAATTATTTTTTTAAAAAATAAAAATGTGAATACTTCAATCTGAAAATGTTTTTATTATATACTGTTTTGTTTAGTCTAAATACTGCATCTCTGAAACACGCTAAATGTCCGACCGCCCTCTTGGATCCGCCATAGATAGAAGTGCGGCAAAACTACTTGCACCAGTGACATTTTGAAAAAATGTCAGATGTATCCGATGTCATTTTCTATTATTTTCATTAGAAAAACATAACTTGAATCCAAAATGGTGGACAAGCATGTAGCGTGCGCCAGAGATGCAGTACATGGCCCTATTCAAATCTGATATGGTGACATATCCATCTGGTGTTAAATCTGTAAAAATTATATGGTCACATCTGGTTTACCGATGTGGGTGGGATCTCCCACCCAGATCTTCCCCATACCCACATTGTCATTTTAGCTTCCATCGTTAACCGATGTAGCTCTATATGGGTCCAACCCAGATCTACAACATGCAATACAAAAGAACATATCCGCACTCAGGTTTGAATAAAACTTTTCATATTTAATCATTTAGTGTGAAAAGAAATAGGCTGAGCTCGTACGTTTCGCAATTGTGTATAGAAGCTGGACGATCAGAAATGTCGCCTATTCTATGTTCCTTGTGAAAAGTACTGGGCGATTCAAATACATTTGAATAGCTCCGTTCTTTTTACAATGAACATATAGAGCTACATCGGTTAACCATGGGAGCTAGAACGACGATGTGGGTATGGAGGAGATCTGGGTGGTTCAACATAGATTCCACATCGGTCAACCAGGGAGCTAGAACGACGATGTGGGTATAGGGAAGGTCTAGATGGGCCGACATGGATCCCACATAGATCCACATCGATCAACTATGGGAGCTAGAACGAAGATATGGGTTCAGTGAAGATCTGGGTGGTTCAACATAGATCCCACATAGGTCAACTAGGGAGCTCGAACGACGATGTGGGTATGGGGCAGATCTAGATGGGCCGACATTGATCCCACATAGGCCGGTATTGTTCAACCAGGGACCAAGATCGATTATGTTGATATAAGGCAGATCTAGATGGGGCTACATGGATTAATGTGGGGCCAACATTGATCTGGAAGAATCCACATGGGACCCACATAGATCAACATCGACGCCGATGTCGATCGACATAGATTTGCCGATATTGGCCAATGTCGAAAAAATGTTTGCCATTCTGCATCGATCGTCATCGACAGCGACATCGATCCCACCAAAAATTCCCATGTTGATCGACATCGGCCCATCAACTGTGCTACTGGGGAAGTAGTGATTGACAGTATCTTAAGATATCTCAACTTAATTTTTGTACAAATTTGTACGTGACACAAATTTTGTTCTTTGTTTCTTTACAGAATAGGAAGAATATAAAGTAGAAATTGTGTATAAAACAATGAACTTGCCATGTACCGCCATACTTCCTTCCGTTTGTTAGGTATCTTAACTATTTCATCCTTCTCGAGAACCATGATGACAGTCACTTAATATGTGCTTTCTGAAAACTCTATTTTTCCATCCTATGATGTTCTATACTATTATCTAAAAGAAAATTGAGCCCGAATATTCCAGAAAACACTTATTTTTTATAATTCCTACGTATCTTATTAGCCGTCCACTATCAAATTGAATAGCTACGTAAGGGTTAAAATGAAGTAAGTGATTTTGGGGTACTTGGAGCTCAGTTTTCGTTTACGGGAAAGTGCAAAACACCTCAGGATGGAAAAACAGTGAGTTACATGCAAGCAAAAATAAAGTGATTGCAATAATGGCCCCCGAGAGGGTGGACTTACTAAATATACTTAATAAATCAACAGAAGAAAGTACCGTGCAGAAAAAGAAGTGCATCGTTCTATATTAAAAATGTACCATATAGCTTCTACTAGTAATTAAAAAGAGTGGTTAATTATATGTTTACATTTATTCATATATTTTACTAAGTAACAAGTGTCATTTGGTAATTCGTTATACACCAATTGCCACATTGGCCTACCTTATTTCTTGTTCATATAGTGTATTATAAGAAAGGACAAGAACCTTACTCTTTCATTTCTGCCGTTGTATTGGTGTTTATTCTTATTTAAGTCTGTAGAGTGCAAGGTTTATTTTTAAAAGATCCAAATTTGAAAGATATATATATATATATATATATATACGGTAGAGTATTACATATTCTTTTCTAAATATTTCTTTATACGATTGTATTTGTTCTGCAGTTCCAAAATGTATTAACAGCACTTTGAACAGAAGTAGGCTAATTTGGTATTTTTTTAAGTAATAAAATCTAGTGTTACCAACTTGATGTCAGAATGTATAATTGTCTTCCTTAAATGTAAACCAAACTAGTATTTAAGTCAGCTTCTCTTACAGTAATCTTCTCAATGTATTAAAAAGAATAATCAGTAAATGTAAGAATGTAAATAACTTGTTTTATTGCTGATTCTGAGCGCCACAATTGTATTGCTAATACTGCTCTTCGATCGATAACTTTGAGTAATGTTCATGAATAAGAATGAATAACAGTATGCAAATACGGTGTTTGGATACTTTCTATGATATGATAATCATAAATATTTTTGGCACAAGAAATCGAACAATACATTTGAGAAATCTCACGTAATTGTGTTGTAAATGAATTTATTCTTCAGTATACCACGAAGCACATAAAACAGCTTGATAAAGAAAAAACAGGAGAAACTTCAACATTGGCTTTGTTGAGGGTTAAAATAATTTTTTCTTTATAAATTTCATATTACTTATTTTACAATATATGATTTTGTAAGGTGCATGGGTTCCTGGTTCGATGTCAGGTTATGTGAGTTTTTTGGTAAGCAACATTGTATTTTCTCTCATTTTTCCACATTATCATTCCTCGAATTCTTCCATGGTCAATCACATTCATCTTCCTCCTTTAGTCTACAGTCAATAACCGTGTGTGACGTTAAAGTTTTCATTTCGATTTATTTTGTACACGTCATTTGCTAATAGTGGTGATAATCTGCTTCATGCGACAAGTTTCGTCTAGCTCAGAAATTATTGAAGTTGGAATTTAGCCAAACTTCATTTGCTGAGTGCATGTTATTGTCATTAATTAACTTGGATCTTTAATAATTTTATCTCAAGGTTAATAATGAACTTTCTGTTAGTTGTGGTAGAGCAGGGGGAACTGCAAACTTGTACTGCATTAAGGACGAATAAGGTTAAGAAGTAAAAATTCGAAATGAAATAAAACTCCTAAATTTTGTCCCACGGATATACCATATATTTTGAAGGAGACAAACGAACAGTGAAAATAAATGATTATGAAAGAATTGCTAGAATGAGAATGTGGAAGGAAATTGCAGAACTACAAATAAAGCACGGACACAATGTTGTTCACCACAAGCTCTCATGTACCTGGGAGGGATAGAAGCCTTCAGCACTGAGCCAACATGCTTACCATAAAAACCAGGAAATCACTGAAAGCTAATTTTTGCTTCTCTCAATATGAAAGTTCTCCCCTCTATTAAGTTTAGTACATAATGTACTCATAATGTGTGTATTTCACTGAACTTATTTTTCATTAATCTCTTCAGTGAAGTCGCACATTTACATCAGTTTAATCGATGAATTGAAGTATAAAAGTGTTACTTTCAAAGATGTGACATTAAGGCAAACCAGATTGTGGTTGTTACTACAGCTAAGAAGAAACAACTAATAATATCAAATAGTTATATTAAGTTTCTAACGTATACTTATCAGCTATATTTCAATTCTTCTTCACTACTTGGTAGCGATGTGTACCAATCAGTGATGTATAATTGAGGGTGTTTAGTATATATAAGTCATGATTGTTTTTAGTTCATTGATTTATATGGAGTTTTTTTTTCAATGAGCCACGATTTTATTCATGGTTGATTTTACTGCTTTCTTCGAATCTAATACTCCCGGAAGTACGTTTTTCCGCGCGCTACTCTAGCCAGCTGTTTTACGCGATATCCTAGCCAGTTGTTCTAAGTTGATCACAAAATTTATATCATGAAGTACAAGAGGAACAAAACGAGCCCTATATCATGGAGTACAAGAGCATAAGTACTACAACTACTTATTTGCAAAAAAAAGTAAATAAATCACATTTTTAAGTATTATTTTCATATTATTTTAATTTAATAAGTGTTATAAAAATCCATGTGCAGTCGCCCCTTGTCGGTCTGAGAGCTCAGATGATGTGTTAATAATTGACGTGTTTGGGGATGTCAGATCCGACAAGTTGCGCCCAGAATTTCGTAAATATAGAACTTAACAAAACATGAGATACGGGATCCTACCTGGGTTGCATTTAAATGAAATCCAACACGTACAAAAGAAACAGACTGTGATGTTAAAGGGGGTGAAAAGGGGCAAGAAGGGAGTAAATTTCGGGATAGGTTAATCTACTCGCACTTACTTGCAGGTCTGTTCGTTGTCCTCTCGACGATTCCTCCAACATCCCTCTGTTTGGCTGGCTGGTCGTTCAAGTAACCAAGGTTAAGGGTTGGCGAAACCCGGACTGAGAAACCAACTTTACGAGGACCGCAATATTACTTAAACTTAAAACTTCTGTTCAAAAGCAATACATCGTCGTTGAATCAAAGGTGCTCTCTAAGACAGAGCAAGGCTATCAATCGTAAATGTCAAAATGAAGCTCGCGGTTTACATTCTAACTCGTCCCTCGCTCCATGTCGACTGTCCCTTCCAATAGTCTCTCAATCGATTTTGTATGGCGTTCTCTCCGGGTTCATGTCCTGGGTTATTCACTCTGATTTGCGTCTCGATGAAAAAAGTGCATGCTCGTAGATTAACCAAGGTAAGGTGATGATAGGAATGCTGACAAGGGAGTAATCTGTTATTTTATTAATTAAGAAATTACAAACGTAAGAAGTAAATGACAGACAGCAAAGGCAAATGAACTTAGAAAAAAAGTCGAAAGGTGATTTAATTTGAAACGAATGATGATGCTTTTGACTGAAATGTTCTTTTAAATAAACTTTACTCGGGCCGGGTTTGAACTCGCGCCAAAATAGACTTTTCTTATTAGCATATAGCGCTAGCCCACTCGGCCATGAAGGCCGACAGCAGCAAGCGTTTGATTTCTGTTATTTTAATGCAACCTGGCAAGAAGTGGATAAAGCCAACCAATCAGAACTGTGTTTCTCGTTTCTACTTCCGGAAGCATTACTCTCCCGAGCTAGTTCTCTACTATTCGGAACTGCAAACAGTAGTACCTGATCGATTTTTCTTTTTCCGCTGAAACAGAGCTAAAAATTAGCTGCAATCCGCTAAAATGAATTGTTGTTACTAATAAACAAAGAAACAATAAATATTCCAAACAGTATTTGAAAAGTAAGAATAACTAATTATTAGTCACCAATACTGTTGAAGTTACAGCCAAACAGTGCTTAAAGTGAGCCGGTATGAGCCGGTTATGCATCCGAAAGTTAGAATATCTGCCGGTGTGACATACCGGTAAAAATAACTGATTTAAATTGCAATATGCGTGTAGGAAAAAAAAAAACAGATTTTACACATAGAAAAAGAGTACAACGTTAGCATTGAGTCAAAAAATATGTTTGTAATATTAAATACTTCGTTGCTGCTGATTCGAAAGAAGTAACAGTTTCCTATCACCCTAGTCAATGGCAGAATTTGTGCTCTTGTTTTTTTTTAATTTGTGTGATCCTCCCCCCCTCAAAAAAATTCTAACTACCATACCGCCCGCGTAAAATTTTTAACCGGGATCTGCCTTTGGGATTGACAGGACTCTTTTTTTAAAATTAAAAATTTTCACATTGTTTGGACTTCTGTTTTTTCAATAATAAGAAAATTGTTGACCACGAGATGAGACCAGAAGCATTTTGAAAATGGAAATTAGATTGGAAAGAATCATTAAATAATACATACTAGAGACGAGACAAGAGTGACTACAAAGCCTTGAAAAACACGAAAAAGCATATAGGCATATATGTGTTTTCTTGTTTTAATCCACTTAAGGGCCGCGTTGGATTACTATATCACTGTAAATGCGATATTTAAATAAACGTGCCATCCGTGTTCTTCCACATTCAGATCGCTGAATGCTCAAGCAAAATCTTGGGAAAGCAAAATCATTTTATAAATATTTATTTCTGTTAGGCTGATGATCAGGCCGGTAGCCAGTCCGAAAACGTAAAGAGGGGCTGAAATTAGGGGGCCCCCATCCAACCATATTATAGTTGATCACCATATTATAGTTCATTTGCAAGCCTACCGTAAAAATTATGGGGGGCAGAAAAAAAATAGGGGGCGGCCACCCTAGACCCCCCCTGCATACGGGCCTGCTGATGATAGTGAGGAAGTCCTCTCTGTGTCTCTTTCTACAGATTTTTCATGTCAAAAATGGTGCAAAAATGTCAGGAGTAGCTGTACTCTTTAGCGTTCTGTCAAAATTACTGCTCTAAATGGTCATATTTGTTCCATACCATCACCTCATCTGATCTCACTTTAAGCACTGCAGCCAAAAGGATTCAGCTTATTCATCATCCCTTAATATGACGTCCTCTTTGCCAGTATATGAAGGGATTGAGTTTGATTCTGTATAATTGCGGGACCTTGCAACTACGTCTCCTTTAGAACCGTTGAGAAAAGTTATTAATTGTTACAAATTATCTGGAAAACCCATATCTTAAGTCAAAAGTATTATTGATTCTTGAATTAGTTTGAAACATACTTTAAGGGAAAATGAAATTGTTTCCAACACTCTTATGTTCTTCGAAAGTTGCACTTAAGTTATGTAATAACATTTTCGCACCTACATCGAACATCGGCTGTACTATCGGAAAATATTTGACCCGTTTGCTGAATGTTTTGTAACAAAACTTCGTAATACCTTGGGTCTCATTCTGTATCAGTCTTCGCAACTTATACGTTAGGAACTTTTGGTAGCGAGACTGTCAAAAATTTGGGGATGATAATCTCCAAAATGCAAAATTTGCGTCATGTCATTATATCTAAAAATTCGTACGTGATATCGAATATTGGAAGCTGAAATAAAAATTCTGTGTTGTGTTTACGGAAGCCGACACGGAATTAGGCAATTTATCGCCTTTTCAAAGCTTTTCATTCTCTCTGAACTCAGTGAATTATTAAATACTTAATTGAGTCCAGAGTATGAAGTCAATGAAAACCGTTTCATTATGTCGTGGACCTCATTTCGTATAGTTGTGTTTTGTCAACGCGACGCAAAATTTGAGTTTAGTTTGCGATTTTCTGGATTGAATTAAAATTTTCTTTTCCATTGTTTGCCTTGCGTTGCCACTCGAGAACTTCGAAAAGACGAATAGAATGAAATCCCGTTTCAAGTAACGCTTTTTGGATCCGGATCACTGGATCCGAATGTTAATTTCCTATTAAGTATAAATAAATTGCATTGCCTTCCTCTAGTTTCTATTTGCAAATTACCAAGACCGATAAACAGATGCAAATACGATTTATCCCTATATATTTTTATTCGTCCAAAATTATCTGCTGTAAAATATTCTCTGGTTCACATGAAATAAATGAATATGAATATAGGAAATAAATGGATGTGATTGCGAACGGTAACTTAACTCCTTTCACTGGATCAGTAAATTTACATATTCCGCTTTATAAGATATCGTGATCTAAATTATAAAGTACAGGATTAGCTCTTTGCCGCATGCCCAAAAAAAATGCCTAACCTTATTCAATTTCTTAAGGAAGTGTGAAGAAAAGTGCATGCAACCAATCTCACTAAAATTGAAGCATCAGTACTTAGTAGACGACAAACGAATGTCACTCAGTGGTAGCAGTATATCAAGTAGTAAATTTTCAATGCAAGAGAAACTTAAGTGGTTTTTCAAATTCCTATTTTACATTTTTCCGTCAACATATCCTTTATTGGAGCCAAATTTAAGGATGTCCAGAACTGGTGATTTTACCTTAGTATTTTGAAATGTTTCCACATTACTAACTCTAACCTTCTGTTACGTTGAGTTTAGGTACAGCGGCGGTAAGAACTAATATATTCCGTATCCCTCCTTCATGTGCCGAGTCATTTCAATCGAAAAATGAACATTTTTTACGACAACTCGTTGTACCAATTTCCGAAGGCGAATTACATGAAATTGGTCTTTTAACCATTATGTGAAATTTTATACTTGAAATTTTGTATCTTACGTTTTTGAGAGAGCCGAGTGGCGCCCTATTCGCAAGAGTATCAGGACTTTGGAAGATTATATGAAAACGCTAGGACATAAGTCTTGTTTTATATTATAGCCCTCTTTCTGTCCATGTAATAGCTAACGTGTGTAATACTAAATATGATTTCCCTGTAACAAAGTACGTAAGGTTTAAAGGCAGAAAAATAAAATAGTTGATCTGATCTTACTAAAAATTCATCTTACGTTTATGTTTCTAATTTGCAGGAGATAAAACTTGAACAATGATCTTACACATTCTAATTTGCGACTCCGAACCGAGAGTTTCCTTCAAATTAAACATTGCCATCAAATTGGTTTCCGGAGGACAAGATGAAATTTCCAGAGAATAAATATCTTTATCAACCGTATTGGGACATATTGTAAAAATTGATATCCAAACTCGTAAGTCTGAAACAGTTGAAAGGAAAGAAACATATTTACGTTGAAGCGGCACCCACATAACACAAATCGTACCGCATCCAACGGTCGAGCTAAATATATAATAAATATTTTTTTACATTCAATTATGGCATAGCATTAAATATTGTAACAAAGTACAACATATATATTTACTAGACATTATCTTTCAAACGTTCCATAACTCATTGCTGGCACATTATTGTTTGTGTAAATATTTCCTACTGAATATATAATAAATGTTTTTTCGAATCTCTATTATGGAAGAGAAGTAAATATTGTAATGCAATACTATATATATATATATATATATATATATATATATATATATATATATATATATATATATATTCTAGACATTATCTTTCAAATATTCAATGAATCACTAACATGAAATATTCATACAATAGTTTTCGCATAAATATTTTATGTTAAATTTATTATAAATATTTATTGCATATTGAATTTTGGCTTAGCAATATATATTGCAATGTAATGCAACAAAAATATTTACTGGATATTTTCTTTCATTTATTCAATGACTCAGTAACAGCAAATATTCATACAACATTTTTCGTGTAAATATTTCCTACTAAATACATAATAAAAATTTACTATAATATATTTTGGCATAGCAGTAAACACTGTTATGTAATATTAAATAAATATTTGGTAAGCATTGGTTTTCAAATATTTGCTGAATCATAAACACAAAATATTCGTACAACATTTTTGGTGGAAATATTTGTTACTAAACATACAATAAATACTTCTATTATATTCCGTTTTGGCATAGCAGTAAATATTGTTATGTAGTATTACATAAATACTTGCTAAACATTGTCTATCAAGCATTCAATGAATCACAAACATGAACTATTCATACAATAGTTTTCGTATAAATATTTTCTGTTAAATATATGATAAATATTTATTGCATATTCAATTTTGGCTTAGCAATATATATTGTAATGTAATGCAACAAAAATATTTACTGAACATTTTCTTTCATTTATTCCATGAATTACAACACGAAATATTCGTACGATACTTGTCGTGTAAATATTTTCTACTAAACATATAAGAAATATTTTTAGTATATTCCATTTTAGCATAGCAGTAAATATTGTTATGTAATATTACATAAATATTTAGTAAACGTTGGCTTTCAAATATTTGCTGAATCGTAAACACAAAATATTCATACAACATTTTTCGTGTAACTATTTCCTATTAAATATATAATAAATATTTGTGGAATATTCCATTTTGGTATAGCAGTAAATATTGTTATCTAATATTACATAAATATTTATTAAAAATTGGTTTTGAAATATTTGCTGAATCATAAACACGAAATATTCATACAAAGTTTTTGGTGAAAATATTTGTTACTAAAACATATAATAAATATTTGTAGTATATTCCATTTTGGCATACCAGTAAATATTGTTATGTAATATGACATAAATATTTAGTAAACACTGGTTTTCAAATATTTGTAGAATCGTAAACACAAATTATTCATACAACATTCTTCGTGCAAATATTTCCTACTAAATATATAATAAATATTTTAATACATTCAATTTTAGTATAGCAG
This sequence comes from Thermobia domestica, assembly GCF_964235325.1. NCBI lineage: Eukaryota > Metazoa > Arthropoda > Insecta > Zygentoma > Lepismatidae > Thermobia > Thermobia domestica. The sequence goes on along the minus strand of NC_137454.1, from coordinate 310,565,956 downwards.
TAAATATTGTTATGTAGCATTACATAAATATTTTCTAAATATTGTTTTTTTAATATTTGCTCAATCATAAACACGAAATATTCATACATCATTTTCGGTGGAAATATTTGTTACTAAAAATACAATAAATATTTTTAGTATATTTCATTTTGGCACAGCAGTAAATATTATTATATAATATTAAATAAATAATTAGTAAACATTGGTTTTCAAATATTTGTTGAATCATAATCACGAAATATTCATACATTTTTCGTGTAAATATTTCCTATAAAATGTATAATAAATATTTTTGGTATATTTCATTTTGGCATAGCAGTAAATATTGTTATGTAACATTACTTAAATATTTAGTAAGCATCGGTTTTCAAATATTTGCTAAATCATAAACACGAAATGCTCGTAAAACATTTTTGATGGAAATACTTGTTACTAAACATATTATAAATATTTTTAGTATATTCCATTTTGGCATAGCAGAAAACATTGTTATATAATATTACATTAATATTTAGTGAACATTGGTTTTCAAATATTTGTTAAATCTTAAACACAAGTTAATCATACAACATTTTTCGTGTAAATATTTCCTATTAAATATGTAATAAATACTTTTAGTATATTCCATTTTGGCATAGCAGTAAATATTATTATGTAACATTACATAAATATTTAGTAAACATTGGTTTTCAAATATTTTCTGAATCATAAACACAAAATATTTATACAACATTTTTCGTGAAAATATTTCCTACTAAATATATAATAAATATTTTTAGTACATTCCATTTTGGCATGACAATAAATATTATGTAATATTATATGAATATTTAGTAAACATTGGTTTTAAAATATTTGCTGAATCACCAGTACGAAATATTCATACAATATTTTTGGTGGAAATATTTGTTACGAAACATATAATAAATATTGATTAAACATTTTTCTTCAAATATTCAAGCAATAACATAAAAGAAACATTTATAAAATGTTTGTAATCAAATATTTCTTGTTACATATTCAGTACATATTTTTTAAACATCTTTTTTTGAAAATAAGTATTGTTTCAATATTGAGTATTAATTCAATATTCAAAAAATATCTTTTTCAACTTTCAATGCTGTTAGGGGAAAATTACAAGTTTTCTAAATTTGCGCGAAAAACTTCGAAATTTTGTTAATAAATCCGTATCTATACGTCCAAACGCATGTCAACTTACGCTAGTCGAACATTGATCGTTCCTGAAGAAAAGCGAGTACAGATCGTTACAATGGGGTAATTAGGGGACGCACGAAAAATTCTTATCTAGTTTCTAATTCATGATTTTTCTAGTTCCTCCCAACTTTTCTGTTCACCGTAATCTATTTCTTTTGTAATTAGAAGCTTTCTTCAATATCGTCATGATACTTGTAGGACACAATATTGGTGTACCAATGTTTATTTTAAGATTGTTTGCGTCTGTCTGGTAGCAGTGTTGCCACCTACAGAAACTTCCCGATTTTAGGGAGGGATTTTCTGATTTTTTTTTTTGTCTCTAGTATTTCTATGTTGTTGGCTACACTCGAAGAAACGTAACACTGTCTGAAAGTCTCGCTTTTGTCCTATACAACGTACTAGAAAATGTGTCAGTAGAATAATTAGAGGATGTACAGTTAAGATTTATAATAAACCATGTTCTGTAAATGGTAAAAAAAATGGTGAATTTCTGAGGTAGAATGAGATTTTTTTAAAAAAATTCATTCTTACACTGTTAGCTATCGCTATGATAATTATAGGATATATTAGTGGGGTACAAAAATTTATTTTCAAATAGCTTGCATCTGTCTGGTGGGACTGCTTCGAGTACAAAAAGGTTAATTTCCGATTTTTGATGAAAAATTAGGAAAATTTCCCTTTGCCCCTCTATTATTTTCCTCTTGCTAGCTACACTGGAAAAAAGGTACTACTATCTGAAAGCCTCCTGTTCGACCTAGAGAAAACATTACTGAAATTTTTAATAGGATAATTAGGGAAGGTGTATCCCCGGTATATTTATTGATTTTTGCGTTTGAGGCGTAAAAAATTTCAAAATTTTATATGTATTATGACAGAGAATTTGATCTTTCTCTCTTTGTAAGGCAGCCACAACTTAAGGTTTTCGCTGTACCTTGCCAATACACTAAAGAATTTTTGGGTGACTCGGACTCATATGGTAACAGTGATGCCAGTTACAAAAAAATCTCGAAATTCAGATAGGAAATGTTTTGTAAATTTTTACCCGTTAGTTTCCCTCCCGTTGGCAACACTGTAATATAACTTACACCAAAAATTTTTCCAAGCCCCCTCTTCTGAAAAACAAGATTTTAACCACATTAATCGGGTGAATAGTTTTTGAGCAATAAGTCACTAATTGAAAATGTAGGAAAACGCCAAAAATGACCTTGGTCCGGAAGGGTTAAATCATTTAAAAGACGTTCTCTCTTATCATCAATATTGTTCACAAGGTTAAAATCCCTAGTAGAATGACGACGAACAGTTCGGAATATCGTATATATAGGCTGTTTGTTTCACCAGAATTTTACTTCATTGTTTCTTTAATTGCCATCCGTACTATTTTCGAAGAAAACGAATCGAGAACTATATGCTTTGAGTTGTAGTAAACGTTTATGAACTTTCTGTAAATGGCTTTTACGTTTATCATTGAGAAATGAGAAATTTTATTTTTCGCCACATTCAAATATATAATCTTCATCGTCTAGAGGAAAGAATTCTGGGAGAGGTGGCGCTACTCGCTCAAATACTGATGTATTACGACTTAAAATATACGTAAATCTTTCTGGATTACAAATGAATTCTTGATGTATAACTGATATTGCGAGATGATTGCAAAACATTTAATGGCTTTGACGAATTGAACGTTTTCTTTGTCGAGTGAAATCATAAATTAAAACAACAATGCTCAATCCTTACAGCTCATGATTATTGATATACACTGTCCGTTTATTATTCCTTGCGATTCCACCATCTCGGCTAAATTATTTAAGCATTAGTTCTGTTCAGTTATGTTACGTTTGTGGTATGACTGCTAAAATTTCTTGTTTAAGAAGATACGCTTCTAGTAATGAAATTAGTATTGAATCTTCTTGTTCACGTATAACACAAAAACGAGTACTATAGTATTTTATTTTATGAATTTCACTTTTTTCGTTGTACTCTTACATGTAATTTAATATAGCTTCCATTTCTTGATCAAGTTTGGATCTACGTTTTACAGGAATTCGTTGAAGCATTTCAGGGGGCGCGAAAACCATTCTTTTTTTGCTGCTACCGTGGTGATTATTGTCTAAACAATAGATTGGGTAATACTCCTGCTTTCCCTTGCCTTGCCTTGCCTTGCAATAACTTTGCTCTATCCATAAAATAACGAAGCGTGTTCCTATGATGACTGTGGTGTTCATTCACCATAGTCTTTTCATCGTGTTTGTATGTTTAGTTTGAATTCTAATTACAGTCACCTGCTGGAGGACTATAAAAAATAGATTCCCAAAGGTTTTGTGTTTTCCTGTCAAAAATATCTTTTTAAAGGCCCAGCTTTAAGAGAAGAAAAAAATAACTCGTCTTCCGCGCAGCAAAATTTTTTCGGCCTTGGTTTATTTTCTGCTACTTTCTAATACTGACATTTGAGGAAAATGTGATTTTACTTCCTTTCTTGAAATCATCAATTCCTTCAGAAACAAACATCAGTTTCTTCTCAACCTCCTATGTAAAAGAAAGATTGGGTAAATCACATGTTATACTAGGAAAAGGCAGAATTTTTAAATGTTCTTGTTTTTACTATGCTGATTTCGGAAACACTCGAATTGGCAGCGAGAAACAAATAGCAAATCGTATGAAGCAAATTGTTGATAACTGTAGTCCATTCGTAGTTATGATATTAGCCCTACTTCTATCGCTTTCTAAATTGTTTCAGATTGAAAACATAAACAATGTGTGAAATTTTCGACTTAAAATTACGGTAATTTCCTCTATTACAGCTGTTTTGTTTATCTGCAAAATTATCATTCAATTTCTGATCCAGACTGTGACAAGAATGCAGAGAAAAAGGTCTGGACATAAAGAGAATTCGTAAAGATTTAGGGTATTTTTATTATTGCCTAATTAGTGGCAGTGGTTTGGATTGATTTTAGGTCATTAGGTACACAAGTATGAAGTTGACAGTCTAGTTCTCCTTAAACAAGCGCCACAAATTAAGGAAAATAATGAGTCAAATTGGAACAAAATATGACCTAATTGTTGCTAGTAATTTAGATGTGTAAAATTTCCGCCACCTTCCTTGAACTCCCTCTCCTTAAATAAATATGAACAGATTCAGGGACAGTTAATAAAATGGAACTAAGTTTCGCTTAGTTATTGAAGTGGTATAGATTGATTCTCTGACTTTGAGTATACAAATACGAAATTGATCGCACCAGCTTCTTTTTTTGCTTCTACTCATAAGAAAACGTGAACGAATTACGTAACATATGAACAAATTGTGAGCTAATTATTGGGGTTGAGGAACGTCAGGAATATTCATGTTTATCTTACATCATTGCTTAAATGCTCGTCTATTTTTGAACGGGACATGCAATATCCCTAAGTTACCAATGTCGCCTCACCATCGTCTTTTTTGTGCAGTCCCAGAGAACGCAACTCTGGTTTAGCAAACATATATCAAGAATCTGAAGACATCAGTTAATCTTAACAAGATTAGCGTCGAAACTGGTATTGATATCATTGGTAATGCTGCTCTCAGTACACGGTGAAAAAAAAAACAAAACGAAAAAAACAGTTGAGTTGCTGAATTTAACGAACTATTTATCATTAATCTAAGTATTCCCCATAAAAATATTAAAGTTAATAATACTGTACTTTATTGTTGTCCATGCTGAACAATTCGTTGTGCGAGTACAGAAAGACTATAACTTATGCATATATTAGTACACAGAGTCAATTATGTTAGCACTTTTTATAAAATGTACCCTAATTTTCAAACCAAAGCGTTTTAAGACGTTGTGATATGCATTTTCTGTCCTCCATACAGCTGAACGTCTGTTTCCACCTATATATATATTAATTTGATGTGAAAAATTAACTCCTGAGTTTTGTGGTATTATTTTTCATAAACATCAGTTAGCATAGACACAGATAGTTTTGACGAACATCAAACTAGACTGCACTATAAACTTGGTTATGATTCTTTACAATAAAAGCTTTATTTAGACATGCCAACAAATAGGTCTTACTGAAGCTTCCAAGCAAAACTATCAATCTTCAAAAACATATATTTACTTGCTTATTAAATGTTTGCATACCTCAAACACAACTTTAAAATTCTGGCACATCGCTTGAGAGTTTCTTACAATGGACTAGTTTGTAGTTTGAACTACAACTTATGATTAAATATTGTTTTGAGTACACGATGATTGCATCTTTTCGAATGTCACTTCTGACATTTTACGACAGAAATGAGAGGTTAATATTTCTATGCTGTATGCAGTAGACTGACTGCTCAAATGGGAATTCCTTCAATTATTCAAACGAGAAGTGGCTTTCTTTCCTGTGAATTAATGTATGATTCACCAAATTACTCCTACTATAAAAACTTTTATTACATTCGTGACAATATAATTTTTTCCCTCCTGTGTGTATTAACATGTTTCTTTAAATAAGAATTTAACTTAAAACTTTTACCACACTTTTCACAATTAAAGAGTTTCTTATCTGAATGAAGTAACACATGTTTCATGTAATTACACTTATAATACGTAATTTTTCCACATTTTTCACAAGAATAAACGTTTTCTCCTGAATGTTTCAACATATGGCCTTTCAATGATTCTTTCAAACGAAACTTAGAACCACATTTCTCGCATGTAAAAGGCTTCTCTCCTCTATGTATCAACATATGATCTTCCAAAGCTTTCTTTCTAGTGTACATTTTACCACATCCCAGACATGAAAATGGTTTTTCACCCGTATGCGTTCTCATGTGTAATTTCAAAGTTTTTTTACATTTTAAAGATGTGTTGCATTCTTGACAGGTAAATGGTCTCTCGCCTGTATGTACTAACATGTGTTCGTTTAACGAATACTTGCGGTAAAATGAGGTTCCACAATCGTTGCAAGAAAAAGGTTTGATTCCTGTATGTATTAATACATGTTTTTAAATTATTTTTATAATGAAACATTCTTCCACAGTCATGACAAGAGAATGATTTTATGCCTGTATGAATAGATTTATGTTCCTTTAAGCTGAATTTATTACTGAATTTTTTCCCACATTGCTCGCACGAGAAATACTGTCTACTTGTATGTGTCATGACATGTTTTCTCAATTCAGGTTGTGTATTGAATGTTTCGTTACAATTTTGACAAGACAATCGTTTCCCCTTTAAATGTATTAACATATGTTTTTTTAAAGTACGTTCGTAAAAAAATTCTTTGCCACATTCCTTACAAATGAAAGGTGTATGTTTTGTGTGTAGTGTGATGTGATTCCTTAATGAAATTTTCTTCCTGAATGCCCTCCCACACTCATTACAAGCGAAAAGGTTGTCTTTATGCGCTAAGAAGTGTCGTTCCAAATCACACATGCGACTGTAAATTTTGCCGCACTCCTGACAGGAAAAATACTTCATATTTGCTTGTGATAACGTCTGAATTTTCAAATTATTCTTTTCTTTAAATACTTCCTCACAGTCCTGGGAGGAATGAGCTTCATACATAAATGTACGACAAAACGTTTCGTTGCTTATTTTATCGGAATGCTGTTTTTCAGGTGCGTTTAGTAACAACTTTCTTCGGATGGAAGTCTTAAGTGCTAAGAACGTTTCACTTTCTTCAGAAAGATGTGATACCAAATCTTTACAAACCTTTCTTGGTTTCTTAAGGGCAGGACTCTTTGTAAATTCGTAGGTACATTGTATCTTTGTTCCTGCTTGAGGAACGTTTGAAGTGCGTATTTTTTGGTTCTTGATATCTCTGCTGGACTCATAGCGCATACCAGATTCTCTGAAATAACAAAACTATTAATATGACTGATAGTTAATATTTCAGGTATATATTTAATCTGCATTGCGACTTATAAGAAAAAGTTTGCCAATTGGAAATACACTGAAAATATTAAATGTAGACTTTGTTTCTAGTATAAAGTGATTTTCAGGAACGTAGCCGCTAATGCGTTAGATTATGGTACAACAAGTGTTCTGCCTCTTTACAATTTCAAAACAGAGGGAGAATTATACTTCCTTGAAATGGCAATAAACTATCTTCGAGAAACTTTTAAATAAATATATATATTACACTAAGTGTCCAGATGGAATAGCTCAAGTTTTGTATTAGAATGTCGCAAAATTGAAATTATCATTTACAAATTACTACGTAATGAGTCAAAGAAATATTTACAGTATATAGAGTGCTGCATTAACTTGAAGTATTCAGACTTGAAAAAGCAATGTCTACTTGTAGAGCAAACATTCGCCCTTTCGATAGCCGATACCTATTAATAACGTCCATAAAAACAAATTAAAAAGGCTGGGGGCTGTCTTTATTGAGCTTTCAGGAAAACATTCTTGGTATGTTTCTATTAGAATAAACAGTCAATTCTCGTATGTACTCGTACGTGCGAAGTGAAATTGCGAAACTGAATATATGTGTGTTGACATTAGAATACGATTAAAAAAGATAAACTTCTCCCTGGAATTAAAGCCTTGGACATTAAAGAAAGTAGAGATAATTTAACATACTTTGTTCTACACATTTAAACACAAATGGGAGAGGAATGACGCGGTTACATATCAGTAGCTGAAGTTGTACACCACTTGCTTTAAAATCATTTCAGATTTGAACCGAGGGTAACTGAAGACATGCAAGATGGGATAGAAATGCAAAATCAAATTACAGTACCCCAAGGATAGATTCTGCTCAAATTTTCAACCAAGAGCTATAACTGCCCAGAAACGTAATTAACATTATCTGTATTTATCGAAACAACGCTTGATTACATCCCTCAAGATTCTTTCTCACATTTTCGCAGGATAGTGAGATTACTTTTAACGACAACTGCCAAAATGGCTTTGCGCAAGAGGGTATGAAAACAGAGTGGATTAAGGAATGCAATGGAGAGAATTCTGCCAGATATCATGATATATCGTGCAATGTAGCACGTAGTGCTATGGATTTTTGTAAATATTCGGTAAGTACAATTTGGTTATATGTATACACACACAAACAGGGAACAATTTTTATTAGAGATCTAATGGATTTTTAGATTTTCTAGGTAGAAATGTTGATTTCAGACGAATTGCAGGACTTCCCAGAATATGCAGCAATTGAATATATATCACAGAACAGGATAACTATACTTTAGGTACAACTTACCAGACTCAACCAGGTCTATAATGTTGCAAGTGATGATTATATCAAAATCTGTTGACGATTATGTGGTGTTGGTGTAAAGTACACTACACAGCATTTTGTTAAGTCAGTGTGCATGCATGCTTTTACTTGGAAGATGAGAATGCCTGTGAATTTGCGTCAAGTGGGAAATGAGATTTGGTTAAGCAGCCTGCTAATGTGAACGAGAGATGAGAAAAACACTTACCGTGAAGACAAAAGAAAGAAAATATATATATAGGGTAGAAAGTGTTCGCTACTGAAAAATTTAATTATCTAAGAATATTAGAGTGAATAAGTAATATATATTTTAGAAAGTGCACAACACGGAAGTCAGAAACAAAATTAAGGTAAAATCTGTGGAAATCAGAATTACCTTTTCTTTATTAAATCGAGTGGTTAGCCAATATTATTTGAATATAAATGGTTTAATGTTGCAACATACAGCACGAAATATTTTATATCTTTTGTGTTGCTTATGATTATGTCCAAGATTATTTTATGATGAGTAAAAAGACACAATGTTTCTAGAGTTAAGAGTTTTTCATGATTTTAGATTTAACTGAGGTCCACAGTATTTTTCGAGTGATATTTGATTAGATCCACTATTAAGATATAACTACCGGAAATTCACTTCGATTTAGTATTTAATATTTCCTGCTAGGTCAAATGTTGATTATGAACAATTTTCCTGTAACATACCAACATCAGGAGACATTCCAAGATCGCGGAACACATGTCAATCTTAGCTACAGCATGCTCTTACATTAACCGTATAATTTTGATACATTTCTAACAAATTTTAGCTTGTTCGGGTCAAGGAAATACGTATGGCAAAGCCAACATCTAACAATACATGCGTCATGATAGCTGTGAGAATGTGTGTGGTAATTTTTACTATTGTAGTACGCAGGTGCTTCCCTTATTGCTGCAGAAAATGCACAGAGAAGAATATACTTAGAAGAATACTTAGAAAAATACTTTATTAGGAACGAAGGCATGCTTTAACGAATGATATAATTTTGGTCTTTATCCGCATTAGCTCATCTCCTATAAAATGAAGAAGACTGCGTTTTAAGCAGCTTTCACACTAGATCTCTACCATAATTTAAACAGCTCTGGTTAGACTACGATTTATTGCTTATTTGAACATACTAAAATAAACTTGCAATGTTTATCACGTGGCAATAAGTAGAGCTATTTGCATTGACAACAGCTTGTCAGCTGGTATCTGGTAGAAAGAAATAATGCTGACATATCAATATGAAGGACTTTGTCTCAATTATATCGACTATGTGCACTCTATTTCTTATTGACCTTACTATGTTCAATGTATATCTTATTCCATGAATGAGATGCGACGATTTACGTAAAGGCCTACTACAGTTTTACTTTTGACGATTTTATCTGATCCTTTTTTGATTTGAAATGGTTAATGACAGCACATAATAAGCTGGATGCCTGTGTCCAGAAATACCGAGAAGAGTTGGAAACATTGCCGAGCGATCGTATATTAAAGTTTGTCCAATTACAATACACACAAGTATCTTAATTCTGGTGGTTGTCGCATAGTTGTGAATATACACAAGCCTTTGGACATTCCGTCTTTTTTCGACGCATACTGAAGAGAAGGAATTTTGACACTTTGCTACGTTTTGTAGTGGGATATGAATCATGTCAGTCTTCAGGAAAAAGAATGAGATAATTAATTTTTGCTTCTGATGTTATGCCAGGTAGGCTAAAGAAGACGGTGATGATGAGAATGAAGAGAACAGGAGGAAATAGGAGAAACCGAGAAAACCTACGCACACGGTGTTTGTACATCTCGATGTCCACTTGCCGTGTTGTGGGATCGAATCGGGAACCTAACACACCAGAGGTGAAAGCTTTTCCATAAGCCACTGTGCCCCCCTTCACTCTTCAGGAAATTGAGCATGAAAACAATATTCAAGTGATGACAATACTTTGCACTTATCTCAGAACTCTAGTGTATTTGAGATATTTAGGCTAGTAAAAAGTTTTGTGCGGAGTGAACGAGGAAAAGTTTAAAAGTTCACTGAATTCTGATGAGTTGATGGCGTAGTGCCACATGACCAAATACATGTTCTTACTCCTTAAGTGAGTTTTATCGTCACCAACGTAAAATTTATTGTTTCCTACGAGACATATTGTCAGGAGAGCTCGAGCCTAGGTAAATGACTTATATTCGCGTCTTGTGCGCTGATAATTCCCCTTAACTTTAAATCAGTGTATTTCCCATAACGCCAGTCGGGAAATAGAATGCTGAACTTGAAACATTAACATTTTCTTGTAATGTCCAAGTATCCAAAAATCGAGAGAAAATAATATAATGAAACTAAGAATTATGTCCTTCGTTGTAGCGTTCACCTCTGGTGCTTGGGGTCCCAGGTTCGACAAACACCTTGCGCGGGGGTTTTCTCGGGGTTCTCCCGTTTCCTCCCACTTTCTTCATTCCACCATTTCATTCATTACTCATCATCACCGTCTCCTTTAGCCTAACCGGCATAAGCGTGGGACGTAAAACTCAAATATTTCATTTCATTTATGTCCTCCGTTGCAAATAATAATTGAGAGCTTTTGTTAAACTAGAACAGATTGCATATAGAGGGTATTTCAAAACAACACCGACAACGTTTACGAGGTGATTCTTGACACGAAGATAAGGCGAAAATCATAGACCGACCTGGGTGTACAAATGCTTCCTTTCGGAATTATAGAATGCAGAAAACATGAAGTTCAATGGCTCATAGCTCCAAAACTATGGAATCTACCGTAGTCGACTCAAGGATTCACTTAGGAATTAATATGTGCGCTATCCAAAAATTCATGTTTCAGAACCTTAAGGTACACAAATATTTCTATAGAAACACTCTGGCTAGGGCCATATAATTTGAAGTACTCACAAACTACTTCTATAAAAGTAGTAGCGGAAGTACCACAGGATTCTGAAACGTGGATATTTGGATAGAGCACATACTAGTCCCTAAATAAAATGTTGACCCTAGTACGGTATGTTCCATACTATTGGAACTATGGACCTTTGAAGTTTCATTTTTGTTTACATTTTCGGCAGTTTATAACTTCGGAAGAAGCATTCGTGCACACAGGTTGGTCTATACTTTTCATCTTGTTGCCAGGAATCACTTGCCAACCGTCGTTGTTGTTGTTTTGAAACATCCTGTATATTGTAGTATGCTTTCTTCTAAGTGACACTCGTATGCGTAACGGTAATGACAATACTACTTGTGACACACGCCTACGAATTGTAACTTCCAGTTTGCGGCACAAAGTGAATCAGGTGCTCTTTTTTAATGCTGGTGTGTTGACTTCAAATTTACTAACTATATTTCCGTATCACGTAAGGAATACCTACAATGTGCATTTGAGATATTTAATAATCTCTTAATTTGTAATATGAAGTATCAATCACAATGTCCAAACTGTGGAACACTGGAAATCAAAAACAAAATATAACGAAAATAGTAAAGATATATTGTACACAGGAACTTGAAGTTGTTTGAACACTACCAAATACAAGTTAACTCACCGGTCGTTTAGTTCCAAACATGTCGTGAGTTTCCTTACGTTGTCTTTGTTGGGAAAAAATGAAAAAAAAAATAAATAGTGGTTGTGATTATTGGGCCTATAATGACTTATTTTGTTACGCCAGTCGGTCGGGTAATCAGGAAAACAACATCGTTCTTTTTATGTATGAAATGTAGTTGATAGATTACTATGTCTGTCATACTGGAATATGGTTAAGTTTACGTAATAATGTATCAAGCTATTACAATATGCTAAAGTATTTCTGAGACATGCAATATTAATGACTGATTTGTAAGATATGTTTAAGTTAATAACGATAAAAAGTGAAAGATGAGATTGAATTTGTATAATTCCAGTGATCCCTTTATTGGAAATAAATTGCTACAGAAGATTTTGATAAGGGAATAACCACTGCATCAATTACTTAACCATTACCACTATTATTCCTTTGCTTTGAATCAATGTAACCATTTAACAACAAATTTTCACGAGAATGATCTTACTGTACTCCGCTTAGTGCGTTTAAGCTTGGTGGAAAGCACTTAAGGCGAGCATAAAAGAACGTAATTTCAGCCTTATATGGCACTTGCGTGCATGTTTTCTTTTAAGTATGGTTTAGATATTTTGTTTGTATCTGTCACGTTTGACGTTTCTGATAAAGTTGTTAAAGACCTCGATAAATGATTGCCACGTCCCAAGTTCTAGATCGTTCCTGATATTTCTGAACGCAGAAGCTTTCATGAGCTCACAATATATTACCATCAAGAATATCCCTTATTCTTTCTTTCGGCAACAAAGGAATAGTTTGAGTTAGGTACTGGATTACATATTCATGCCCTATGCTTTGATGAATTCCCTGATTACCTTAATTTAATATGTAAGTGTGATAGAGCATTCTGAGAGTCAGGATGAATAAACTATATTTTAGTTTTGACAATAAAACGTTTGTTTCGAATCTGTTCAAAACTTTCCATTGCATTTCACAATGACTACTATTCCTTTCGCACAGAAAGCATGGCACTTTAATATAGACTTGTAGCTGGACCAATAAAGCACATATTCAGATCAAAGCCAACAGTACCTATGTCTTATCATTGAAATAAATAAAGGGTATTAGGTATTTCAAGAGATGCAAATGAACTATTCGCATAGAGAAATGAACTTGAAAGAAATTCCTCTAAATTCTTCAGTTTGATTACAGACACAAATCCCACGCGATCAACCAAATCTTCCGATTTACATATATAGAAAGAAAAAACTTCGGATTTCTCACGAACTTACTTTTCTGATTTTACTGTATGCTTACATGTTGTATTCATGTCATAACAGCAAAACACGCTCAAGCAGAAACAGCACATACTTTTCCTTTGATCTGGTTTAAAGCAGATGACATGATAGGTTCCAAGATATTAATATCAATGGTTGAAAAAATATCGCAGAAGAAAGATGTTATCGCAGAAAAACGACACAAGCTAACTGATTCTGGCCTCCAAGGAACGAACTTACATTCATAAAGAAATATATTATAGGCCAAACACACTTAGAAATGTTTAAACGTTTAAATTAGAGTTTTACAGATGTTGATAAAACACTGTTTACAGTCATGGTAAAATTAATAGCAACTCTTTGGACTTCTACGCATTTATAAAAAATTCAAAAAAGTTTCTACCTAAATATGTACAAACATATAATGATATATACATCAAATTACAGGAAATTTTATATAGAATCTAAATCTACTCACATTATTATTTTTTTTATAAGAATTCATGATATCCAACAAATTATGACGTCAATTGTTAAATGAAAGTAAGTGAAGCGTACCCATTTGATTTGGGCTCAACCTAATACTTGAATGGATGTCCACGCTTAGTAATAACGTCTTTACATCGTTGTGGAATGAAGTTTACTGTTTTCTAGTGTCTCTATTGAAATGTAGTGTTTTCAGACGTCGCTTATTCCTTGAATTAACTCAGTTCTCGTTGAAGGATGTCTTGCACGAACTTTATTCTTCAAAACGAAGCATAAGTTTTCTATTGGGTTTAATTAGGGCGAATTACGAGGCCAAAGAAGTTGGGTAATATGACATAAGGACAGTATATAGTCTTTTATAACTCTGAAAAAATGACAGGGGGCAGAATAGTCTTGAAAACTAGAGGAACCACCATTGAATAGATGTCTACCCGCACGTATCATTGTCGTTTCAAGAATATGTTTATAAGTTTGTGCATTAAAAACAGCATCACAAATGTGAATTTTACCAATTTCACTAAAAGAAAAACATCCCCAAATCATACACTGGTAGAGTACCTGGAAGGTTTTAGGCAACACAGAATAAAGGGCTTCACCAGTCATGCGATAAACTCTAGCGCGTGAATTATTGCCATAAATGGTTATTTTCGTCTCATCACTAAACAGAACTTTGCGCCACTGGTCACTTGTCCAATCCTTATGAGCTTTGGCCCACTCTACGCGCCTTTCACGTTGTTGCGGTATAAGATATGGCTTTCTGATAGCTTTATGTGAACGCAAATCCATTGATTTTAACCTGTTTCTCACCGTTCGCTAACAAACTTCGACACCAGATATTTCCCTGCAACTTCTAGCAACATTTGCCGATGACTCAAACCTGTCTGCAACCATCACAGCGCACTGTTCTGTCTAGGCAAGGATTTCCTTTCTCGACCACATTTGCCAATTATTCCACTTATTATGCACATTGCTTTCCGATTCCGGGCCAGCTGCCTACCCACTGTACTTTTATGCAGTTGCATAATTCGGGCTATTTCAGCATTAATTTTGCCACATTCACTTAATGTTTTAATTCTAGTGGCTTTCTGTGGTATAATGTCAGACGTCGATGTCCAATATCAATAATTTATAAACGGTAAATCAATATTTAGGGGTAAAACTGTCACTTTCAAATTTGTCAGTAAAAGTAACACTACTAGAGCAACACAATTACCTAACCCAGAGGACCTACACAACAAGTAAGGAAGCAAAAATCATACTGCACGCTTGGAACGAGGATTACCTTATTGAGCACGGACCTCCCTGAAAGCAACACCGAGTCATCCATTAAAAGAACATTTAGCATGACAGATTTGTGTTTCCTTTCCCACACATTTTGTTCAATGTCATCAATTGCTGTAAAGATACGTAACTTCTGTGAGTAGACTTGGATTCTACATAAAATTTCCTTTAATTTGATGTATATATCATTGTATGTTTGTGCTTGTTTAGGTAGAAACTTCTTTGAAATCCTAATAAATGCGTAAAATTCCGAGGAGTTGCTATTAATTTTTCCATGACTGTACAATACAACATACGTTACGCCTTTCATATAATTGAATGGATTATACAAGATTTGTATGTGAAATGAAAAAAAGTAATAACTTTGTAATCAAAGCATTAAATTTGGCGTATTTCAATCTAAAAAGTCTTTGCAGGACTCTGTAACTTACACTTTTACCTTCCTTCTTTCATCCAGTTTTATTGTTTTTCTCAATGTTTCACATTTTCCACTTTATGAGTACAAATTTTCTCAGTTTCTTTACAATACTGTCATAGACTTCTTCGTTTTATCCTTTAATATTTTGTGGTCCTTAAATGTTTCTATTTTTATCTACTTCTGTGCGGACGATACGTAATTTTTTGAAGAGAGTTCATACAACGTTAAAGTTTTAAGATCTGACCAACGCTGTGAAACAAATAGCTTCAGTACTGGAGACTCCCTTAGTAGCAAATTTACTCATTTTTTTATAATGCTTCCTTCAATCCAGATCGTTTCTTGTTTCTAAGATTTATATACTATACTTCACTAGTATCTCTCAAACAGGTAACTATCACAATATTATGAGTTTAATATTCTGTTAAGTCATAATATTTAAAGGCATTTAAATTCTCCACTTCCTACAGAATTATTGTCGTCAACGTGTAGACTCTCAATGATCAACTCAAAGTAGACAGAATAATACGAAACAAACTAAACACAATTTACTCCGGCGATTATAGTTTCTTCTGAAATTTCTTTCTAAACGCTTGCCCTTCCCAATAATGTTTTAATGAATCGGAATTATTTTTATTTCATTTCGTACTTCTTTGGAAGTATCACGAGTACGTATATCCCATTTTGTAAATCAATATTCATTTACATTTATTTTATTTAAGGTAAAGAACATATCTAAAGTCTTGGGATGGCAAAGATGGTAGATTTGTGTATTTGCCCACTAAGTTATCTGTTTCAATGTTATGCGTTTGTACACTTTCTTTCGCAGTAAATAACATTCCAAATGTAGCAACGAATCTGTTTCTGCGTTACAAGTTGTTTAAAATGAAATGTAATATTGTGGGTATTTAGCTATTGTGGGTGACTATGTATATGTGAAATTCGGTTGTTTGTTTTGCGGGTATCATGGGTATTTTATTGAGGAAAGGAATAAAAATCGTAACAATCAATAAACATATATCTGTGATTAAGTGACAAATTACGAAAGGGAAAAAGAACACGTATGTGCTGTGAACAAATTTGCTAAGCGTACTGCGAAAGAAATCTACAAGGCGACTTCTGTATGGAACTTCAAAAAATAACCACAACGTAACAATTTATGATTCTCAGGGAGAATGAGAAGATACGGTTCAACTGAGTGATGGAGGCGCCTGGAAGTTGGTTTAAAAGCTGTAAGACTGCAGGAAAGACAACTTATAACAGTAATGCAAGAGCGAGAATGACTTAGGCAAAGCAAAATTAGGATTGGACCAAGAAGCTGTGAGGTATTATTTTTCAATGTCACATATTTTGTAGCACAGGGCCAACTATCTTGTTATATTCACAAATCAACTTGTGAAGTCATTACAGCAAAACACAACAGTGAGACTGTAAACATCGAGAAAATGTTTTGAAGGTGCTTCTCCATCCACGAGCCAGGGCCTCATGCTACAGATAACATCATGAGCTTTGCGAAGTAGATAAATGAAATAAAGTAATGTGGTACTAACACTTAATAAGCTAAGGCCAGATGGAAGGAATATTTTTTTCAGCAATACATAGCACCATTTCATAAATTAAATATAGTTGTACTGATGTTCAAAAGCACGAAGTAAACATCACGCGTGGTAGAGAAACCCAGAGAACCCGGGGTGTAATCGAAGACGAGGATTTCTAAACAGATACACTTTCTTGTATGTAAGGATCCGGCTTAACGACTGTGATGTGAAATGTATTCGCCAGATACTAGTGTGTACTATACCAAATAGAGTGAAAAAATTTACCATAGCAAAAAGTATTCATATTTCATACCAGACCTAGTTTTGTAGTAAATGTAAAATAAAAATGTAGTGTATATCTATTGAAATCGTTTCTCAGAAAAGCAATGCGTTACTCATCCTTTACATTTGTTAACCCGAAATGTTGGAACTTAACCTTCTCTTTCGTTCCGACGAAAATTGTTGTTGAACGTTGGGAGGAGCAACATCAATAGCATATAATACGAGAAAGGTTGCTCGCATATTTTCACTAATTACTTTACAGAAGAGGTGATTCAAAGATTTTGATTTTGTTTAAGATTAATAGAATGTGTATCTTGAGCATTTGCTGTTAATAAATATTTTAGAACAGTACTGATTTTTTTTTTTTTTTTTTTTTTTTTTTTTTACAAAACCACTGCGCACAATATTCATATTGATTTAAGAATCACAGTTGCTTATAAACTTCATTAGAAATAATGTTTAACATGCAGTTTTCAACATAATTGAAATTTATCAATATAATTGTTAAAAATGCTTACTTTCGAAGTCTGCTATTATTTGCATCTTCTAATACGTAACTCCCAGTTAGGATTAATTTTACATGTATATTAGTTCCTTGAATTTTCAGCTTTTGAAGACAAACTACTGGATTCCTAATCGTCAGATTCTTCTTAAGGTTAGGCACCAATTTAATTGAGTGAATCCCATTGGAATTTCGAGTACAATTTACCATTTCGCTCTTAAATATATTCTGATCTGTGAATATTGGCGAAGGAAGATCTTTGATTTGAGTTAACTCTACACATTTCCTGTCCACTACATCATCCTTAACAGAATAAACATTGCCTTTAATTTCGGAGAAAATGTTATATTTCGTATCACTTTGTTCAAATTCTGTTTCACATCCATCTTCCGTCTTGGTGCAGTGTATTATTTAATACGGATAACTTTTCAATGTGATGATTACAACTATGAAACGAAAATTACGATGTATAATTCAATTCTTTATAGATTCGTTCTGAATTCTCAATATATCTTCACGGCAAAACCAACAAAATTCAAAATAAGTTAATAAATACAAACTATTTTCGTAATTAGAGCAAACTAACAATAATATATGGAGATAAATTACCAAATTTGTCTCTAAAATACTAACAATATTTCCATATAATATCAATGTACTCCACATGTAATATATGGTGATTCTTTTTTATGAAACTGAAAAGCTACGGAAGATCATGGAAGGGTCTAATCTTGAATTTCGACGTTACATAACAAGTTTACGCTTTATTTCACACACAAATAAATAAATAAATAAATAAATAAATAAATGACGACTTATACACTTATAAAGAAGGAAGAGTGAGATGACTATTATTTGTGTAAAGTACTACAAAATTCCAACAGGAAGCGAAATTTAAAAAAAAAAATCTGGGGAATTCTAAGACTTAAATTCAGTTGAATGATCAAAAGTACACATACAAACAATCAAAAACACTTAAAAAGCAACAGCCGAAACGTCGATAGAAGCCTACATACTGTAAAGGCATTTTGTTTGAAATAATAATGTAAATGTATGGCTGCCATTACTCACAGCAAAGGTTAGTCCATTTTCAGCAGGTCTTATCCATTAAAAATATTTACTCTGCGGCTAAACATAACTCGTGCTTTTGAACTTATATTGACAACCCGTAGAACATCAAATACACAGTAAAAGTCATAAAACACAGTACATGTTTAACTCTTATCTATGATATACTACTAGACAAAATAGTAAAATTGACTACACCACTATATAAATTCATTATATACGAAAGTTTCCCAAACTGTGGTATGCAGACACCTGATTGTTCGTAAGAGATTTGAAGGGGGCTAACAAGAAATTTATTTTCATTAGTCCTTCCATTTCATGCACTTTAAACTAGAATGTTAGTAATGTATATTACCTAGGTTTCAACCAATTTTTCCAAAAGAGCATAGAAAAAGATAGAAGAGACAAAATTGTCAATTAACACAGGGATATATGTAAAAGATAAATCAAAATCAGAAACATTTAAGCTATAAATTGTAAAGTAGCATCTGATTCAACATTGAATGACGTTCGGATTTATAAACTAGAATAGCTGAACGACTAATATTCCCCAAAATGAAAACTGTTCTTGACGAGGCAGTATTTTATGAGGACCTTCTTCAAAACAGCATGTTATTTTCTATTCTTTATAATGAAATTGGAAAGGGTTAGGAACACTTCTTATTACAGTTATAAATCAACTGACTGTCTCGGGATAAGGTCCTGACGTGGTTCTTCGTTTTTGAAAACAAAATAATGTTGTTCCTCATTAATTCTAATCCTAGTTAACACAACATTTAAATGATTTCACATGGCTCTCGTCTTAAGCTTACTTAAGAGACATTTTTAACATCTTGAAAATTTTCAACTCAAGTCTTGAAGATACGTTTGTCTTCGCCTTTTCCGTACAAGAGAAAACATAGAAAACAATTAGGAACTTAAATTTCTGATGTATCCGTTTGGAAATAGGAAACTACAATTCCTTTTTCATACTGAGTAATTTCTTCGATTTCAATGAACAACCCCTTTGTGCTGAAGGTATGACTGCATATTTTAGGTCATTAGCGTTTTAACTACGTCTCCATTTTCCAATTTCTCTTGGAAGAAAAAGATATGAAAGATTGAATGCTATATTTCCAAACTGGGAATATAGACTTTCTTCCGTCGAAGAAACAACTTATCGAGCTGTCTTGTATTTTGACGTTCAAAATTACGTTTTCCTTGTTAGTGCTACTAGAGTTTTGGTTCCGGCCCACGGTTGTCTATCGTAAAATTCTCAAAAGGATTGGAAGACATTATTTATCGTTATCTATCGGAAATTGGTACTGTTTGTTGCTATTTCCTGTGTGAAACAATATTTTCTCATTTTGTGTACCTGGACCAAACACAGGAAAATGTTAACATCCGCAATCTGCACTCAGGTATACAGAAATTCACTTCTTAAAGAGGAGTATCACCTTTAAATCCTAATATACCAACAACATACTTAACGTGCAGTCAGATTATATCTACGTCATCGTCTCGGTTTTGATATGCAGATATTAATCACGATCTCGGTCTGAAAATTGCAAATATAATCATGCATACAATATAAAATAGGCACTTTAAAGTACAAAAATAAAATAAAATGAACAGTAGGACTTCTGATTCAAACTAAACAACCTCCTAACGAGAATTAAAGTCGACGGCACATCAGTTACTGAGAGGCATTTTTAAACCAAACGATCTTCCCTCTCACCAATTTCAACCAAAAACTATATCTAGGTAGAAGTAAGCCTCTAATCCGAAACAAAACAGATACTATGTTCTCTAAAAAATCTGATAAAATACACTTCTGCATTATAAACCCATTTTAATTTGAAGTAACTGAGAATATTGGAAATATTCAGAGACAATTACGAAACTTAAAAAAAAAATACATGAGTTATAGGGGAACACACACAAGCACCGATCGTGTGCCATTTCCCTAAAGAGTGTTTCCGTTATAATTTGTAAATAAATATTAGTTTGCGAGTGTAATTATCATCCCTATCACACCTGGTATCTATGAAGATATCCCCGCGCTATTGTACCTTCGAAATGTCATGGACTGGAATAGACAGCTACGACATTGTTGCTTGACGTGACTACCTACCTCACGTTCACTGGTACTTTTCAGATAACCGTTTATATGGCATACCAGTTTGGAGGTATACTATCAATCTATAGGCAATGATTTGCGTATGTTCCAGGGAAAGAACATATCAGATATCGCAATATGTTAATGAATTATTTAAAACAAACCAAATACAGTGAAACCTGTCTATGTTGGCCACCATCGGTTCCATCGAAAAGTGGCCAACTTAGACAGGTGGCCAACTTACAGAAAATAAGTGTGATTTGTGTATTTTTAGAATAGGATTTCTAGTATTACTTGATTGTAAAATTTTAATATTCAATGACACTACAGCTACTTATAAATAATGTATATAGAGTAATCATAAAAATATACAATACTAGAAAATATTACTATAGTATGTTTAATATATGTGCATACCTTTCTCTTCCTGAAAACTAGTCTAGTACATTGGATTATTCGGATTGAAAACACATTAATACACAAACAACCATGAAATAGAAGTGTATGTACGCAGTTTATTGCAATTGATATTATCGCACACTGAGTTATTCAGATTGAAAACAAGAAAAGCTAAGTTATAAATTGAGAAATTCATATGCAATTTATATGACTTCTTTTCAGTTGTTACTGAATGGTGGTTCATTCTAAACATATTTGCTTTATTCTTTTTGGAAGATATGCACATCTAATATTGTAGTTAACTACCTTTTGTTAATGAGCTAGAAGTGTTTCCCTCGGAGCAAAAGATATTTTGAGAAAATATTGAGGAAATTCATACCTCAAAACCTCCGCTACCTTTTGACATGCAGTCAGGTGCCAATAAATGACAATTAAGCTTTAACCTTGACAATTTTCGGGAATCACTAAAGCTTTCAACTGATGAAAGGAGCCGATATAGCTAATGGTTTTACCAAAACAGACAGGGTAAACAAATACATACAACCATTTCCTGAATTCCTGTACGTGCTTTTTCTTATTCACATCTTCCTTCACCACCCTTTTATGAGAGTAGTGTTCTGGCCATTGACCTCCAAGAACAAATCGTGCGAATCTATGCTTCTTTGTGTCCAGTCACAAATACAGAACATCTGCCTCTCATATGGGAATTCGAAAGAGTTAAGAAAAATAACAAAACTGTATTTTTCGTGGCCAAGATACGCAGTTAAATTTATCATTATCATCATAGGGTAAACATTGCTTCAGTGTGGCCAACTTCCAAGATAGACAGGTGGCCAACTTATAGAGTAGTAAGTAACAAATGTCTTATGGGAAAATGCAGGTTCAAGACGAACTAGGCCAAGATAAGCAGGGGGCCAACTTAGAGAGGTGGCCAAGTTGACAGGTTTCACTGTAATGTGAAATAATTTTATAAAGTAGACCCTATATTTACTTGCATGGATTTTTTTAAATCTTGGCAAAGTTTAATCTCATACTCTAAATTTCATCAATGACCCAAAGAAACTATACACTGTAATTTGTCGTATCCATTACTTCCCACATAATTTGAACTGCAATATTATTTTAATGAAAACTTGCAGCTTTGATAGATTACAACCTCAAACAGTAAGATTATTTCTGTATGTGCAATATAAAGTAAAAGCATATATAAAGTTCCATTGAAGTTAAATAAGATTTACAAGACTTACTGCAGAATACGCATACAAAAGGACTCAAAATCTCAATCTCAACAGACACTTTCAATTGAAAAACTTATTTTCTTCTTTTAATCCACAACATTCTTCTACTTGGGTGAGGAAGCATTTTCTTAGGATGAAAGATATTTTAATTATAAATTTGTAGCGACATGCTTATCACGAAGTATATGGAAAATAATCTATTCTGCAATACATTACGTTCATATAAAAGTTAAAATATGTATATGTTTTAATCTTTTTCGCATGTTATATAGTGCACAAATTATATAACGGGTGTTTCAAAAGTACGGAGCCGTAGCCTGAGTTATAAGTAGATGCGAAAAAAATGCAGCGAGGAAAATTGTCGTTGCAAATAGATGGTTTCTAATTGAATTATTCCAATCGCACCAATGGTTCGGACTCCACGCTGGTAACGTGTCCTAGATCAAATAAAAAAAACGTTGCTAATTCAGCAGGCTGTTCTCTCGGGTCCTTACCATTCTAATACAACATTGTTAGCAAGTGGATTTGAGGTCTTCTAGGGTTTTCTCATAATAATGCAAGTTCCTCGCTTTAGTTTTGAATGTCTTTGTGTTCTGTTTGACCAGATTGCTGAACTGGAAATATTCCTTTTTCATTTTAACGTAGGACCTCATACTAGTGAAGAGCTCAAGTGGCTGATGCAATTGGAAAAAGTCGACTATTTAAGATTGAAAACCTCCTATTTCCAACTTTTCCCTTTTTCTAATAGTTCGTGCTTCTGTTAAAAACGGAGATGATTTATAACAGCGTACTTTTGATACACACGCTATTAACATGCATTTTTATAACTTTTAGGCTAGTTAAACATGTAGCCCTAGTAGATTATGTGGTATACGAAGCTAAACACATAAATGTGCTCCGTTACATTGTTCAACTTCTGCGACATTCAAAATGTTTTGTAGTTCGTAAGGCGTCTTGCTACCAACTAGATACTGGTTTAATTTCCAGAAGGTTGTATATATTTTGTTATCCTGCTCTTGTTTAAGTGCGACTAGGGTTCCTTCCCGGTATTCAAATGAATACCTGGCAAGGAGAAAGGAATGAAGTGTGATGCTGACCATATCACCTTGCTTCGATAGTGGGTATATGAGAATGCAGTTTCTTACATCCTCTACGACGTGAGATGGAAAACTCTGTTCTAAATGAGGAGTCCAACTTTATAGTTTTATAAAAGGAACTTTTTTCAATATGTCTGAACTACGACTACTGAATGAAAGATGGGAATTAAGAATATTACAGAGGAATTATCACGAGATTTTTCTTGTCTGCGGAAGTGTACGCTTAAGAATAAAGAGCTAACATTAATTGATGCTTTTCTTTACATATATAATAGCATACTGAAATTGTCACGAAGTTCTTATAAATGATGTTTAAATGTTCTGGTTTACGTTCTAGTCAATTCAATTTTTCACATTGTCTCTTAATATTCTACGAGCAACTAGTATAAAATTTAGGTATATCGAGTATTGATAACTAGGAATACCATTCCTAGTTAACAAGCAAGTATTTCGTAAACTTCACAGAATAACATAATGGAATGCGTTCTAAGCACTCGTGTATTATTTCTGACACCAGTCTGGTAAATAATCTATCGAACTAATAACACTGGGTACAAATTTTGACCAACTTCATGTTTATCTGATTTCATTTCCTTTTTTAAATATCGTTGGGTCGTACTAATAACGTGCATAACATCAGTTTTTCCGAAATGTCAAAAATCGCCTTAAAGTTCGTCTTTAACCCTTAGAAACCGGGTAATTTGTCGAATTTTTCGTTAAAGCATAATAACTAAGAAACCGTTTGCCCTAACGCAACCGGTTATGCCTTGCGTTTTAAGCAAAGGAACAGGTTTTTAAACTGTGTAAGTTTATTTGCAACATTACATGCGAAAGAAAATTTATTCAACAATTTTTTAGAAAATTCTTAATTTTTCCTCAAAATTAAGTATTTTTTTATTTCTGGAGTTGGTAACACTGTTTGTACAGTTAGTCAAATTACATAAGATATTTTTTGATCAAAAATTTATTCTGTAAGTTTTAAATTGGTTTTCACGAGACGACACAAAATGTTGGGGAGAAAATTAGAAATTTGGTTATGAAATGAACTGGAACTTGACAAAGGAAAATGATAAAAGTCATTCTTCATTTCCGTGTAATAGTTCCTAACTTATATTTTCAACTAAAATATATTACATTTCTAACACTACGCAGAAGAAGTGAATATTAAATGGCTAGTCTATATAAGCAGCAGTTTTGGCCCGGTTTTGATTTTTGTAGAGAAATTTAGAGCTAATTGCTATCTTACAATATGCTTCACTGAAGAAATTATGCAGAATTAACTTAGTCACAATGAAGTATGAAGACAGCGTACAAAAAAACTTAGCAACAATATATCCACTTTCACTACAAGCACTGCAAAAAATTTTAAAAATGAGCACGCTTGCTTTTTCGTTTGTGCGAAGCTGATTTGTAATCAGAAATCAATGTCCAAATGTAATCTCCCATCATCGCGGTGTCCCAGCGTCCTTGGTATCTTCTTTCCTTTTATTCCATGTCTTGAGGAAAGCGTTCACCATGTTCTTCACTCACACTTGCTAAATGTGGACGGAAAAAATGAAGATGGGAAAACAAAAAATGCAATTTCAACAACATTCTACAACCAAAATTGCGATATAGATCAATCAAAGAATCTATTAACTCCCTATAATTTTCATTCCTATTTTTACCAAGAAAACCTTGCACTATCGCCCTAAAAGCTTCCCAAGCACTTCTTTCCTCTCGAGTCATTTTATTCTGAAGTTTTTCAGACTGAAGCATCACACGTATCTGTGGGCCAGTAAATACGCCGCTGTGATTTTCGCGTCAGTTAACTGTGGAAACATTTGTCTTATGTAAGAAAGAGCTGTAGAATGTGGATCTAATGCTCTAACAACTGTTTTATAAGTCCTAATTTTATGTGGAGTGGTGGCAGTAAGATTTTTTCTCTTTCAACTAAAGGTTCATGTATGACATTGTGAGTGCCAGAAAGAAAAAGTTTTCTTTCTGGTCACACCTTGAGTGTATAATGACGGTCAGTAGCTCTGCTATCCCAAAGGCAAAGAAAAGACAAATATTTAATATAGCCACTCTGCAAACCTAGAAGAAAACCGATCTTAAAATCTACACAAATATCCCGTTTCATTTTTTGGTAATCAATCTTTTCCAACAATAATTTCACGTTTTCGCAGTTTTCCTTCATGTGGACTGAGTGCGCAACTGGTACAGAAGGATTCACATTTTCATTGTGCAGACGAACTGCCTTCAAATTCTAGATGAATTGTCTATGAAAAGACGCCACTCCTCTGGTTGATGTGGGAAACCGATAGCTTCAAATAGACCACTAACATCATGACAATAACACAAACTTCCTCCCATTTTGAAGAATTGTGAAAAAGTCTTATGACTTTTCCTATACTTTGATATTTTACATGTTGGAAGGAGAAAATTCTACTCATTTAAACGTGAAGCAAGAAGTTCTGCCTTTCATTTGGGAATATCTAAATCTCTTATCAAGTTCTTGCTGATTAAGCAAATGTGGTTTCTTTTTCCTGGTTTCATGCGAAAAACCAATATCAAGATCGGAAGATTCCTCTGGCTCTCCTTCCGATGACAATGTCTCTGGTGGTTTGGGTACAGGAAGTTCGTCACTGTATGGAACTGGAGCAATGGATGAAGGTAAACTGTGGTATTCTACTTTTCTCTTATTTTTTCTGTTTTTATAGTGTGTCACATCAACTGAACAGAAGTAGCAGTCATTATGGTGATTAGTAGGCTCTCTCCAAATTCGAGGAATAGCAAATGGCATACATTTTCTGGTTCTCCGTAACCAACCTTCTAATGTAGAGCGAGTACTACCGCAACACACATGCGGACCCCAATGTTTGCCTTGATCACCTACGGGCACTCGAAAGTAAGCTTCATATACAACACAGAACATTGTTCCAAGCACAATGTTATGTTTAAGCTGTTTGGGGTTTATGTAATATCCACAAACAACAAAATGAGTCTGCTGACATTTTACAACGCCTACTTGTAGACATTTTATCTTCCACACAGCACCTAGTGAAATTAAATCAAATGCCACTAATATAGTTATCACTACAGTTACTCATTACTGTATGCAACTGGCTATCCAAGTGGATTCATATAGATATTTACTTACTTTATTTAAGTAAAAGTTAATATTTTTTGTAAAAGTAAGGGGAAAAAATAAGAAAGTATATTTTTCTATACAGTTATTTTCATTCAAAATAAATGCTGTATGCAAAATTTGTAATCATAGAACGCATATGTTCCGAAACGAAACTTGCTAATTAATCCAAAAGTGTTTGTTCCGTGTTTGGGGATAGGGTTTGATTCCTTTGGAAATACCATTTTAGGTATTCTTGAATGAAAACTGATTTTTCTCTGCAGGGGAAAATATTCTTGAAAAAGTGTACAGCGACTTACCCTCGGAACTTCTAGGATTCTAAATCTGTACAACTCGTCACGGCATTTTGTAACACCAGCCTTTTGACTTACGATTTTAAAAAGAAAGAAAGGAAAGGAAGCAATTTAAATAGGAGATATTTTAAGGGTTACCTTAAATAATGATAATGTACACAACGCAGCTAGTATAAAGTTTATCTTTCGTTCAAAAAATACATTCTTATATCACCTCTCCTCCGCTCTATGATAAAATCGGGCTGTATTATAATTTAAGAAATACGGTGAAATACTAAGCGTCTTCCTATCTTTCCTTTGTTTTATTTCTTCTTTGTCCTTTGTGTGAGTGCTGCGCACCGCCAAACAAGTCCTGCAGATGCCCGAACACTGAAGCAACCGGGGAGTTAACGCCTCTGAATGATGTAATTTGAACATCACTTAGAGCGTATTTATTTATTTTTCTTCAGTCACTCCTATTACTACTTTAATACTAGTTGTTTAGTAACTTTATTTGACATCTCGGATAAAAATAATCCTCTCTTATTTGACGTTTATTTCGGCTGTTTAATTTCTAGCCTTGAACAATTTCACAATTTAAATGAATTAATATCTCACTAATGAATTACTGTCACTTCAACGGACGTTCGAAGTCGAGAAAACGTGGTGTGAGTTCACTTCCGACTATTTAGTTTTATTTCTCACGAGTTTTACTTTCCAGTAGTTTACAAATTTGTTACTGATTATCAATAGCGTACACAAAATTCTATCAGGGGATTCAAGCGTCTTAATCACAGCCTTTTCAAGATTTTGTATTTATATCTTAATGCGGTGGATGCGTATTTTCTCTTATCTTATTAAAGGAGTTTAAAACCCGAGAGCCCTCATTTATTACCTCAGTGATCATTATAATGAGTTTACACAAAAATATTTAAGTTGTACATACAATTTCTATCCTTGCACAAAGTGTAACCCAGCCATGTGCAGCAGCCGGCCCTCGGGCCGGTTGAGGCCCATTGAACCCTTTCAACCGGCCGCTTGAACCGTTATTGGAATTTTTTTCTTATATATTTTAACATCTCAACTTGTATCGAATTTTCTTTTCTCTGGATAACTGATCTCCTCTTTAAAGATATCCTTCGATTTGGAACATTCAACTCAAAATCGAACACTGAGAGACTAATTCAAAACATGAAGGATCAAGTTTCCCAGTAAAATAGTAGGTAGATAGATTTTTCTGCGTTTCTCGAGGAAGTAAATATTTTGGTAACCGTTATAGTATATTTTCTGTTCCTGTGTTGTTACTCTAAGATGAACAAATTTCTCCACTGAATATAGCTATTTAATTCTTGTGAAAACGTTATAGTCTCGTACGGTCCTCGACAAATAAATCCTTTCCGATGGCCAACTGTCTGTTCCAGCTTGCACATGCCTCGTGTAACGAGTAAAAAACGATTTTGAATCTTGGAGAAAATTTTGTTTGTGGTGGTAAAACAAAAACGACAAGTGGGTATAGCTTCATGATGTGGTTCCAAAGAAACATTCAGTGTCGGTTCTGACTTCTCTCCTCCCATTTATGTGCTCAATTCTGGAGATAAAGAGGGGATAGAATGATTGTAAATGTTTTTACAGTTAAAACCTAGGATATATAATTCGGTTAACGTTGGGATTTACTTGATTGAAGTTGTATACACGACAAGTTATAGTACGTGATATTTTGGTATACTAAGAGCGTCAATACTACAAATATTGAATGTATACAAGATGAGTTTTGAGTTGAGTTGATTTTGAGCTTAACATCCCTTTCAGCAGCGAGGCTATAGAAGACGGGACCTGCTGATTAATGCGGAATCCGAACCACATGAGCTCCCGCCGGGAACTGAACGAGGTCACCCACGCCAAAGGCGCGTACGCTAACCGCTTAGCCACGAAGGAGCTACGAGACGTGTTTCGGGTATTAAGTTCCTTTGTTGGAAACGTTAGCTTCACGCAAGTCGAGAATTATATAAGAATGATCGAATAGATTACCTATTCATTTCAACTTCGCAAACACATCTAATCAATACACAGATTAGCAGAAAGAACTAAACTAATGGAATTATATAGAAATTTCTACGACCTTATATTGTTTGTAAAATCATATGGTGCGATACAGAATTAGAAAATGTTTTTTCAATGAATACTTTCTTGGAGGAATAAAATGTATGCTACTGACTTTTTTATTTTCAATGTTAGAACCTTGCTTAATCATGAATTAGGCAGATAAAGTCAAAATATTATGGGATTCTTATTGAGTTTATATATGAAAAGAAAAAAATGAAATTCTGCAGTTTATCGATTACGCCAGTTAGGCTAAAGGAGAACCGAATTGTTTAGAATGGAATATATTTAGGATATCTCAATTCGTAAAAGAAATTTCAAGCAAAATCTTATTTTGAAAGAAAATTCGGAAATCGTGAATATCAAGCTGGACAGAAGTTTTAATATGGGAATTCCATCTTATTTTAGGCATAAATTTAGTATTTAAAGATGAATTATGTCTAAGTCTAACAGAATTTCATATGCAATAATATAAAATAACAATTTCTCTCCACAGTTGGAGGAATGATAGATTTGATATTAGAAGAATCAAGATAATTTAAGAAATTGGACAAGGTTAAGCAAAAATAAGCATAGAAGTGTAGCCAGTTTTAGAATTAGAAGAATCTATTAATAAGAAGATTGAGCTATCTAGTTTTCCTTATGCTGATATGAATTAGTGAGTCCGTGTGCTGATACTGAACGAAACACAATCATTTGCTGAGAATCATGGAAACATTACCTTCAATTTTCTTTCAATGACAGCATACAGTTCAATCGCTTGTGCGTTTCTTTCTTTCTATACTATTGGCACAATATGAAAAGTTTTTCCAAGAAATCTTTAAAAATTACAGTACATTTAAGATACAAGTAATTTTATATATTTTTCATTTATATTAATAAAAAATATATACATTTTTACTCTTATGACTACAGTAGAGTTTGTTATTGACATGTTTCACTTTTTCCAGATGTTCTGCATTCTATACATTCTTCTATCCCTAATTTATTATGTCATATCAGATTGAATATCTATTTAAAAAGTGGCTAAATTGGGAATTGCTATCCACAATTAAAAAGAGCAGCTTACAATGCTGATAGTCTATGTCGACGTAAGAGTTTAACTATATTCTCAGTGTTACTTAAACAAGATTTATAGACTAGATTGCTTCAAAACAACGAGAATTTATTGCGCGGTTACAATAATTACTCATTGTGCATTTCAATATTCAAAGAACTTCCTTATTTGTTTATATACACATCGTTCTACACGGTCAATCGTTTATTGGCTTTTAATAATTTCTTGTTTTTCCGACATATACTTTTCTCTTATATTCATTTTTAAACACATTCCAACAAAACAAAAATCAATTAAATTCCGAACTGAATAATATTAAATAATCCTTCCATCAAGTGAAAATATATTTCGGAGTAGGTCTTGCTCTAATATATGCACTACTACAAGTACAAACTTAAACCTATAAACTTGCTCGTATAATAACCACATATGAGAGACAACTTTTCACATGTAAAGATATCACGAACTGTAACATTTACTGATATGTTAACGGACATTTTACAAAATAAAATATCTTAGAGAATTTTCTTCCTTTCTTCCTCTGTAGAAGCAATATAAGAGATACCAAGTATAATATTCTGCGTAAGAAATATATAACTTTATTTATTTTTCATTAAAACCCAAATTTGTTCTAGTCTTAGTGACCATTACATCGCTAATTGTTATATACGTACTTTTGATACAACAAAATTTTCTTGAAGGAGTTTTTCAAAGCAAATTAAAATTGCCAGTGTATTAAAAAAAAAACTCAATACAATAAAAACGTGCAGCATCATCAATTTATGGATAATGTCGTAACGTAGAGTAAGATGAAAAGAAATTAAAGCACAAGAAATGTTTTAAGCTATCAAAAAATTCATATTAATGTCAAATATTTCAATATTGGGGGACACAAAGATAACAATCCTGTATGGGATCTTGAAAGAAGCCAAAGATATGTAATAAATTTAAAAAGGTAAGTGATTTCTTTCGAAGTTATAACTTGCCTAATGATAGGCAAATTCTTGGAAATATTCCGGGAACTTATGTACAAACACAAAGAAAATTGCATTCTATTACTATATCATTTCAAAATAAAATTAGTTTTTTTATCGGAGTATGTTTTTTACTGTTGCCTCCAAAAGACTCTTTAAAATGTATATTCTGAACGGCTTTATGTTATTTTATTATATTTAAAGAGTACGCAAATCCTACATGTATATTTACTTGCAATGTGTTTTATGCAAGTAAATATGTTGGAAAAAATTCGGTATAGAAAGTCCACATACTTTTACATCGCAAAACAGTTTATATGTTAGTGAATTTTCTAAACTTGATCATACTACTGATATTATGAACATATTAATTATTTAAATATTGTAAAGAAATTAGGTTAGGTAACTGTTAGAAAACATACGTAGTCTGTCGAAAAATTCGTAAGTTTCCAGTGTATAGAATGGCATATATACAGAATGTTGATTTGAGGTACACTGTGCTTTGTTACTGTGTTCTTACTGTGTACTACTAAATCTTTAAATTAAGAAGATAGGCAATTTCGAAAAATATTTACGGTGTTACTAAAATTCTCCAACAACGCTTGCTACATGCATACACACGTAAAAAGAAGCAATCAAATCCTAATTAACACAGGTCCGGAAACACTGGTACTAATGAAACATCTTGAGAAGCAACCTTAGTTTGGTATGTACACATTGCATTTTAAATGTATATGTATTTACAACTACAGAGACTCCTTTACTCAATTCCTCAGAGAGCTAAATTCGAGTCAGAAACAACAAACATACCAACGTCTATTACTAACAGGGATTCAGGTTTTACAAACTGCTTCGTTTACATCATTTATAAATTAGTATTTTGCTACTTTCTAGTGGCAAATGGAAATAGAGATTAAAAAACAATATATTTAATTAGTTATATACAGTCAACGAATTTCATTTTTTTAACCTCCAAAGTATTTAAAACTAAAAGTAAATCATAATAAATAAAAATAAAGTAGTTAGTCATAATTTTCTGATAATATGGAAAGTAAAGTAAAGTAATGGAAATAAATTCCTTCCCGGGAATTTATATGGCAAGGGAAAAAACCTGGGAATATTCCCATTTTTTTCTTTTCCTTCCCACCGGAAATATTTCCACTGCCCATCACTAAACCTGCCAAATGTGACTGAAAATAACTTTCAAGTCTCTGAACTTCGAAACTCTACGGGATCTATCATAATTCATTCAATAGATTACTTAGAAACTAGTATGTGCTCTATATGAGTACTCACGACCGAGATTCTTGGGGTAGCGATTTCTTCAAGAATTCCTAATGGGGATGGGTATATGCGTGAACCTGGCAGAACCCATTTTCAGAAATTGAAAATAAACCATTTAGATCGTTTTTTCACGAATGTTCACATAAAATTTTCGTTTGTTCCCGTTTTATAAACAAACACGATCTAAATGGTTTGTTTACTTATGTATACGAAAAACAAAATGGGCGGTGCCAAGTTCACGCAGCAGAACCCATTTTCAGAAATCGAAAATAAACCATTGAGATCGTTTGTTGACGATTGTTCACACAAAATTTTCGTTTGTTCACGATTTATAAACAATTTATACAAAAAAATTGCGCGCTGACAACTTCACGCAGCAGAACCCATTTTCAGAAATCGAAAAAAAACCATGCAGATCGTTTGTTCATCGTTTGTTCACGAATGTTCACATAAAATTTTCGTTTGTTCACGTTTATAAACAATTTGATCTTTCTCTCAGCGTGAGAATCATTTTAACATAAAGAAACATGGTCAATATTCTTCCTTTTAAAATATAGTCCCTCTTCGTGGCAAGAGTTTACATTTAACATAAATTAATCTCTTTGGCTCTGAATCGAAACTAAATGTAGCAAATTGTACATTTACTACTCTATATCGGGATAAACAGTACGACGTGATTCCTCACATCGAATCAGGACATAAAGCCTAAGTGGACTTGTGAGGATAAATCGTGAGAAAGCTAAACTCCAATACGCATAATTTCGAATTCAGAAAACTGTGGAGTCGTTGTCCACGCAAACTTGAAATCCTTATGCCATCAATGTGCAAAGAGTGTAAGGTATTCCCTACAAAGTATAGTTCGTAGACATGCCCTTAAGAGAATTTTCAAATATCCTCCGATCAATGGTATGTCCAAACTAAGCAGTATATAGCCTTCACAGCAGTGAGTACGGAGTGCCTCGGAAGTCGGAAGGTGAAGATACTCATGCAGCATGTTCATTTTACTCCAGTGTTGGGAAGTAACGTAACGCAAGTAACGCGTTACTTGTAACGCGTTACTTTTTAAGTAACGTTTCCTAGTAACGCGTTACATTTTTTCCAAAGTAACTGTAACGGTAACGCGTTACAAATTTTTAAGTAACGTACCTAGTTTACGTTACTTTTTTCGCGTTACATTTCGGATGAGTAACTACAGTATATGTGTGTATATATATATATTTTTTTTCGGAAACAAATGTTTCTTTCCTGTAAGTGAATTTCTCAGAATGAAACAATCGAGCATGAACTACGTATGTCAGTGACCGACAGTCACAGACACACACAGAAACAGATAAGTTTGTAGTGCCACTTGCTGTTTTTTGAAGATGAGGACAGCCTTAGGGAAATCACGTGTACTGATTGCAAGCACCTGGAAGATTTTGTCGTAGATTTTGAGAGCTCCAAATCAATACATTCAGTGAGTGAACTAGGAGTGAAATGATACCGGCAGTCTATTTTACTTTGATTGGTGCTGTTTTTATAAAGATGAAGAACGAAAATAGTTTACCCTTCGAACATTTGAAAAATACTTTTTTCTTAAGAGCTGAGGATGATGGTGGACAGAATTTAAAAGTAAAGTGTTTGAAGTGCCCCGGCGGAAAATATTTATCAACAACTAGGGTGTCATAATTAACGATTTACAGTAAGGGGTTAATATAAATAAACTGTTCTGATGAGCAGGCCTACTTTATTACTAGAAAATAGTTTGCCGATGGTATGTAGTATTGGAGTTTTTTCAGATCAGTTTGCTTATCCTACTGATCCTGTTGATTATAGAGTAGTGTAATGTTTCTCTATATTCTTTATTTTTAATTTTACATAACAACATTGTTATTATATAATTAGTTTAGCAGAAATATTAATAAGCAATCATTTTTTCTAACGCATAGGGATGAGCATGAGTCAAGCTAAAACTCGACTCGACTCGAATTCAAGTCGAGTTTCGAGTCAAGTCAAGGGTAATATCCTCAAGTCGAGTTCCGAGCCGATTCAGTCTTTCAGTCGAGTTTCGAGTCCAGTCGAGTTTGATAAATGGCTCGTTCGTTTCAAGTCGTCTTGAAATCATGGCCTGTTTACTGGAAAACGAAAGCCATGAGAAATGTAAACTAAACAGTAATATGGAATAGTTTTAATGTTCCTCACGAGAGTGGATACTGCTCGCATCTCATCTCGTCTCGATAGCGATACCACAAGATATTTTTATAACAAGCTCAGCTCGGCTCGGCTCAACTGAGAAGATGGCTCGAGCCGGCTCACTTGGGGTGAACGATCGGCTTGAGCTGGCTTGGTAGGGATGAGCAATTTGCTCAGTTCGGCTCAACTAAGCCAAGAACTGTAGCCGAGTCGGTTGGGTGAGCTGTTGGCTCGGCTCAATTCTCGGTTCGGGTCGATAGTAAATAAGCTGTGAGCCGAGCTGCTCGAGTCGTTGACAATTCTAAACCCGGGCCGATCAGTTTTGAAGAAATTTGGCCAGTGACCTATAACTTTCAACATTGTTTGGCTCGAGCCTGAATACTCAACCTAGACCCTCAACCCAAATTCAGAAGCTCGTGAACAATGTCCTTGACTCCTAGATTTCAAGACTACCGAGGATAGCAATCAACTAGTTTTTTTAGTATTTAACTACAAACCGCCTATCTTTCATTTATATATACAGTGTTGTTATAATTAATAATATTAATAATAATAATAATAATAATAATAAAAATTGTAGTAGTAGTAGTGTCATTGATAATAATTATACTGTCTATGTAATATATTTGAAGAATGTACTCGAAACTACACACCGGATTTGGCTCGAGTCGACTCGAAACTCGATCC
Organism: Thermobia domestica; assembly: GCF_964235325.1. NCBI lineage: Eukaryota > Metazoa > Arthropoda > Insecta > Zygentoma > Lepismatidae > Thermobia > Thermobia domestica. The sequence goes on along the minus strand of NC_137454.1, from coordinate 310,530,628 downwards.
CAATTCGAGTTTAGTTGGAAGAAATTTTTCGAGTCGAGCTGAAAGGTGTCTGTTTCTAGTCGAATCGAGTGTCAAAGAAAACTCGCTCGAACTCACTCGTGTCCATCCCTACGAGTAACGCAGTATGGCATTTTATCAATATTACATTATATGAAAATGTTCATATATCAAGTAGAAATTTGCCCTTGCATTTACATAAAGCGATTCAGAACATGCAATAATAATAATAATAATAATAATAATAATAATAATAATATTAAATATAATAATAATAATAATAATAATAATAATAATAATAATAATAATAATAATAATAATAATAATAATAATAATAATAATAATAATAATAATAATAATATCGGTACTAATAGTAGTACGGAAAATTGAAGTCATATTTTTTTCACATTTTTAAAGTTTCGGACCTAAAAGTAACGCGTTAGTAACGCGTTACTTTCGAAGTAAAGTAACAGTTACTTTTTTGGGGCAAGTAACGCGTTACTAACGCGTTACATTTTAAGAGAAAGTAAAGTAACTTGTAACGCGTTACATTTTTACAAGTAACTTACCCAACACTGCTTTACTCGGGATATCACGTGCTGTAATGTTCTGTTTCACTGATACACGTAAAAATGTATGAAATTCACCGTGAAAAATATATCGCAACAAGCGTCATTCCGAACACGAGGAACCGTTCAGCTGGCATTTCATAACACTTAAGACTTCCTGCCGAAGCATTCCCTCAGACATGATTTAATAATATTGGATTGTAATATTAATGAATAAAAATAGTTAACATGAGACAGAATGAATCATGCTTTAAGAATAGCATTATAAAATTCTCCAATCCTGACAGTTTTGTTGAACTAAGAAATCTTGTTGAAGAATTAGTAACTAATATGGGCCAACCAAAGCACAAGAGAAAAGACATTCCAAAGCAAATAGCATTAATTGTTCTATGACCTTAGTTAATAATCGGTGTTAGAATCATCGAAATGGTAAATGCTCGAAATGGATTCGAGATAGGAAAACTAAAAGTTTAAAATCGGGTTGTGATATCAAAAGGACAAAGCACGGAAATGTTGAAATCCAAATGTCGAGAAAATGATGAAAATCAAATTTAGTTCTTCAGGGTCAATTAGGAGGAACTATTGCAACGCGTGTTGCAGCGAAACTTAACTAATAATAAATAGCATGTTAGTGTACGTGTGGACAATGGATCATCATATAATTTAATCACAAATGAATTAATTGAACGGTGTGGTGTGGCGCACTATTTTAATCATACCAAACGTGTTAACACTTGGTCACCTGTTGGTTTTTCATATGTTCGTTGTAGGGAGTTTGGAGTTACGTTATTTCCTTCTCGATGGTTTGAAGTGTTTGATTCCTAGTGGTACTAGAGATACCATGTGACTGTCTTTAAGGAACTCCATATTTGAAGAGTATTTCATCAATGGCTGACTTCTTCAAGAAAAGTTTGATTTTGGATAATAATTGCAAATTAACATTATTATATTTCTGTAAAAGTAGTCTTAAATTAAAACGTCGATTGTCAGGCCATTAAGGAATTAAACATGTTGTGGGCAGAAAAACCGTCTTTTTGGTTTCGCATTTTCGAGAAACCGATACCGGTTTTTAAAAATTTACAAAGAAACCGATTTCGTTTTTTTTCAAAACCGGTTCCGTCTTCACCGAAACGGGTTATTGATTTTCTCCGGATCCGGTTCCGGTTTTTTCAAAATTTGTTCTATTTCTGACCGGAATAGTGTTTTGGTGTTCTCCGGAAACCGAATCCGTTTCCACAGAAGTAGTTTTATGTGTTTTCAATAAGTTTTGACCGAAACCAGTTTAGGTGATAACCGAACAGGATTTGAAGAAAATCGAAACAGGTTTTGGAGAAAATCGACCTTGGTTTCGGTGAAAACCCAACCGTTTTTTGAAAAAAAACGGAATGACGGTTTTTGGGTTTCGTTTTTTCTAGAAACCGGTTTCCGGTTTTCATAAAACCGTTTTTTGCTCATTCCTAATCTGAACTCGGAGGTTGTTTTAGGCACCAAAATAAAACACAAGACTAGTAAAAGTGGAGATAGGAAGTATTTTGCTTTGTCTTTTTGGAATATGTCCTTATTGGAAAACATTTTAAATCAGGAGGACTGTTACGCATTTTCGATGGTATCTATGGAGAATCAGTACCTTCTAATCAACTCTTCAGTTAATGCTTTGGATGCTGAAGTGGAATGCGAAATTTAATTGTCAAGAATGGAGCGACAATTATTAGAATTTCGAACACCGAATCAAGGTGAAAATTTTCGGAAAATTTTTGATGTGATTGGTTCTTTAGGAATACCTGGGTTAATTGGTATTGAAGATGGTGCTTTATGCAATTCCAAAGGGAAGTAATTCCATACTTACCCACATTTTGGAAGCGCATAACGCACCTTTTGAGAAGGAAATGGAAACAAATTATTCAACTGCTTGTATTGGTGAAAAATATGATGTTATTTTCAAGATGCACTTCTGATTTTGAAACAGAAGAGGAAGCAAATTTGATTAAATTTCAGTTGCTGAAAAACATGTTGTGGAGAAATCGTCAATTAAAAAGAAATTTCCAAATAAGAAGATGGTGAGCAATCATGGCGAGGTAATGTGACCTAGGACGCGTTAGAATAATGGATTTGTCGTTAACTCATGACTTAAATGGACAGGATACAGAGGAGAAAATTAATAACATGGAATATTGCAGCCGTTCAAGAGGATAATCCTGATAGTCTTCAACTCGATATGGAAATAGGAGGATCGAATAAACTTAATCTTTCCAAGGAATATAAAATTTTCCTATACGTGTAGTTGACTTCAGATTTAAAGAATGATACTAAGAAGGACTTCGGAAGATATTAAGCAGTATTCAGATAAAAACATTTTGGACTTGATATGTGGCGTACGATCTAACTTTTCACATGTTACTACAGAAAAATTGGTTATAATAATAATTTTGAAGTTAAAATTTACCTTTAAAAACTTTTTAAAAGGGCCCATTGCCTATAATAAAAATAATGAGAACTTTTTATGAATGTAAAAATATTCTTGTATCTCAGGAGATATTTGTTGTGGTGGATCAGTAGTAGTTTCTAGTAAAGAATAAAAGTGATACTCATAATATTGTTGGTAACTTCCGCTAAGCAATAATTTGATCATTGACGACGTATATCATTTTCCTAATTCGGAAGAATTTGTAACTAGTTTAGCTGTAAATGGAGTATTTACTTCCTTCAACTGGAGAAAAGCGTATAATCAAATTTCTCTAGATAAAGATTCAACACAGATAACTACCATTGTTAATCCTCGTGGTACCTTTTAATATAAGCATTTTTCAGTCTTAATTAAAACTGGAAATTGCCTTTTAGCAATGGCTAGAGAGAAAATACTTGGGAACATGAAGGTATTAGCAATATGAGTATTTTTGATGATATTTTAGTAGCTTTAGTAATTTCGGAAAAACATTAAAATGTTTTTAATTAGTTCTTGAAAAATTAAGATATTTGGAATTACCTTTTCGAATGATGTTTCTTTTTGAAAGGAACATAAATACTTAGCACTTGAAGTTGACGCAAAAACAATAGAACTAGATCAATCCATGATCACCGCTGTTAGAAATATCCCTCAGCTCAAAAATAAAAATGATGTTCTTAACCGCTTAACGGTTTTACCCGAATTATTACGTTCAAGGGTAATATGTAAATCTGGATTATCCCGAGTTATTACGTTGAAACTATATTTTTCCGTTCGAATCTGTATTTAAGCGAAATGTTTCGTTGTGAGAAGAAAAGGTGCAGGCAGCAAATCTTAACAAGAAAATTAACCCTCGTTTGTTTTGGTTTATTGACTTTTAAAATAGATCGTGTTAGTACGCATTTATGATAGATTCAAAATATGAAATAAAAAATATGACCTTTTCGGGACGTTTCTCTAAAATTAATTCGACCGTTAAGCGGTTAAAATCTTTTTGTTATTAATGTTCGGTTCGCCGGGAGGTTGCAGGAAATTATGGCTGCGAAAAGCGAATTGAAATCAAAGAGGACACATTTTTTAAAAAATTTTAGAACCCAGTAACCTTAGAATAAAATGAAGAAGTTACTTATTGATAACAGATTGTAAAGACTCCAGCTCTTTCCAAAAAAACCTTGTTCATCTAGTTGAATCTTTAAAGAAACTTAGGGTCTCTGTCGCGCAAATTAACAATTATAATCTGCTCTTATCCGTTGCTTTTAATACTTACAGAAGCACATAGACACAATATTATTTATGAGATACACAATATATCTATTTCATCATTCTCGTAAATGATTTTGTTTTCTTTACTGATAGCACATCTATATCTCGGATGTTGAATAATTCAAGAATTATTAAAATACGGTCCTTCAGTTTAAACTCCATGCCAATTTTCATTTACTATACAGCTTATTAGACTCATGAAAATGCGGTAGCTGAGGTTTTCCAATAGAATGTACTATCTGTGTGAATATGTGAAAACGGATGAAACTGTAGGGTTAGCCATTAGGCGAAAAATGGAAAATAACGAATACTCGGAATGTTACTATTAGTCTTATAATAGATCCTATTCAAAATGTACAGAGTTAACATATTTTCGAAGATTGATATGGAAAGAAACGTTATGGAGAAAATATTCCAAATTGTATTATGAATAACGATATTTTTGTGAGGGAAGTAAAGCAATTAACTTTCCTTATAAAGTAGTAATTTCCGAAAAGTTGCAAGAGATTTAATTGAATTCTTCCATCATTATTAATTAACGGAAAGCTACGCGGGAACTTACCGTACGCTTAAAAAGATAATTTGTCAGTCTATATGGGATACAATTGTCGGGGATGTGAAGGACTATGTAAAATCTTGTAAAAATGTCAGTTAACAAAGGAAAATATAGTAGAAGGTACGGCAATTGATATCAACGTACGGAACGAAAGTTTGTTAGAATATCAAGATTGATATAATTGGTGCGTTCTTGTCACGTATGGATGTAAATTTATAATCATTGGTGTATATAACACTTCTCTTAATTTTTCTTGAAAAACTAAGACAACTAAAGGGAGAAACTGGTCGTCCTGGTGTGATCAGTATAAATGAAATTCCAAAATCCACTTCCATAGCAATGCATAGTTTTATATCGACTTTCTTTATTTACGTCTTTCCTGTTTAGATTTGGTATTGAGCATATATGGATAATCTCGTATCATGTAGAATCTATTTGCAAATGTTGTGCTAATCCTCAAATATACATTGAGAGCTTATTGTGCAGAAATATAAATCTTTCGTCTGGACTAAATCCTGCTTTAGAGTTGTCTTAATCTTAGTGAACACTCTGGGTTAAAGTCTGTTTCGTTCGAATTACGTTGTGGATGTGTTATGAACTTCGGAATGTAAAACCAATGGAACATTTGTGACTCAAATCTTTGAGACTTTCAAAATTCGGATTTATTGACTCGAGCTCATCTTAATGTGAAAAGGTCTTCTTGAACTAAGAGGAAAGTTTCGTCCAAGATAAAGGATCTGTGGTGGTTGATGTTAACGACCACATATTAATAAAATCTCAATTTAACCTTCATTATCAGAGAGCATAACAACGGAAAAATTGGAAAGGATGTTATATTATCAGGAGGTTACTAACTCCAAATACGGTCCTCATTTCTGATCTTGAAACTGTTCAGGACTCCTAAAGGAGTTTGTGTCAGAGATTAAAAATATTGTTTCCAAGAAAAATGATCAATGATCGGAAGTAGCAAAAACTGCAGCTGATGTCATTCCCACTATCCATGCATTACATGTAACTTAATATTTATAAATATGGAATGGAAATTTGAGCTAAATATAGTTGTAGGTACAGGTTTCTCAGGAAAAACTTAAGGTATATAATTGATAATTTTTGTAAAAATTATGTGATTTTGATATCTTACATTCTTTATAAATATGATAAAATCTTGATCTCATGATGCAAATTAACGAATTAGTAATATTTCAAAGAAACTATCTTAAAGGTAATTTCGAATATTTAGTATTAAACAATAGAATAATATATTTGACTCTCATTATATAAAAAAATCTACTTTCATTTTAAAAAGCTTCTGAGTTTTAGTGATTTCTTTATTAAAAAAGCAAGTATGTTGAAGCAATTTGGACCACATCTTTTTCAGAAATTTTTGTTGTCAGCTTTCAGATAATCTGGAGTCTCGATCAAATAATATTCAAAAGTTCTTATTCGAATAAGTTTTTCAAGTGATAGAGAAGTGCTGAGAGTCTTGCATTGCCATAAGTCTGATTCAGAGGACTTGTAAATGGACTCTGGAAGCATTCTACTGTTTTAATAAAGAAGACGATACAAAGAAGACGAAAGAAGAATAAAAAAAATAAAATATACAAAGATTTAATTGTAAGAGTAAGGGAATGAAAGATGACAAGAATTAACTTTAGAAATTCTTTAAAAGCTTTTAGTGGTAGGTCTCGGTAATATTTGAATCTTTTTTCTTACCGAGTTTTAAACGAAAGTGTAAGTTATAGCATATTTTACTAAAGGCCATATGACTTCAACAGAGTGTGAGAGCTTTTCGCAAGTTAGATGACGTAATATAACTCCTTCGAGGACGCGGATTGCAATGGAGTTGAATTCGCTGCATGTCATATTCCTTTATAGCAAAAATAGTCTATCGTAACGTGGATTTTAAGCATTGTTTTGTGGAGTTTACTAGTATGGAATATCTGAAGGTTTGTTGCCTCTTAATTCGGACTGGTTATAATGGAATTTCGCTTCAGTTTTTGGTTCAACTTCCCAATCCCCGATTTGGTCCAGAGTTTGTGAGCACAACGGCATTTTCCTAATTGAGTAAGAGATTAAAACGTAATTTCTAGTAGAAACTATTTCCTTTGGGCGTATTCAAATTATTTGGATTGTGTTAGAAACTAATTATTTCTCTTCTTTTAATTCTAAAAATGTCGATCTCATTGTGACACATTAATTGGCTTATTAGTAAGTACTTACGTAACAACTTTCTTTAGTTATAAAATACAGATTAAATTTTGTTATTTCAACACTTTTTGTGACAATTTTCTTTTGTGATAATTGTCTTCTAGCCTGTAGATTTTGCTTCGTTAATTTTTCGTGTTGCGTCTAATTGATTTTCCCTTCCACATTTTTCTTAAAAATATTATTAGTCACGTGATTCTCTGTATATTCAATGCTAAAGTTTTGGATTAGTATCGAACTTGCTTATTACCGCTGTTGACTCTGATTAGCTCATATTCCAGTGAAGGATTCGAGGATTAAATGGTAATGGAATTGATTCGAAATTTTTCTAATTTAAATTATAAAATTTAAGTAATGTGATTGGAACTGTAAGTTTTAGAAAAAAATCAATTGTAAACAATGTTGTAGTTATCGGTAAAGTTCCTTTAATTGATTAAAAATTATTCGTGCAGTTTCGATCCTTTGGAAGTTTATTGACGTATTGTTGAGAAGAATTTGTTATTCTTGTTATTACTAATAACTCAATTTTGCAATAAACGGTAAAACAATGAAAACGGTGTTTGAAATTTAAGATAATAGTTGTAGCTTCTACTTCTAATTTGCAATTATTGTTAATATTTTCTTGTGATTTGATAACTAAATGTCTATTTTCTTGTCCTTGTAAGAACGTAGTCTGGAATATAAACTGGAGATTTGATTACCTCCTGCTGAAACCGCCGAACAACGTTGCTTCGTTGATTGAAAGGGAAGGATATGGGAAGTTTGATCCACGTGAAAACATTTGAAGTCAAGACACTTCTTGCAGAAGGGTAATTGATACCCCTGTATTGAGGGTAGTCACTGCCACTTGCTGCATTTATTATTATAATATCACATTTCCGACTCGGCATAAAACGCACAAATCAAGCAAGAATAGGCCAAAAATCAGGTTTCCCTGTCTTTCCTGGTTCACACTTAGCGGTTCTCCTTCACCAAGTTCGGGGCCAACATCTCATTATCAGGCAGAGCAAGCCAAACTCAAAATATTATCTGAATAGTAGTATCTCAGCGATCACATCGGAACATTCAAATCCAGGAAAACGAGTTGTTTTTCGGTTGAGGTAGTCATCAAGGTGCAGATATATTTAATCTGTGAATATCTTGGTGTTCAAATAGTTATCTTCATTTTGCATAGTAAAAACTGGAGAGAAACAATAGACACATACGCTCGTATAATGCAGTGAGACGCTGCTGTTTGAGAACATCATTCTCATTGTAGTGACGGTCCTTCGGTGCACAGTCATCCCTTCTCGTAGTCAGGACACTGATTCAATATGACAGAACGTTATATTAATAGAAAAGACAATCGTGTTACTTTCAGTTGCTTTTTTAAATAGTTCCACGAAATGAGTTGTAATGAATTTCACCCTCGGCTCATTCTGGCGCCTCACACCGTATGAACAGGAATAGCCCTCTACAATGGACAGCATTTCCCCTGCTATTAGATAAATTTTCGTCTTTCCAATGCAAGCTACGTTATTTCACACATAACTGAGCACACAGGTGGCTCTCATAGCCCATACTATATTGCACCCATGAACCATCCATTACGCTAATTGTAGTACAGTTTGTTTCTCTGCATCATATGATTAAGTGAATACTTCAATGAAAGACTTTGTAGTATAAGTTTCGCCAGCACCCAGAGGATTACAAAATATATATAATTAAACAGAGGGCCTAGTATTCTTTAATCTCTCAATCATCATGGAAAATATTTGATATTACTAAAATAGGAAGTTATAACACGCATTTCCTGCATTTTTACATTTATTTTAGTACTTTTGGTACAACGAGTAACCTAAGAAGACTGGTAGTACTATGTCTGATAACACATTATTTTGAACTACGTTTGGGATGAATTCAGTACTACCATATTACTGTGAAAATAAACCTTTGTGGTCTTTCATAATAACTTCTAGCAGATTTTCTAGTGAAAATTTAACCTTACTGATATCAAATTAAAGTTATACTTGGTTACAAAGCGATCTCTTAACTTCAATTTTCGTTCAATATTCGACGCTATTCAGGTCAAGCATCTGTCATCACACAGTGTTAATGCACCACTTTACTACAAATACCTACAGATGTCTCTTACATTACTAAATAGATAGTTTCTTAATTTAACTAATAATATTGCTGAGAGTTTTCTCTTACATTACAAGGTACATAACTACCTTACTTTATTTAATAATACATGTCTCTGGCATAGTTTTCTAAAATATCTCAAATTTCTCATTTAAGACAAAAATGTGTGTATTTGTTTTTAACTATGATACTAACCAGACCATCTTTTATATGATGTATGTTTTAACACATGTCCTTCCAAATGAAATTCTCGCTTGGAAGTTTTTCTACATATCTAAGAAGGAAAAGGCTTTCTTGTATGCAATATGATATGCTTTCTCAATGAGGACTTATCAATAAATTTCTTACCGCATTCTTGGCAAGAAAATCTTTTCTCTCTTGTATGTGTTAAAATATGTTTTCTTAAGTAACAGTCTGTCTTAAAACTTGTATTACATTCATGACAAAAAAAATGTTTCTCTATTGCATGTGTTGCGATATGTCTCCTCAAATTATCTTTCTGCCTAAACTTTTTTCCACACATATCACAAGTGTAAGATTTTGCTTGTGTGTGCACTAACATATGATTTTTCAAGTAGGACTTCTGATAGAAACGTCTACCACACAGCTGACAAAAGAAAATATCATTTCCATTATGTGTTAACATGTGGTTTCTCAAAGTACAACTAAGATAAAACATTTGACCACATATCTGACAAGAGAATGGCCTCTTTGCTAAATGAATCAACATGTGTGTTTTCAAATATGAATTTACCCTGAACATTTTACCACATTCCATACAAGAAAAAGGTTTTTCCCCTGTATGAATTCTAATGTGGTGTTTCAAAGACTTCTTAGTGGTGAAAGTCTTTCCGCAATCCTGACAACTAAAAGGTTTCTCTGCTGTATGTGTTAACATGTGTTCTTGCAATCTATACTTTTCAGAAAACGTTTTTTGGCACTCTGGGCAAGAAAAAGCTTTTATTCCCATATGTATTAACATGTGTGATTTCAAATTACTTCTATACCTGCACATTTTTCCACAGTGGTGACAAGAAAAAGGTTTTAATCCTAAATGAATTAACATATGTTCCTTTAAGCTAAACTTAGAATTGAATTTTTTCCCACACTGATTACAGAAAGACTTTCCTTCTCCCGTATGAATTGATATATGTTTATTCAACATAGATTTAACACTAAAACTCTCTCCACATTCTGAACAAGTGAATAATTTTTCCCTTGTATGTATTAACATATGTTGTTCGAAACTTTGTTTTATGTAATATACTTTGCCGCATTCCTGACAACAAAAAGGTTTATGTCTTGTATGTAGAAGCATATGAGCCCTCAAATTAGACTTATATGCGAAGACTTTTCCACAATCATGGCAAGTGAACTTATCCTTTCCTGTATGTAGTAACTTATGTGTATCGAAACTGCGCTTATGGTGGAATATTTTGCCACATTCTGCACAAAAGAAATTCTTTTCTTTTCCTTGAGCTGGAGTGAGTGAATACAAAGTTTTCTTCTTATTAAACATTTTGAAACAGTTGTCACAGGAATGAGTTTGGCATGTTGATTTGGAAGGAAATATTTTGCCGGATGTTTTGCTGTAATATTTCACTGGTGCTTTTTCAATAAGAGCGGAGAACTGGCAGCACGTAACATATTCCCTGAAATACGAAAAGGATTGCCATCATGAAAATGTGCCACATATTCTACAGACACATATTGATCCGTTTGTAGGGTTATGAGGTAGTTCACGAAAGGAAAGTGACTCAGAAAAATATATAGTAAAATTTGTATACCCATTGAAGATAACGATGTTTTTCAAACGTGTAGCTGCTAAGAACTCTAAATAATAAAATTTTGGCAAATTAAACTCTGGACTATTACGAAAATAATCCCAAAATATGAAGATAAATTCCTTTACATTGACACAGGCAACTTTCGAGAAATTTAATAAACACGCTAAATAGCTCTTTTTAACATAGTAATACTAGTGTCATATCCAGTACAAACGACTTGAGAAATTTTCTTACGAATAACACTATGTTAAGTTTTTACGACTTATTTAGAAATGATAATACACATTCATTATTCGAAACTATTTGAAACATATATTGTAGAGTATTCATTTGAAATATTTGAAACAAGAGACTTAAACAATTTTATATCAAGGGATATTGTTTATTTGTACATTCATTTATTGAAGTAAGGGTAACTGTAGACTACGAAATTAACTATAAAGTGACGAATATGCACTTAAGAATTTAGCAATCATGACCAAGAATGTACTACCTCCTCTCTTATATGTCTGAAAATTTTCATTACTCTTATATATATATATATATATATATATATATATATATATATATACTTCCCTGAAGGTGATTGAGACTAGAGTTGACAATATGCAGTGTTTGAAAATAAGTTTTTATGGGTAACACTTGCAGATGGCCTGTATATTGTGCAGAGTTCTCAAGGCTTCCAACAATTTGTTACATGCATTATCCGATACTGCTCGTATGAACTTCGTGTTATCTAGAGCGACCATTTTACTTTTTATTCATGAAGTATAACTTCCTCCTTTACGGCTACAAACAGGTACAACTTGCAGAAATTTCGTTATGGAATCATCTGCTAAATAAACTCTCCGGATTTCTAAACTAATTTTACATTTTGTGAAGGTTCCTCGTTAGTAATCTGGGAAAAAAATTGCGACGGTTTTTCGTTAGTAGTGTGGCAAAAATAAATAATATGAGAAATTAGGTCAAATAGTCCCTAGGTGACTGAACATTTAAATGTAAACATGAAACTCAGAGCAGGGAGTTTGGCTACAAGCTATTTGCACAGTACACTATCTTAGAGAAATTGGAAGATTATTAAATTCGTAATATAAAATTGGTAACATAAGTTAACATTTCCAACCGAACTAAGCAGAGATCAATCGGATTAAAAATGGTTCATACATTAATCACTCTGGCCTAAGGGAAGAAAAACTTAATAGATTCATCAGATAAATATCGTGGTTTTGAGTGTAAAATTTAGGGTAATTGTTTTCATTTGGGAATATACATCCCAAGAATGGGTGCAAGATAATAGAAAATTGAACGATATGGTTGAAATATGAGAAGAAGTGGGAAACTAAGCGCCAGCACGTACAAATGAAATGTATTCAAAGGAATATGAAATATACTATACCTATAAATGTTTGCAATGCAGTTAATGCAAAGATCGCAGTTGTGAATTATGGATTTCTTGATCCATTTGTAGGTAAGTGTCTTTTTAATAAAATGAGTAATATGGTACACAACAGGTTAGATGTGGAGAGTAATAATAGTTAAAGAGATGTTGGACCTTATTCTTCGAGAGTGATCATGTTAGCTACTTCACTTAAAATTTTGAGGCTTCTGCATCCTGAAATTATGAATAGGAGTTCGAACAAAGTGGCAGGTCAGTTTTAAGCAAACTACTATAGTTAGTTGTTTTCCTTAAAAATACAAATTCACGTTTTAGTAACTAAGGTATATCGCAATATCTGCTTGAATGGAAAAATCTGTTGAGATTTTAGGAGTGAAATATAGCAAATTTGGTCGTCTATCCACAATTATCCATCTCTGTGAACACGTTCACGTATTTTCCCTACTTATTTCTCAAACTCTGTTTGAAATAAAGAGCAGGTTGACTTACGTAAACGGTCTAAGAAGTAATTTGCCAAAGTAATTCTTTGCAAATAGAATTCTAAATCCGTACTGTCATGAAGAGTAATGCTTCTAGAGACAGGGTGGCCAGAAAGTCCCTTCACACGCAAACTGAATGTGTGTAACAATGTAAGATGTAACATATTTATGATTTGAACCGCGTATTCTGATCATTGATATGACAACAGTGCACCTCGTGTGAATTGCCAGGTGATTGCCGCATGACTTTTAGCGGAGGAAGGAGAATAAAGTGTGTACGTTGCCCAGCTTATTGTCTCACAGTTCCGTGTATGGTGAATAGCAATCACAGATAAAAGTTACTTGTTTCCGCAAATTCACCAATCCGTTATACTTCGCCCCTGGAAGTTCGTGTCGTACGATATCAGACAATGGGTGTGGAGTATCATCAAATCATACGTCAAGAAGAAGTCTTAAAAATATATGTTAATACTCTGAATGTAATTGTCCTTCAAGCCTTCTAACTTGTGACGCCGCAGCTGTAAAAGCGAATGAGTAGGTAGACATGTAGCCCTATCAAGTTGTACAGGGATAATGAGGTAGAGATACGAACGTTTTGCACATATGAATGAATTATAAACAATTATTAATGTAGGAAATAAATAAATGTGGCCGTAAAGGCACTTCTGGCTACCCAGTAGTTTAAACAACTAGAGTAATACATTTTCTTTTTAAAGAAAGATCAATTTATGTATGTAAGATTTTATTTGTGATTTCTCTAATAGTCATCAAATGCAACAAACAGTGAGCTAGAGCCAGTAAGCCTGGTAGGTCAATTCAAAAGCACTCCTGTTCTCAAAGAGGGTTAAGTAGAAATAATAAAAGAGTCAGTAGATTTCAGTTAGTTTCAGGGAACAGTGTTTAAGCGTACATTGATGATAGTCCAGGTACATTTATTATTTTCTCAATAGGTAGTCTGAAATCTTCATACTGTGTAGACAGTGGTGCTTAGTAAGCCTTATATCAACAATGGTGATTTCGAAATTATCAGAAAGAGATTCAACCGGTTAGCTTGAAATTTATGATATGTCCCAACTTGATCGGAATGAGTGAAGTAACCGTTATTGGCTTGAAACGGAATTTGCAGGAATCAGTTCGGTTCTAAACAACAGGACATTGGAAACTCCATTTTGAAGAGAATAGAAATTCATTTTGATTACATTTGAAAACCCCCTTTCTAGAAACCAGAGACATTAAATTCGTTAATGTTTGACCACGATGTTGTGAAGTAAAAATTATATTGTGCTAGACATCCGTTTCCCACTAAAGACTTTATCCTATAAAGATTTTGTAAGTAATGCATATCCTTCTAGGTTTACAAACAACAATATTAGCTAGCAGAATCTTATTCCTCAGCAAAAAAAATATATAATTCATTTGAAAATATTATCAAATCTATACAGGACAATTACTCGTATTAAACAGTTGAAATGAACTTGTTAGAATTCACACCTCCGGATATTACCAGGTGGTGATGCCGCAAGGAGATTTCCAGTCGTTTCATGGGTTTGCTTCTTGTATTCAGCTATCCTGGCTGTCCCAGAATGCTGTACTTCCCCACGCAATATCGTAAAATATTGGCTTTCTGATGTCATATACTACATTCGAAAAGAAATGCTGTAAAAAAACAGTGATTTAGCACTATTACAGCCGAAGTTGAAAAGAAAAGACACAAACGAATGTTAATGTACAGATCACTCAATTCAGAACTTATATCTCTATACTGTATTAATGAATATCATAAGGACATTAGAATGCTATCGTGTGTAGAAGGTCCGGAAAGGGGTACTGATCTGGTACTTTTTTCTTCTCTAGCTTCTAATTGAACTATATGAGCCCTCTCCACAGTTTTGATACATAACGCAGTACGTCATTTTCTGTTTTTGTGTGATTTTCTATAACTGTTGTCTACATGCCAAATGAATATTATCTCAGTTTAAATGTTCGGTTTCATTTAAGCGTAAACTGCATATTTGAAGTTTAAAAATAGTTGGAAGTATAATTCCGAAGAATTGTATAAAAAATAAATATACACCACGTAGATGACTATGATGACCATATGTATATCTGAGACAAAAGTAGTGGACCTCAGTGTAACAGTGATCTATCTCGCGAAGAAAAGGAACAACAATCTTATTTGCAAAATATATATTGTACTTCCTAATGGCGAACATTGAGGTTGTTAAGGAAGATATGGAAAGCTATGTTTATTATTTTTTAAAGCTGGAGAGATCTTAAATGATAACTCACTCTAAGTTAGCACCTATATTTTGAATCTAAGTTCAAAATTTCCCATATTGCAGAATTCGTGTTTATCAAACTAAATATTTTATACACAAAGGAAGTTGCAACACTTATCGTCTTTTGTCAAGCTGATATACTTTCTGTCTAAACGTTTAGGGCAAGAATGAACAATACTATACGCTTTATCTTCCTCAACATAATTACACATATCAATCAATTTCAAGAACTTCGAATTACGAAAATTTATGCTGCTGACATTTTCATAAGGATGTCCTTACAGAGAAACAGGTAGTTATTTTCGTACATGTAAGAGTTATTATAACAGGATGAAAAGTCAGCATTGTTCTTGCATAAAAGCGAAATGTTTGCTCTTCTTGGCAAAATGTAAGTGTATATACAAAATATAGCATGATAAACAGTATTAGTATAAGAATCGTAGAAATAAATAAATTATTAGAAAAATATATTTTATTACAGATTTGCCATTTCTAATCAATTTCGTCTATATTTGCACATGTTGTTTTACTACCAATTAAAGATGAACCAGCAGTATATTCTCTCCAGATTTACTTGATGTAACGTACAGAAGTACAGTCAATCCAATATGAAATATAGGAGAAGAATTTTAATGGCATATTGTTGGTATTCACGAGGTTCTTGAAGAAGAAATGTCTTATTGAACTAATCTGCCATATTATAATGGTGTCCACTAAGCTACTTGAGTCAGTGTTTTCTGAGAGTACCTTCAGCTGGCTTAAGTCATACCAAAGTGCACATAATTTCGGCAATCATCATAGACTTTGACCTTCTTATCTCACTTTACCTGATCTTGACTCATTGTTAAATCTTGCAGGGTGAGGTGTCTTACAGAGGTAATTTAGAATGATTTCTCATTTGAAAAGGGAATAACGTTGAGTCCATTTACTTTTATTAATGGCCGAAGCCGCCTATTGTTTCTTAAGCATCTTTTCTAAGAAGAGTAAAAGTTTCGACTCCTCTAATTTTGGTAGTTCAATCTCGTGAAGTGACTCAACCTTATCTATGATTTGGAAAAACTATTATTATTATTATTATTATTATTATTATTATTATTATTATTATTATTATTATTATTATTATTATTATTATTATTATTATTAATAGGAGAAGGCGTTGTACCTTTGAAATAAAGTACCTTTGAACACCTATGCTTTTCTCGAATTCAGAGCTAACTAGGTGCAGTGATTAAATTCGTTTGAAGGAGTAAATGAAAGAGGGCACTACAAACGCGATTAGCTGTTGTTTACTGAGTATAGTGTTGAGTAATATTCCTTTTAATTTTTTCACCCTTCAAAACGAAGATTTTTTGTAGTTACCGTTTGAGATTTGTGCTCTTCGGTTTTCGCAACTTGTGATATTTATTTATCCAAACTTGGGATGGAATCATTGGTGAGTACAGTAGTATTTTTAGTTTTAACTTCTGAGCAGTATTTAAGCTAATGAAGTACTTCTTTTCGCAATGGTGACCCTCTTGTCCTGTGAACATTAATGCATCGTGTACCTTTGAACGATAAATAATACTGTTTAAAGGGACACGATGTAAGTAGTTAAAACAATGGATAGATTTTATATAGGTTAGGTTATGTTATAAAGTTAACTATAATCTTAAGTTGTTTCTAAATATTCACTTGTTTTTACATGTGTGTCAGGTAAAATGCCGAGAAGTAAGACTGGGAGAAAAAGAGAGCCCATTCATCCGGAAGCTATCTGCGTCTCTGCGTCTCCAAAAAGTCGAATCTCTTTCATGGAGCGTGCAGGATTTACAAAGTAAAGTTAGGTACTCTACATAAACATGTGACAATGTACTTACAGTCCGGTTCTTCGACACGTTTTTCATACAGTGTTAGATACGATACAAAGAGGGTGTTTTCTGAGAGTGAAGATAGAGAACTTGCAGAGTACCTGAAAACATGTGCAAAGATCGTTTAAGCAAACGAATCTGCAAGACAATTAGCTTACAGTTTTGCCGTTGCTGAGAGGAAGAATGACAGAAGTCAGTGAGCTCTCAACGAAATTGCAGGTGAGGAGTGGATGCGCTTGTTTCTGAGAAGACACAAACAGGAACTTCCATTGAGGAAGCAGAAGCAACTAGTCTTGTACGATCCGCAAGTTTTAATCATGGAAACGTAAACTGCTTCTTCGAAACTTTAGGAGGGGTTCATCGTAGTTACGCACCAATCACAGCAGCGCTTATCAACAGTTCAGAAATCGAGAAGTATTGTAGCCCCTAAAGAAATGAAGGAAGTCTGGGCAGCAACCTCAGCTGAACGTGGAAACACAGTGACAATGATAGCGGGAGTAACAGTCATCGCTAATTACGAACCACCTATGCTGATTTTTCTCAGGGTAAACGTAAAACATTTTAGTGGTCCTAGTGGTTGGACAGATGAAAATTGCTTTCCTCAGCTTTTAGACCATTTTATCAGTCATACAAAGCCAGCAAAAGTTCAACGAATTCTGTTTGTTCTTGACAACCACGAACCTGATCTTAGTTTGCAAGCAATTGAAAGTTCATGAGAATTTGGAATATTAATGGTTACATTGCCCCAACATACTTCAAACAAAAAAATGAAATGAAATCTTTAAGTTTTACGTCCCACAGTTATGCCGGTTAGGCTAAAGGAGACGGTGATGATGAGAGATGAGTGAAATGGTGGACTGAAGAAAGTGGGATGAAACGGGAGAACCCCGAGAAAACCCACGAGCACGGTGTTTGTCCACTACAAACTTCACTTGGCGGGGGCTGGGATCGAACCCGGGACCCCAAGCACCAGAGGTGAACGCTCTACCACTGAGCCACCGTGCCCCCCCTACTTCAAACAAGTTACAACCATTGGACAAAACTGTGTTTGACCATACCAAGCGATAGATGCATGGCATCCAAACAATCCTGGAAAGGCATTTGACATTTATGGAATTGCTGAGTTTGCAGCAAAAAGTTATGTTAAAAGTTGTATATGCTCAACTTTATTTTTCACAAGTTTGTGTTAGAACTTCTCTTTCATTTGAATTAAATTAATAAAATTTCAACTCTGGGGAAGTTTTTATAGCTAAACCTTTTATTGCAATCTATAACTATTAATATTTGTGGCTTCTTTTTATATTGTTGCTGCAGAAACGCTGTAATTATCACTTTGTTCAAAGGTACGAGAGGGTCTGTTCAATGATACATGACCATAATGTACCTGTGAACAAAACGGATATGTTTTTATTATATCATATAGAAGCTACTGTAATTATGTAACACATTTTAAAAATCACCCTATCTGATAGCAAGGAAATGTCACTTCAAATATACGACAGAAATTGGTGGGAAAGTGCTGAATATTAGCAACAAAATTTCGAAAAATTCCGAAAGTGTTCATAGGTACAACGCCTTCCCCTATTATTATTATTATTATTATTATAATTATTATTATTATTATTATTATTATTATTATTATTATTATTATTATTATTATTATTATTATTATTGGGGGCGCGGTGGCTCAGTAGTAGAGCGTTCACCTCCGATGCTTGGGGTCAATGGTTCGATCCCAGGTCGCACCGTGTGGACTTTGGCCCGTGCCCGTGGGTTTTCTTGGGGTTCTTCCGTTTCCTTCCACTTTCTTCATTCTACCATTTCATTCATTTCTCATAATCACCATCCCCTTTAGACTAACCGGGATATCCGTTGGACGTAAAACTGAAAGATTTCATTTCATATTATTTTTATTATTATTATTATTATTATTATTATTATTATTATTATTACTATTATTATTATTATTATTATTATTATTATTATTATTATTATTATATTAAGTATTCAGCCATTTGGCAGATTCTAGAACTAATGATTTTTTCTTTTTTCAGGTTTGGCCTAGAAATGTTTTTTTCAACGTTTCTTGATCTTCAGTTTCCTCTTTTAACCTCGAATATGTCCTATTCTTCGAATCATCGATCAGTTGTGTTTTTCTTCTTCCTATTCCTCGTTTTCCTTCCGTCCTCCCTTCTATGACGGTATGATTGAAACAATTTCTTCACAAGATGTATGCAATCCAATTGGTCTTGTTACGAAGGATGCTCGCTAAGAGCCCTGTTCTCTCCTATTTTAAAAAGTCCTCTGTTCTTAATCCCTCTGTCCCTTTTATCTTCTCTATCTTCCTCCAATACCACATTTCGAAGCACTCTACATATTTCTTCTCTTATACCCCTCCAAATCTATAAGTTCCATTTTCTGAAGTAAAAGCAGAATACCATTTTCATTTTGGAAGGCTAGGAGGATACATAGTTTTTGTAAGGGTACCTTGTCTTTTGATCTCGAGAACAAGGTGGTCTACTATTTATGGAGTAAGACCTTGTGAATTATGTCATGAAATCTCATATAAAAGTCAAGTCATGTATGTTGAATAGTATTCGAAACACCTCTGTGTATATTATATACATCTTTTATTTTGAGAACCAGGAAAGACAATGTTAGTTATGGCTAGTAGTCTCTGCACATAGTTTGAGAAGGATTTATCAACCTGGCATCTTTATATTTCGAAGGGCATGTCCCTGGTTGTAGAAATTTGCGGCCCAGAACTTTCTATCAAATCAATGTGGGTATGGAAATAAATTAAAGAAATATCAAATTATAAATATGTTGTACTTAAGAAAAATAAGTACAGAGAAAAATAGTAATTTAGAAGTATATTTTTGGAAAGTACGAACTGATTTGAATATGACGATCTATGTTCTGTGAATCTTATCTCGCTTATTGGAATCATATTTTAACTGTTTGAACAGGAATGATAAAGTGAAATTTCAGTTTTCAACTTGCTGAAAATTTCTACACTAATCTCTTCTCGAAAGGCCCTCATTGTTCTTGTAGCAATTATGCAAATATGGACATATGGATACCAACTGATATTAAGAACGAAGTATTATGTTTTTTGGCAGACAATCAATTAACATTTTTTTAATGGAATATACATTTCAAATTATTTCAAACGATAATCGATCTTCATATATCGATAAATATTTTAAAAATGAACAGGGGTGTAGCCAAGCGGGGGGCCCATCGGGGCCAGGACCCCCCAAATGGTTTCCTGCCCCCCCCCAAATGACCAGCTTTTAAAACATCATAGTAAAATTATCTCGCTTCATTCATTTAAAAGTAACAAAGTTTATTGACAATTAATAATTTACGGTAAAATAGTATGGAGAAATATTGTTTTTCCATACCGATTGAAAAATAGTATAGTATTTCCTCCTTATACCGATCGAAAAATAGGATACTTTTTGTGACACCAGATTACACAATTTATATTTAACAGTTCACTACAAACGTTTGCGATTTATATTTGACAGTTTGAAGACAAACGTTTTAACAAGGTACTACAAATACAGCCATAAAACAAAGGTACTAACTTGATTTGTAAGTACAGTATATTTTTATATGCTTTAACAAGTGTTTTGAAAGACATAGAGGATGGAAAAGTTGGTGAGAAACAATGTTTTTATTCAATTTGGATTTCATTCGCTCTCTTTTATTTCTACTCAGTGTAATAAAATAACTATGTTTTTTTTAAGTCACGAATAACAAATAAATATTTTTGTCAGGAAACCGTAAACAAATTAAGTGAAATGTAAAAGAAAATCAATGTTGTGTAGATAGGTTCTGTATACAAGGTCTTAAATTTAAATATAAAGGTGACCAAGAAAAGTTTTGTTGCTTTTTCATCCACGACCTTCGAACATCGATATGTCACCTAACCTAGTAGATCAAAAATAGTCCCCATCAGCATCGACGATCTTCTGAAAACGATCTGGAAGGCCATGGAATCCATCGCGATAGAACTTGGTGGTCCGTGAAACGAAGAAGGTATCAGGTGCATTTTGGACTTTTACTAGGGATTTGAACTGGCATCCTCTAAGGTGATTGTCCAAAGAATGGAACAGGTGATAATCGAACGGTGCAACACCCTGGGAATATAGTGGTTGCAATATTGTTTCCCATCCAAGGCGGAGAATTGTGTCCTGAGTCATCCTAGCCACGTGGGACTAAGCGTTGTCCCGTAAACGAGGACTCATTTGCAATTTAGAACTGATGGCTCCAGAGTTTTGAGTTTTTGTTGAGCACAGCTCAACTGCTGACACTACACAGTTGCATTGATACTCTGACCAGCTGGTAGCAGTTCCCGATGCACGATGTACCAAACACACAGAAGGACTTTCTTCTGGAGCAGTGCTGGTTTCGGCTGTTTTGAAATCGGTTCATGAGATGCTAACCAATGATGACGGCGCCGTGGAGCTTCATATATGACCCCTTTTTATCACATGTCAACGCCCTGTCCAGAAATGGCTCCGAAACAGTAAATAAACACAGACGACTGCCGCGTTGCCTTCTGGCTCGGAGTCAAAACATGTGGGACCCATCGGCCCAACTTGTAGTGCTTCCCAAGTTGATGGATGTGATGCCGAATGGTTTCTCCACACACTGAATTGTAGTCCCAGTTTCTCTTTGTACATGTTGGTCTTCTCGCACGTGGTGTTTTTGGGTGTTTCGTCAAAGTTCTTAAACTTGTTAAACCATCGCTGTACTGTCCGTGTCGTCACGACCCCCTCACCAAAGGCTAGGGATGCGCACGAGACAAGATTTGTGGCTGTCTCGTCTAGAAAATGTGCTGTAAAAGTGATGTCTCGACTCGCAAAATGTATATTTCTCTATTGAAAGACTCGTGTCTCGACTCGAATTTTTTCAGGAAATTCCTGTCTCGACTCGTCTCGTGCGCATCCCTACCAAAGGCCTGGCATATCTTCTGTCCCGCTACAGCGGCGTTTGACCTCCATTTGAACTCGTTCAGCATATATGCTCTTATGACGCTCTGTGGATGTCCCATGTTCCCTCTGTCTTTTACGCAAGTTCACGGTGTATCTGAATTGCCACAACCAGGTAGTATGTTGGATATATCCACACCAACAACTGACGTTCGCCTTATCTCCACTCGCATTCAACTCACAGTGTGAGGTCCAATTGAACACAGACCTCCACGAAAAGGGACAGAACTTTCTTGGTTACCTTTATAGTTATGCACAAAAGTATAGCGTTTGGTCCCGGGCAGTAGTTCTTGATTAAGCATAATAAAAACTATCTTGAATATAATTTATGGATAATAATAATAATAATAATAATAATAATAATAATAATAATAATAATAATAATAATAATAATAATAAGAAGAAGAAGAAGAAGAAGAAGAAGAAGAAGAAGCTAAAATAGTGTTTTTAGTTTTCCAGAGGGAAACCAAAATTTTCCTTTCTTTCAGGCCTCAAAAACACTAGCAGCAACACATTTTTTGGCTTTGTACATTGTACTTGGCCCTCCCTCAAAAACGACGGGCCCCTCCTACACAAACCTGCTGGCTACACCCCTGAAAATGAAACTGCCGTATCCGATTTTAAATGTGTGTTTAAGATTATTTTTTACGTCCAAATAGTTTGTGTCTAACACAAGCGATGGTGCCACCGTTACCAATGCTAACATTTACATTTAATAAAATTAAAAGAATCAAAAAATGAATAATTCAAAAACTAAGCAAAAACGGATACAGTCTGGTTAATGACCGTTACAAAATCTAGGGAACAGTGCATGTCGATTTCACATACTGTTGTTAGTTTCATTTTAGAAGCCACCATTGTTAAATAAAGGATCAACTATATCTGCCATACCTTCTACCAGAGACTAACCAAACTTGGCACACCCATTTACGATTCAAATATCTAGGGAACGTTACATGTCAATTTCACATTTGATTGTTGTTAGCTACCATTGTTAAATAAACAATCAACTTTATCTGCCACACTCTCTACCAGAAACTGATCAAATTTGGCACACCCATTTACGATTAAAATATCTAGGGAATGGTACATATCGATTTCAAATATTATTGCTACTTTCATTATTGGAGACTATCACTGCAGAAAGAGATAATCAACTATATCTCCCATACTTCCAACGAGAAATTAACCGAACTTCGCACACCAATTAACGATTGAAATATCAAGGAAATTATACGTACCCCTTTTTTACATTGGTGCTAGTTTTATTCTTGGAGACTGACATTTTTCGAAGAGACAATCAACTGTATCTCTCATATTTTCAACAAGAAACTCACTACACTTTTCACATCTATTTACGACTGGGATATCTGAGCAATTATATCCTTTACGTTTTACATCATTACTGGTTCAATTGTTGGAGACTACCATTGTTGAAAGAGGCAATCAACTATATCTCCCATATTTTCACCCAGTAACTCACCAAACTTTGTACATCTATGTCCGAATCATATATCTGTTAAATGGTATGTGCCGACGTTTCAAGTTATTGTTTGTTTCAATGTTGGAGGCTATTGCTTTTGAAAAGTCATATTTTCCATGTTTTCTACCAGAAGCTACCAACATAGCACATTGCAGTACTTACAAGTACGAGGGACGATCAAATAAAAACATTAAAAGTGCAATAAATGTTAGAATGTAACAATGAAAAGGAAATCTTACCTCTTATTTTTCAACGTAGTCCCCTTGACGTTCAATGCAAGTATTCCACCGCTTTGGAAGTGCATGGATACCTCGGTGGAAGAATTCTTTTGATCGAGATTGTAGTCACTCGTGCACCGCATTTTCACCTCTTCATCACTATTGAAATGTTTGCCGCCCATCGTTTCTTTGTGTGGTCCAAAGAAATGAAAGTCACTGGGGGCAAGGTATGGTGAATAGGGTGGATAAATGAGACACTCAAATTTGATGTCATCGATAGTCTCAACGGTCAAACGAGCAGTATACGGTCGGGCGTTGTCATGCTGTAGGAGTACTTCTGAGGACAAAAGTCCTCACCGTTTAAACTTAATTGCAGGGCGAAGTTGATTTTACAGCATGTTTGAATACGAGGCACTGGTTACTGTCACTCTTTTTTCCATGTACTGTTCCTAAATTATTACATTAGAATCTCAGAAGAGAGTGAGCATGACCTTTCCTGCTGATGGTTGAGTGCGGAAATTTTTGATTTCGGCGAAGAGCTATGCCGCCATTCCTTTCTCGCTTTCTTGGTTTCTGGTTGATGATAGTGAACCCAGCTCTCATCGCCTGTAACAATCCTGTGCAGAAATGCATCACATTCGGCGTTGAAACGAAGAAATGTTCTTCATGGGTGTCGACGAGACAATCTTTCAATTCAGCAGTGAACTGACGTGGGACCCATCTTGCTGATACCTTATTGAAATGCAGAACATTATGCACAATGTGTTGAGCTGAACCAAAGCTAATCTTTATTATTGTTGCGATTTCTTTCAGGGTAATACGCCTGTTGTCCCTTACAAGCTGTTCCACTAGCGCAATGTTGTTGTCGGTCACTACGCGGTGAGCCTGTCCCGGTCGAGGAGTATCCTCCACAGATGTTACGCTACTTTTATACTTCCTACACCACTCGTATACTTGCTGCAGGGACAAACACGAATCACCATACTTTGCTGCCATCCTGCGATGTATTTCAATTGGTTTCACACCTTCACTACTCAAAAACCGGATCACCGTACGCTGTTCTAATGCGGTGCATGTGGCCAGTGGGGCGGTCATCTGGAAACTGCTCCTGTGCTGGCGCTTGTTTGACTAGACTCTTCTGCCACCT
Source organism: Thermobia domestica (assembly GCF_964235325.1). NCBI lineage: Eukaryota > Metazoa > Arthropoda > Insecta > Zygentoma > Lepismatidae > Thermobia > Thermobia domestica. Next base: position 310,505,835 of record NC_137454.1, on the reverse strand, counting down.
ACTGAAGAAAGAGAATACGGTTAGAAACAATATTGTCAACTTTCAAAGCAATGGCACAACATTTGAAATTTATAATAACTTTTAAGGTTTTCGTTTGATCCTCCCTCGTAATATATCTAAGAAATCGATTTTCTAATTGGTGATAATTTCATTGTTTGCCACTAACATTGTGAAAAAAGCATTGGTTACATCTTCTAGACTGACACATAAATTTAGAGCAATTATAATATTAATTTCAGTATACGTTTGGGAACACAGTAAAGTAGATATTGAATGGAGTTCAATTCCGGAGTCAAGACCTCACAGTAGGAGATTTCATTCTATATGAAACAAGCCGTGTGGCATTTTTTCTATACGAAACACGCCGAAGGACTTTTCCTCCGGTGAATTGCTATATTGTTTGTCCTCATTGTTGACAAAAACGAAACGACCAAGTTGAGTGTAGACCATACAAGGTCAACGAAGAGAAAAAAGGTTTTCTGAAAAAAAAAAAATTCTATGAGTTGTTCATATTACATTTTACACTGCAGTTACGTCATTTCGAGAAAGAACACTTATTTGACAAAGAAAAAAACATGTTTCTCTGTAGTATCTAACAGTCAATGTGTGTGACTTGTTCTGTGGTGAATGGTATATGTCGATTTTCACATTGTTGTTAGTTTATTTCTTGGGGCCACTAAAAAAAATCACATACTGACCAAAAATGGAAACTGACCAAACGTTGCGATGCTAATCACAATCATTCTATTCGAAGGAAGACTTGTTCAAATTTTTAGTATTTCTGTTGTTAAGTTTTCTTGTTGGGGCCAACCATCGTTTGAAAATAATACTTATTTCCACATTTTCTACCTATGTCATGCATGGGTTTTCTCGGGTTCTCCCGTTTCCGACACTTTCTCATTCCGCCATTTCTTTCATCATGATTCACGTGCAATATCATCCTTCCGGATTGTCTTCTTTAGTGCTACGCTTGCATAACTGTGTAACGAAACTAAGATTTCGTAAGTACGAGTAACATATCTACGGAAATATATGTTTCGTGTTATCATGAGAAGTGTCACAATGGATGGTCGACGCAAAGGGCCTCTCAAAAATCAACGATATAGGTCATAAAAGCTGATTTAGAATATTTTAGGACGTAATTTTGAAATTAGGGCCTTTCAGGCCCTAGAAAATTATATTTTTACTCACTGCAATTTGGAACGTGAAAGAAACATAATAGTTCTCCATTAACTATACAGAATAAAAAAGGATGAAACCTAAGAATGCAAAGCCAAATTATACGCCCCTCTCCTCCGATGGAAGCAGTATAGATCGGAATCGGCCTAGGTCTTTGCATCGTAATTTGTTCGCCGATAATTAGCGTTTAATCACCATGCATACTGAAGTACTACGCATAATTTTCTGAAGGGCTCTAGTCGGTTAAACTGCTACCGTACATGGAGGTAAAACTAATTGGAATTCGATCAGATAATATGATTACCGATGATTATCGTTTGATCGATACGCGTACTGACGCAATACACATAATGTTTTAGGGGGCTAAAGAGCTACAGAGTGAAAATGTTACACCCTCTATACAAGCAAAATTGATCAGAATTAAGCCAGATCATTTGATCGTGTGTATTCGCTAATAATTGTATTTGATCGCCACGCGTACTGACATAATACATGTAATATTGTAGAGTGGCTAACAAATTAAACTTCTAGCCACTATGAATGCAAAATTGATTGGAATTGAGCCAGATCATTTCATCGTCGTCTGACCTTGCTTGATCGAAAACAAATATCAAACGATCTGACTCAATTCTGATCAGAGGGCATGGGTAGATAAGTATAGTGAAATGGCCCCAGATGAATATTTGGACAACAAGTGCGTGGTATATAGGTACCGCAAGATACATTAGTCCATCACGCTTCAAACCTCAACACTCATTGGTTCATGAGAAATGGCACAAAAACGAAAAATTAGGATTAAGTTACTTCTCAAGAATGGCTCGATCGATTTTGTTCAAACTTGGACCTATGTATAGGTGCATACAAGAGCTATGTCTCATAAAATAAACAGCTCCCCCCGACCATTTCCCTTCTTAAAAAATTGATTCAAAATTTGGAGCCCCTTTTGACCTATGATGGTCTGCGGGCACAATAAGGAAAAATTAATTTTAGATGTCGCTTTTACCGTACAATCACATACATTTTTTTTTTCAAAATTGTATACAGGTAAGTCATGGTCAAAGTTAGCCAAAACCAACCATACCACACCTAAAAGGGAGAAATGGCAAAGTGAACAGCTATTGATGTAGCTTTACCATATTTACTACGTGAATGAATAAGAAATCACACCTGAAGTGCCAAATTCACTTCGGCCCCATTTGATGGTCTGTGGCGACCCATCCCTAGTTTGGGATATAGTAAGACGGTTGATAACAATTTATATGGGAATGAACACCCTTGCCACTTTAAAACAAACACGAAACAATGAATCTTTGTGGTTGTGTGAATTTGCCGCGAAAACAGGAATACCGAAAGCCAGAAACGTCTGTTGCGATTTTTCTTGTGAGCAAGAGCCCCCATTTACATAAAAATTGTACTTTTATATTAGTAAATTAGTAGTCAATGGATTAAAATATAAACTATGTATAACTTATATTGAGGTTACTATGCCTGCATTTAAAGGCAAAAAGTCACAATTGTCCACTGCTGAAGAAAATGATACAGGTTTGTTACAAGCATTCGTTCGGCATTGAAGCTATACATGGAATGCTGAAAGAAAAGTATCGTCTGTTGGATTAAATATTTGACAATGAAATGATAGCTAGTATCGGCCCGTATTAGAGAATTGCTAGTTCTCTACACAATAAATTCTCCATACGTGTGACATCAGGTGAAAAAAACCACCCCGCAATCATGAAATCTGCGAAAACTTCACGAAAGGAAAATACCTTTGCAGCCTTTATTGAACACAAGAAATTGCGAAAAGGGAAATTCTGTTTACATCTACTGTCTTCACAGGATCTTGAGGATTTTCTTCGAATCACCGAAAAATATTTGAAGCAGTGACGGATCTAGCCCGGGGGCGGGGGCTAGGCCCTCCCACTTCCCCGAGTGACAAAAATAATTGAACCTAACATTTATATATTTTTGAACGTTTATGGTAAACTAATGATATACCTTCATAGTCAGGGTTATGGCTACCCCCAGTTTTTAAATTCTAGATCCGCCACTGTTTGAAAGGATTGTCTTGTGGATCCTTCCAATATAAACAGGCACTATATTATTTGGCTGAAATGTTGGATGAAAGAAGTAATATTAATATGCAGCATGTTAAAGACAACGACAAGATATTATAAAGGACAGTGCATTCAAGACATACAAATGCTTCACCTAAAAATAAAAAATACAGAAGGTTACAAAAGTGTCGTTAGGTATTGTTGCGACTGTGCAAATTCATTGCAAACAGCTTGCTCTTACTTCCATATTGCAGCCATTATTTATTACCTTAGTTACGGAAGATATTGGTCGAGGATCCCAAAACCAGCACAAATATTGAGCAAGATGTTCAATTATGACATTTCTGTGGTCATAATTGAAAACAGTTACAAGGACTGAAGTACGTGCTACAATATTCCTTTCATCCTTACTTCTTTCACACATTGAAAAACTTGCACTTCTTACATGTAACTTACTTTACGTTAGCATTATAGTTTCTTCTATTTCTTGGATGAAAATACCTTTTATTTAAATGTTTCAGGTTTTCACTACTCTACTTCTTATCTCCATCCCGCCTCTCAACACCTGTGGGGAGACACTACAACAAAGGTTGCATTACATTATTGTGTTGCTGATGGTTATTCTCTTTTCAGCTGAGGTTATTTCACTTTGATTGGACACTGAAGGTATAGATAATATTGAGTTTTTATATGAACACTCACACTGAAACGTCAGGCCTCCTCAAATGGGATATTTACGGGGGTCTAGTGGCAATTTTAAAATCATATTCATATTCATATTCAGGCTGATTGATTCATATGAAATAAAACACCAATATCAACAGTTTCAGTTTGTCTCAAAATGGGGATGGGGACACCTCACCATCAAATAAGGCCTCATTAAATTTGGTGCTTTTCAGATGTGATTTCTCATTCATTCACGTAGCAAACATGCTAAAGTTACATCAATAGCTGTTCATTTTGCAACTGTCCACTTTTAGGTGTGGTATGGTTGGTTTTAGCTAATTTTGACCATGGCGTAGATGAGATACAATTTTGGAAATATATATATATATATAGTTGTAGGGTTAAAGCGACATCTAAAATTATTTTTTTCATAATTGTGCTTGCAGATAATCACAATTTAAAATTGGTTAAAAATATTCAATCGGATTTTTTGATTCGGGGGGAGCTGTTAATTTCTCCAGACAAGGCACTTGTAAACACTTAAACATACATCCAAGTTTAAACAAAATCGATCGAGCCATTTTTGAGAAATAAATTAATCCCAATTTTTTGATTTTGTGCCATTTCTCATGAACCAATGAGAGTTGAGGTTTGAAACGTGAGGGATTAATGTCACTTGGGGGTACCTATATACCACCCACTTTTCGTCCAAGATTCATCTGGGTCCATTTCATTATACTAATTCACCCACGCCCTTTTCTTCCATGGGAGAAGTAACAGGCTCTAGGCTCTGTTAGGTAGGCTAATAAAATCATGTGTATTACGTCAATGTGTGTTGGGATCAAACGGTAATTATTCGTGATCAAACAATACAGCCCAATTTCCATTAGATTTGCTTCCAAGGGCGGAGGGCTAACAGATCATTGGTAAATGTTATTGTTCGGAAAATGGAAGAGTGATAAAAGCAACAACAAAACGCTATCCATTCAGAATTTTGTTCTGCCTCCTTTGCAATCACTGTCAATCATTTTCGCTTTGATTAAATAAAAGGAAAAAACTAAAACTCACATTTGATATTGGAATAAAATGTAAAGTACATTTACATACACAGGTACCCAGGTACTCAGTTGGTAGATTACTGATGCATTGTGCTGTTCTTTTTACTTCATTTTCATTAACTAGTTCGTCGTTTATTATCATTTCATATTCATTGCATATTCTAAAATTTGTCAAACATTATCCAATTCCAATTGATTGTTCTCTATTCACCAAGAAAGCAATAACATTTAGAGTCGTATACATTTTATCCTCTTTCAACTTTACTTTTATACCAGTTGTTTCAAGAAGAGAGCAACTTTATCATCCATTTTCAATTTTTACTCTGATCTGATTCATATATAGATCTTCTATCTTTCTCCATTAGAATCCCCATTATAATATTCCCATTAATATCCTTACTGTGCGGAGATAAAAGAAGATTATCATACTTTTCCCTATAATAGTCCATTTCCTTGAATCAAAATTTATTTTGTTTGATGAAACGTCTTTTTTATCTAAATGGTCGCACACATTTTTTCCCACTTGGCGAGTGGTCCTTGAGAACGTGCAGAGTTTGAGATTTCGTGTGTTCATAACTACAGATCACTGAAAATCAACAGTGATTAAAAGACGTGGCAGTCTGTATAATTAATATAAATGTATACACAGTATAAATGTCGTTTGAGAACAGTCAGGTAGTTCGTTGATAATTTCTAAATAAAAGTTAAATTTGCTAACAGGTCACAAGAGAAATTGATTAGGTAGTTAGCTATTGTGAAGTTATAACGATCTGTTTTAGGAGCTATGCTAAAGGTGATACTTAGACCTGCAGTTAAAACTGGGATCCGAGCAGTGACGTAAAGAAGGTTCATCGCCTCCCTGCAATGAGCACTTTAAAGCTCATTGCTATTTTTTTATCTCTTCTTATGAGTATATTTGCATACAATATACGGTAAATTAATATTCATTTCATTTCTGTGATTTTAGTTATTAATTATGCCATCAGTAGTTATTACCAGAGCTGGTAAAATAAGGTCAATCTTTATTAATATTTAGTAATCATTTTATACATATATATTTCTTGTTTGTTCATTTTCGTTGAATTGTATTGTTGACTTCTGCTCCATTTCAGGTACGCTTATCTGAAACCATTTTTTTTTAGCTACTACTGCTAAATCTGTCTTTCTCTGTTCTACTTCCTGAGACTTTACGTAATTAAGTTCCCCCAGTAAGTATGACTGAATTTTCAAAGCATACGCTTCTAACTGTTTTAACTCAGAAAATTCCTTTTCGTGTCAATAGACTTTATACTTCAGGTGTACCTTGGTTATTATTTTCTTCAACTGCTCTACTTCATGTGGTGGATCGGGCAATCTCTTATACAGTAGGGACATCTCCCTAACAAAAAGAGCTAGAGATTCACTTGACTTCTGCATCCTGCTCACTAATTGTGATTCTACACTGTAAGAAAAATGAGGTGTTGAAACAACACATAATGACTACCACTTTAGTGTGTTACTTGTGTGTTAATTCAGCACCAAGCACATCGCCTTCCAAGCATATCAGAAATAACTAGTTACTAACTGAGAGCATTTGCATTGGTATTTATCGTTTAATGCGAGCAAAGCTTTGCGAAATGTCTTTGACACCTATCCCTAGTAACGAATAATGTTCTATGTTTTCTGTAATCTGACACAATAATATTGTTGTAAACCTGTGAATCGTCTGACAGCAGTTACATAGGTAACAGTTCTGCCATGTCATCTTCATATATGCTAAGAGACAAGAATAACAGATAAAGAAAATAGATGGAAGCACAGCTATCTGTGTAAATGTTGTCAGATGATTCACAGGTTTACAACAATATTATTGTGACCGATTACAGAACACATAGAATGTCATTAGTTACTTGCCATAAATGCGAAATATGTTTCGCAAAGCTTCTCTCATACGAAACAATAAAAAAACATGCAAATACTTGCAGCCAGTAACGAGGTATTACTGATATGCTCTAAGGCGATGTGTTTGGTGTTGACATATACTTTCTCACCAGCTTGACGTACCATACGACACAAGCTGTATTTTGTACCAAGCCTAGCCTAGCTGGGAATCGTTAACGTGCTTTCGAGGACATTGTGTTACATACGCACAATAGAGACCAGCACCCATACGTTCTCACTGGGATTGACGGTACTTTTCAGTGCTGGAGGGTGAAGCCTATCATTATCGTTGTGCGACGTTTGATCATATATCCTATCATCTCATATTTTCGACATCAACCAAGACTGATCATTGTTGTCCTCTTCTCATATTGTACTGGCTTCGGCCACTCCGCAATCTTCGCGATCCGTGGGTGTGTCCCGTCTGAACTCGATGGAGTGCAAAGGGGCCAAACCCAGAACGGGTCCCAATTCTCAAAAACGATCAGGTGATACACTATAATCGCAAAATCGGAAAAAACAACCTCGTCCTCGATCAAGATCTCCTGGCAGTCAAGCATCCGAAAGTGACCTCTATGACCTAGCTATGGACATCGCTTCAAACCAACCTCCAGCAACCTCCAACTATCTTCTCACTAATGCAGACACCAAATACTCTCATCCTAAACATACCCTACTTCAACTTATGAAATACTATCCGCGAGCTAATGTATCAAAAATCATCTTCACTAGAAACGGAATCATCATCAAATCTCCAGACCAAAACTTCGCTACTACCATCAGGAACAAATCAGGCTTTCACATTTTTGGCGACAAAGCTAACATTCAAGCTCTCTCTCAAACCAAAAAAAAAGCAACTACCGCCAACTCGACGCCAACCCATGTTCTCTGTGATGATAAAAGGCGTTCCGCCCGCATATTCCGACGAAGAAATCCTGGACGAATTACGACTAGAATGTTATGAAGTACACAAATGCATTTGCATCAAGTGTCAATCAGGTCCCACCTATCTCGTTCGAGTTCTCACAGCATCCAAGAAAACAGTAGACGATGCCTAGATGCCTATACGCGTTCTCACATAAATCTTCTTCAAAATGGTGCCTATATCTATCGCAGACGCCATAGAGTAGAACCATCCCGTACTTCACCACCACATTCTGTCCTTTGCGAAAACTGTCAAACATATGCCTCCCATTTGACTAAAAACTGTCCAAACTCACCCCACTGTGGACACTGCAATGAGGACCATACCACAAGCAACTGTCCTAACCTCAAGAACCCACCTCTATTCAATACCGGCCATCAACAACACCCAACCCATAGCTATAAATGCCATCAAAAACCTGCTCCACCAACTGATAAAACTGAACTATCCGTTCCCACCCGCCCGACCGATTCCGCTACACCACCTGCTAACTCCTTACGAGAACCCATCACTGCAGAAGACTTACTCCGCTTCACCACTCTTATTCTTCAAAATATCCACCTCTTCTTACGCCCACACATTCTTATGCAGGTCGATCATATTGCCCAATTATTTGGCCTACAATTTTCTGCCACTTACACCGGTCTACATGCTCACCTTTCCATCACATCTACCAAAACAGATCCAGAATGGCCATCTCTATAATTCACAAACATCACCAAACACCTAAAACACTATATCATTCTTCATAGCAGTCACTTTTCTCTTCCTTAATATCCGATCTCTTCTCACTCACAAAGCAGTTTTTGAACAACTACTAAGGGAGGAACGAATACAGGCTTTTGCTCTGAACAAAACCTATCTCAAACCTACACATCATGACCGTTTTCCACAGTTTCAACTACACCGTCATGATTGCTCTAGACCATACCAACGAGCAAATGGGGGAACTGCAATTAGAGCACTGCATACGTATCACAATATCCCTGTACGCACTCATTCTTTTCCACAGAAACATAACCTTCCCGAGTATTTCATAGTCACGCTATATTTTCTCACCAAAATCATCACTCTATGCACTATCTACATTCGACTTGGCCACTCCATACCATATATTTTTTTCAATACATTGACAATACTTTTAGGCATTACATCATCATGGCAGACATAAATATTCATCGGCGCCGGCAGGCTGAGAAACAACAGTTTCACAACTACATTTCCAATATCCTTGCTGCCGATTTTCGTCATCTCCCATCGCCTTCTCGCCCCATCAGCAACACCTTCCCAGACATAGTTATCAGTTCTGCGTCTCTGAATATTCAAAATCTTAGGGTTCTCCCACCTTTCGGCAGCGATCATGCTCCGATACTACTCGATATCTTTCTCACCCACTCAGCTCAATCACAACCACCGCCCATTCACTACTTTGAGTACAATCATGCAAATTGGGCTAATTTCCAAGCGGATATCACCAATTCGATACAAAATCTTCAAGAGCCTACCTCAGAGCACGAACTCTACGACCTTGTTGACCATCTCACAGCATCTCTTGACACAGCCACCCACAAAAATATACCCCTACGTATACGCCATCCACACAAACCTCCGATCCCTCCGCAATATCACTCCATCCTTGCTGCTTCTCGCCGTTCTTTTCTCGACTTTAAAGATACTCATAATCCTATATCCTTAGCGCAGCATCGTCGTTGGACTCGCATGCTTCATAATTACCTCACTGTCTATAAAAGAAAACGTTGTATCTCCACCTGCAATTCCCTCTCAACTACATCACATCCTACCAAATTCTGGCAAAAATTCCATCAGTTAACTGGTCAACATCGACATACATCATACCCTATCATTTCACATAATCATCCTCTCCAAACGGATACTGATAAAGCAAATGCTTTTGCCTTCTTCTTCCAAGAAATATTTACCCCTACCGCACAACTACCACACCCAACTATCACCCGACGTGTTGAACGCCTTGCAAATCCGCACTCCCCTCTCCTACAAACCAATATTCACCATCAACTCACCGATTCACCTCTTAATGATCCCATTACTCCTGCAGATATCTCTTCCTCCATCAAAACGAAACGTACCACGGCGCCTGACTTTGACCATATCACTTATATACTCATAAAAGTCTCTCCTCCCGTCTTATATACACTTCTTGCAACCATATACAACTTCATTCTCCTCACCTGCTTTCATCCACCACAATGGAAAATCTCAAAAACTCTGCTTTTCACCAAACCCAGTAAATTTCCTACAGAACTCTCATCTTACCGTCCTATACAATTGACATCAGTACTCAGCAAAATCTTTGAACGCATTCTTGTCAGTTGCCTTCATACCCATCTTTCTGAGCGAAACCTCATTCCTCTTCATCAAGCTGGTTTTCTCCCAAACATCAGTATTTCCGATCAACTCTTACGCCTCACTACCGCTATCACAAATCATTACAATACCTCCAAACCTTCCTGCCTGTTACTGTTCAATCTTGAAAAGGCATTTGACAAAGTTTGTTATGCCGGCCTCATCGCAAAACTTCACTCTTTTCATCTTCCTTTCTCCTACATCAGATGTATCCATTCTTTCCTTTCAAATCGTATGACTTACATTACCGTCAACCAATCACTTTCACATCCAATCTTTCTTCACTGTGGTGTTCCTCAAGGCTCCGTTCTTTCACCCCTTCTTTATGTATTATACGTAGGAGAAATACCCCCTCTACCACAAAATGTCTCATTATATCAATATGCCGACGATACAGCTTTTTTCACCACATCCAACACTGTTCAACACATAAATCGAACACTCCAACAAGAAATAGATGCCTTCACCTCCTGGTGTGACAAGTGGCGCCTAAGCATAAATGTCCTCAAAACACTGGCTATCATTTTTCTTCCACCTCGCTGCAGATCACGAATTTATCGCAATCCTGCTTTTCTTCATATTCACGTCAATCGCACTTTCATACGCCCATCATCACAAGTAACATACTTCGGAATCATCTTTGACTCAAAACTCAGCTGGAAACCCCACTTACAGTAAATCCAATCGCAGGCTACAAATCGATTAAACTTTCTCCGGCGGCTAGTGGACACCACTTGGGGCTTACATACTGACACTGTTATTAAGACTTACAAGGTTTTCCTTCGACCTGATCTCACACATGGCCATATATGCTGGATCTCTGCCCCTGACGCACTGTATCATAGACTTGCAATATCCGAACGTCATGTTCTCAGTCTTGCTTATCGTAGAAGACTACCAGCACCAACTGCCGATCTCTATCGCCGTATCAACCTTCCCACTATCTAACAACACCGGGAAACACTCCGCATAAAATACATTACAAAAGTCATTATCGAAGGTAATTTGCTCTTCCTCGACACCTTTCACCCGGATATCATTCATGATACCCCTCCTCATAATGAAGCCAAACCTCTTCAACATCTTACTCTTTACCATAACACTTTAGACGATAATGACCCCCACAAGGCAGATTTTGCTATATATCGCCCACCTCATCTTAGTCCATGCATTTATCCATCACTGCACTAGTGTTTCATCAATATTGTTAGCAGCGGGCTTCATCTGTCATCATCAGCCCTGTGACGCCCCATTCATTCGTCTATACTAACCATATCCCTGTGTGCTTGTTGTGGCGTCTATCAGCATTTTCACCTCATCCCTCATTCCACAACCATAGCCCGGCCTCCTTGAGGCAATAGTGAATAATAAATGAAACCTACGTAAACTGATGCCTTCCTTATGCCAACGGATGTCTCCAAAGCCATCTTAAAGAAAAAATAAATAAATGATGACCAGAAAGGAATAAAAAAATTAATGCTCCTCAAACTCTCAATGCCCAACTATCAATAAAAGTAAAACCCTATACCTAGAATTTCCTCCTACCGAAGAAAGGGCGTAACCCTTTGATCGGTTTAGCTTAAAAAATTGGTGTTGAAGGACTTTAATCAAGTAACCTAGCCTCTCTTTTGTTAGTTACTGTGCCAGCGAGGATCAAGTATTGCAAAACGTACTTGTGAGCACAGCACACATACGCACTTAGAGGATCGACGGAAGTTCTCACTTTCGGAGGGCAGGCTTGCTTTTTGAACATCATTTACTCATCTTTCATTTCGCTTCTATCTTCATTTCGGTTTCGGTCTTAGGCCCAACTCTCATCATGGCTGACCTTCGCAACACATCCGGACAACTACATCTCGACCAACAAATTCCTATTAATATTGGACCAAACGGACGTCAGAAAACTCATCCCCGTATTGTTACTGGCACCTATCTCTGATCCTCCGAAACGAACACGCACTAGTAATGCCGACAACCAGCAAACAAATAACATGGATTAGGCTTCGACAACTAATGAATCAGATTCCTCAGGAACCTATACTCCAGACATCACCTATAAATTCTTACTAACCGATTTTGACACCAAATATGATTCGGTACGTGCAGTCTTTCAACAATTAGTTAAATATGTACCAAGACCGGAGATATGTGAAATAATCAAAACACGTAAAGGCATTATAATAAAATCAACCAGGTCTAATGTTGCGACGCATGTACGGAATAAGGACACTTTCGAGATCTTTGCACCAAAAGCAAAACTCTCAGCCTTAACTCCTACTACACGTAAGAGACCTCCGCCTCCTAAACGTTCATCAATGTTATCGGTGGTAATACGCGGAGTAGAGACAGACCTCACAGACGAAGAAATGTACGAAGAACTGCATCAAGAAGGGTTTCCTGTCAAACGATGCATCCGAATAAAGAATAATTTAGGAGCAACCTATCTTGTACGAGTGCTTACAGACCAACCACAACTTATAGATCAACTCCTGTCTAAAGAAGCGAATATCTATCACAGACGCTATAAGGTCGAACCATCACGTACACCGGCACCTCTTCCATTGCACTTTGAGCAATGCCAACAGTATAACTCACATCCCACGTCGAAATGCACTAATACCATTAAATGTGGCTATTGTTCCATGCAACATCCTACCAGGGAATGTCCTAACCAAAAGGCACCATCGCAATGTAGTGCATGTCCTGAAAAACATCCGGCATACAGCTATAAATACAAAGCCAAACCACAACCTGAACCTTCAAAGCCGGAACTGGTTGCTCCTATTCACTCTATTGGTCCTCCTATTCTACCTGCCAACTCATTACTTCATCCAGTTACTGTTGAAGACTTACTACGCTTTCTCACCATCACTTTACAAAATATCGATCCTTTCTACGCACTCACATACTTACTCAAATCATTCATGCAGCTAAAATACTGTTTAATATTCAGCTTCATGCTACCTATTCTGGCCTCACAGTACACTTTATATCCAAACCCTTGAAGTTTATGTCTAAGATGGCGAAATTCAGCTCTAACTTTTTCTGTGTATTTATTATGGCTTACAACTTACTCTTTATGAACATTACTGACCCATCAAGTGCTTTTCACGCAGTTACTACACGAAGAACGAATATCAGCTTTTGTATTGAACGAAACATATCTGGCTCCTTACCTGAATTGCTACATACCGAAATATACCATACTCCGTCACGATGCCCCTACAGGACCACGTCTTTATGGTGGCACAGCTATCGGAATTTGCAATCCCCTGCCATCTCGATCCGTGTAACAGCACCTCATAATATTACTCTTCCTGAATATAGCATAACTACAATATACTTTCGAGGTCGTACCGACACCTTTGCTATGATCTATTTTCGTCCCGGTAAACAACTCAATTATGACTTCTTTCGCTTTATTGACTCCCACTCTAAGTATTACATTATTATGGCAGACCTAACTTTTCATAGTCGTACCCAGAGAAACAAACAGCACTTTCTTGATTTTCTTGAAAATAATACTACTGGGGAATTTCATGCTCTACCTAAGCCAACACGACCAGCTAGTAACAGTACTCCTGATGTTGTTATTACCTCATCTTCTCTGACTCAGTTTATCACCATCTCGATACTAGATTCCATAGGAAGTGATCATATTCCTATTAAGTTAGAACTACGCTGCACAGCACAATCTTCATATCCATTGCAAACTAACAAAATCTACTGATATAATCAGGCTGATTGGGATCAATACCGCTCTACACTTAACGATGCTATCATTCCAGTCACTGTACCTAATTCCCAACCTAACCTCGATTTAGTAGTCACTACACTAACTGAAGCAGTTCAAAATGCGGCTGACCGCTCCATTCCTACTACTACCGCATATCTTCATAAACCCACATTACCACCACGATACCTTTCATTAATAACTCCCTCACGTAGAGGTTACCGAGATTGCCGAAAGAGTGGCAACTTAGAAGCACTTAGACTCCATCGTCAGTACCTACGCACTACACATAGCTACATAGTTGCGTACAAGAAACGACAATGGATCCGTACATGTAATACTCTGGCTGCCGAAATTCATCCAAGCAAATATTGGCGTAAGAGTCATCAACTTACTGGCACAACTTCATCCACGCCATATCAAGCTCTCACTATTGACTCACAGAAGGAAAATTCGTTCGCCCTCTTTTTTCAAGATATCTTTACTCCGTTGCCTAGGTGACACACGCCACAACGACTTCAAACAATCATCAACCGCCAAACTGGTCCGACCTCAGCTCACTTACAACCTTATGATAATCATCTTCTTGAACCAAATAATGCACTTTCGCAGCCTATAATACCAGACGATATCACTATAAGTCTACAAAAGAAACGGAATACTTCACCTGGCTTGGATTGCATCACCTATGTACTCATCAAACTTGCGCCTACTTCTTTTCTTCTATTCCTCAGCCAACTTTATACTCTCATATTTCGTACTGGTTTCTTTCCACTTGATTGGAAATACTCGAAGGTTATTTTATTTCCCAAGTCAAAGAAACTTCCATCGGATGTTCAGTCGTATAGACCAATTCATTTAACTAGCTGCCTCTGTAAAATCTTGGAACGGATTCTTGTTCACAGACTTCATTACCACATCCGACGTCACAATCTTCTGCCTATTCATCAAGCTGGTTTCCGGCCTCATTTTAGTACTATAGATCAGCTATTACGTCTTACCACGGCCGTTTATTACCAATATAACCGGGGTAAACCGGGGGTTTGGTGTTGAACTGACACACAAGTAACACGCTAAAGTGGTAGTCATTTTCTGTTATTTCAACACCTCATTTTTTGCTGTGTATCTCCTCTTTATAATTAAAGCTAAGATACAAAAAGCTGTCTGTGAACCCCGCAAAATTTTGCCAATGGTTTTTAAAACTGAAACCATTCCTTACTTTCTTTCTTTAATAGCTTCGGCACGACCCTTCCTAGTATAGTCTAACGTGACCTGCTTATGCACTGGAAAATCTTCTAAATTAGACGAAAACGAAGACGAAGCTTGCGATGGCAATCCAGAAAAGTAAAAGGGCAGCAGTTTTACTTCGTCAAAGTCTTGTCTACACGAATAACTGACTTCACTTCTCCGCGCGTTCTGAGTCATTCATTTTCTTAATAAAATCTAATAGAGACTCAGGGCTTAAATGTTTGGCCCCTTCAACACCTAGCGCTTGTCTTAAAGACTCTAGGTCTTATGCAGAGTCGTATTGACGTATGATTACCGTCATACTAAACGCCCGACTACTATAGAAAACATATATTAGTTGAACTCTTTAGTATGACACTAATAACGTGTCAGAACGTCTCTCCATAAGGCCCTTTATTTTTATAGAACTAGTCTCCAAGTTTCATAGAATTTTTCCCGTCCTTAAACGCATATACTGTTTGAAAAATGCCTAATATTCCGGACACTAATCCCAAAATTATGCTTCTTCTCCTTATCCTTCAACTTACAACTAAAACTACAAGAAACACTTACATATTATAAAAATAAAATATGTTCGCTAATCGTCTAGGTAATTAACGAAACATGAATAAAGTTCAGGGTAAAGTTCATAAATAGGTTCTTTCTAATTAGAATAAATTCAATTCTGTAAAACAAAAATTTTCCAATTGAATAAAAATTTCTGAAGTAAAAAATAAGTTCCTTTAATTTTTTGATTACTTGTGAAACTAGGATCACCTGCTTAACACCAGAGATCTCCACCTACGTAAATCCTTAATTTTATGTTTGGTTCTCTCCAGAAGGTTTCATTGAAAAAGGAACTAAAATTTCTCTAACACATGTTTTGAACATGCGTCCTCCTACAAGCCATCATAAATCTCAAAATCTCTAAAGGCAGACCCAAAATTCAGAGAACTATCTGACCTAAGTTCCCTAATTCAGGTCTTGCCCTCTACTGCACAAACCATCAGGAAATCAGCTAGCTATCAATCATTAAATCGAATGCAGGGAAATTTCCTTCACTCAGGAATACAGCACCTTCATTTAAAGACTCGGTGTAAGAAAACAATCTCGAAATACACAGTCTGTCATCCTCTTTCCTGAGGAATCAGCTACGTCAAATATACACTCAGTTAGTCTAACACAACTAGCTGTTAAAAAATAAACTTATTCAGGTTCTGTTGCCATAGCAACGTCCTTCCCCCTAAAATTCATTCGAAATTCAAATTACAGCACACGCACAAATCGGACTCTGCCTCAAATATCTAATAATCCCTGAAAAAATTTCAAATTTCCTATTCAGGAATCAAACTCCTATCCTTAGTGAAACAAGCCCAGGTCATAAATCAGAATTTAAGTATTCCGACATGTATTCCTCTAATATAAAGCTAAGGGTTTTGGTCCTAGGCCACAGCCATCAACTTCGGCTTCTCCTCGCTCCTGAGTAAAAAAGAAAGTCGCGAGAATTCGAGTCCGTCGTTCACTCTGGCTTCTTCTTAGCCGCCTTGAAAGAAAAAAGTCTGAATCCCTGTACTATTTCCCTTCTCTCTTATATACGATTTTACAAGTCCCACTTCGGAAGAGTGGAAAAGTTATCATTCTGCTTGGCAGTATTTCTAACTAAGCTAGCTAGTGCTCAAATAGAAACTAATTGGATTTTTATAGATAATCAGTTTAATACACCGTTGAACAATATACAAAATGAACAAACAAGAAATATATATGTATAAAATGATTACTAAATATTAACAAAGATTGACCTTATTTTACCAGCGCTGGTAATAACTACTAATGGCATAATTAATAAATAAAATCATAGAAATTAAATGAATATTAATTTACCCTATATTGTAGGCAAATATACTCATAAGAAGAGATAAAAATAGCAAAGAGTCTGAAAGTGCGATGAACCTTCAAGTTACGTTAGTGCTCGGATCCCCGTTTTAACTGCAGATCTAACTACAGGTTCTGCCTTTCTAAATTTGCAGCACTTCATATTAAATGTTGTGTTATAACTTTCTGTTTAACATGTAAATTAAAAAAAGGAATAATATGACACTGTGTGAGTTTAAGAAATTGAGCTTTATGATGGGTTGGCAATTTGAATTATGTTGCCGAATATGTCAACGTCCCTATGTCGATGTTTGCATAGCATAATATTTCAGCGTTTAGTATCTATTAGTTTAAAAGTTACAAGATTGTATAAGACAAATGGTGAAAGATATTAGGATCACGATCCCTACAGCAACTGGATATTTTAAACCGTTTTGGAGATATGGTAAACACTATTAAAGTTGGCAAAATTCTTTAAATTTAAGTAATTTCTAGAACTTGTAACTACATCTACCAAAAAATATTGCCGTAGTGTTATAGTATTATTACTTTATTACTATTGACATGTTTCTCCTAATTTATTTACAGAAGAGATATAGAAGAAACTTGCTTTTATACATGAAAGATAATATATATATATATATATATATATATATATATATATATATATATATATATATATATATATATATATGTATGTATATTTGCTTTGAGTTTTAGAGGCCATTTCGGGAAAATGCTCAGCAAATCTTATTTTAAGGGATCATTGTATGGAAAACTCCCGTTCATTAATGATCAGTATTGCTCAGATATTTTATCAGAAACAATTTTGTATATACAACTTCCTACATAATACTACTATCGTCACAATATATAAACATATAAAAAATTTAACTACTTACCTTTGATGTTTGCTATTATTTGCTTCTTCCAATATGCAGTTTGACGACTTTACGGATAGTTTTACAGATGTATCAATTTCTTGGATTTTCAGTCTTTCAAGACAGACTACTGCATCTCTAATCCTCACACCATTTTCAACTTCGAGCTTCGATTTAATGGAATAGACGTCGTTGAAAGACTGAGTGTAATTGGGACTTTCATCGTTGATTACATTCTTATCTGTAATTACTGGCAATGCAAGATTCTTGATTTTCGTGAATTTCATAGCTTTTCCTTCCACCGCATCATCTTTAATAAGACAAATATTAGTTTTAGTTTCGGAGACAACTTTAGATTTCACATCACTTTTCTCAGAGTCTGTTTCATAATTATCTTTCTTGTCTGCTATGACTGACGATGCAAAACTCTTGATTTCCGTGAATTTCATAGCTTTTGTTTCCACTGGATCAACTTTAATAGGATAAACATTAACTTTAGTTTCGGAAACAATTTTAGATTTCATATCACTTTCCTTAAAGTCTGTTTTACAATTATCTTTCTTATCTGCTATTACTGGCGATGCAAAACTCTTGATTTCCGAGAATTTCATAGCTTTTCTTTCCACCGGATCATCTTTAATAGGAGAAACCTTAGTTTTAGTTTCGGAAACAATTTTAGATTTTATATCACTTTCCTTAAAGTCTGTTTTACAATTATCTTTCTTATCTGCTATTACTGGCGATGCAAAACTCTTGATTTCCGAGAATTTCATAGCTTTTCTTTCCACCGGATCATTTTTAATAGGAGAAACCTTAGTTTTAGTTTCGGAAACAATTTTAGATTTCATATCACTTTCCTTAAAGTCTGTTTTACAGTTATCTTTCTTATCTGCTATTACTGGCGATGCAAAACTCTTGATTTCCGAGAGTTTCATAGCTTTTCTTTCCACCGGATCATCTTTAATAGGAGAAACCTTAGTTTTAGTTTCGGAAACAATTTTAGATTTCATATCACTTTCCTTAAAGTCTGTTTTACAATTATCTTTCTTATCTGCTATTACTGGCGATGCAAAACTCTTGATTTCCGAGAATTTCATAGCTTTTCTTTCCACCGGATCATCTTTAATAGGAGAAACCTTAGTTTTAGTTTCGGAAACAATTTTAGATTTCATATCACTTTCCTTAAAGTCTGTTTTACAATTATCTTTCTTATCTGCTATTACTGGCAATGCAAAACTCTTGATTCCCGTGAATTTCATAGCTTTTCTTTCCACCGGATCATCTTTAATAGGAGAAACGTTTGTTTTAGTTTCCGAAAAAAAATTAGAGTTCATGTCACTTTCCTCAAAGTCTATTTTATACTTATCTTCCATCTTAGTGCAGTGTGATATTTAATATGGATAGCCTTCTTTAGTACGGTGATTAAACCTATGTATACTTGAACTACTAATTTTAATTTTCATAGTCCGTATTTACTTCAGGGACGTCTTCTCAGTAAAACCTGTAAGATCCAATAGAAAATACATATTCACTCATCATCCAAATAGAAAATAGAGAACGCAATATAAATCTACTACTTACCGTGAAGAAACGATAATATGAAAGTAATTTACCTAAATTCTAGTTATAATATGAACTTCTGATAATGAGTTGACTTTTCTGGATCTTCTCATTTATATATTTAATAAAAATATCAAAAGAAAATAAAAAAAGTAAAGTACAAAAGCCAGCGGAGTTCAATTTTTCTATAAATAATAACTTACATATTTTTATTTAGTAAAAACTAATATTTTGAAGCTTGTTTTAAAGAGCCTTTTACGTCTCCTTCAGTACTACAACTGCAGAAAGAATCCCGAGTTGTTGAGTTAGAAATAATAATAATAATACAGCAGGGATACCATTTAAATTAGAAGAAGCACGGCTTGTATTACTTTAAAAATACTAAGAATTCCACAAAGTAACACACATTGAAACTTAGTAACTGAAAATTCTTTTCTTTACAGTTATGGACAGGAATTTCTCACAAAGTTTGGAAAATGGCAGAAAAGTCGATGCTTGAATTTGCTTTTATTAGTAGAAGGAATCTAGAACAAGTTATACCGAGCTTTACAACTCACACCTGTGAACCGTTTACATTTTCTGGTGTTTACAAAAATACCTGTTCAACTAATCAATGTGCAGGACGAAACGTTTCAACTCGGGTAAAGGAACATTTAATAGAGACGAAAGGAGGGTACTCAGCTTATCGAAGTTAAAATGCATCTACATAACAGAGTCAGTATCGTGAAAGAGGTTCAACTCTTAATAAAATTTACTTTGATATCGATGGAAGAGGATTTGAATTGTACTTTATTACGACCAAACTGCCCACATTCAACTTAGGCACAAGTAATGCGGACAAAAAATGGAAAAACTTCATCACTAACAACTGATTTTAAGTTATTAACTAAAGTAATACTAACTGCTCTTTAAATTTAAAATTAGGAATGCATATTGTTATTAACCCATAATCAGCATACATATTTTTTTTTTAAATATCAGATTTAAGAATATCACAAAATAGGTTTAGGTTTCAACAAATGTATATATAAGACCATGAGGAGCAACACTCCGATGCACTGTTGGGTGTTCAATAAATATGTTGATCCTTCATTCCATTACTTTAAAAGAGTAAACTAAAGAATCAAGAACATAGGCAATAGGGCGCTGTCGTTTGGTAAACAGTAGTTTGCTTTCACGTCAATATTTGATTTGAAATCAAATATAGAGCTTTCAAAAGATTAAAAGCAAAACTTCTTTCAACTGAAGTTAAAAATTTAATAATCTTCTCTGTAAGAGTGCTAATACTATTTTAAAACATATGTTACAGTACCAGTAAACATAGTCAGCAATAAGGAACAATTTCTAATAAATTGTTTCTTCAAAAATTCTAATGAAAGTAAGCCTCTAGTTTATCGCCACAGGTATTAAATAAGCTAGTCATTCATATCCAAATTTTATAACCAAAGAAGCAACAGAAAGCCTCACATTGTGGAATCAGTCATAAAACATCAATCCTTTAATGGTCGTTTTTAGAGTAAATTCGAGATGATGTTAACAAATTACAAGTATTTTTTTCTATGAACAGAAATTATATTGGTAAGGGTAGTACACGCATTACGCTGAAATCTCCTTAAAATGTACAAGAAGCGGGTTAAACCTATACGAGAAAGTTTGCAATAAGAGTGTTCATGTGAGTTTAACGATGGTTTACTTATTAGTGTCATACTATGGTCAATTTTACTAGCCTTATATTACTTTTGATGTGTATTATTCCATTCGTCTCTCTTGCGTTATTACTGTTCTATAGAATTCCAAACTTCAGACTTATGACCTGTAGCGTCATTATTGTGTGATAGTGAGTGACGAATGTAGTGTCGTACGTTCTTATTTCATATGCAGATTTCGAGTATGTAATAATCTGACATAGTTCCATTCAAAAAAAATACAACTGTATGTTGTGTTTGGAACACTATTAATTTGGCACTACTGTAGAGCATATCAAATAATGTGCCCCTGTATTCATAAAAAAATTGATTGTTTTTGACCAGTTACTTTAAAACTTAGAAGATTATTTAAAGATAAATTGATACCTCGTATATAAACAACATATATATATATATATATATATATATATATATATATATATATATATATATATATATATATATATGACCTGATACCTGGTAAAATTATCTGAGAAACAGCGTTTTTAAGACTACGTGCGGTATTAGCTCTATTTATAGACAAGTGTTGTCTTTGATATCACTATTGTGTTTCTCTTATACTTTCTGGGATTCTCAGAACTGCTATAGCCCACATGAACAAAATTATAATTTTAATATTTATACAATTGTTATTGCAACATGAGTGCGTACTCTGTACATAAGTAGATTATTTTAGTTGTTATCCTAATTTATAACAGCCTATTTTATTTCCTGCCATACTGCATTGTACAAATATAGCAAACTGCCTTGGAAGGTGAAGATCACTTAAGGGATGGTTGAGCAAGGGTTATTAAAATTATAAGGTGCAACGTTGTGGAAGAAGATAGCAATATCTTGTACAATTGCGCAAGAAAAATCATGTAAAAATATGCAAGGCAAACTCTTTTCCTTCAAAACGGACAAGCATTAAGGTATTACTGATGTCCATATATAAAATTAAGAATGAAATAAGCAAATTTTCCATGTAATGTATCGTACATTAATTGTTTGTTTGCTGAATCAAAGAGGACCTCGGTCATGCATAAGAGAAAATGTGATATAAAGGAAGCCGAAGTAGAAGTTCGTGATTCACTTAGTTAAAAACTGTGGAATGGTTAATTAAGCTCAAAACCAAAACTTGTCATGGATGTGGATGACGTAAAACTTCCGTTAAGCAGTATAAGATGGATATTTATAACGAGGATGAAGGCACAGTAGTTTCCTAATAAAAAATCGTCGGTAAATCCACGTACAGGTGTGTTTGCATGTTTCTACCTTTACAGGAATGTGATCTGAAATTCCCTAAAAGCATGTCTGGAAGAAACAATGTTTCGCACAACAAACGTAATTACTGCTATCTCTCTACTCATTTTTATACTAATGCTGTAGGAAAAACAAATAGCAAACACGTCCCTCGAGAATTCAACACAGAGCAAGACTGCTAACAAATCCAAAACACAATCTGTTAAATCCAATGCACTATTAAAGGTTTATCAGCAGCGTACAAGGGAGTGATTGCTGACTCACATTGAGTTTCTCGCGTATCTCACCAGTGACGTCAGCATTTACGATTCATCAGAAAGAAATGCCTGTAGAAGCTGAACGAAACGGCCTATCAAGATATAAAAAAATACGGGTCTCTTATTTTTGTTACTATTTCTATTGCACCAAACTTGTTTTAACTCGAACTGCTCCTTTAAATCGAACGAACCAACTACCGTACACTGAACCCAAGATCTTGTTTGTATTAATATTTTCTTGTACTTTATTGAAGCAAATACCAGCGAAGCTTCTAGCTACCATTCGACCCAATCGGTATTTGTGAGTGTTTGTTTGTCAGTCTGTTTGCTCTGCGATAACTCTCGTAAAAAATGTTCGATTTTAATGAAATTTTCCATTTGGGTTCCTTTAAGAGACCCACGGAACTCTGATGTTTGGGTTGCAATACATTAGAAACGGAGTGATGAAAGGGGTTCAGTACCTCGTATAAGTATCTTTCGAAGATTACAATGACCTTCAGAGCTTGGGGCGGGCTCACTCTTCTCTCTCACGATTAAAACATTCTATTATAACTTACAATCGAATAAATATTATTTGATTTTGATATAATTTACATTGTATATATTCTTTGAGGCTTTCCCACAGTCCTCAGCGCTTGTGAAGAAAACAATTCAGGAAAAAATAATGACTGTAGTCCCATTCAAGAGACGAATAATCAATTGCCCCAGATTTAACAAGTCCCAGATAATTGTTGTACACGAATAAATTTTAATGCAATTTCGCACATTTTAAAAGCGTTACAATAATCGCCATTACTTGGATTTAGAACGATGTACTTCCTTAAATATGACTTCCAATTTTGTTGAATCTTCATAAATAAATATTTCTTTAATACTCCTCATATTTGTAGTTCATTTCTCATGACAAGGTCCGAAAGCTGAAATTTGTTTTTGGGGATGAATTTCCTTCAGACAAAGTTGCCCAAAGGCATCTTTAATTTTTTTTGTATATCGCAAATAAATGTTTTTGTAATGACTGCAGGATAGGCTGACTTAGTTTTAAAACTTGGAGCGAGAAAGTTTAATGCCATAGCCCGTTTCTTTTACTTATTAACTCGAAGCCATTATGTGGCAACACCCATACTAGATGAACGTAGGTAAATTGTGTCGAGTTTACCCTTCTTTACCTTCTTTTGTTATCGAGACGAGACTTTGTACACTCTCGGTCTCGTCTCGGTCGATAAATAGCGGTCTCGATCTCGTCTCGAGTCATAAATTAGTCGTCTCGGTCTCGTCTCAGTTAACAGATGCTTGTCTCGATCTCGGTCTCGTCTCAGTCAACAGATGCTTGTCTCGATCTCGGTACAGTCTCGTCTCGAAAGTCTCGAAATAAATTGTCAGAAATTAAAATTCTGAAGGTATTATTATCGTACAGTCTGTCGTTTCCGCTTCTTATTTTTTCCTTCATTCTTGACTTACAAGGAACGTATGCAAACTATGACAGCCAGATATTTATAAAAATTGGTACCTGGACTAATTGTGGATCGCTAATCATCGTGGTGATAGTCACTCGGTGCGGAAATCCCTTGTTTACCCAATATGTATAATACATATACCGAGCAGGGCCGGGTGAGGCTGTGCCGAGTGATACCCCAAAAATGCCGCAAAAAGGCAGAAAATGGAAAGTGTGTGTAGGTAACCTGATACCTACGGGAGGGGGACACGAGACTAAGAACACATCAGTAGTGTTACACAAGCAGTGTTGCCACCCCAACAGAAACTTATAGTTTTAAATGGAACCGATACTATTTTATGCCATTAAAATAATTGGCATAACATGTGAAAGAAAATAAGCAAAAGATGGGCTACCAGTGTTGCCAAATAATGAAGATATGAGGCTCTAAACTTGAGAAATTATGGAGTCCGTACAGAGAAATGAACAAGTTTACAACACAAACAAGACTGCAGACTAGGGCGCGGGGGTAAATGAAGTATTAATTGGGATCGCGTAGTGGAATTTCTCGATATTATTACGTACATTCGTGCGGCCGTTACTTCACACGATAACTTTGGACGAATGCGATTTTTTTTAATTCTGCTTTTTGCTATAAATCAGTAGTGTGATTCCTCCGGAGGGAGTTTGTTAATGGAAGTGATTCGCCAACTGGAAGTGGTAGAAATGGGTCATTTCTGATTGTAACGTTGATCACTATAGAGGTAATAAATACTAAGAAGCAGTTTTCGGCAATCGATAAGGGGTATCAAGGATAACTTTCAACTTCATCCTTAACATCCTGGTAAAACCGGAAGAGATAGAAATTAACATAACTATGACTTCTGGCTTCAAATTAATCTACAGATTGAGATAGGAAGAAGCGGTTTTAGGAATGAATATAGTGTTGTGGGAATAAATATCGTCTTCTCTCTTAAACTTCTAATCAAGTCGGAAGTAGCAAAACTCAACTACTTTCCATTTTAGTGTTGATTAAAACAGATTAAAACGATACTAAATAGCGAGAAGAGGTTTTCTGAAATCAATTAAGTGTCCCCAGAATATGTTCTATCTCGTCCCTAATCTTTCTACTAAAACTTGAAGTGGTAGAAATCAATTGCTTCCGGTTATAACATTGAGCGTTATAGAATGGATAGCGAGAAGGCTTTTTTTTAGGTAATTCATTAAGTGCTCCAAGAGTATATTCCATCTCGGCAGTAATCCCTCTACTCAAATCGGAAGTGAAATAAATATACTAGAACTTCTGGTTCCAAAACCACTACAGAAAATATAACATGATCCTCTTTAAGATTTTATTATTATTAGGATCACGTAGTGAAACTTGTAATATCGTAATATTAGTACGCACATACATACATACGTCGGTTACTTCGAACGATAACATTTGAAAGGATGCGAATTTTCTAATTGTTTTCGCAATAATTAGTTAGTGTGATTTTCTTGAGAGAGTTCATTAATAGAGGTGATTCGACAAACAAAATCGTAGAAATGAGTTATTTCAGGTTTTAACGTTGATCAATATAAAACAAAAACGGTAATGGATAGCGAAAAGCTGTTCTCGGCAATCGATTATACGTTTCAAGGGAATCTCTCATCTTATTCTTAACATTCTAGAAGAAATGGAAATGGAAGAAATGAGCCATTTCCGGTTTTAGCGTTCATTATTATAGAGCAAAAACGATAATAGATAACGAGAAGATGTTTTCGGCAATCAATTAAACTTTTCAAGGATAACCTTCTTCACATTTAACAAGCTAGTAAATTCTGAAAGTAACAGAATTGAGCCATTTCCGGTTTCAACGTTGATCACTATACAGCAAACACGGTGTTAGATAGTAAGAAGCAGTTTCCAGGGATCTATATAGCGTTTCAAGGACAACCTTCATCTTCACCCTAACACTCTAGTAAAACCGGAAGTGGTAAGAATGAACCACTTCCGGTTTTAACGTTGATCACTATAGAGCGAAAACGATAATAGATAGTAAGAAGCAGTTTTAAGCAATCGATAAAGCATTCCAGGAGTAACTTTCATATTCGTGCTTAACACCTTAGTAAAAAGGAAGTGTAGAAACTACCTATAACTTTCGGTTTCAATTTAATTTACATAGAGCATAAACTATAAGATATAGGGAGAAGCAGTTTTATGGAATCAACTTAACGTTCTGGGAACAGGTAAGTTTTTATCTATCTTAAACTCCAAGCCGGAAGTAGCAAAACCCAACTACTTCCGGTTTTAGTGTTAATCGCAATAGATTAGAGAAGATAACAGATAAGGAGAAGCGGTATTCTATAATCATTTAGTGTCCCAAGAATATGTTCTATCTCGACTCTAACCTTTATACTAAAAGCAGAAGTGAGCTCCTTCGTGGCTAAGGGGTTAGCATACGCGTCTTTGGCGTGGGAGACCCGGGTTCGATTCCCGGCGGGAGCTCATGTGGTTCGGATTCCACGTTAATCAGTAGGTCCACGTCTCATATAGCCTCGCTGCTGAAAGGGACGCTAAACTAAAATCAACAACAACTAAAAGCAGAAGTAGCAGATATCAAACACTTCCGGTTACAAATTGAGTGTTATAGATTGGAGAGCTAGAAGGGATTTTATGTAATTCATTAAGTACCCCAAGAGTGTATTCCATCTCGATAGTAATCTCACTATTAATACCAGAAGTGAAAGAAATATGATACAAATTCCGGTATCCGTATTAATTCAGAACATATTACGTCATCCTCTTTACGGTTTTTACTAGAGTTTATTTTTAAATTAAATACTAGCCGGATGTTTACTAAATTTTGTGAGCTACTAGCCCATTCCCTAAGGAATAAGTACTGGTATATTCTGTGGTCAAACTCGGCCAAGAACAGGGTGAACACGGGTTGCATTTCATACCTTATTTCTCGATAACTACGTAATTAGCCAGCAGCATTTTCTTTATAACTATTGGCCGAATCGAAACAAAATTTGGTGGTGGGCAGCCCTCAACCTAATTAAGATCTCTACATTTTCTGGCCGAGCTTGGCCAAGTTTTGGGCTTGATTTGCGTGTGGTAATTATTTCTCGGTAATCTCTTGCCAGATTCAATCTAAAGGATTTGCCATTATAGAAAGCCGCTCGTCCCTATTTATCGATTTTGCTCTATAGTGTTCAACATACAACCGGAAATGGTTTATTTCTACCACTTTCGGTTGGTAACGAAAGGAGATGAAAGGTATTTTTGGAATGCTTAATCGATTGCCGAAAACCGTTTTTGTTTTATAGTGGTCAACGTTAAAACTTGGAAATGGTTGATTTCTACCACTTCCGTATTATGGATCACTTCAATTAACTAGCTCCTCCGAAATAATTACTTTACCCATAGTTTGAAAAAATATATATATAAATTTGCTTTCTTTCAAAGGCTATCGTGCGCAATAACTTAGTCGCAGCAGCTATCGTGGTCTATTATTATTATTATTATTATTATTATTATTATTATTATTATTATTATTATTATTATTATTATTATTATTATTATTATTATTATTATTATTATTAAGTATTCTACCTGTTGGCAGGTACTGGGACTAATGGGAGATGTGAGTGTGATTGTGTGTTTTCTTAGGTTTTGGTCTGGAAATTCTTCTTTCACATTTCTGAATGTGAAGTTCGCTTAAATTCGAAAAGTGAAATTTGGTATACAAACTCTGAACTAAAAAGAATGGAATACGTATTTCAGAGTTTTCGAAAATCTCCTTTTAAGCAGAAGGAGGGAGGAATTAATTTACTTTTTCTCGACATTCAAATCGGCGTTCGCTGTCTCATCATCATAGAATGTTCAAGGAGAATTACTGAATATATTTAGTAATACTCTAGAGCATGGTTTCATCATATCACTTTCACTGAAATGTGTATAATAAAGGGAGGTGCCAACGTCTTAAATATTTGCTAAAAATACAGTATCTTACAAATTTCTCATGTATGAAGATGAAATTTAATATAAAAACCATGTAGACACGCAACCCAGCGTTCTAAGAAATTCCACTTCCGTCTCATCTTATGAAAAATGATTGAGAATTTTAGAATATAGTTAGCACTTGGCTGAAGCCATTTTTTAACCATGTCAGTTTCATTAAAATTCGTATCCTAAGAGGGTGGAGGAGTTAATATATACGGCGAAAATTAAATATCTTGCAAGCCAAGGAGATGAAACTAGGTATATAAACTTTTAACTTAACGAAGTCACCATGTGGACATGCCCCAGCGTTTTCGAAAATTCTGCTTCCAAAAGAGGTTACAGGGCCATTTCTAAAACTTTTAACTTGCCGTTTTGTATTCACAAAATGTCCGACATGGCAAAGTGTTTGAAACGTCTGAAATGAATTTTTAAACATATTTAGCACGTGGGACATTTCTATATTATCAACTCACTTTGAAATAAAGAATAGTAAAAGCAGAAGAGAATTTAGATTTATTGCAAAGAATAAATACTGCATCGCATGAAACACAATTTTGAACATGGTCGAGCTAGGGGTTTTGTTTAACTTTTGTTCAAATAAGTTACGTAACGGGGAAAGGGTGATCAAATATAACTTTCAAATATTTCCCATAAACCTATTCTACCCGTACGAAGAACGAGCTTACATATAATAATAGTAAATAATAATAGCCATAGTCTCACAAATTTATATTTATTTCCAGCAAGACTCTTGTATAGCATTGTAGTGCAGTGGAATATCATATTTTACCAGTTTTGTCCTTAATAAACCACAGTTCTTACACAATAATTATTTCGTGTTTAAATGGTACTTAATTTAATGTTTGTTACAACATTCGTAATATTTATAATTTTGAATTTAGTTGTGTCAGAGACTCGCACCCCCAAGAAACCACTGCTCTAGGGACTACCTAGAAACTTTGAATTTACACCTACATAGGATTTGTGACGTGGGGTACCACTAAGAAAAATTTTTGAAAATTCACGAAAAGAGGATGAATTGGGGTGAGAGTTATTTTAATAAGATACCCTTATCTCCGAAACGTATAGGACTGGGAACTTGAAATTTGTTATTTGGATTTTAAATTTAAAATAATTTAACACGAGTTTCAGCATTTCTTTTATATCTTAGTAATAAAGGGAAAGGACAAGGTGAGAATAGGAATTATTACTCATAATAGCATGTCGATATCTCAGAATCTCTTAAAGTTACAAACATGAAATTTAGCTTTAAGACTTTTCATTTAAAACAAAATCTCTTAAAGACAGTAAACAGAACCACCCAGTATTTTTCAATTAAAATTGAAACTAGAAGTTGTATTAGATATCTACCACTTAGTGTTATTTACTAGTGATTAGAGTGGAGATGGAATATATTCTAGGGACGCTTAATCGAATACAAACCGTGTCCATCTATTGCCGTTTGACATATACAGTCTTGTTCAAGAAAACTTTGCCACTCACCTCTCTTTGAAAAGGCCTGTGGTCCTACCTACAGTTAGAATTAAATCAAATAAATGTGAATTTTGTTTGGTCGATTAAGAAGTTTATTTAGAGCCACAGCATTATAATTTCCTTTTGCGGTTGCAAGAATATCATCTTTCATAGCAGGGTGGGGTGAGTGGTCAAGATTTCTTGAACAAGACTGTACAACGATGAACGTTAAAACCGGAAATGGTTGATTTATAATTACGTTTGAGTACAAGGTAAAAGAAGAGATGGAACCTATTTTAAGAACGCTAACTCATTTCTTTTTCTTTTTTTTTTTTTTTAAAAAAAAAAAGACACTTCCCGCTGTCTCTTATAGGTCATGTTCTATATATATTCAATTTAAACTGGAAGTCATACTGGATTACCAGGGTGTCTATCGGTCACGAAAGGGATTTTAAAAAGTCACGGAATCAGAAAACGGTCATGAAAGTCAAGAAATTTTGCTTTTGGGCCACGATTCATTTTATCTCTACAAATATATATAAACTTTAGAAGTAGACTATGCTAAGTCACTTTTTGGTCGAAATTGAATTAAGAATAATTTTTTAATAGACTGTGCTCTTCCTATTGGTGTAATAATGTAACTCTATAAGCATACTACTACTTTGTAACTACTTAGTACAGTTGGAAAAACAGTACTATTGGTCTTAAATAAGGAACCGGTTTTTCGCTTCTCTTGTAAAATTACGAAACTTTAATTTGGTTTAGTTTACCTCTGAGGTAAAGATATAGTAAAATAAACATAATCAACCATTATCAATCCACTGCTGCATGAAAGTTTTCCAAGTCTTCTCCACAACTATCTATCCTCGGCAATTCTTTTCCAAGTTACTCCCCAGTAATTCTTGTGTTCGTCACCCCTTTCTGTATACGGACGTTTCCTAGGCTGTTTTTGTTTCGTAGTATCCAGTTTAGAATTGTTTTCGTCCATTGACCATAATTTCTTCTTGCAATATGTACAACACATTTCTCAGCACATGCAGAGCGGTAACTAGAGATTTCGGCGTCCAGGGCGAAGGAATAATTCTGCGACCGCTTACACTCACCTTGCCAAGCTTTTTTCGTATTGTTTTGTTTTACGTATAAGGAAAGCAGCTTTTGTTGTTACGCTATGCTGATTTTTTATTAATCTGCTTTCAAAGACCATTGCAACGACCAAAATCAATAATTAAGTATTCTTCTACAATTAAGAGCTGTTTTCAAGTCATATTTTGGACTTTTTGTTTAACTTGACAAAACTAACTTTGATTGTATACTAGTCGACTTGGAGAACAGTTATGAAAATTTACTATTTACGTTTCGTAATGCGACTGATAAGAAATGAAATTTCAATTTATGTTAAAATGTTCTATTAAAATGTTCGAAAAGAGTGATAACATTAATTTCCAATAATAATAATAATAATAATAATAATAATAAGAAATGAAATTTCAATTTATGTTAAAATGTTCTATTAAAATGTTCGAAAAGAGTGATAACATTAATTTCCAATAATAATAATAATAATAATAATAATAATAATAATAATAATAATAATAATAATAATAATAATAATAATAATAATAATAATAAACTTCTGTAATTTGATTCTGTATGTGACCACACAAATAGCATTTTAATATCGATTCTTTTACGGTAAAAATACTTTGTGCAATGCAACGCAAATAAAAAAGGAGCCTTCTTTGCGAATTTCTCAATATTGATTGATGCAGATGAAGAATATGTTTAATGTTTGTATTTAAAATACAAAATATAATTTGGTTATTACACACGTTTGAAATTATAGTAATTACTTAATTTCTTAATTAAATGAAAGTTCTAAATTTAAGGTTACTTATTATTAATTAACATATAAAAATACAAAAACCCATACATATAAAGAATGTGTATATGCCTTTGTATGTAGACAGATAAAAATATCACACAACTAGATACCTACTTATGCACAAACAATTATCCTGACGATGCAAAAGTTTATGGAAAAATGATCCCAATAAATTCCTTCAAAATGGAAATATTTCATATTTCAATGGAATTTAAAAATGGAATTGAAATGGATCATTGGCAGTGATCAGTGTTTCAAAAAACACGAAATTTGTTGGGTTAACTTCTGACCCCTTAAGCAGTGTTTCTTCCATACGTTTTTTTTTTTGGGGGGGGGGGGCACTGCCCGCCCGGAACTCCGAGAATGGCCCCCGGAGAAGAACAAAATAATACCTCTATAATATATTAGTAAATAGAATAGTGCTAGAAGTGCTCCTCCAGGAACTTTTTTCCCGAAAGAAACACTGTCCTTAAGCCAATATTCTACAACTGCTTCAAGTTGGAAAACGGTATTATTTCCTTTGTTTACCTTGAATTTTAATATTTCCGCGCAGATAGCAGTTCGGGTGTGTCTCTTCACTCTTTCCATTTTCATAACTTTGTTCTCACCGTCGTGATTAATTCGATTGGGTAGAAAAGAGTCATTAACTAACCGAACTCATCATCATCAAAACGGTGAACATGTATTTTAGACTTTGGCCGTTTCTGATTTTGAAAAAGCTCCTGCGTAGACCATAAGTCATTACTCGGTACCTTGTTTATCACATCGTCATTAAGAAATTATATATAATAACTTTTTTTAAGTAATAAGTAAAAACTTGTTGTGACTCTTATTGAAACGCTTGGATTGCGAGCCGAGCGAGCAATAATTTTTTTTAAGAAATCAACGTATTTCATTGAAAACCGACAACAATATTGATCTAATAGGGCGCCAATACTTTTGGGGGCGACGCGTCTTTTACTCATTTCCAACACTTTTTCTTTCTTCTTGCTCGTTTGACGCCCTGCCATCAGCGCCCAGGGCAGGCGCCTCTCCCTAGCTTCGGCTCTGATTCCATGTTAAAATTATTTCATTAGTACCAGTTATTAGTTGCCAAATAATTCATTTCTATATATTTGGGCTACAAATAGTTCAACTCCGCTACTTTTGGAGCACAGACACGTCACTTTACGATCTTCGGATCTGGCAACACTGACTTAAGGCTATAAATCAACACAAGGTGAGGACCTCCATTTGGTCTAGCGGTTAACAAGCCTGGCCTCGGTTCGCGTGCTCCCGAGTTCTATTCCCGGTAGGGATAAAGTTGAACCACCGAAGTGGTTCGGATTCTATTATAATAACCATCTCCATGTCTCCTTTAGCCGCCCTAGCATAACCGTGGGACGTTAAACTATAATAAGCCAAACCAAAAATCAACACAATACATGTTACTAACTTTACGTCCTTGAATAATTGCATATAGCTATAGGCCTATAGTATGATCGAGTTTGACGTGGGCTTTGGTCAAACTAAACCAAGTAACATGTAATTAGGGTGTGATTAGAACTTTAAATTAAGCACGGGTTTAATCTAAAGTGTACACCACGCCTAAGGCTTAAGGGTAATAACCAATGTTACTGAAAGGTTATCAGTTACATTTAATTTGAGTTACAATTTACATTTACATGTATTGCTGGAACGAAAACTTTGACATTAACATTATAAGTATGGTAACCCAAGGACTATGTAAAACGTCGTCCTTTGAAAACATTCTTGCCTCATAAAACAAATAAAACAATAAAACAAATTACGAGTAATTTTAAAATATTTTGCGGTTTAGCTACGTTATTTCCACTATATTTAGAATAATATTTAGCAACTTATTTAAGTGCGCAACACTGATTAAAATAATGCAACTGCGACTTGTAATTAAAACCACCAAAACTGTTGTAATGTTATAAAAGCAAAGGAAACCAACCACCATTATATAAATTTAACACAAATATGTCATTTAAGCAGTATAACAATCAGTACTCATTTATTTGGTATCTCTGAAACGGTTTGAAATAGCAATTGTTGTAAATGGCATTATGATCATTTAAGTCTTTTGGAAGCATCTACATGATGACACGAGATAATATCGTATTCCGAATGAATGAGTGAACAAAGTTACTAGAAATGAAAATTTAACTTTGTACTAAAGACTTTACTTTGAAACGTGCTGACATATTATGTCAGCACGTTTCAAAGTAAAGTCTTTAGTACAAAGTTAAATTTTCATTTCTAGTAACTTTGTTCACTCATTCATTCGGAATACGTTATACTTTAATCATAGTAGGTATTTGACGCTAATATACAATTGATACTCATTGCACCGTCCATGTCATTTAAATATTATTTGATCTCCAAAATGTTGATGTTAATGATACTGTATTGGCCTTTGTTACACTGAATAATGTATGTGGTATTGTGGTTTTATTTAATATCTAAATTAGAAATATGTAATACCTTACGTAGTGCAATTTGAGAAAATACAAATTTATGTTGCGTTAGCAACACTGCTTGTTTATCTAGTGGTATTGCAGAGAATGTAGAAAAAAATCCCCTTCAGTATTCCACACAACGTAGTACAAAATCTCAGCATTTTGAATATATATATA
This sequence comes from Thermobia domestica, assembly GCF_964235325.1. Lineage (NCBI taxonomy): Eukaryota > Metazoa > Arthropoda > Insecta > Zygentoma > Lepismatidae > Thermobia > Thermobia domestica. The sequence goes on along the minus strand of NC_137454.1, from coordinate 310,471,753 downwards.
CGGATCCAAGGGGAAAGCTATAGCCTCCCCTTGACGCCTCTCTATCCCACCCTAGGAAGATTCTAAAACGGAAATGACGTTCAACGAGACGTCTTACAACGCGGCGTTGCCACTTACTATAAGTAGGCGGCAGCTGATTTGAGAAAATAAAATAATATAATAATAATAATAATAATAATAATAATAATAATAATAATAATAATAATAATAATAATAATAATAATAGAAGAGCAAGTGTAATTACTTACCATACATAATTCACTCCTGGAGGCAAGGAACACCCGCATCTTTACTCCACACTAGTTCAGTGGGAGAAAGTTCGCAATGATAATGGGATGTCCGGCTTCCTTTGCAATCCGGTCTATTCTGTAGGAGACTTCTATGTTAAAAGCAACTTTAGTAGCGTAGCTAGAATTTTTTTTCGTGGGGGGGCCAATGAAGGGCCCAAGAAAATTTTGAGAGGGCCATCTCTAATTAATGAAAAAAAATATTTTCAAAACTGTATATGAATATTTTTATCTTTGTTGTTCATGATTTTACTCTTTTCAAAATAATGAAAATTTACCAGCTCAGACAACTACGATCTAAGTATTAAGACGTATTATACGTACAATTGATTTCTGATATAAGTAAGTAGTTGTTTATTCAAGGCGTTTAAATTATGTGTGGCTGGTTAATTTAAGTGGAAGCAGAAAAATACACTTCCACATGTAAAGAAAATAACTTTTATAGGCTCATGCCTCTCTCTACTTAGAAGAAAATGATCTTTCTATTCTTATAAGCAGCAGCACATTTATTAATAACTTCTTCAAGATCTAACGATTTAGCAATTTTCTTCTCAATGTAAAGTAATCCTAAGTTTTTCAACCTATCATCAGTCATCGAATTGCGTATGTTATTGAATTGCATGTATGTCTTTAATCTTTTCAAACATGTGAATGACCTTTCACACGTAGCACCAGAAAGTGGTATAGTCACAGAGTAGATACCTAGCTTGTAAGTTTCTAGGAATGCGATTTTGTAGACTCAAAAAAGATCAATGAAATTCATCAAGGAATCAACTTTGGTTTTCTCTCGTTTTCATACAACTTGTTTGGGAGGATTTTGAGTTCACATTTGAATATTTCCAGACCACTTCCATAATGTTGGGCCATATTCAACACTGCTGTAATTTAAAAAGTTTTCACATTTTGGATTACAGCAGCGATTGATCTAATGATTTTGCTACATGATCCAAAGTGGTTTTTCATCTCAGTGATTGCCTTATCAATAGTAGGCAAAAAAAAAAGTCTTAGTACATTATCTTGAGAAAATTCGTTTCCTGCCTCCAATGAAGGAAGAGATTCGTCCAAAATGAATTTGTGATATTTTGATGGCAAATATTTAGTTCGTTTCCGCGAGGAACCCCTATAGCCTATCTGTTTCCGGCTCTGGAATTTCGAATACCATTTTATTTGCACATTTCCAAGCATTCTTGATAAATTTGTTCGAATGCTGTTCGTTGAAAATCATATTTTCCAGATCTCATCTTCGTCAGCGTTTGAACTAGTGAGTCTACAAGAATTAAACCTTCCGACATGTCTGCATCTACTTGATAAGGCGAAGCTCAAAGTTATAGCAAGGCAGCAGTCTCAAATTTTAGCAGCCCGAAGACATTTCCTCCTGTACAGATCACTCTCTTGTTTCGATTTGACCGTAGTTCAATTATTTTTGGCCACTTTTACCTTTCAGCTCCAAAACTGAGTAATGAATTTGCCTTTACTTCATCAAAATAAATGAACACTCTTTGAAGCAAAGAGAGGAAATGAATTTTCTTTTCTTAATATGAAACAGTGTTAGAACAGGTATTTCAATCGGGACTCCTTACAGCAAAATAGGCATATGTAGCCTTTTTCTTCCTTTCTTTCGTTTGATTACATTCTCCAGTTTTTAAAATTTGACTTGAATTTAAATACAGAAACACTTCACATCCACACCAAATGGACAAAGCTCAGCGGTAGAACTTCCACTTCAGATTTGGAAGATGCTGTGATCGATCTCTCGTGGGTAAACATTTCGAGTTAGGATTTTTACCAAGATTCTTCCTCGGTGTCACTAGGAAATTTTTATGGCAAAATTGACTCATTTCCCTCATTTCTATCCTCTGAGACTCGGATGTTTCAGTCTTAAAATAAATTTAAATGTAGTTGAAGTAACTTAACGCTACTATCCTGTAGTCGGTACTAACTTTGAGATTAATTTTGAGATTAGAGTTAAGGAGGGATATTAATTAGTATATCCTGCTGAAAATTCATGACACCACTGATTTACTGTTCTGCATAATTCCTACAATGTAATTTTCTCAGGAATGCTTAATGCTTAATTTTCTCAGAAATGCTTATTTTGACGAATAACAGGTATAAATGTGCGACAAAATTGGGTATTCACTGACTGAACTCTCTGAACGAAATATCTGTAGACCAGTCCCACGAACTCCTGATATATCTCTGATTACTAAACATGAAAGATAGCGAAATGACACAACCTGGGCACGGGAGTAACTATCACTTTTACACAACATAACATTACTGCCGCGATCAAGTTGTATTATCTCGGCATCGTACCTGATGGTTACCAGGAGATTCTAACACTGGCTCTGTGGTAAACTTCAGAATTTCTCTATGTAGTAGCATTTTTGAGATTAAGCTACAATTGAAATCGCTTAAAAGGAAATACTTCTGAACGATTAATTTATAAAGAATCATTGATTTTTAGTACACTCCTCCAGGCTTTAGTTAATAGTATATGTCCCACAATCGCTGACTCCATTTTCCTGGAGGTCAGTAGTATCGCTTGTGAACATCGTAGCAGGTTTCTACAGAGTTGCCAACGGCCAAGTGAGTTAGTAAACTAGACGTAGGAGAAACAAGACCAGAATGTAATCGAGAGGGAGAACCAGTATCGGTGGCAAATAGTGGGTGTTGGCAGTATTCACTATCTTATTTTGCTTAAACAATCAGAATACGAACAACAGAGAGAATGATTATTTCAGAAATAATTAAAACTTTTGCTCTCCTCTTTTACTGTATATTAAACAAGACGGCTCGATATTAAGATTCAATAATAATAATAATAATAATAATAATAATAATAATAATAATAATAATAATAATAATAATAATAATAATAATAATAATAATAATAATAATACCAAATTATTTAATGGATGCTACCCTAATAGCACAAGATGTGCTAGGCATGTGCCATGAAGGTGTCCCAGCTACTTTTTAGGTACCCGACACTTGGCACATATGATATTAATGTAATCAGTATGTACTTCAGCTACCTACAGCCTTAGGTACCCCTTGTTACACCTGATTGATATGTGCAACTATGTACCACAAATATAGCATTTACATACCTGGCTCAATTTCGCACTTTAACAGTAATTTTTTTATGTCGTCACTTGGCACATATATCTGTCATGTTCTAGGTACGTCCTTTAGGTACGAACATTCTGTTTCAGATACCCTAACAGCACAAGATGTGCTACGCATGCGCATTTAGGTGTTCTAAATTCATCTCCCACATTTGATGCTTCTTTTTCTAAGCGATTGTGTACTAGAAGCAATAAACGCATCAACTTTATTAGATGGCAACTGTCGCCGATCATTTGAAAGTGAATATGGAAGAACCATGAAATAAAGTAGACATTCGTCATTTTGTTATATAATTACATGGCGAACAGATTTTATTTGATCCCAAACGGTTATCGTCGAGTATATGCGGTTAGAGGAGCACTCTGATTAGCCAGATTCAGAAGATATCAACAATTTATCCCTCTACAAACGACTCTTTTCATCGCCTCCGTGGTCAAGACAGTTGCGCCTGAGTTTTCGTCGAGGCAACACGTCCTGTGTTGCTCGCGTCTTGGTGCTGATTCTGCTAGTAGTGATAGTTTTTTTTTGTGCGAGTTTTTGCTGTGCTTTTTGGACTTGAGCAGAGTGAGCTTACCACTTGATTTGGGTGATTTCTCCCCGTTTTTGTTCAGTGAAGTGCAAGATTACGACTGATTACGATGGCCAATATTAGGCTTAACACTCTTCGCATTAGTTTTCAACCTGTCTCCAAAGTTCCCAATTCGATTTCGCTCCATGAGTGGATACGAACCACCTTTGAGCTTGCACAAGATGCAGTATTAAGTATTGAACTAGACTTTCCACGTAAACTTCTATATATTAAATTAATTACTCAACAGCTCTGTGAACAGATCATTACTAAATTTGACAATAAAGTACCGTATATAGATGCAGAAGGTACTTACGACCTTCCGCTTGACTCTGCTTCTCATACAATTAAATTGGTACGTATCCACGCGGTACCTATGGAAATTTCTGATAACCAAGTGAAACAAGTTCTTCAAGTTTATGGTGAAATTCTTAGTGTTAGTGACGAACTTTATACTGATGGACATTATTATAAAGTACGTACTGGCCGCAAAGTTGTGAAAATGATTTTAAAAAAGAATATCCCTTCCTATATTACTCTCAGTTCTCTTCGTTGTTGGGTGACGTATCCCGGACAGACACAAACTTGTGCGAGGTGTGACAGTGAAACGCATTTGGTGTCCCAGTGTGATCGCCGAACATTTAGCGCCCGTTTAGATCATCGGTCCAGTGATTCTTCTGGAATTTCTACTTTGGGTAGCCGCATTGCTCGACCTATCCTACAACTGAAGGATGCGCCTGCTATTCACAACTATAGTGTGTTTCCGGTTTTGCCGACAAAAAGCGGGCCCGCTATTACTACCATGCCGACAACTCCGTGTGACTCTACCCCGCCAGCCCCCTGCGAGGCAGCTTCTGTGTCCCGACCAAGTGATACATCCTCACAGGTCCCGTTTCATGAAGAGGGTATGGCCAGCCAAATTCTTCCTGAGGTTAACCCCGACGCAAATAAGGTAGGTGACTTATCTGATAAGATTGAGTGTCCCGGACCCCAGCCAATGACTTTCGATACTTCAGCACCTGCTCGGCCTGAACCTGTTGTTAGTGATTCCCTTGACATGGTGCCTCCTCTCTCCGATGTGCTCGACTCGACTGGTAGTGCTTCCCCCGTTACGCCTACATCCAGTGTTGATGACACTCCTGAACCCCCTATTAGTGAACAACTGAAAAAGAAGAAACGTTCCAGTCACGAGGTGAATACTGGGAAAGTTTTGAAAGTGACCGGGAAGACCTATGATTCGACCAGTAGATTAACCCGCACTAGATTACGACAGATGTCTCAATTAGATGCTACTACATGTAATGATGGGGAGGTTGTCCCCGAGACTTTGGACAGACCCGCTACGCAGTGAGAATATGCTAGCGGTCTGTTTGGGACTTTTGTTTTTGTTAATATTGCATCTTTTTGCTGCTTTCCTTGGGCCTGCCGGTTCTTTTGTGTGTGCCTTTTCCTCCACACCAAGCCTTTCCTTGCAGCTATTAATGTATTCTTTTAAAATAGGAACGGTCAATTTTAATGGTCTAACATCTCCTACCAAGCAAAGTGCTGTTTTGGATTTCATTAAATGTTATTCTCTTGATATACTGTTTGCTCAGGAAGTGACCTTGACTGACCTTCAAGGCCTTTATCAGCACACCTTTTTTTCTAACGAAACTGTTAACGGCACGGGTACTGCACTTATATATCGTAATGATATAGCATTTGAACAGTTATACCAACATCCCACCGGCCGGATTATTACTGGAAATGTGGCCAATATCCGGTTTTGCAACTCGTATGCCCCTGCAGGTACACACCGACGGCGTGAACGTCATAATTTCTTTAATTCCGAGGTAGCCTCCGCCTTACATGACAGTTCTCGTTTGATTATATGGGGTGGAGATCATAACAGTATAGTTTCCGCTCAAGATTCCACTTCTACTTCGAATTTCTGCCCTACTTTATTACAGGTGATTAACCAATTTAATTTATGTGATGTCTGGCGTCATTTTCATCCCCACAATCCTGGACATACTTTTTTCTACGCCACTGGATCTTCACGCCTCGATTCTTTTTATATCTCACGGTCATTACTTCCACATGTGCAATCTGTGGAAAGGATCCCTGTTTGTTTTTCGGATCACATGGGCCTAGTTATGACTATCCAGCTACCGCTTCAAAAGCTTCTGAACCATAATAGCTTATGGCACCTCAATACCGGCATCCTTTCTGAGCCAGAATTCCAGCAGTTGCTACGCCAACGCTGGAGAGAAATTAATCAGCAACTTTTGCGGCGGAACAATATTATCCAGTGGTGGGAGCAACGGGGGAAACCAGCTTTGAAACAAATCTGTAAAGAATACAGCAGAGAACGGTCACAGCGATTCCATGAACAATATAATTACTACTCTCAGCTTCTACGCGACTATCATACGGCATTCCTTAACGGTGAACCTGTACTTCCACAAATTAAACAGGTAAAGGCTTTCTTGTTAACATTACACCGCAAAAGACTCCACGGTATTACTATTCGCAGCAAAATCTCATCAATGTCACCCACTGAGCCTCCGAGTCTTGTACATATCAGTGCTGAACGTCGCAGAGGCAAACAACAGATTATTCATAATATACAGGATGATAAAGGTGTTTTATATGAAGGAACTAATATTATTCCATACTTTGTGCGCTATTTTGCTGATTTATATCGCAACCATGATGTTCCAGCTAGTAATGACGGTGTTTACGATACCTTGAACCCTCTCCCAGTTGAACTCCAAGCAGAGCTTGATGCTCCCTTTACTGAAGCAGAAGTTCAGCATGCCCTCCTCCAGGCAAAAAAGAATAAATCTAGTGGCATTGACTCCCTACCTTACGAATTCTACCAGACATTCCCAGATCTTTTCATTCCTTTTTTTACTGAACTTTTTAATGCCTTTCGTTCTAATTTACAAGTCGGCAAAACATTTACACACAGTATTATAGTGATCATTCCTAAGCAGCCCAAGAGCACTCGCATCAACCAATTTCGACCTATCAGTCTCGCATGTTGTGATTATAAACTTCTCGCAAAAGTTCTAGCAGCTCGGTTACGTAATACTTTAAGATACATTCTGTTACCGGAACAATTTGGTCACGATCAGCAGCATCCTACATATCTGGCTTTATCGAATATTAGGGACACAATCGCTTATTTTGAAAGTCGTCCGAAATTAACTGCAGCGCTTTTGAGTACTGATTTTTCTCAGGCCTTCGATAAACTAAGCCATCAGTACTTATTCACAGTTCTTGAGAAGCTCCATTTCGGGCCAGTATTTTTAAATATGGTTAAGACGTTATACTCCCAGCGTACTGCCCAACTTAAACTGAACGGTGCCTTAACGCGGGTCTTTTCAATTAACCGGGGGCTTATTCAGGGCTGTCCCTTGTCCCCCATGCTTTACAGCATTGCCGTTATGCCGATTCTGTATAAGATCCGGAATGAAATGACGGGATTGTGTGTTCCTCCGGCTACTATTAAAGTTCAGAGTTTCATAGATGATATTTGCTTTTTCTTTCGCTCCCAGCGCGATTTAGATACTATCCTTACTAATCTCCAGATATTTAGTCAACTGTCTGGTGCGGAATTACATCCCACGAAAACCAAATTACTTTTTTTGAATGATACGTCTTCTTGCCCTTTTGTCTCCCCCTTCCCTGTCGTTAACACTCATAAAATTCTCGGCATTACTTGGCATACCACTATAAAAGCATCTATTCAGGCAACCTATGGAGTGGCTGTTCCTAAGGTCATTAACTTGCTTTATAAACACAAAGCTCGCAATCTTACATTACATGAGCGAGCGACCTTCTTAAATATTTTTGCCTTCAGTCTATTGTACTATATAATGCAGATTTTTCAGCTTTCTGTCTCAGACGCTAACACACTTAACAAACATTTGTTTGCCTTTTTGTGGTATCAATCGACACTGCGAGTACATCGTCGAACTGTGTGTACGACCAAGCAAGAAGGAGGGTTAGGTATTAAAGACGTGGCTCTTCAAGGCCGTTGTCTACTACTACAACGCACGTGTCAGCTGTTAACTTCCTTTTCTGAGTCTTTCTCCGCGTGCCATATCATGCGTTGCCTTCGGCACGTGACTCTCAGTTCACCTGTTTCTATTCTGAACTGGTCCCAACCTTACCATTACCTGCGCACCGTCATTCTAGACATTTCGTATGCTCTTATCAGTCACACAGCTATTGAAGATATGACTGTGAAGAACTTGTATACTTATTATGCAAATTATCTCTATACCCCCCCTAAATGTGTTACTCGCCATCCCAATTGTTCTTGGGCGCAAATTTGGCATAATATTAATTCCTCTTTTTTACCCTCTGGAATGAGAGAGTTATGGTATAGGTTAGTGCATAATGTATTTCTTACTAACCATCGAGCATGGGAACTCGGTTTTCGACCAGATGCTCAATGTATCCGATGTGGACAGGCTGACACACTCATCCATCGCTTGCAAACATGTCCATCTATCCAGCATTTGTGGCGTAGCTATACACATATTATAGCACGAATACTTCGTGTTGATCAACGGATTATTAATAGTGAGCCTTTTTTCTTTTGCCTGATTTCAAATACTTCCCACGTCCTAAACACAATATCATAGTGTGGTTAACTATTCACACAGCGGCTATCCTACTTACCGAAAATGAGCTGATGACACAAGCAATGTACATTTTTAGACTACAGTGCTCTTTAAAAACAATGCCTTCAGATCTACGCTTGCGTCATTTTGCCCACTACCCGACTGCTGTTTACTAAATTTTTTTTCCGTGTGTGTGTTTGTGTGTATACTTCATGTGATTGATTTTCAATTGTATTGCAGTGGTATCCCTTTTGTAATTTGTGATTGCTATTTTATTCTTATTATATATACATATATGTACTGTAATTTCTTGCAATAAAACTGACTGTTAAAAAAAAAAAGTCGAAAGAACACGTGGCTAGTAGTCCAAAGGTTGGTGGTTCGCGCCCACCCTGGGCTACATATTTTTTTTACTTGTTTCAAGTGTTTGTTAGACTCACTTAATGTAAACACATTACGCATATAGCGATTTTACATATTTGGAGGAGTAAGTTTGTGGTTCAATGACGCTTACGGCATGGGGAACATACCTAGAATACACTAGGCAAGTTCCCCAGGTACATGTTAGGCATGTACCTAGGAGCGGACATAGACTGTGACTATCACTTGCCATCCATGTGATTTCTCTCTTAGAAGTACATAAGGCACATACTGGACACATTCCCATGTACCTGAGGGAATATGATAGACATATTCCTGCTATGTAATTGGCTGTTAGGGTATGCATTTGCTCCGTGTCGCCATAATCAACAGAAATTAATTACTTAGTGTACGAAGACTTCTTTTGTCCAAGACTTCTTTAGTCCAGCATAGCATTTTACTGCAGTGTATGATATTTGTAAAGCATCTCATGTTTTAGAATGACTTTTAATATTCAAGCGAATGCCGACTATTTTGCTTTTTTTCTGGTTCTTTGTCGGAAACAAAGGAGGTAACCAGATAAGGGACAGAGTTTAAAAAAAGAACATCAAGTAGTGAGGTCAATGCATGCACTTTACAGATTTCAATGAATGAGACCTTGCTATACTATAAACAAAAACGAGCCTGAAGCTATTTGACTTGAAACGCAGACTATTGCAACATACGGTATTCTGCAGTTGGTAACTCGGTTGTCGAGAGATGTTTCGGTAGTAGTTTCACTTGTGGCTACTATCAAGATCACCGTTTGTCGATCTATTGTAGTATCACTCAGTGTGAGGGGACTAGGGGGGCCAAGAATTTGAGCAAGGGGGCCTGGCTCCCCTTGGCCCTCCCTTACCTCCGCCACTGTTAACATTTATATTACTTAAAATTTCTTCCAGCTTAAATCACATTCAACCACTCTACAATTTCTTTATTTTTTAACCTCTCTACAATTTCTTTCTTTTTTTTTTTTTTTTACTACATGATTTCGTAGGGATTTTTTCGTCTTTTACTGAGTGTGTGAATTCATTATCAATAACAATCACGGAATTAGGTAGTACACTCGGGAGGTTGGAAATGTTGTTCATATTTTCCTGCATCTAATTGTCCGTGATAATCACCTCCTTTTGTGCCGCGAAAAACAAGGTCAGGTCCAGGAACTAACCCACTCTGTCATGGCATGAATCACTATTACTCTCGCCACTTTACAGAGGTGCCTTGACGCCTAAGATCAAGCCCTCTCTCCAGCTTCACTGCCTGGTTTCGAAAATATGAATAAACGTTTAATAACATGGCTTTTTCACCAGTAGAAAGAGGTTTCCCTTTCTTTGTTTCTTATGACAATGTGGGAATTTTCAGGCGTCTCAAAAAATAGCACTATAGGCCTAGCAGTTAAACGCAAAAATAACAAATAACACTAACAATAACACACAAATAATGCACGGAATAACTATAACAAGAAAATAATAAAATAAAACAAAACAGAAGAAACGCGCACGACAAAATTAACTGAACTATCACAGATCAAAATGAATCAAAACTGTCATCCCGCTTCCGCCGACGTGCCAACAACTGAGCTCATGTTGCCAAACTTACCTTATCGTAAGAAGTTTAACTGACAAAGAACGAGTTTGCATACCTCTATTGTTATTCTAACAGTCAACCTTACTTTCTTTATGTATCTATTGCAAAAGTAGACACATTTTAAAAAGTTTATTGATACACTGATATTTGAGTGAGAGTAAATCTGACAATGTAACTTGGGTCATGCTCAAGGTGACCAGACGTCCCGTTTTAGTCGGGACAGTCCCTTTTTTCCAACCGTTGTCCCGTTTTTTCTGATCCTCGAACAGGACGGCTAAATGTTCCGTTTTTAAGTAAAATGACCTAGTTGTCCCGTAATTATTATTCAAAACATAAATCGTCAATGCAAATTCTACTCTCTTCCGTACCGACACTCGTTGCCAAGGTTCAGCCGTGTCTAGTACTTCTGAATTTTTAAATGGAAATTGAGTGTTCGTGGTCCAAGTTAGAATTGAGCGGCAATTCTGAGTGTTCAACTAGTTAAAAGAATTGGTGGGTAGAACTTGCAATCGGGAACCATTATTTGTTGTGTGGTACACGTAAAGTTAGAAACGGTGTGTTATCACTCTTACTTGTGTATTTTGTAAATTGAGAACACTGCTGAGTCCCAAGTCACACATCCCCCCCTCCCGTAGCCGATTCGTATGCTTCCCGTTTTCGCAAGTGGTCATGCTTCCTCTTTTGAAACCGGTGACAGTTAAGGTTGCAAGTACTTATATTAATATGTTAGCTGAACGTACCAACTACGCTGGACACACGAACAATTATAAACTGGCGTGCAAGTCAACTCTAAAGTTTATTTTTTTTTACCACAATATTCAAAAACATTTTAAATGCTGTCACTAACCGAATCCACCAAAATCGTTTTTTATTTTAAACGGACTCGTTTTTCTACTACTACTGTTTTCTTACTACTATTTTTTTTTCTTTCTTTTTTTTTTTTTTTTTTTTTTTTACAAAACCAGACATGAGATTGTGTTTACTACGTATTTTGAAAGGAAACAAATAAATCAGCAAACCTAACTTTTTTTTTTAATTGATACAACAAGCATATGATACTGATTGATAGAATTGGATTTGAAGATAGAATTGGATTTATTTTCTATTCAGGGGTGTGTGTAAGACAATTGATTGTTACAAGGGTTTAGAATCTGAAAGGAATTATCAGAAACGCTAAAATTGCTAGATTGTCTGCTTATTTCTTTTTCTTTTTTTTAATGCCGAATTTCAGTTTTCTAAGTTGAGCGACTGGTGAGATACTCAATTGTTTGCAAAAATTCGGACTCTTCCCCACTTCTCCTTGGTACGTATATTATTATAATCAATATGATATTATAACATCTCAGTTGGGATTGGAGTCTAATATAAACCGAAAATCTTTTCATTCTGGTTTGCCGTTTGGCCATACATAAAATTGGATTACACACACTATTATGTTATTTAAGTAAAGATACTGTTATAAATAACTACATAAAGTGACTTGTGTCATTCACTTTCCAATTGTTCTGCGAATAGAGGCAACCGTGGCATCCGTAACCTTGTTGTATGAGACTATATGCACATGTCGGGTGCGAATTACCGGGGGGATGAGGGGGATTTTCCCCCTCAATCACACTTTGTCCCCCCCCAAAGAAGTCATCTGAAGTATCCCCACCGGGGATGCTCGCTTTCCCCCTCAAACAATGCTTAGTATAACTCCAAATTTCACTGATTTTTGTTATTTCTTGTAAATTTAATCTTCTAGCTGTATTTCGAAATGATCGATGTAAACTGTCCAGTTTTGGTCATTTATACTTACCACCTAATTACCCACTATTTTCAACGTTGTTTAGTAGAACTATATTATTATGACTACGGTTGTTACTTGCAACTGTACCTTCGTACCCTTCAGTTCGTCATCGTTTGTGAATTTGAATGTACTAAGCCACATATAGCACATATAACATATAGCCACATATAACAAAGCCACATGTAGATTTATAAATGTTCTTAGCGGTTGGCCAAAAAGAAGTAAACAAATAGCTTCTTCTACCATACTTGGCGAAGTTCGGATATGTCATATTCATCCTCTATATTTGTATCGATTATCATCTTATTTTAATTTTTGTTATAACATGTTATTTCATATTCCAATGTACTCTTTGTTAACACATGGTCTTCATTCCCTTGTAGTTTGTGTGTATGCAACTCAAAAGTTGCATTTAATTTGTGATAATTAGCATAGTAATCACTGCTTTTACAGTTTACGGAAATGAACGTTTGAAACTGTACTCAAAATCTGAGACATAGGTATTCTCTCGTAAGTATATGTTAACGTACACGCTGGGGGATACGCTCCTAGTGAGCAGACATGTTAATGAAGGTGATTTTTAGGTGAATAAGCGAATAATTCAAGGTTTGTTTCAGCATTTGTTAATACGACTGGTTCTCCGTGTCATTGTCCGTGTCTGTATAGCATTTCAACTGGAGCGTTTTTTTTTTTTTTTTTTTTTTAAGTTAACCCTTCATTTTTTCATCTTTTCGCTGTACAGTTTGCTGTCCACGCAATTAATGTTGTCTGAAAAACTTCAGTGTAATGTTTTACTTTATTTGAATAACGTAGCCCATAGTGAATCAACTCATCTTCAACCTAACAGTAAAGTAATTTTTAAGTGTTGACTTTCCGTGCCCATCACGGAATCGATATTTGGAGAAAAAAAGTCGTGATGAGCACAGCTTTAGCGGGAAGTAGATGCACAAGCTCGAAATTTGAATTGAGAGATTTTAAATATTTGGCCTTCGATTTGACCTTGATGTGAGAAATCGGAACCAGCAACAATCCATTTCTTATTTGATAGGCTAATATCTAGATTTTCTTTAAAAAAAAAAAATGTCCGGTTTAACTGATAATTTTTGGTGATTTTCACAAGACTGAAGTAGGTTTCTTTTCACAACTTGTATGTATTAATGCAAAGTGGAAGCTTTCAATATGAGTGGAAAAATTAACATATGCTTGTGATCATGGCTATTGCTCGAGCCGAATTATTAACTAAATAAACCTTAGAGAGCTACGGGGACAAGAGTGAGTACAACATTAAAACACGTTCAGAAAGGTTTAGTGGGGTGTGTGTATGTTAGACAATATATATGTGCATAGTTATTGTCGGTAGATTTATTAAATTAATAAATCTCTTATTTATTACAATGTCACACACACACACACACACACACACACATATATATATATATATATATATATATATATATATATATATATATATATATATATATATATGGGGGGTAAGGCATTTATTGTCTCATTTTGAAATTTGAACCTTCAGACTATGTCCTTTGGCCTAATTTTATCCCCCCCAATATAGATTATCTAATTCGCACACTGTGCACATGTATAAAGGGACAATATTCTTTCATTCCTTCTGACAGAAAAGTGCACTTTTGCTATAGGCTACAATGGTTTAACGCGTTTGACGTACTTCCGTTTTATAATCTACATAGGGTGGGACCCATATTTTTTATTCCTGCCCCAGCCTAGCCAAGGCTCATTTTCATTGGCTGATGAGATCACGCGTCAACCTTCTTTTCGCCATGTTTTTCATTATCCATCTTGGAACATGAGCCATGAGATGGGTTGAAAGTATATGCAGATAAGAGAATATTTTGCACATTGAGTAATCAATGTTCGACTATATCCTAATAATAGAAGGCGATGGAGCAGATAAATGTTATAAAATAGGCTGTCGATCAGTATTTACTGAACCAATTGCAATTCTGAAATCAGCCTATCCACGTTGTTTGTTGTATGTTGAAGGGGTTGTATGCCTTTTCTTATCAATTGCATTGTATAATCCAGGGATGCAAATAAGCAACACAGTTTTACTCGCCCAAGAAAAAAAGCTACTAGCCCACATCCCACAATAGAAATGATGTACTTACCTTCGGTATGATATCAAATACTCGCCCCGGGCGATTTGGCGAGTGCTTATTTGCATCCCTGGTATAATCTCTAACTTATTACTGTCTCTACTTGGCGATGGTGTTATGAGAAATCTTTTTACTTATTACCGCGATTACTTGTTTCACATTATCATTAGTTTCATTACACCTATTGTATACTTAATACTAGTAAGCGTGAGCATGAAGAGGATCATTCTCACTTAAGTTTATTTCCTTAATCCACTCTTTTAGTTCATTGTATATTTCTTTTCACTTCTTTAAATTAAAATAAATATTAGGCTTACACCCTTTAGCCTAAAGATGAATAATTAATGGTAGGAATAATTAACCTAGATTCACTCAAACGAAAGTCTGTTGGTAGACCACTAGTTTCCCTCCTCCTTGAATCTGCATATGGGGGGGGGGGGAATACGACAATTGCTTGCACGCAGAATGCAGGTGAAAATTTGTTCTCCGCGTTTCTCACCAGGCAAAAGCCAGGATGGTTGATAGCTAAACGGGTCTGATGATACTTTCCCGAATCTTGCCCTTTATTATTTGAGCTTATCAACTATAAAATGGTGTATTGGTGTTGGGTTCGGGTCTTGGGTCTAGCCTAGATGGAGTTGGGTGACTAGAACAAAACGTGCAGGATTCATAGCTCTTTAGATTACAATAAAATTGCGAAAAAATAACATTTTCCATTTGTACATACAAAGAGAGGGGACAGGTGACATTATTCTAAAAATTGTTCAATTAAGCTAAAGCTTACAAATTTTAATCTCTGTAACGTCCTGAGAACAGAAATAACTCTTAATTTTTTCTATTCCTATTTGAAAGGAGCACAGAGGCCATATTTCGCCATAAAAATCCTTGGCTCTTGGGTCAGTGATTGGAACAAAATTTCCAGAATTCATAGCTCTTCAGCTTTCAATAAAAACGCGATAAAATAAAATTTTCTTTTGCGAATTCAAAGGCGGGACGGGGATATCACCCTAAAAAATTGTTCACATAGGATAAAACTTACAAATTTTATTCTGTGTAACATCCTGAGAACATAGGTCTAAGTTGATTTTAATATTTTTCTGTTCCTAGGAGGGAGCAGATGGAGCATGTTTTCCCATAAAATCCTAAGGTCCGGGTCTTGGATCTAGCCTAGAAGGAGTTGAGTGATTGGAACGAAACTTGCAGGATTCATAGCTCTTGAGCCTGCATACGGAAAAATAACATTTTCCATTTCCACATTACCAAAAAATTGTTCAAATATGATAGAACTTACAAATTTTAATCTGGATAACGTCCTGAGAATAGAAATAATTTTTAATATTTTCTATTCCTATTTGGAGGAAGCAGAGTGGTGCATATTCCCATTAAAATCCTATGGTACAGCTCTTGTGTTTTGGAGCCAAACCATAGGATTTTATAGAGGACTATGTCCCTCTGCTCTCTCCAAAAAGGAATAGATTTTTTTTTCTGTTCTCAGAACACTACTTGAATTAAAATTTGTAAGTTTTGTCCCATTTGGACAACTTTAAGGATCAAGACAGCTGCGCTCCTCTATATGTGGAAATGGAATATTTTTTTTTCTTCTCATTTTTATTGTAAGCGGAAAAGTTATTAATCCTGGAAGTTTCGTTGCAATTGCACAACTCCTTTTCGGATAGACCCAAGAACCGAACCATAGTATTTTATGGAGGAATATAGATCCCTCTGCTCCCTCCAAATAGGAATAGAAAAAGTTTAAAAATTATTTCTGTTTTGAAGATGTTATTCGTATTAAAATTTGTAAGTTTTGCCCCATTCGGACAATTTTTCGAACCATAGGATTTTATGAAGGAATATGCCCCCTCTGCTCTCTCTAAATAGGAATACAAAAATATAAATAAATAAAAAATAAATAAAATAAATAAATAAAATAAATAAAATAAATAAAATAAATAAAAAATAAATAAATAAAATAAATAAAAAATAAAAATAAAATATTTTCCGTTCTTAGGACCTTACTCGAATTAAAATTTGTAAGTTTCCCTTATTTGGACAATTTTTGAGGGCCATGCACCCCTCCCAACTTTGTATTTGCAAATGGAAAATGTTATTTTTTGCGTTTTTATTGTAGGTTGGAGCACTATGTATCCTGCAAGATTTGTTCCAATCGCTCAACGCCTTCTAGGCTAGACCAAAGAGTCAAACTATAGGATTTTATGCGGAAAAAAAATAGGAAAATAAAATATTAAAAATAATTTCTGTTCTCAGGACGTTACGCAGATTAAAATTTGTAAGTTCTATTATGATTTTACAATTTTTAGGGTAATGCCTGCCATCGCACCTTTGAATGTATTTATTCCCTACTGACCAGGCCCGTAGCCAGCCCAAAAACTTAAGGTGGTGGTGGCTAAAGTTAGGGGCCCTGATCCAACCATATTATAGTTCTTTTGCAAGCCTATTGTAAAACTTTGGGGGGGGGCAGCAAAAATTTAGGGGGAGCGGCCCCCCTAGACCCCCCTAGACCCCCCTAGATACGGGCTTGCTACTGACTAAAGGACATGTGTATGAATGTGTTAATAGTACACAGTGCACTGGCTGGGTCAACTTTTGGAGTACTGGTATTATTTCCTATATGCCTAGCAACGTCACAAATTGTTTGCCTAATGTAACAATAGCTACGACTTGTACTAGTGAAAGCGGTTTGCTTCATGATTTGTACAGTCCTGTGAGAAAAATTGTGTTGCCCACTGTGGATACGTATATCATGCTTAAGACACAATTTTTGCAGTGCTATATACGTATCTTCGTCAATATACCATTTACTTATTTGGCTATCTTTATAAATAAGTTTCCTACACATTACTCTCCCTTTTGTAAATAGATTTAATCTTTAACGTTCATATCGTGGTGCCTTTTTCCTTGTTTCAATAAAAATGTTTGTGTTAAGTAACTTCATAAAGAGCTTTATCATATCAACTTGATAAATACTAATATCAAGCTGCCTTTTTCCTTGTTTCAATAAAAATACTTAAATGCTAACTTTATAAAACGTTATATGTATAAATCATTGTTATCAACACTACTGTGCATCAAAACTCAATCTATTCAATCACGTATTGCCCTAAAGATGGATATACTGAAATAGGAAGTGAAAGTTTATTGTCACGTAATCTGATCAACCAATGAGAATGAGGCTGTGGCTAGGCTGGGGCAGGAAAACAAAATATGCGGGTGGGACAAAGAGTGAATAAAATGAGCTTCAATCCTACTTTCTTTAGACTAGATAAAGCGGCAAACTATAGTTTAGCCCCTCCCTTGATCATATCCTGGATCCACAGCTATACATATATATCGCCCGTTTATTTCAAGAACGACATAAATCAAAAATCGCCCTTATTGACTTATGTGCAGGAAATGAAAGCTCATTTTGATGTCTATCTTTGGTAAAAGCTTTACAGATGTGATTCCAAAACTTGAGCTAGAGAGCACTTTGTGTCGTTCTTGCGACCATTTGTTTTCATTGCGTTTCGAAACTTCAAACGCTTCGCCTGAAAAGTTAGAAATTTTGCGTTATGTCGTTCTTGAAATAAACAAGCGATATATAACATATATAGTGAGAGAAAGAGAGAAGGCTAATAGATCAGCAGTTAATTTTCTGTTGTACGTGCAATGCGAGAAAATGATCACAAATTTATTTCGGGAGGGGCTTGAGTCCAGTAGCCGGCCCCTAAATACGCCACTGTACATCAGTCAACCGTTTCCTATTATCTAACACAAACAAATTTTGAGTAAAGGCAATATTAATAACTATAGATGTTCGAGACGAGACCGAAACATTCGAGAGTGACCTAAGTCTAGTCTCGGTCTCGTCTCGATTTATAGAGATCTGTCTCGGTATATAAAAGTCCATCTCGATCTCTGTCTTGGTACCATCCCTACTTCTTTACCACTGAGCCACCGCAGACCCTAAGTTGTATTTAGGGAAATTATATATACACAATGAAGTAACTAAAGAGGGGGCAAACAGGTATTGTGCCCGTGTGCCGGATTCGGGAGGAGAAATCTAGACAAATATTTATTTTCACTATAAGGCAAGAAAAGGAATTTTACAAAACTAAAGATCACAAAAAACTACCTCAGAAACTTAACAGGACAACAACGACTTACCAAACTTAGCATCATATCAATAGGGCATAATTTAGCTTCGAAGGAACTAACTTAGGATACTTAGCTTTGAATGATAAGTTAGCTATCTTTTGAGGACATTATAAAAAACTTTGAGCCAAAAGAGCCATCAAAGTTAAATTTTAGTTAAAGTTTTTTGTGTTTACATGTAACTTACATCGATTGAAGACATTTTTAAAATGTCCTAATATAATACTAGAGACAACAGCTTGACTGTTTGCCATAATTAAATATTCTATTCTAAAGCAACAGACTGTTGATTCATTCTACACATATGCACGCCCCGACATAATTTCCAAAAATATTGTGATTTGCAGTTATTATGAAAAAACTATAAGAATATGTCAAGCATGCTACTCCCAGATTATTTGACAATCAAATATTAATTAGTCTGGTGTTTTATCTTGTACTAAAACTTAAACCATGTACCGCAATTATGAAATCAAATTTTACCACTTAAAGAAAATATGGAATGGGATCAGGTGTAATCGGGGAGCGTTTTGGTTTGGTTGGTCAGGGGGAACGCTAAAGCGAGTTCTTACCCTGGGTGACAACAAGTCTAGCTGCGTTGCTTGGTGTGACCGTGATAGGTGCTGAAAGATTCACTGTGATATTTTTGTGCAGAACAATCTAGAAACCTGGGCTGCAGGGAAGCAAATTGGACCCCAAGTGAATTTTATATATTTTGTAAATTAAACCACGACGAACACGAATCTGAAGGAATTTTAACATTCCGAATTATGGAACTCGAGATATTCGAACCTAAAGTGACTACGGAAGTAAACTGGACCCCACCTGAATTTTATATATTTTGTAAATTAAACCACGACGAACACGAATCTGAAAAAAAAATTAATAATTCGAATTTTGGAACTCGAGATATTTGAACATAAAGTGACCATGCGAGCAAGCTGGACCTCCCCTGATTTTTAAATATTTTGTAAACTAGATCACGAGAAACACGAACATGAAGAAATTTTGACATTCCGACTTCCGGAATTCAAGATATTACACTTAAAAGTTTAATATAGACCCTATGTATGAATATAAAAAAACAGTATTCTTTATGTGAAACACATTATGTCCTGTGAGATATATAAAGGTAACCAAGAAACTTCTGTCGCCTTTTGTGGAAGTCTGTGTTCAATTGGCGTTCTCACCGTGAGTTGAATGCAAATGAAGATAAGGCGTAGGTCAGTTGTTGGTGTGGGTATATCCAACATACTACCTGGTTGTGGCAGTTCAGTTACACCGCGAGCATGCGTAAGGACAAAGTGAATATGGAACTTCCACAGAGCGTCATAACGGCATGTATGCTGTACGAGTTAAAACTGGGATCAAACGGCACTGCAGCCCGGCGGATGATATGTCAGGCCTTTCGTGAGGGTGTCGTGATTACGCGGACAGTGTAGCGGTTGCTTAACAAGTTTAATGACGGTGACGAAACACTAGAAGACGCATCACGTGCCGGAAGACAAACACATGTACAAAATGAAGATCTTCATGCAGCAATTGAGGCGAGTAGTGGCCAGACATGTGAGGAACTGGGGTTACAATTCAGAGTAAGTGGAGAAACCATTCGACAGCACCTCAATTAATTTGGGAAGCACTGCAAGTTGGGTCGATGGGTCGCACATGATTTGACTCTGGAGCAGAACGCAACGCGAACAGACACCTGTGATTCTTTGTTGTCTCGTTTGAGGAGGGAGTCATTTCTGGACAGTGTGTTGATATGTGATGATAAGTGGGTCCTGTACGAAGCTTCATGACGCCGTCATCATTGGTTAACATCACCCGTTCCGAAACAACCGAAACCTCCGCTGCACCAGAAGAAGGTCCTCCTGTGTGTTTGGTGAATCGCTCGCGGCAGCATGCATCGAAAACTACTACCAGCTGGTCAGAGCATGAATGTAACTATGTACTGTCAGCAGTTGAGCGGTGTTCAACAAAAACTCAAAACTCTGGAGCCGGCACTTGTGAATCGGTAATTGGTTCTCCTAATACAGGACAACGCTAAGCCTGTGGCTAGAATGACCCGGGACACCATCCTACACCTTGGATGGGAAACTATTGCATCCGCCATACTCGCCGGACATTGCACCGTCCGATTATCACCTGTTCCATTCTTTGGGCATTCACCCTAGAGGACCCAGTTCAAATCTCTAGTAAAGGTGGAAAATACACTTGATAGCTTCTTCGCTTCACGGCCCACCAAGTTCTACCGCGAAGAAATTCATGGTCATCCTAAACGTTGGCAGAAGGTCGTTGATGCTGATGGGAACTATTTTTGATCTTCCATGTAAGTATTAGGAGACATAACGATGTTTTAAGATGGTGGGTCACAAAGCGACAGAACTTTCTTCGTTACCTTGACGTTAACTCTATAAAACTGTAAGAGCTAATATCTCGAGTTCGGAAGCTCGGAATGCCAAAATTCGTTGAGATTAGTGTTAATCGTGGTCTAGTTTACAAACTATATAAAAATCAGGTAGGGTCCAGTTTGCTTCCCTGGTCACTTTATGTTCGAATATCTCAAGTTCCGAAATTCGGAATGTCAAAATTTCTTCATATTCGTGTTCGTCGTGGTCTAGTTTACAAACTATATAAAAATCAAGCAGGGTCCAGTTTGCTTCCGTGGTCACTTTATGCTCAAATATCTCAAGTTCCGAAATTCAGAATGTCAAAATTCCTTCATATCCGTGTTCGCCGTGGTCTAGTTTACAAAATATATAAAAATGAGATGGGGTCCAGTGTGCTTCCCTGCAGCCGAAACCTGTTGAGTGCGGGTGTTTCTGTGTGTCGTGGCGGATTCTCAATTGCGCAAAACGGATGAAAAACTAGAACAACGCGTTTGCGACAAATTTTGTTTTAAATTCGGGAAATCTGCTTCGGATACTTACAAACTCTTAAAAACAGCTTAAATGTCTTTGTCGATCAAGTGTATTTATCTGTTTTAACAGATGCAAAGATGCCTGCGACTCAATTGAAGATGACCCCCAATCTGGGAGGCCTTCCATGTCAGCAACCAAGTACAACATTGTGAAAATCATGATTTAGTGCGCTCGGACCGTAGACTTACAATTAGGGAGAGAGTTAACGACCGGAATTTAAGTTTGTATGCTGTTCAGTCAACCTTTAGTGACAATTTAAACAAGCATCGAGTGTCCCGGAAATTCACTCTGAAATAGTTGTCAGACGAGAAGAAACAACACAGACTTGAAGTGTCCCAAGATCTGCTTAATCTGGCCAAAATGGACCCAGAATTGTTAAGCAGGGTAATAACAGGTGATGAAATATGGATTTATGGATACGATCCAGAAACAAAGGCTCGATCTTCTCAGGAAAGAGCCCAGGTTTATCAGAACCGAAGAAAGCGCGACAAAGTCGTTCGAATATGAAGGCAATTTGGAGGTTCCTCGATGGTAACGGTATCGTCCATAATGAATTTGCCCCTAGGGAGCAGTAAATCAGGAATACTACAAAAGTGTTCTTCAGCGTTTGCGTGAAAGTTTGTTGAAGAAAAGGTCTGCTCTCTTGAAAGACAAGAATTGGGTTCTCTACCACGACAACGCACAGGCGCATTGGCGTTAGCGATCCAAGAATTTCTAGTCAAATTCAACGTTCCTGTCCTTTTCCAACCGCATTATTTCCTTGATTTGGCCCCTCGCAAATTCTACCTTTTTCTAAATTAAAATTGTCGCTGAAAGAGAAGAGACTTAACGCAATTGAAGACATTCAGTTCTTCACATCCTTACGAAAGATAATTTTCAGAAAAGCTTCAAGAAGTGGAAACACCATTTGAATCGGTGTGTTCAGCCAGCAGGGGACTTAGTTTAAAGGAAATCCATCACAATAATTTGTAAGTACTGCCATTTTTAAATTACAAACCCCGTCTTAAAACTTTCAAATCACACCACGTATATCTATCTATCTTACACACACACATATATATATATATATATATATATATATATATATATATATATATATATATATGTGTGTGTGTGTGTGTGTGTGTGTGTGTGTGTTTGTGTGTGTGTATGTATGTGTCTGTGTCTGTGTTCCTCTTCCTTGATAACTTTCTGGCTCGCAACATACAGTAATGAAGATTATTTTTAGAAACTGCATTGCAGCTCACGTACATGTGATAGGTGCACCAAGCTTGCGAGACTATACAGACACACTCTTGTTAGTAGTAGTACGAACTCATAGATTACACCACCATCTTATATGGGGAGAGTGTGAAAATGGTAGTGAAAAAGAAAACTGATAATACACATTGAACATGGTCGAAGATATGCACCGAGTAAAATTTTGTAGCTTTCAGAGAGGGATAGAATTTTCTCCCTGGGCCACCTCTTGTAATCATCATTAGTTTACACCACTCCGAAATATAAAATAGTGAATCTAATATCGCAATGAGTTCTGAAGTATTACTGACTTCTTTCCAAGGCTGTGTGTTCCACCATGGATAGAAGCAGGAATCACGTGTATTGGGAGTACGTGTTAACCTTTCTCCTGTGAGAAGAGAACTTGCTTGTTTAAATAAAGTTATAGCAGGATTTAAAGTGTGTTGTACATGTATGCAGCGAGAGAATCTATGTACAGTGAAACCTGTCTATGTTGGCCACCATCCGTTCCATCGAAAAGTGGCCAACTTAGACAGGTGGCCAACTTTCAGAAAATAAGTGTGATTTGTGTATTTTTAGAATAGGATTTCTAGTATTACTTGATTGTAAAATTTTAAATAAACAGTGGCACGACAGCTACTTATAAATAATGTATATAGAGTAATCATAAAAATATACAGTATTAGAAAATATTACTATAGTATGTTTAATATATTTGTATACCTTTCTCTTCCTGAAAACTAATCTGGTACATTGGATTATTCCGATTGAAAACACAATAACACAAACAGCCATGAAATAGAAGCGTATGTACGCAGTTTAATGAAATTGATATTATAGCACACTGTGTTATTCAGATTGAAAACAAGAAAAGCTAAGTTATAAATTGAGAAATTCATATAGAATTTACATGACTTCTTTTAAGTTGTTACTGAATGGTGGTTCATTCTAGACGTATTTGTTTTATTATTATTATTATTATTTTTAGCAGATATGCACATTCTAATATTGTAGTTAACTACCTCTTGTTAATGACCTAGAAGTGTTTCCCTCGGAGCAAAAGATTTTTTTTGAAAAATTCTTGAGGGAATTCATATCTCAAAAACTCCGCTATCTTTTGACAAGTCGACAGGTGCCAATAGTTGACAATTGAGATGGTTAGTTTTAACCTTGAGGATTTTCCGGAATTACTAGAGTTCCCCACTGATGAAAGGAGTTGATATGGCTAATAGTTTTACCAAAACAGACAGGGTAAACAAATACGTACAACCATTTCCTGAATTCCTGTACATGATTTTTCTTATTCACATCTTCCTTCACCACCCCTTTATGAGGGTAGTGTTCTGGCCATTGACCTCCAAGAACAAATCGTGCGAATCTATGCTTCTTTGTGTCCAGTCACAAATACAGAACATCTGCCTCTCATCGGAATTCGAAAGAGTTAAGAAAAATAACAAAACTGTATTTTGCGTGGCCAAAATACACAGGTAAATTTATCATTATCATCATAGGGTAAACATTGCTTCAGTGTGGCCAACTTCCAAGATAGACAGGTGGCCAACTTATAGAGTAGTAAGTAACGAATGTCTTATGGGAAAATGCAGGTTCAAGACGAACTAGGCCAAGATAAGCAGGTGGCCAACTTAGAGAGGTGGCCAGGTTGACAGGTTTCACTGTATTTGTTTTAACATACAGTATTCTTTGGATTTATTGTAGAGGAATTGTACCAAACTCGGACCCGGGCCCATAAATTGGGCCCCCTAAGTTGCTGCACCTGGTATTGGTGTATAATGCTGGAAATACGCTGAATTGTAGTTTACGGTTACTGTTGCATGCAGCGCTAGTTGTGTTGATCAGTTAATTCCTTGTTCCGCAGCCAGCATCTGACGAGTTTTCATGTAGTGGAAAGTTTTGAAGCTCCGACGAGCAAGTATTGTTTTCCATAGTTAGTAAAAAGGTAAATGAGCCAACAATTTATTTATTTAATCTTAATGGTAAGAGTTATGTTCTATGTAATTAGCTAGTAATTTAGACGTAGGATTGACAAATTATTTGCAGCGAAGTAAAAACACGTATAGTCGTAAAGTGGGCCTCCTTGTCAATCCTAAAATGAGCCCCTACTATGTTGTGCAAAAGTAAAATATATATATATATATATATATATATATATATATATATATATATATATATATATATATATGTTTCATACAAAATTCTTATGACTCGTGCAATTTATTTACAATTTTCAAGAGGACCAAAATGCCCAAAAGAAAGACGAAACTATTAGTCAAAGGCATGTTAGTGTTAAGTCTTTATCAAGATCCTATGATCCAGGAAAGGAAAAGACACCGCTGAAGGTGAAAGGAAAAGCCAAAGAAGATGATTCTGATTGTGGCACAATCGCTGATGTAAGTGAAACATCAACAATATTCTCAACTTTATACGCTCCACCGGGGAAAACACCATCCACAGATGACGATGTTACCTGCATGTTCTGTACTGAAAATTTTTCGAGTGATACGAGAGTTGAACTCTGGGTCCGTTGTGTCATGTGCTCTTAGTAGGTCCATGTAGATTGTGCTGGAACTGACAAAGTCATTTATATTTGTGACTTTGCCAGTAGCTATCTTAACTATGTGAAACATTTCATTTATCACGTTTAATTTGGAAGTTTCGGTTCTGAAGTTTGAGAATTCTTTTTTAAATGCCACATAAGCAGGTTGGAGAAAGCGAGATGTTTAGATTTCTTATTTCTACCAGTAGAATATTGAATATTTCAGTTTTGAAAGTTTCAGTTTTCAAGCTTAGTTTATTTGAAACATTGTTCTGGAGCTTTAAAAAAAAAATACTTTTTGACTTGCTATTTCCGCCAGTAAAATGTGGAATATTTAAGTTTAGACATTTTCAGTTTACAAGTTAAATCTATTTGAAAGATTGCGCTGGAGTGAAAAAAAAAAACTTTCAGATTACAATTCGGCCAGTATAATGTGGAATATTTAAGTTTTAAGTTCGATTTTAGTGTGTTCTTTACTTTTCGGAATTTGTTTCAATTTCTTCTAATAAAGTCACGTAAACAATCATACTTCATTTTATTTCAATCATTTCATTTAGTTTAGGGTATTGTTTTTAGCTTAAATACGTAAGTCATTTAAACTAATACAGGTTTTTGCTTTGTGAAATGTATGTAAATTTTAAAGAGTCCCGGTTTATGAACAGTTTTTTCGAATGCCAAAAATGCAGTCCATACGAAAATCCATTTTCTTAACCCATTTTTTCCTTGATTGTTATGGGAAGAAACAAGCAAAGGAATTACATATTATATTATTTTCAGCATGAATAGCATTCTTGTCTGATCGATTCGATATTTTCTAGGAAAAAACAAAATGGGGACCACTTTTGGCACAGCTTCTCTCTCTCTCTCTCTCTCTCTATATATATATATATATATATATATATATATATATATATATATATATAAAATTGAAATATATAAAATTGAAAGTAACTATGTTTGTCTCTTAATCTCTTGAACCGACCGACCGATCTCAATCAAATTTCCAACGTTTATGCGGTTCTGACCTGGGAGTGTTTTTAGCTATTTACTTTGACAGTAGAATTTGGAGTTGGGAGGGAGACATAGAAAAAAATAAATAAAACTTAATAACTCTTGAACCACCAGACCGATCTTGATCAAATTTTCAATGTAGATGAGGTTTAGAATTGGGATGATTTTTGTCATTTTATTTTGACAGAACAACGTAGGGGAGGAGGTGGAGGGGGAAATATATAAAATCAATAAATATGAAAATAAAAGTGACTATGTTTGTGAATTAATAACTCTTGAACCACCCAATCGATCTCAATCAAATTTTCAATATATATGGAGTTCAAACCTGAAGTGTTTTATCATTTCATTTTGACAGTAGATTTTAGGGTAAGAGCAGGGGAAAAGGGGAAATATATGAAAATGAATAAAACTTAATAACTCTTGAACCACCCTACCAATCACGATCTAATTTTCAACATAGATAAGGTTTGAGCCTGGGATGCTGTTCTCATTTCACTTTTACAGTGCAACGAAGGGGAGAGGGAGGGAGAAGATATATGTAAAAAAAAGTAAAAATAAAAGTGACTGTCTTTGTGACTTCATCACGCTTAAACCACCCGACCGATCTTTAAATAAAAATCAACATAGATGAGGTTCGGACCTGAGGTGGTTTTTATTATATCACTTTAACGGTAGAACTTAGGGGAGGGGAGAAATCTATAAAAATAAATTAAACTTATAACTCTTGAACCACAAGACCGATCTTGATCAAATTTTCAACATAGATAGGGTTCGGGCGTGGGTTTTTTTCGTCATTTCACTTTTACAGTGCAACCTAGGGGAGGGGGAAGGAGGAGATATATAATAATCAATTTATATAAGGCTGAAAGTGACTATATTTGTAGCTTAATAACTCTTGAACTATCCTACCAATCTCAGTCAAATTTTCAAGATACATGAAAACATATTTACAATTTCACTTTAACGGTAGATCCTAGGGGAGGGGGAGAGGAAGGGGACGTATAAATAAAAGCTAATAAAACCTAATAACTTTTGAACCATTCAACCAATCTCCATCAAATTTTCAACTATATGAGTTTTTTTATCGTTTCACTATTGACGAACCACAACCTAGCGGAAGGGGAGTAGGAGATATATGTAAAAAAATAAAATAAAGACTGCCTTTGTGACTTCATCACTCTTGAACCACCTACCAATCTAAATCAAATTTTCAACATACATGAGTTTAGGGGCAGGGATTGCTTTAGGCTATTCAGTTTGACGATGGAAAGTAGGGGAGGGGGAGGGCGAGAGAAATTTCAAAATAGTCAAAAATCACCGATATTAGTGTTTAATCCATAGTTTTCGGGGTCGATGAGAGAAACAGTGAAACTTCTGATACTGTTTTGAATCCAAGTTCAGCTTTGATAGTTGGGGAGGGGGAGGATACAACGTAGAGGAGGGGGATAAACATTTGAAAATGATGGAAAATGACTAATATTAGTGTCGAATTCATAGTTTTAGGAGTAGCTGAGATTAACAGTGACAATTCTGATGCCGTGTGTTGAACAAGGAGTAGGGGGAGGGAGAGCTATATATGAACGAAAATGACCAATATTAATGTCTAATCGATAGTTTTCGGGATCATTCAGATGAACAGTAACATTTCCGATCCGGTTTAAATCCAAAATCAGCCCCGCCACTTGGGGGAGGGGAAGAAAGAGATATATAAAAATGATCGAATCCGGATCTGATCCGGAAATTCTGATTTCGGAACTGGGTCCGGATCTCGGATCTGGATCCAAAATTCGGATCTCGGACCTGGATCCGGATCTCGGGTCTGGAACCGAAATTCGAATCTCAGATCTTGATTCGTATCCAAATCTACATCTGAAATTGTGATGATAAAATTGAATATCTAAAATTCGTTAAAACTTTTTTAGGATTCACTGATATAGTAGGTTGCTGTGCTTTTAAATGTTTCCATAACACGTTTGTGTTACCTTTGTTCTTTATTTTATTTTAACCTTGGAATATTTACATGTTGCACTTTCTGTCGAAGTCTCTTTAGTAAAATGTTTCCCAGTTTGATTTCTTCCCATTTCAGAGTATAGTGAACTGTCTGAAAACTGATGTAAATGCTAACAATTCTTCTGTTTAGCTCCTCTTCCAAACTTAATGTTAGCTTCACATTGAAAATATTTATTTTATTCTTAGAAAATAAACTATCTTCTTTTCTCATATATAAATGAAATATTTTTAGATAAGGCCCTTCAAATCGCAGGGATAGTAGACAAAACAAACTCTTTATTAATAGTAGTTTCTGACTCACGAGTCCAACCACCAACAAATGTAATAATGAATATCTTTCACTTCGAAGGTATATACAACAAAAAATATAGACTGGTTGGCGTGGAACAACAATAGATTTTTAAACATACACACGAGAATTTCAGGAGAGCGATATGGTTGTGTTCGTTGTATGACTTTATTACCTAACTTATGGCTTGCCCTTCTGAGGTCGGGAGTTGAAGGAGTAAATATAAAAGAGATTTCTGTTATATTTATAAAAGAGAAATGTAAATATAAATATAAAAGAGATTTCTTCACCCTCCTGGCTTCTTTAATCATACATTGCAGGACGTAACCAAAACATATCCATGCATCGTATCATTGAAGCGTTTTGTGTTTTGTATATTAAAGTGTTCAAAAATATTTAACATATTCGCATTTGTTGTTGTGATCTCAGGTTCAATTCTCGGTGGGAACATACATGAGAAAATTGAAAGCTGAAACAATATGAAAATAGTATATAAAAGTCAGGAAATTGATATTAAAACTTTAGCTATCTATTGGGACTGTAAGGCTGTAGTTAAATTAACCCACACGTTTCGTGAAGATATATTACGTCGTTATTGTTTATTTACTATAAGCTACCAGATACATCCTCAGAGGCCATTTTACACTGTAGTAATCAACAGATAAAAACATTGGAAAAGGAATGAAAGGAAAGTCTCCAGAGCCTTAGATCAAGGTACTAACCTAGCATTTGCCCAGTATAACTGAGGAACAACCCTGGAAAATCCTCAGTCAGGATGGCTGGTCTCCGAATTCGAACCCGGTATTATCCAATTGTGAAGCAAGAATCCTAACAAGTAGCCTGAGCTCGCTCCGTATTATTATTATTATTTAATTAACGTAATGTTTTAAAATTAGTGCAAATTAAACCGTACTTTCTTTATTGCTGATGTTATAGTTAATAAGCCTAAATGAGACATCAGTCCTCCATTAAGAAAGAATACTAGAACTGGAATTCAGGAAGCGGGGGTGAAGAGATTAATAAGGATGAGGAAACTATGTACGATGCAAAAACTGAGTAATTATGACTTCGTCACAGATATATTCACTTACATACGTCAATTAATATTTCTCTGATACAGTGCACTCTTACTTTCTATAGTGGCAGGAAAATGGCCCGCTTTTGTAAACGAATACACTAAGCACGTGCGTATAGGCGCAATGTCCGTGCAAAGAAACATAGGTAAAACTAGAAAAAAGAATAGGGTGAGCGAAGGGAAAATGATAAACCGCCCTTCAACTTGAAAAAAAGAAAACTAAAAATAACTAAACTTAGCGCTACGAAAGACGCGAGGCGAATTTTATTGAAAAGATTGTTTTGCCCTAGTGATTAGTTGTGCTAACTATGAACATGAATTAAAAGGAAAACAAGTAGCTAGCTCTAATTTCCCAAACTAGTTGAAAAGAAAATATTGGATAAAATTTAATAATAAAGATGCCATTTATAATAATTAAAACAAATTAAATTCTTGGCACGACAGTCCTTTGGTTCCTACCAGCGGGCTTACGTTGAAAGTGGGGATGTGTAGTCAACGCATCGACACCCGAAGTCCCTAATGCCGGCTTTCTAGACTGTAGTCCGCTACCTCTTACTTAAGATAACTCCCCAGTTGTCCTCACGATGCTGGGTCAACATCGAAATTGTTGAGTGCCTCTCCGGGAATTGAACCCATGACCACGGGCACCTAAGGCACGCTCTCTGTCTTCTATAGACGAAAAGCTATAGTTACCCACATTGTCTAATACAGAAATAAGTTCTGATTCTCTAATAGCTGCTGATGGTGATAGTCAAGGTTCGCCGAAGCATGATCCTAAACCAAAACTGAGATATTGATGTCACTGGAATGCCTGAAAAGTCATTGTGGGTAAGTGAATTGCCCACTTATCAGGATAAATGGCGATGGTGATGTGAAATGCGGGGCTGTCAGAGGTACTACTTATAATAATTGGATTTATAATAGCCTATTCTATGTTGCCATAAACCCTCTTCAGGAACAAAACTGTTAATCTTAGCTTTGAAAATGTTACATAAGAAGTTTTATTGCTATCATTAGGTTGTATTAGGAATTATCGGATTTATTTTAACGCTTAACTTTTACATCTCTTCTGATTTACGAATATTTAAATTGCGATTATCCCCTTAAGGTCAATTAGTGATATTTTAAATCATTTCAAACCAACTTTATATATGGTTAGTCTTGTTATATGGGAATAATTGAGACCAGATGCAGTCTACAGGCTAAGTCCAAAAAGAATCTTGGCCGACCTCCTGATAAACCACGTCTTTCAGCAAGATGAATTGTGGCAATCCGATACCCACATGAGAAAATCTTCGGTTCAGAGTGAAAGCTTCCATAAGAACCAGCACTCTAATCAGTGGAATGTGCTTTGCTAATTTTTATTCAATGTGAAAGTACCTAACTTTATTGCTAAAAAAGAAAAGGCATTTATTTCAAACAAGTCGCCATTACAGTTTTTGTATTTGAACACAACACTCATGAAAAGTCATGTTAAAGCGTAACTTGCCCCTGAAAAAGAATATTTATCTGTTTTTAGTTTCTCATGTTCCCCAAAGTACCGGTACATGCGGAATTAGTGCTCGCCTTTCGCTCGCTTAACCTAGGTAAAACGGCTAGCATCTTGTCTGATCGATTCGATTCGGGTCCCGGTTTATGAACAGTTTTTTCGAATGCCAAAAGTGCAGTCCATACGAAAATCCATTTTCTCAACCCATTTTTTCCTTGATTGTTATGGGAAGAAACAAGCAAAGGAATTACATATCATATTATTTTCAGCATGAATAGCATTCTTGTCTGATCGATTCGATATTTTCCAGGAAAAAACAAAATGGGGACCATTTTTGGCACAGCTTCTCTCTCTCTCTCTCCCTCTCTCTCTGTCTCTCGCTCTCTCGCTCTCTCTCTCTCTCTCTCTCTCTCTCTGTATATTTATATATATATATATATATATATATATATATATATATATATATATATATATATATATATATAAAATTGAAAGTAACTATGTTTGTGACTCTTAATCTCTTGAACCGACCGACCGATCTCAATCAAATTTCCAACGTTTATGCGGTTCTGACCTGGGAGTGTTTTTAGCTATTTACTTTGACAGTAGAATTTGGAGTTGGGAGGGGGACATAGAAAAAAATAAATATAACTTAATAACTCTTGAACCACCAGACCGATCTTGATCAAATTTTCAATATAGATGAGGTTTAGAATTGGGATGATTTTTGCCATTTTATTTTGACATTGCAACGTAGGGGAGGAGGTGGAGGGGGAAATATATAAAATCAATAAATATGAAAATAAAAGTGACTATGTTTGTGAATTAATAACTCTTGAACCACCCAATCGATCTCAATCAAATTTTCAATATATATGAAGTTCAAACCTGAAGTGTTTTGTCATTTCATTTTGACAGTAGATTTTAGGGTAAGGGTAGGGGAAAATCGGAAATATATGAAAATGAATAAAACTTAATAACTCTTGAACCACCCTACCAATCACGATCTAATTTTCAACATAGATAAGGTTTGAGCCTGGGATGCTGTTCTCATTTCACTTTTACAGTGCAACGAAGGGGAGAGGGAGGGAGAAGATATATGTAAAAAAAAAAAGTAAAAATAAAAGTGACTGTCTTTGTGACTTCATCACGCTTAAACCACCCGACCGATCTTTAAATAAAAATCAACATAGATGAGGTTCGGACCTGAGGTGGTTTTTATTATATCACTTTAACGGTAGAACTTAGGGGAGGGGAGAAATCTATAAAAATAAATTAAACTTATAACTCTTGAACCACAAGACCGATTTTGATCAAACTTTCAACATAGATAGGGTTCTGGCGTGGGATGTTTTCGTCATTTCACTTTTACGGTGCAACCTAGGGGAGGGGGAGGGAGGAGATATATAAAAGTCAATTTATATAAGACTGAAAGTGACTATATTTGTAGCTTAATAACTCTTGAACTTTCCGACCAATCTCAATCAAATTTTCAAAATACATGAGGTTCGGATCTGAAAACATATTTGCAATTTCACTTTAACGGTAGATCCTAGGGGAGGGGGAGGTGAAGGGGACGTATAAATAAAAACTAATAAAACCTAGTAACTTTTGAACCACCGAACCAATCTCAATCAAATTTTCAACTATATGAGTTTTTTATCTTTTCACTTTTACGAGCCAACGTACCGGAAGGGGAGTAGGAGATATATGTAAAAAATAAAATAAAATTGACTGCCTTTGTGATTTCATCACTCTTGAACCACCCGCCCGATCTCAATCAAATTTTCAACATATATGAGTTTAGGGGCAGGGATTGCTTTAGGCTATTCAGTTTGGCGATGCAAAGTAGGGGAGCGGGAGGGCGAGAGAAATTTCAAAATGAT
Source organism: Thermobia domestica (assembly GCF_964235325.1). Classification (NCBI taxonomy): domain Eukaryota; kingdom Metazoa; phylum Arthropoda; class Insecta; order Zygentoma; family Lepismatidae; genus Thermobia; species Thermobia domestica. Next base: position 310,438,614 of record NC_137454.1, on the reverse strand, counting down.
CAAAAATCACCGATATTAGTGTTTAATCCATAGTTTTCGGAGTCGATGAGAGAAACACTGACATTTTTGATACTGTTTTGAATACAAGTTCACCTCTGATAGTTGGGGAGGGGTGGATACAACGCAGAGGAAGGGGATAAACATTTAAAAATGATCGAAAATGACTAACATTAGTGTCGAATCCATAGTTTTAGAAGTAGCTAAGATTAACAGTGACAATTCTGATGCCGTGTGTCGCAACAAGGAGTAGGGGAAGGGGAGCTATATATGAACGAAAATGACCAATATTAGTGTCTAATCTATAGTTTTCGGGATCATTCAGATGAACAGTGACATTTCCGATACGGTTTAAATCCAAAATCAGCCCCGCCACTTGGGGGAGAGGAAGAAAGAGATATATAAAAGTGATCGAAAATGGCCAGTATCAGTGTCGAATTTATAGTATTCTGGATCTCTTAGATGAACAGTGGTACTTTCGATCCCATTTAAATCCAATTCAAAGCAGCAACTTGGGAGGGGGGAGGAAGAGATATTTAAAAGTCATCGAAAATAACCGATATTAGTGCTGAATCCACATTTTTGAGTCGCTGAGATGAACGGTGACACTTCCGATGCCATGCCCCGCAACATGGGGTGGGGGAAATATATATATATATGTATATATATAAATGGTCAAAAATGGAAGATACTACTGTTGAATCTATAGTTTTTGCGGTCGCCGAAATGAAGAGTGACACTTCTGATGCTGTGTAAGTCCATTTTCAGCTCTGACACTTGGGGGATGAGGAGGGGTGACATACGTTAAAGTGATCCAAAATGAGCAATATCAGTGTGCATTTAAATTACTTATTTCAACCCAGCGAAGCGGGTAATATATATATATATATATATATATATGGGGGTGCGTGGGGGGTGGTGTATACCATGTGGGAAAGACTATGGGAGTTTACAATGGTCAAGCAGCGACCTTACATTTATTAACCATGTACGTATGCAGCATATTAGTGGTGAGGTTCCTGGTTAGATCCTAGAGTGAAACATACATACATACTAAGTAGAAGATTGGAATCTCATGACTGCCATTATCGGGAGTAGTCCTGGATTGGTCTTCTAGGCGGGTTTTCCAAGCTCTATTCTCTTATAAAGTACTTTAAGTTGTCAGGTAATAGATCAGGTGTTAAGAGAGTAAGATGAGACGGGACGTGCGAGGTCTCCAATTGTCCACTCTAAGAAGGTTCGATCCCTACAATCCTTCCGTCCAAGGCGACGTCTCACAATGTTTTTCAGTATTTGCTTATCATGCCTCTTGAATAGGATAGCGTGTAATCCGCTACCTGCACTGCCTCGAGAATTAAATCTTCTGTCACCAGTGCCAAGTTCACAGGATACTCATAAACAAAAGAGGACGTTATCTACATTATACTAACGGAGTCGACTGGTATAAAATGTCTATCGGCTGATTCTCCAGATGGCTGTTAATGGTCCGTAACTCAAAAACGGTGATTCTTTTTAATTTAAATAAGAAAAATCCTTTGAAACTAGATTACAAAGTTGGTTAAGTATTTTATACAATAAATTACAAGAGATAAGAATAATTTTTCGAAGGGATATATCTCAGTTTCATTAGACATTATGGTTTGATAGAGCCGACCTCATTACCATATTCTGACCGTTATTAGACTAAATCTCTTCTGTGACATTAAACACAGGTTTTGAGTAATCTTTACCTCATTCGATATCTCACGACTGTAGGATATTTTTGGCATGGGAGACCCGGGTTCGATTCCCGGCGGGAGCTCATGTGGTTCGGATTCCATGTTAGTCAGTATGTTGGGCCGCGGTGGCTGGGGGTCCGGGTTCGATCCCAACCTCCGCCAAGTGAGCTTTGTGGTGAACAAACACCGTGTGCGTGGTTTTCTCGGGGTTCTCCCGTTCCTCCCACTTTCTTCATTCCACCATTCATTCATTACTCATCATCACCGCCTCCTTTAGCCTAATCGGCATAACCGTGGGACGTGAAACAAAGATTTCATTTCATTTAATCAGTATGTCCACGTCTCATATAGCCTCGCTGCTGAACGGGACGTTAAACTCAAAATGAACTCAACTCTACCAGTGACCCACCCCGGAACAAAAAGACAAAACGAAAAATTGCGACAATAATCTGTTAAGCTAGAGTTAATGTTATGAGTGATGGCAAGTTGTTAAAGTCCGAGTTTAAGCCTCCCTATCTTCATAACTGCACCTTCTTTGCTCTGAGTAGAAAGTTATTAAAGTTTTGTTTTTTACATACCTGTAATAGCTTCAACTCGAAGTAGCCGACATACAAACCACACGACGTACGCTTGAACCAAGACAGCTCAAAACGAGCACCGCACAAGGACAAAGGAAGCAACAACAACCAGAGGATTTCCTCTGTATTTTGATATGCGCCGTCTGACGCAAGGATAACCGACCCAGGAAGTGAGTCGGTAGAAGTTGATATTGTTTTTGGATTTAAGATAAAACTATTCAATTTTGCCACACACGTGAGGACATACCTTTTTTTTTTTTTTTTTTTTTTTTTTTTTAAAGAAAAATAACACAACCCACGACTTCAAGCATATACGGGAATATTTTCGGTTTTAGAATTACATTAGTACAGAGCATTAGTGCAAATCCTGGGGGGATGAGGGGACGTGTCCCTTCAATCTTGAAACTGGCGGGACTATCCCTCCAATAATTCGATTTTTTTTAAAGAGAAATGTGATGATTTGTGTCGGGCTGTCACAAAGGAAAGTGAGATAATATTGATGTCCTTTGATGTCCCTTGCTGATGTAAAACAGGTTCACCTCAGAAAACAGATTCAATTACCGTAATACGATTCTCATCTCCCTCTCCAGAATAAGCTTCAAATCTGCCCGCTTCCCAATGTTGAAGGCAACTCTGCTCCCGTGATCCTCCAGAGCACTGTTTTCAAACTTCATAAATATTTTGAGCATCGTTTAGAAAGAAAAAAAAAAGTATGGGAACGGTCTTATCCGCCCCCCGCCGGAATGTTGAAGACAAATTTACGCGTCATATTCCAGGAGAGCTCATTTCCGTAATTTTTCATAATTGCATAAAATAGAGATCTCAAACACGCTCCGACATTATTCGTCACTTAATTTATGAATTCTTTGATTGATAATTTACCATCTTATACCATCAGCTACTTATTTACGTATATCCTGTCATCGCGGCTACCTTGCTCTGTTAAAGTATAGAAGAGATAACAAAAAAAGAAGAAAAGAAAAGAAAGAAAAGAAAAAGAGAAAATTAATAGTATCAAAGTAATAACGAATGTAGACATGGGATTAGCATAAATCGAATTTCAATAATGTTCTCATATCGATCTCACCCCTTTTCCAAGGTTAGGGTAATCTCAAGTCAGTAGTGCCGAAATAGATCAGTGGCGGCTTGGCTCTAGTTTCAAGGCCTGCCTAATGTTACACCATCTGCTGAAAGTTGGACTTAAAAAATAAAAGAAAGAAAGAAAAAGAAAAATGCGTGAAGTTATTTCTACAGAGATGTTTAAACTATGTCGAACTGGGTATATATTATTATTTTTCCTCACTATTATATCATTGTTACAGTATTCTCATCATTCTGTTATTACTATTTTATTATAACTGTCTTTCTCCTGTTTTTTCTTAAACATAACTAGCCGTCAGTACAGTGGAAATGCAAAAGGTTCTATTGTTTGAGTAAGGTTATACAAGAACAATTCGGGTTTTACTGTAAATCATTTTGAATTATAAGTTGTAGCTACAATACACGATAGCATCTTAAGCGGAGAATTGATGAGACCACTGTTAGAGGAAGTAGAAACTTGTTACAATAACAAAATGTAATCTTTACCATAATTACAAAGTTAGTAGATTTTTTAAACCTTTATCCTTAAGCATAGTAGTTAAGAGTGACCGTACAGTCGTGAGATGATGCGTACTATTAACTTAGATTGGCAGATTTTTGTCAGCATTATTGGAGTTTAATAAATCAGATCCGGACAACTTGAATGTTAAATATGCACGAGATCTTTAACAAATTATTAGGGTACAATTCACTATTTACATATGTCGGTACACACCGAGGAGTCTTGCAATTACGCAAAGGATAAATTTCATAAAATTTAGTTGTTATATTACTATCATCTCTTTGACAATTAGGACAATGACATGCCTTGGGGAAACGAGCGGGGGCTGACGACCCCAGGCACCGAATTAAGAAGGGTGCAAAATTCAGAAGGAGAAGAAAGAAAAGAAGGAAGAAAAAGACATGCGCACATACAGGGTCGGATCCAGGATTTTCTGAGTGGGGTACTCCAATAGCTATCAGTACATTTTAATTAAATTGGAATTTTTAAATGGCTTTAGGCATTTGCAGTGTGAATGAGGAACTGCCCTGCAAATGCTAAGTGTTTGTTCTCTGCGAATGCTTTTCTTTCAACTTTTAGAAAATTGACTTAAACTATCGATTTTGCAAAACTTTAATTTGTTTTAAGAACAAACGGAAACATGACAGCAACAATTTTCGGAAAGTGTTGCTATTTTAATTGCTAGCTTCTCACTTTAAGTACGTAGTGTATATTTACAACGAAGCGGGGTGTACGTGCACCTATGCACCCCCCTTTAAATCCGGCCCTGTTCACACATAAAATGGAAGGAAAAAAAGTAATAGAAAGTGCTCAAAATCAAGGAAAAGCAAGGTTTATTTTTGAAAATTTTCTTGAGATTTGCGCCAACCATTGTAGCGCTTTTCGGCTGGTCTGTTCACCTCACTCATATGTACGCGGGCGCCGTCGTATACTCTCGCCCCAGGCGCTGATTTTCCACGGTATGACACTGATAATTACTGTCAGCTTATTCGTGTAACAATCAATCAGTCGTTAGATTTAATTATGAGATAAATCGAACTTCCTGGATATGGTATTATCCTACGTATATTATAGAATGCTTATTGACTTCACCAATTCTCCTTTTGAATTGGATTAAAAAAAAAAAAAAACTAGCTATGGTATAGTGTATTATCCAAATATGTAGACACAACACCATTTATGCTACACAAAAATTTTGTGTCAGCACCGACATTCCATAAGTCAACGCTTTATAGCCTACAATCGTAATTTAACGAATATATAGTCAAAATCCGTAACAGTTAATAATTACATTCCTGGGTTAGACCTTAAAATGCAATTGTTTAATGCGTCGTTTATGATATCATATAGAGTCACAAAATTAATTACAGATCGCAAATTACAAAATGAAACTAAAGAATACAAGTTACAAAGTTAATTAAGGATTACAAATCAGAGCCGTAACTACATATTTCGGCGCCCGGGCGAAGTAGAATTTGGTGCCCGTTCCCCTACAGTCACCTTACCAAGCTTTTTTCTTGTTTGTTTGTTTACATTGTAGAAACACCTTTTGTTATGCTACGCTGAATTGTTATCAAACTGCTTGAGAAGATCATTGTAACCCAAAAGCAATCATTATGTATTTTTTTTATAAATAAGAGTTCCTTTCAAGAGGCTTCTTTTGGACTTTTTTTTTTTTTTTTTTTTTTTTTTTTTTTTTGTAAAACTTGACAATACAACCTTTGGTTGTATACTAATCCACTTCGAGAAGAATTATGGAAATTTACAACTATTTACAACGTTTCACACCATCGATAAGAAATGAAATTTCAACACAGTAACTATGCGATTTTAAAATGTTTTAATTGCGTGACAGCACTAATTTCCAACAATACTAATAAACATTTGAAATTTTATTCTGCATGAGACCACACAAATAGCACTTTAATTTGGATTCTTTTACGGTAAAAATATTTGAAATATTATGGAAATTCAGAGGAAGCCTTGTTTGCGAATTTCTTAATATTGATCGACGGAGGTAAAGAATATATTTAATATTTGTATTTAAAATACGAAATATAGTTTGACTAAAACATATAAGATCTATTTGAAATTATAGTAATTACTTAAACTTTTAATGAATGAAAGTTCTGATTTTAAAGCCACTTATTATTAATTAACATATTAAAATACACTAACATACATACAGACATATATAACCCACTCTCCATTAACTTATACATGCAGGGTCCTCTTATACATTATGGAACATTAACGCCGGGGCCGCTCCATAATGTTTCAGATATATTATGTGTGTATAAGTTTTGTATGTATGTAAATAGATAAAATATCACAAAATTAGATATGTAGGCATATGCAAAAAATATCCTGACAATACAAGTAGTTAATCCCAACAAATTACTTCAAATTGGAAGAATTTATACGTCAATGGAATAAAAAAATCACTGGTACTGATCAGTCTTTGAAAAAGACGAAAGTCGTGAGGTTAATATCTGACTCCTTAAGCCTCTATTCTACACCTACTTCAAGCTCGAAAATATTATTATTCCTCTTGTTTACCTTCATTTTTAATATTCTCGCGCAAGCAGCAGCTTGCGTGTATCTCTTCACCCTTCTCCTTTTGGTACTGTACCTTCATTCTTATCGTCTGCTTGGTTAGAAAAGCGGGACGAACCAGCCAAACTCATCACCATCAAAACGGCAAATAAGTATCTATATTTAAGATTTTGACCATTTTTGATTTAAAAGATGTTCCTGTGTACATTATAAGTCATTAGTCGGCAGGTTGTATATCACATCGTCATTAACAAATGATATACAAAAACTTCTTTTTAATAATAAGTGAACACTTGCTGTGACTCTTATTGAAACGTTTGGATTGCGAGCGGAACGAACTAGATTTTTTTTTTTACAACTCTATTTCTTTGCAAACCGACCATAATATTGATTTAATAGGGCGCCAATACTTTTTACTGGTGACGCGTCGCATACTCATTTCCAGCACTATTTCTTACATCTTGCTCGTTCGGCACCATCTTTCTATCAGCGTCCAGGACAACCTCCCCGTTCGCCTCCCCCTCCCTTGATACGGTTCTGACACCAAGAAAAGAGCAATACATTTTCTCTCAGCTGCACTCCATAATGTTAGATACTATTTGGTTTTCACTAGCAGAATTAATGATTTTTGTATTAGTTTTCTTTTTTTTTCAGCTAGTCTCCTTTGCTAGGAGATTTTATCATTATTGCGATCAATAAATGAATGCGATTAATTGTTAATGTGAATAATAGAAAAATGTGATTAATGTAATACAAGTTCCTGTTCAACTATTATATTGTTGTAAACTGAACAATATCTCATTAAGTAAAAGAGGGAACTACTACTACCTTCAAATTAAGTTACTTCAACTTCAGAATTTGGGATATCTTAAAAAAGAATGAATTTTGAGTCCCTTGTCTCAGCCAAAGATAAAAAAAAATAAATAAACATTAACATATAATTTTTAGGTACAATTTGCATTATCACGAAACCGAATGGCGGATACTTCACACAGAATCAATGTGAGATATTCCAAGTGTTCAGGTTATATTAACCAACGGTCAGAGCCGGCTCGTCCATATAGACAACCTAGGCTGGGACGCGGCACAAGTCCTAAGTGGCGCAAGTCCTAAATGGCACAAGACCTAAAAATCATTTCGCAGCACAAGTCCTAAACGGCACTAGTCTTGAACGGCACAAGAACTAAATGGCACTGTACCTAAAAAAAAAAAAAAAAAAAAAACTCTTGTGGCGCTACCATCGGGTCCGTGCCAAGAATACTGTCAATCTGTTAGTCGAAGTTTTAGATATACTGTTTCATATTGCAAGCAGCCGCGGTGGCTCAGTGGTAGAGCGTTCACCTCTGGTGCTTGGGGTCCCGGGTTCGATCTCAACCCCCGCAAAGGGAACTTTGTGGTTGACTCACACCGTGTGCGTGGGTTTCATCGGGGTTCTCCCGTTTCCACCTACTTTCTTCATTCCAACATTTCCTTCATTACTCATCATCACCGTCTCCTTTAGCTTAACCGGCATAATCGTGGGACGTACAACTCAAAGATTTCCTTTCATTTCATATTACAGAACCAGATTCTAGCTTAGTTCTTACAAGTAATTTAAATAAATACATATTCTATTGTTCTGAAAAAAAAAGAAAATTATAAATAAAGCCTATTGTTCTTTCTTGCTGTTTGCATGATAGCATTTGTGTGATGACAAAATATTAACTACCGATCAAATGTGATTCCCAGATCTTTCATAATATCTGTTTTTTTTTTCTGTTTCCTCCTCGTATTAGTAACATAATGTTGTGTTTTAGTTATATACGTCATAAATTTTTCTTTCTTTGTGTTGATTTGAAATAAATTATTTTTTACGCATAATAGTTATCATATTCAACTCTTTTCCGTAGCAAAGAGTTGTCATACTCATAATTAACTACTCTTTACTTCTTACCATTATTAACAATAGATTTAGTATTACTAACACAGTTGTTACCGTTGGAATTAACTATTATTAGTAGTAGTAGTACTAGTACTAGTAATAATAATAATAATAATAATAATAATTCAAATATGCTACATTTTTGAGACCTGAGCCTTGATTGTACGTGAAGTTAAAATCAAAGGTTATGTCACGGACGGCAAATGATGGCTTAACACCCAAAACTAATTCTTGGCCCCCCAAGTGAGGGTTAGTCTGTGTTTAATATTTACATCAAATTAATAATGTTTATAATAGAGTGTGAAAAATATACTTTTTAAAAAATAAAACTACGTCAACATGTTAAAATAATTAAAAGAACCACATTAATCATCCACTTTGTACTCTAATTTGCTTAACTGGACGAACCCAGACCTAAAGAAAAGTGATTTCTGCCCAAATCTCTGTGGCGGGCCGGCGGTATGCGTTTGCGTAGACCGGCACCCGCACAAGAGAGTTTAGTAATTAACCAAAATACTCCTATTTGGTCGACAAAGTTTCTGCAAATTACCAATTATAACTCGAGCGGCAAAGTTATACTGGAACAGGAACTCAGCTAACAACCAATTTGAAGATCTTAGCTTTTACAAGGTAGCGATGGCCTCGGCCAAGACTTAACTTCTAACTAGAGAACGGTGGAGTCGTTATCTCGACGAAAACTTGATAGTTACCAATCCTATTTGGGATATCCTTGAAAGCAAAACTCAGAAATAAAGTTCCTTGCAGTAAGCCTGCAGTTTATTGTTCCTAATGTTTACAAGTCCACGAGCTTGAAACACTAAGTGTGGTTATGTGTTGGTATAGAAAGTGTAACTTACGTGACAGGTTCCAATCGTCACTCACTGCACAGAGAAGCACAAAATAAAATAAAACTACACTAGACTGGGAGGGCACGAGTCAGTCCTAGTAGAAGGTTAGGTGCAAAGATGTAACTATTTGATTTGTCGTATGTTTAGCCCAGCTAGGCAATGAACCTAGGGTCTGTCAAAACACACATCAAATAGGGGAGTGACAGAACATCGACCGTCAACTTCCTAAGCTCGCCAGCAGTTTCTGGGCGCACAGGTCCCGGCTCTAGCTAGCTTTCAGAAGTATATTGCCAAGTTCGAAGGATGTAACTTTGACCGTCAGTTTCCTAAGCCGACCAGCAATTATGGGCAAACCCCTGGCTGTCGTCAAGCTTTCAGAAACAGAGTGCCAAGTTAGCCACTAGGATAAGGTATGGATGGAACCAAGAGTGTAGGTTGGCCCTCGGAGAAGCCAAGAGAGTGGAGGCAGAATAACGGCTTGGACAACTAGGAACTTACTCGGAAATCCTGGGCTGAATCGTGCCTAATACATTGCGGACTCCGTCCAGATAGCACGACTCTGAGGGGCCTCAGAAGAGGGACGTTGTCCCATGATCGAGCCAAAAACATGAGTTTTTAAGGGCCTCGAACAGCTGTGCACACGGCACCAATTTACGTCTCGTGTGCATGATTGTAACGCGTGCAAACATTGCACTCGGACCGTGAGGTCAGAGGTTGGACATGCGTGGTAGTCCAAAAGTTCCCTGGGGAGGAACCCAACAGTAGCCAGCAGCCTCAAAAGAAGGGTGATTGGTGAGCACACGACACTAAGGGCAAATTCAGCTAAGAAAAGTGCTTCTCCGGGGCGGAGAGAAAAGCCATTGGAACACGTCATGATAGTAACAGCAAGATTAGTTTACAATAGAGTGACTGGGCGGCGCTAAATGAAAAGAGAAGATTATGTTGGTGCGCATGCGTGTATATGTACTCCGTGTTCTTGGATGTGTTATCCCCAAACTCTGGAAGAATGGTATACATCGAAATATACTTAAAATTCATTCATTGAATCACTTAAAATATTAAATATAAATAGTTTTAAATACCAAAGAACAAAGATTTTATATATGTTTGAACCAAGGATCTTCTTACTACAATTTATTCTTTAGACCCTTCTAAGATAACATATATAAACATCTGCAGTTTGAGGAGAGAAAAGTAATCTTTTTAGAAGCAAAAATGGAAAGACTTTTAAATATACAGATTTTATGGACTTCGTTAAAAATCTGCTACCACTAATAATAATAATAATAATAATAATAATAATAATAATAATAATAATAATAATAATAATAATAATAATAATAATATAACCAATACAAGACTACATATATGTCAGACACAGAGCCAGACATCTCTCTGTTACAGAGGGAATGTTGTTATCTACCAGACGGTTGACCTCGGAGGTGAAGAAGGGGGAGATTAGATGCGAGGAATGGGAAGGCAAAAAATCTTTCGTTCTAACAAACAGAAAACAACAAACACTCAACACGAATTTGTATTTTAAAAGAAGTAAATGAAATACGAATTTTGTTGCGCTTTTAAAAATGCAAAAAAAAATATTCGCAAAAAGGGATTTACGAATCTGCATACACTACAGTCCTTCCTCCTAGGGAAAGAAAAAATTTAACTGTAAGCCAAAAATTTTTCGTACTAACTACAATCAAAAAGAAATTTTTAAATCAAAAATAAATTTTAACGGATTTCCATAGACCGAGTAACTCTCTGATTGAGATTAGGTGAATCATCATCTTGTGATACCTCATTAAATGTTATTTCACCAGAAGCAGCTCGATAAGTAGCACTAAGAGGTGGATTATTTGATTGTACACCTGCAATGATTGTTGGGTTGAAACATATGGTTCTAATGCAATCAGACTTACACCACTTGTCTCTATGTCTACAACAATTAAACTTAAAACTACAATATACACAAAGAAATATTAAAATGCTAAACACGACTTTATAAGTCAAAATAGAATATGAAAATACATGATTCCTCTGTTTCATTTGCCATTCTTGTTCGTTGATTAACCTTTCAACATCCTCAACACGATTTCTGGCATATTGCAAATCTGTAATCTTGTGTATAATATGACTTAAAGGCAAAGTGAATTACATATCCTTAATATTAAGTTTTGAGTTTGAAAATATACAACAATCAATGCTATCATTAAGTAGTGGAAGCAGATTTTTACTTGTATTATTAGTGACATCAATCTCTTGAGAAGTAATCAAAGAGTTTGGACTATAAGCTTTACAGTTTTTGTCTAATATCAATTTACCAGTCTTATGAATCAAAACAGTTTTTGACACATCATTACCACATACTATTGTTAATTTTTCAGGAAATGGCGAAGCATGTAGCCATTCATTATTATCTAAAGAAATCCACAAAATATTCTGTAATTCTACAATGCGTCGATTGCAATCTGCAGGTATCGATTTAACAAAATCAATTAGTTTTACTTCACAATCTTCATTACTATGTGTAGGTTTCAACGGAAATATTTGTTTACACACTTATGAAAAAGTAGTTAATTCCTTACAAGCATTAAACATACTTTCATCAATTTTACCGTAATATTGTTTAGACGCTTCAATAAACAAAAAAGGATTTTGAGGTTGTATGAAGAAATACTTGTTATCCTTAAGCACAATAGGAAATAGTATCAATTTATACATGTTAAACCTTAATCTATCAGTCAATGGTAAATTAATTACATAACCAAGAATTTTATGATTAATAAAAATATCTAAATCTACAATTTTTAATAATGTATAACCTATTGAAGAGCCAGGCGAAATGGGTAATGACATACCTTGTGGAATCACAGAGGCACTTAATTTAAAATGTTCCAATATCTCTTTAGGAGTAATGACATGGGGAGATAAAATACCAGATTGAGCATTTAAAACGGATTGTAACAAAATTTCAAATGCAACGTCTAATTCCTCTAACATGAGTCAAATAGAATGTAGGTAGTTATCCCATTCAACCTTCACTTCAAGTTCATTTATTGACTGCATAAATGTTTGACTACGATTATTGATTTCTCTTTTAACATCTTCCAAACCTTTCTGTAAAATTTGTTCATTACGTTCAATAGACAACACAGTGTTATTAATAGTTTTTAAAGTAGCTTTAACAATAGTCATTGATTCTTTAGTTAATTTCAAAAAATCGATTGTTCATTTTCTAATTTACTAATTTGATCTGTGTAGTAATTAGCATCTTGTGTATCTAAAGTACCAAACAAAATTTTTGATATTTCACCAACGAAATTAAATATTCCTCTTTTGTTTCTCACCTGTGTTTTAACAATTTGATTTATGATTGAATTTGTTTGTTCAACCTTGTGAAGTTTTCGGATAAGTACATTTAATCGAGATTCTCGACGAGAACGATCGGAATATATAACCTTTGATTTATACAGTTCGTTTGCTGTTCCCAAATAGGTTGAGACACGGTGGAGGTTACGTTCATAATCGGACAGATTAACAAAGGTCACAAGCTTCCATTGTCTATTATGCAACACCGCTTCTCCTAAGAAGTCATAGTATATACCAAAGGTGTTGGTTATTGGATGAATTTGAGAGCTAGTGACATTTGCTGTCTGGATAATCGGTAGAATTATTGCCAAGCAAGCAAGCAAAGAGAGAGGATGTCTCATGATTGCTGTGAACAAAAATGGAAACTACGTTACCTACTAATAATATAATTTTAATCTATTAGCATGAACTACAAGAAATTTTCTTTTTCTTTCTATGGTACAATTAACACCTCTAACTTTAACTACTTTGTATGGACCGATCCACTGTGATCCTAATTTCTTGGATCGTCCTCTTCTGACAGATTCATCTTTAAGCAAGACTTGATCTCCTACTTTAAACAATTGTTCTTTATGAGAGGCGGTTTTATCATATTGTTCTTTGTTATTAACCTTAGCTTGTTTTTGATCCAGCTAACTCGTAACTGTTCTGAAGCTTCTGCTTTAGAGTCTTGAGATAATCATCATACGCGTAATTTATGTCGGTTGTTTGTTTCTGTAATATACCAGGGATGTTAGCCATCCGGCCAAACATCAACTCGTGTGGTGTATAATTACTCACTGAATGCGGAGTTGTATTGTAAGCAAAAGCAGCATATGGCAACCAGACGTCCCAGTCCAGTTGGTTTTCAGACACATAATGCCTCATATACTCAGCAAAAGAGATCTGTGAACTCTTTCCACAAAGTTGGTTTGAGAGTGGAATGCACTAGAATGTAGTTTTTTAATTTGTAACATACGACACATTTTCTTGAAGGTATCGCTCATAAAATTTGTACCCTGATCGGTTAGGATGGTTTGGGGTACACCGAAAACACAAACGAATTTGGTAACAAAGCTTCAGCTACGGTTTCGGCATCCTGTTGCTGTAGGGCAATAGTTACTAAATATTTGGATAATTTGTCTTCGCAGGTTAATATGTACTTATTCCCGAGAGTACTCTCAAGGAACGGCCCTACTATATCTAAAGCGCATTTCTCAAAAACTACGTCCGGAGTGGTTGTGATAACCATCGGAAGTTTGACATTAGGCTGTGTGTTTGTTCTTCTGACACGATTCACATTTCTTGATACATTCTTCAACGTCAGTGTTTAATCTTTTCCATGATTTCGGATCGATATTATTCAACTCTAAGTATGTTTTAATTTTTGCTTTAGTTCGATGTATACCTTGGTGTCCACCGGTAGGAAGGTTGTGAAACTCCTTAAGAATCCTATCTTTTATTTCTTCATCAAGGGGAGAAGGTTGTCCTTCTGGATCTAAATAAGCAACACGACTCAATGCATCAGCATTGGTGTTGCGGACACCGGCTTTGTAAACAATTTTGTAATTGTATTCCTCTAATTTAATTGTCCATCTTAAAAGTCGGTTACTAGGGTCTTTTACACTAAACACCCAAAGCAAAGGTTTATGATTAGTCACAAAGGTTGTTTCTTTTCCAAATATGTAAGGACGGAATAGTTTGGCTGCCCAAACTATCGCAAGAAATTCACGCTCGGTTTTGGAGTAATTTCGTTCAGCACTATAGAGGGTACGGCTGGCATAGGCGATTGGTTTGTCCTGGCCAATCTGGCCCTGAGACAAGATGGCTCCAATAGCGACTTCTGAGGCGTCACAGGTAATAATGAAAGGACGACTCATGTCAGGATATTGAAGGAGAGGAGGTGATGTTAATTTTTCCTTCAAAGTTTAAAAAGCTAGTTCTTGTTTGGTTCCTCAATCAAACGTCTTTCTTTAACAAAAGGGTGACAGGTTTGGCTATATTGCTATAACCTTCGATAAATCTACGATAGTAAGAACTTAATCCTAAAAATCCACGTAATTGTTTGACATTTTCGGTTGAGGAAAATACAACACTTTCTCAATTAAATGGGGTCTGGTTCCAGACCTTGATCTGTGATTAACTTAGATCAATCTCCTGTAAATGGTTCTACAATAACTTGAATCGCCTGAGAAACTTTAACATATTCTGAATGCACTGAATTGCCGTCGGCTTCTGCCATGTTTAAAAATTCAAATACACGTGCCTGCGTGGAAACAACAAATTAAACAAATGAATCAATTCCAAGAGATTCTGCGAAAACTCGTAAGGTTTGAGCAACAATGGTTTCTCAGAGGAATGTTTTATTAAATCTATCTCTAAAACTAAATTCACGATGAGTTTATCACCTGTATGCGGCTTTAAATGCCTATTTTCAACACTAATTTGCACTGCACCTAAAAATCACTAATATCACTTAATGAACTGGATTCACTAATTTGCGTGTGGCGTCACGAACAGTGAGCTGGATGTTTTGCTGATTGATGGCCAGTCAAACAACAAAAGCGTCCTTTTCCCTTTTTTGCTTCCGCCAAGGAGGAGGGAATGAAAGTTAAACAGATGGAAAAAAACTTTCAGCACACAATAAACTTCACACATGCAAAATGCACATGCACATAACACAGTCCACTAAAAACAACTTAAACTGGTATCAAAGTTTACGCCCTCACGATTGTTCCAGATATCCTAAGGTTGTTCAAGATATAATAGGGTTGTTCAAGATATCCTAAGGTTGTTGAAGATATCCTAGCGTTGTTCAAGATATCCTAGGGTTGTTCAAGATATCCCATTAAGCTGCCACCAAATTTATGTGGCGGGCCGGCGGTATGCGTTTGCGTAGACCGGCGACCACACAAGAGAGTTTAGTAATTAACCAAAATACTCCTAATTGGTCGTAAAGTTTCTGCAAATTACCAATTATAACTCGAGCGGCAAAGTTATACTGGAACAGGAACTCAGCTAACAACCAATCTGAAGATCTTAGTTTTACAAGGTAGCGATGGCCTCGGCCGAGACTTAACTTCTAACTAGAGAACGGTGGAGTCGTTATCTCGACGAAAACTTGATAGTTACCAATCCTATTTGGGATATCCTTGAAAGCAAAACTCAGAAATAAAGTTCCTTGCAGTAAGCCTGCAGTTTATTGTTCCTAATGTTTACAAGTCCACGAGCTTGAAACACTAAGTGTGGTTATGTGTTGGTATAGAAAGTGTAACTTACGTGACAGGTTCCAATCGTCACTCACTGCACAGAGAAGCACAAAATAAAATAGAACTTCACTAGACTGGGAGGGCACGAGTCAGTCCTAGTAGAAGGTTAGGTGCAAAGGTGTAACTACTTGATTTTTCGTATGTTTAGCCCAGCTAGGCAATGAACCTAGAGTCTGTCAAAACACACATCAAATAGGGGAGTGACAGAACATCGACCGTCAACTTCCTAAGCTCGCCAGCAGTTTCTGGGCGCACAGGTCCCGGCTCTAGCTAGCTTTCAGAAGTATATTGCCAAGTTCGAAGGAGGTAACTTTGACCGTCAGTTTCCTAAGCCGACCAGCAATTATGGGCAGACCCCTGGCTGTCGTCAAGCTTTCAGAAACAGAGTGCCAAGTTAGCCACTAGGATAAAGTATGGATGGAACCAAGAGTGTACGTTGGTCTCCGGAGAAGCCGAGAGAGTAGAGGCAGAATAACGGCTTGGACAACTAGGAACTTACTCGGAAATCCTGGGCTGAATCGTGCCTAATACATTGCGGACTCCGTCCAGATAGCACGACTCTGAGGGGCCTCAGGAGAGGGACGTTTTCCCATGATCGAGCCAAAAACATGAGTTTTTAAGGGCCTCGAACAGCTGTGCACACGGCACCAATTTACGTCTCGTGTGCATGATTGTAACGCGTGCAAACATTGCACTCGGACCGTGAGGTGAGAGGTTGGACATGCGTGGTAGTCCAAAAGTTCCCTGGGGAGGAACCCAACAGTAGCCAGCAGCCTGAAAAAAAGAGTGATTGGTGTGCACACGACACTAAGGGCAAATTCAGCTGAGTAAGGTGCTTCTCCAAGGGGCGGAGAGAAAAGCCATTGGAACACGTCATGACAGTAACACCAAGATTAGTTTAGAATAGAGTGACTGGGCGGCGCTAAATGAAAAGAGAAGATTATGTTGGTGCGCATGCGTGTATATGTACTCCGTGTTATCCCCACACTCTGGAAGAATGGTATACATCGAAATATACTTAAAATTCATACATTGCGTCACTTAAAATGTAAAACATAAATAGTTTTAAATACCAAAGAACAAAGATTTTATATATGTTTGAACCAAGGATCTTCTTACTACAATTTATTCTTTAGACCCTTCTAAGATAACATATATAAACATCTGCAGTTTGAGGAGAGAAAAGTAATCTTTTTAGAAGCAAAAATGAAAAGACTTTTAAACATACAGATTTTATGGACTTCGTTAAAAATCTGCTACCACTAATAATAATAATAATAATAATAATAATAATAATAATAATAATAATAATAATAATAATAATAATATTAATAATAATAATATTACCATACAAGACTACATATATGTCAGACACAGAGCCAGACATCTCTCTGTTAGAGAGGGAATGTTGTTATCTACCAGACGGTTGACCTCGGAGGTCAAGAAGGGGGAGATTAGATGCGAGGAACGGGAAGACAAAAAGTCTTTCGTTCCAACTAACAGAAAACAACAAACACTCACCACGAATTTGTATTTTAAAAGAAGTAAATGAAATACGAATTTTGTTGCGCTTTTAAAAATGCAAAAAAGGAAAAAATATTCGCAAAAAGGGACTTACGAATCTGCATACACTACATCTCATAAGCAGTGGGAAATTTTAGTATTATAGAAATTGAACCTCCTTCCCTCTTAAATTTTGTAATTTTCAAGACGCTAAAACATATATTTTATAACTTTTAGTTATAAGTTGAAATACCAAGTTTCACGCATCCAGCTTTAGCAAATAGTTCTTTACTTTACAAATATTTTCTGAATAAGTAAGGGGGAATTCGAACGTTAAAGAAAGTGCACTCTTTGTTCTTTCCCTTTTGTGTTGAATTTTCAGTTTTTTTGTTTGTTTGTCTTGTTTTAGTGTGGAAAGTTTTGTTCATCTTGTTTCTATCTGACAATAAGTGTAAAATTCTACAAAAACTGAAAGATCTGAAGTTAGCCCCGCACGAGTTATTCATCAGTAACTCCCAAACTGTGATAGCACTAACTTTAGAGCTTAAATAGCACTACCGTTATAACTTTTTGGAATAATAACGATGTAAAAAGATTCGACGTTTATTCTACCTTTGTGAGACAATTATTGTAAAATTCGATAAATTTAAATTTAGTCCTGAGTGAGTTATGCACTTATAACTCCTAAATTGTGCTAGAACTAACCTTAGGGCTTACTGTTTCATAGAGCTCTAACAATGCACTAACCGTTGGTGTTAGTTCCATTTTTGTGGCATAATTACTACAAAAGTTGAAAAATCTAAACTTAGAACTGCCCGAGTTATTCATTAATAAGTTTTAAATTATCGTGGTACTAAGGTAAGTGGTTAGTGCACTAATGTGCACTAAAGAAGCTCTAAATCTGTAAAAGATTTTAGTATCATTTGGGAACCGTGCGGGGCTAATTTTACGGACGTAGCATTTTTTATTTTGTAAAATTAAGGCCAATTTTAAAAGCACTGATGACCACATATATTGTAATGGTTACTACTTCGTTAATAGGTCTCATTGCAGAACTCCCAACATTAGTGCTTCAACACTATGGACGCTATAAAATAAAACTTAGGGGATGCTAACTACACGATAGCTTTTCCCTACAAAAGCATTCACGATGAGAAGTTCTAATGTTCGGACTTAATGCACTAGCAACCACTAACGATGCACTAACGATTGCACTAGAAGAGATCATTACTGCTTTTGAACTTGGCGAGAATTTGAGCAGTAGAAAAATTAACATGTTTTTCTTTTGGGAGTTTCGTGACATATAAATGGCTATATCTACTACAATAACGAAGTACTAACGAAACTATTAGCGTTTTTAGAAGAACGAACGACGCACTAAAAAATTCCACTATTTTTTCGTTAGTGTTTAAAGTGGGGATTATAGGGTAATTACTCGCTATCATTGGTTTGGTTCTAGAGAATACACTAATGAAGCACTAACGTTATTGGTTGGTTCACTAAAAAGCACTAACGATTACAATAAAATATATCATTAATGCTTTTGAATTTGGCAGGAATTTGATGCAATGAAAAAATTCTCCATGCATTTTATATGGGAGTATTGGAACATATAATTTGCTATATCTACACTAATAGTAAAACATTCACGAAACAGTGTTTTCTAGAAGCACTAACGATGCAATGATGAAAAGCACTAATTTCTTCGTTAGTGCTTAAAGTAGGGATCAGGATCACGCTGACCACAAAGGTTTTCCACTTGCTGCACCGACACTGATGAAGAACAAACGTTACAGGATGGTGCACTAAGAAGCACTAACGATTGCACTAGAAGAAGTAATTAGTGTTTTTGAATTTGCCGGCAATTTCACGCAATCAAAAATTCCCCATGTATTTCTTAAGGGAGTTTCGTGTCATATAATTGGCTATATCTACACGAATAGTAAAGCATTTACGAAACTATTAGTATTCGAATGGCACGATTTTTTCATTAATGCATAGTGTGGAGAGATCAGCAAGTACCATTGCTTTGGCTCTAAAACCTACACTAATGAAACACTAACGTTAGTGTTTAGTGCAATAAGAAGCACAGAGGATGCACTAACGAATGGCACTAATTATTTCGTTATTCCTTAAAGTTGGGCCCAGCCAATTTGAAACCCTAAAAGTTTTTACTTGTAGCTTGTACACTAACGAAGCTCTAACGTTAGAGGTTGCTGCCTTAAGTAGCACTAAGGATGCAATAAAGATTGACACTAATTTTATCGTTAATGCGTTAAGTATAACGCAAAGTTTATGCACGTGTAATCTCAACACCACTAATGAACAAATTTAAGCACGATCAAGCACCAATGACCAAGCATAAACTGATAGCATTAAATATAAAATTCTACCTCAATTAGGTTTTAAAAAGCGGGGACAACTTGACGCTAATTAATTCGTTATGACGGCGTTATTTGAACAGCACTAACTCTGAAATTTGGGCAGTAACCAGCACTAACGTTTGGCATTAGAAAATCTATTCTATCGCAATTACGGAAAAAAGCGGGGCCAACTTGACGCTAAGTAATTCGTTATAGCGTCGTTGTTTGAACTACGCTAACGGTGAAATTTGGGCACTATCCAGCACCAACGTTTGGCATTAGAAAATCCATTCTATCTCAATTAGGGAAAAAAAAGGCGGGGCCAACTTGACGCTAATTAATTCGTCATACCGGTGTTATTTGAACAGCACTAACAGTCAAATTTGGGCACTAACCAGCACTAACGTACCACTAACGTTTGGCATTAGAAAATCCATTCTTTCTTAATTGGAGAAAAAAGTGAGGCCCACTTGACGCTAATTAATTCGTTATAACGACGTTATTTGAACAGCCTAACGGTGATATGTGGGCACTAACCAGCACTAACGTTTGGCATCAGAAAATCCATTCTATCTCAATTAGGTAGAAAAGGCGGGGCCACGTTGACGCTAATTGATTCCTTATAACGGCGTTATTTGAACAGCACCAACGGTGAAATTTGGGCACTAACCAGCACTAACGTAACACAAACATTTGACGTTAGAAAATCCATTCTGTCTCAATTAGGGAAAAAGGGGGCCAACTTGACGCTAATTAATGTCGTTATAATGGCGTTATTTGAACGGTACTAACGGTGAAATTTGGGCACTAACTAGCACTAACGTAGCACTAACGTTTGGCATTAGAAAATCTATTCTATCACAATTATTGAGAAAACGCGGGGCCAACTTGCTAATTAATTCGTTATGACGGCGTTATTTGAACAGCACTAACAGTCAAATTTGGGCACTGACCAGCACTAATATAGCACTAACGTTTGACATTAGAAAACCCATTGTATCTCAATTACGGAAAAAAGCGGGGTCAACGGAAAGGTGAAACACTTAGGTATTTGGTGCTACAAGAGTAGGAATGTGAAGGGATAATTCTTCAAGTAGGGTTTCAGGCCTTAAGTTTCCGTTGATTACTTTATGTAGAAATTTTAGTTTATTGCTTCGAGCATCTGGAGTCTGGATGTTCAGATACTTCAGGAGATATTCTTTAGTCATAGAAGAATGGGGAATGCGGCTTAGGATCCAAACTGCGTGAGAACAAAAACAATTCAGCTCAAAACCTGTTTGGATCCTACGCAGTTTGGATCCTACGCAGTTTTGGTCCTACGCCGTTGGCTTGAAATAATTTGTTTTAATCATGCGCTCAAAAAATATCATTTTATTATCTCTTTATTTTTTAACCTGTGCAGCTATCAATTAGGCTTATATTCATGGATTCCGTACAACCGAAACTGCGTACGATCCACACTGCGTACGACCAGGGGCGTCGCTAAGGGGGAAAGAGGGGAGTCTCCCTTCCCAAAGTCACCAACTTATGATCGAGTTGGTATTTTCTTAGTTACCCAGTTGTTGTGAATTATCAACTCTTTTACGGACTTGGCAGTTGGCACAGTTGAAGGTTTATGTAGTTAGACTAGTTTTGGTAGGTGGGGCTTCGTCACCAAATCCAAAATTTGTTCAGCCTACGGTCTCGCACTTCATAAATCTATAAACATACTGAATTTCCAAATTTTTATTCCGATTTCAATTACGCTACCTAAAACATGAGATTTTATGTTTCCAAAAAGTCTATTTAAATTCCATTCATTTGCGACATCGTCATTTGCGGAACCTGAGAATAAAACTTGTTAAAGTGTGTCAGATGCAACCCTTGATGGCTATCTGCAAAATATAACTAAGATAGACGCGTCATTTACGGACCAGTGGAAGTGTTACGTTCAATTCGATTCCATTCGATTCTTTATGAATCCACCTGCGTTGTATGCTTATAGTATGGATGTAAATGGTTACTTATACTCTACGATTATTAAAATATCAAACTTGAACTTACTCTAACAAAATTTATACTGGTTTACTGTTCAGGTATAAACGTTACGTGGAAAAGATCTCACTAGAGTTACAGTTATTTTATTTTGTTTGCAGTAAAAACAGTTTTAAGGGTTCAACACTATTGTGCAGTACCTACAGTGTACTTTTGAACCCATGCATCAATGCATTTGAACCCATTTATGCCAATCTCCCCGCGTCACAACCGCAGGTTATTGCCAAGAAAGAGGATTATTTTCCCTCCCTTAGAGCCGGCCCTTACATGGCAATATGCATCCTACCAGATTATATATTGGCGGTGTTAAAACCATTAGTCATGTAATGTCAGTGACCTTAGTTATAGAACCAGGTGATTGTGAATTGTATTTCTGGGTATGGTCGTTCTTGTGTTTTGGTAAAGAAAGACACTTTTATGTTTTGACCAAAGCTGACCATTGGGGCTCTACCCGAAGTGCCCAAATGGGGGCCAAATTATGTCCCATTTAACACTAGAACGGCGGTGTTTTGGATACTCTCTAGAACGGCGGGAGTGGGTGAAAAATGACCCATTCCATTTTTATTAAGTATTTGTATTCTAAACCACTAATACTTATTGCATAATAAAACGTGACTTTCATTCAATAAAATAAAAAACTTCTTTAAACTCTAGCTTAATATTTATTGATAAATGTGTTTTTTGCCAATAATACACACTTAAGAAACGCTATTTTTATGAATATAATATTAAAATGATATTATTGAATATTATATACAATGTCAGTTTATTATATAGTAATGCTATATATCATTCTAATTCCTAGATAGGTATTATTCTTAGATAGTTTGTTCAAGCGCATGACCTAACTGAACTAAAATAACCTAATCTACACACATCTAAACTTGCAGTCTTACACAGAACAAAGTGCAGTCACTCCTCTACAAGGAGAAGGGTCATACAAAAACATTGTTCACAAATAAAAACCTGACGCAGTACACAAAAAATATTTTACTAATACGGTTGTAATACGCATCTATGCATTTCTATAACTTTCCTCTCCTTATTTAGAATTTGTGGAAACACATAACCTGACATAACCTAAAATAGCATACACAGTCGTAAACTTGCAGTAGTTCAAACCACAAAAAGTCAGTATAGAGTGATTGTTTAATAAATAAGATTTGCTAGGTTCTAATCATGAAAACTCTGACATGAAAAGAATGGTAAACTACCTATTCTTTCGAACAACTCCTTTAGAGATTCTACTTCTTTGGTTGAAATATAATTTATACAAACATAAGAGAAAGTAGGTTGTCTCCCATTTAGACCTCTAAACTTTTTGGTTTCGGTAGCTTTCAAATTTCTGCTTACGCCACAGGCTAGTAGTCAAAGAATTCTTGGTAGCGCCGGAAATTGAACTCGGGATCCCTCAATCCGTACTCAGCCACGCTCACCACTAGACCAGCGGGGTCATATAGTGGCGATCACAATGAGAGCTTCGGATTTCTTCTCCCAACCCGTCTGGTATATAGGAACCTTGTCCCATTTCCACAATAGCATGCAAATTATTTGCAAATTTTTTTGTTAAAATTAATGAAATTATTATGAATATTTTATTACGATGTAAGACATATAATTTGTGTTTAATAATAATAATAATAATAATAATAATAATAATAATAATAATAATAATAATGATAATAATAATAATAATAATAATAATAATAATAATAATAATGATAATAATAATAATAATAATAATAATAATAATAATAATAATAATAATAATAATAATAATAGTCTTACCTATTTAACGACGCTTATTTGCGGAAGTATGGTTTTCTGTGCTTATCTCTTTCTTTTTCAATATTTCATCCGAATCATCATATTCGTTGTTATTCGGCAGGTACTCTTCATCTGAAGAAATATCAAGGCATTCAGCGTCAGACTCGGCCTCACTTATGCCATTGAAATTTGCAAGTATTTCATCCAGTGTCATCAGTTTCTTGCTCATAATGAGTGTTTGAAATAGCACATCAGTCCGAAAACAATGAGATTCTCCTAATCAACAGACTTTCTAAAGTATTACTAACTCCAACTAAACTGACAAAATTGCTGAGAAGCTGGTCTTGAACACGAGGTGGAATGGGAGAGTGTTAGGAGAAAGAACGGTCGCAAGATAAAGACGCTAGCCAGCATTGCTGCTACGATGCAACAAAATATAACTAACAAAAGAGTTGGGTCAAAATTGACCCACACCGCCGTTCTAGTATAATTGTTTATTATTTCAAAAGGCAGAGTGTGGATAAGAGTGATACTTAGTACAAATATTTCTTCAAGAGAACGAGTAAAAGTCACAAAAATTCGATCCGATTCGTACGTAAACAGAAAAGTTGTTAAAACGTGAAGTTTGAAATGGGTCAAAAATGACCCAGCCGCCGTTCTAGTGTTAAATAACATGGGAACGATTTTTCAGTTGCCGATAAAACCTCAATAAAGTTGGATTATTTTTATTTTTAGTCATTTACTTGGATGATACTATCGGAAACGTACAAGGATACTAACTTTTAAGTTTTAATTCCAATTCTAGGTACCTAAAACATAAGGTTTTATCTATGTCAAAAAGAAATCCATAACAATAACATGGCGAAAACTTTCTCATTCCTATTAGACCTCCTAAAAACTAAAAATGTTCACTTTTGGGACTTTTTTCGGTCGGTTATTTCCGAAAATGAACAAACATGCCAAATTTGAAGTTTCCACGTTAACCAGAAGTATGCCTTAATTTCTGTCAGTTCATATACTTTTATATATCATATATTTATACATTTATTATTATTATTATTATTATTATTATTATTATTATTATTATTATTATTATTATTATTATTATTATTATTATTATTGGCGTTAGCGACAACAACAGCCTTCAGCCCGTCACGTTTGAGGAATGACGTCTCTCGGCGAGCACAGAATCTAGGGAAAGAAAGGGAAGAAAGGAATGGGAAGGGGAAGGAAGCGGCGTAGGGCCTATATGTGAAGTACTATCCCGGCATTTGTCTGGTATGAGTGAGGAAAACCCAGGAAAAACCTCACTCGGGATGGCTGGCCTCAAAAAGCTGTACACCTTTTCGACCTAGTGGCCCTACTTTGTATCGAACCCGGCACCGTTCTTGCGCGAGAATTAGCGATTACACCACGGGGGACACAAATTGGAATTTAAAAAGCAATTAAAATTTGGTATTGTAGGATCTGGATAGAGTTGTCTATGAAAATTTAAATAAATAAATAAAATAATAGTTTAAAACTTTAGTTGTGTTTTATGGGAAACTGAAAATCATTCCATGTTATTTCAATTTAAAGCATCTTAAGGTATGTATGGAACATTTTCTACACCCAAAAATTATTAGGCACTTCCAGTAGGACTACAACGATTAAATTTGGCAAAGTTTGTAGCCTTCTGGAAGTATATAGAAAATTACCAAAAGTGAATATTTTCCATTTTTAGCAGCTTTTACTGTGTGATTTAAATAGACTTTTTGGATGTATAAAATCTCATATTTTAGGTACCGTAATTGAAATCGGAATAAAAACTAGGAAGTTTGGTATGTTCGTAGGTTTATGAGGCTCTAGACTGTAGGATGGGGAAATTTTGTATCTTGCGACAAATTCCCATCTACTTTAAACTAGACTAATTAGATAAACATTCAACTGTGCCAACTGCCAAATTCATAAAGAAATCGAAAATAACAGCGACTGGGTAAGTAAGAAAATGCTAATCCAAGTAAGCCAATTGAAATTAACGGAGGTCTTTTAAGTAAATATTGACAACAACGCATTTTAATTTTCTAACTTGGTAAGAAGTTAGTAAATTTGGGACGAAGCCCCACCTAGCAAAAGCCTAGACTACTTACATAAACTTTCAATTGTGCCACCTGCAAAGTCTATAAAAGAAGTGACAATTCACAGCAACTAGGTAACTAAGAAAATGTTAAGGAAAGTAAGTCAACTGAACGCAATGGCAATCTTCTGAACAAGGTATTTGCCAACTTGATCTCCAGTTGGCGACTTTGGGGGGAAGGCTCCCCCTTAATGACACCCCTGCTGAGACAAGACTTTTGGTTAGCTTTTCCGGCCCTCCTGAATAAACCAGTCCCCCAAGAAAAACTTCCTGTGTACACCCCTGTATGATTATTTAATTATATTTGTCACTATTTTATTTGTCAGTTTCGTTTCTATGCAGTTTGGGTCCTTCGCAGTGTGGACAGGGGCGTCATTTAAGGGGACAGGAGGAGAAAATTGCCACCCAAGAGTTTGAGGAATGCATATACTTTAATCGATTGTCTATTAATATACTAGTACAAAACGTGAAAATCTTCTGTCCACTTTGCTCTTGCACCCTTCAAGCAAACTCTGAAATGACGCTCCTGAGTGTGGATCCTACGCAGTTTGAATCCTATGCAGTTTAGGTCCTATGCAGTTTTGATCCTACGCAGTTTTGGTCCTACACAGTTTCGGTCGTATATAGTTTTGATCCTACGCCGGTTTCTACCTATATAACTTCAAAAAATATTATTACTTAATATTCTGTGATTGTAAAATAATCGTTATTTTTTTATTGTTCGATCATATGACCATACCTGTTTTGGATCCTACGCCGGTTTCAGTTTCGGTCGTACGCAGTTTGGATCGTACACAGTGTAGATCCAACGCAGTTTGGATGCTACGAAGTTCTGAACCTACGCATGTAACCCATAGAATGTACAGTGGGAACACAGAAAGGTACTATGGCCAAATATGTAGATGTTTCCCCACTCCATATACGTGAGCAGTAATCGATCTTGGGTGATCGCACTTTTCATTAACTTCCTCTTCTTAAATGTGTAGGGCGCTGGCGCACGTAACCTACGTTTTCGCTAATGTTGTTAAACTACACGTTAAAAAAATATCTACCATTAGTTATGAGCGCAAGAGTCTTGGTCTTGCAGTTTTTGCAAGAGTCTTGCATGCAAGACCAAGACCAAGACCAAGACCAAGACCAAGACCAAGACCAGGACTCCCGATGCAAGACCAAGACCATACCTGCAAGACCAAGACCAAGACCAAGACTCTTGCGCAAGAGTCTTGCACAAGTACCGGTGCTACTTGAATTCTTTTATGGAATGTAAAAAGGGGGAAAATCATTACATCTTTCACTTGAAGTTCTTGGCTTCAGTAAAAATGCCGCTGGAGTGGATGTGTTCCTAATAGTTTATGCAATCCTTGTGAGTGGATCTTCCCTATGGGATGTCGTTTTGTAAATCGGTTATTCGCGTTTCCTGCAGTTATTACTCGTTTTCAAGCCACACAGATGTCATTCTAATCAAAGCTTGTTGCACAGAAAGAAATGTGTCATTGGTGCTGGATTATGATGCATTCCTACGTTTTTAAACAATGAGGATTACTTATCGGGAAATTAGACACTATTCTACAAGTGTGTGTTATCTGGAGTAAAATTAATCATTTGACCTTCGAGCTGGTAAAGTTTGCTGGCTCGTCCTGGAATAAATATAGCAAAAGAGGGATTTGCTTTTCACCCTTCAGTTGCTTTGCCTCAGACAGTCTGCTGACAAAACGCCACAAAAGCCCAGTAAGAAGAAATTTGCAAAGTAAAAAACGCAAGTGGCGAGCGCAAAAAAGAAACTTTCATGGGTATTTCGAAGTTGTTGCTAGGGATGAGCACCGACTCGAAACTCGAAGCGAATTCGATTCGAGTCAAAAGTTTTTTTTTTTTTTTTTTTTTTATAGTTCTAGGCCGAGTCACCGTTTTAAGGTCGAGCTTCGAGTCGAGTCGAGTTCGATAAATGGCTCGCTTGTTTAGCTCGTTTCAACTCGTTTTGAAGTCATGGCCTGATTAGACTGGAAAGCGAAAGCTATGAGAAATGTAAGCAGTAATGTTGAATATTTTTAGTGTTACTCACGAGATGGGACACTGCTAGCATCTCGTCTCGTCTCGATTAACAAGACAACAATGATTTTTATAACAAGATAGCTTCAAATGTCGTGAGCACCAACATAAGTGTATACTGTAGTTCTTACCACCAAGGCTAAGATCTGCACGGTCGAAGTTTTGAGCCTAAGCAGAAGCCCAATCCGGGTAGTGATGTTAACCGGCTCAGCTCGAGCCGTTTCGATTGAGATGAGGCACCGGCTCGTCTCAGGTGAGCCATCGGTTCGATTCAGCTCGGTTGGGATGAGCCATTAGCTCGGTGTTTTCGGCTCGAGCCGGCTCAGTTCGGTGAGTTGTTAGCTCGGCTCGATAGTGAATGAGCTGTGAGCCGAGTCGCTTGAGCCGTTGAGAACCCTAAACCCGGACAAAGCAGCTTTGAACATGTTTGGCCAGCGCCCTCTAACTTTTAACGATTTTTGGTTCCAGCCCGGATACTTGCTCCTCCGAACTCAAACCCAGAACCTCGTGAAGGATGTCCTTGCCTCCTTGACTACACGACTAGCGAGGTCAGCAGTCAATTAGTTTTCAGTATTCAGATACAAATTACCTATCTACTACTACTACTACTACTACTACTACTACTACTACTACTACTACTACTAATAATAATAATAATAATAATAATGTAGCTCATTCGTGGCTAAGCGTACGCGCCTTTGGCGTGAGAGACCCGGGTTCGATTCCCGGTCGGAGCTCAGGTGGTTCGGATTCCACGTCAATCACTAGGTCCACGTCTCATATAGCCTCACTGCTGAACGGGACGTTAAGCTTAAAATCAACTCAACTCAATAATAATAATAATAATAATAATAATAATAATAATAATAATAATAATAATAATAATAATAATAATAATAATAATAATAATAATAATAATAATAATATGTTGTATTAGTAGTATCATTGATAATAATTATATTGCATATCTAGGATACTTGAAGGAAGTACTTGAAACTAGACACAGCATTTGGCTCGATTTGGCTCGTTTTGGCTTTACTCGACTCGAAACTCGACTCAAATACGAGTCGAGTTAGAGAAAATTTTTCGAGCCGAGTTCTAATGAAAACTCGCTCGTGCCCATCGATAGTTGTTGCGGGAAGTGGGGAGCATTCGGATGGGATAAGCGAACTATGCAAAAAATCGAAGCAAAGTGGCAATAAACATGAAAAACAGAAATATTTTAGGCCTGAAAAAACATCACTTATCAGTTCATAAGAACGAAGCACAGGAACTATTTCCATTAAAGCAGCAGCAAACTCGAAGTATTGCAGATTTCTTGAAACCTTCATTAATTATGATCAATATTATTTTAATTTTTTCTCTCTCTTTTAGCCAATATTGCTAAACATATCATTAATATCATCACCATAGCTATTCTGCCATTATTGGCAGGCCATTTGCTGCAACTAAGAAGCTTCGATGTACAGTGATCCTCAGCTAGTCTCTTCGTCTTACGTAGCTATTTTCTGTTTTAATACCTTCCTTCAACTACAATCTCCTTCACCTCTCCCTCTCTTTCCTTCCACCATACACTCTAGCACGTCCTTCATAATACAGTTCCTCCTCAGCCAATATCCCAACCAGTTCCTCTTCCTCTTCTTAAAGACATCTAAAATTCTTGTTTTCTCTTTTACAGCTACTATTTCTAACACCTTCCCCTTAGTTTTCCGCTCAACCCAGCTAATTCTCTTCTTTTTTTCTTCATGTCCACGTTTCGAAAGCCTCCAATATTTTCATCGCTTTTGCGTAAAGTCCATGTTTCTGCTTCATAGAATACACATTGGAATCAGTAAAACATAAATCTCAATATTTAATTGTAAGTTTGTTCAATAATCGAGGTTGAAAACAAAAGAAATCTGATGCTTTTAAAGTGTAAACATAATTTTGCATTTCATGGTATTTCAGTAATCTATGCCACCTTGATTTTCTTTCAAACGTCTCAGGAGTATCCTCCCCAGCTTGGGAACCAGTGAAGTATTGGATCTGTTGAAAAAAAAATATATATATAGAAAAACATTACCAACGTTGTGATTTAATTAGGAAGCGTAGGCACCCATTAAAAAAAATAAAGGTCATCGTCTACTTACACGAAGGTACACTATATTACATTTAGAAACATACATTTTATTCAAGTTACTATTGGCACATTGTATAATTTATTATCCCTTATATCCAGAGTAAAATTTACCTATGAAAAGTATAAGATTTCTTAAAAGCAAGTCTTCCAAGACTCTTGCAAACAAGACCAAGACCAAGACCAAGACCAAGACTGGGTGTGCAAGACCAAGACCAAGACCAAAGGTTTTGGTGCAAGACCAAGATCACCCGGGTCTTGGTATTGGTCTTGCGTTTGCTCATCACTACCTACCATTCCGCCCCCAAATGTTTCCGCCCTAGGCAATCGCCTAGGTGGGTAACATTCACAAGTCCTAAACGGCATAAGTTCTAAAAATATAGGCACCAATCTTAAATTTTAGGTCTTGTGCCTTTTAGGACTAGTGTCGCGAAATGATTTTTAGGTCTTGTGCCGATTAGGTCTTATGCTGTTTAGGACTTGTGCCGTTTACGTCTTGTGCCTCTTTCATTCACTTGCTTTAGTTCTGAAATTCGCCACCACCACACGAAATTGCGACAATTCAGAAACTAGTTGGCAATAATGTTACGAACGTAGCTAATTCCAACGGTAACAGCTATATTTGTACTACTAAAATTATTATTATCTGTTCTGCAGTTATACATGAATTATGTTATATAACCTATTTCATTCTAAGAATTAATTATGTAATTGGTTAAGAAATCCGTTTCTTTCAAATGGAGATACGAGAATTACATAATGAATTTCTAAAAAAAGAATTTAATAAAAATATTTAAACAGCATATTTTACCAGACTTCAGAAACCAAGCAAGCATTAGAAATTGAAATATATATACTGTGTGGAATGTGTTTTATTAAGAGTAGGACAAAACCCAACAAACTTTCCAAAGGTAGAACAAAAGCCCAGCAAAGTTTGCTTACTTAAGGTAAAAGGCCACTAGATACTTCACAAGTGAACATTAAATACCGACTATATACATTAAAAACGCAGACAGTTACTATATTTAACAGTGTGTTTTGATAGAGTTGATATGTATAAGCAAGAAAAATCAACAAATAACGCTAAATTACTAATGTAAAATGCAACACAATACGTTTGAAGAAATCAATACATAGTTATTTAGGGATGTAGCCTACAAATTTTTCCTAACCGGCAAAGCCGTGTCACGCGAAACTCAGAAAAAAAAATCCAGGGGAGGAGGCTTTTTCATATTAAAAGTAACCAAAAGTATATTTCCAAATTACGAAAGCTTCAATAAGACAATATATATATATATATATATATATATATATATATATATATATATATATATATATATATATATATATATATATATATATAAAACACACGTACATACATATATTATTATTATTATTATTATTATTATTATTATTATTATTATTATTATATTTTCAGTTTGTTACCATTCTGAAATCTGGATCTTGACAGTGCGTGAATTTAAAACTACAGATGGGGAGAAATGTACGGATAAGAAATCGGAAACTGTTCATAAAAGTCAATTTGTTTGACTGTCTTCATCTTCTGTACTCTTATAGAGTTAAGATAAGTGACTACTGGGTATACTACTACAAGTAGAGTCGTTAAATTTTAATAATAAAAAAATCATTTTCTTACAAAAGCAGGATATAAGAAAGAATTTTAAAAAATACATATAAAAAGTTTTTTTTTTTTTGTAAGAGTAGCATACCTCGCAAATCTCTGAAGCTAGTAAAATTAAACTAGACATACTTATAATCTTTCGACAGTAAAACGAAACAAAACAAACAAACAAACAAAAAAAAAAGAAAACGGAAAATTCAACACAAAAGGGATAGAACAAAGGGTGCACTTTCTTTAATGTTCAAATTCCCCCTTACTTATTCAGAAAATATTTATAAAGTAAAGAACGATTTGCTTAAGCTGGACGCCTGAAACTCGGTATTTCAACTTTTAACTAAAAGTAATAAAATATATGTTTTAGTGTCTTGAAAATTACAAATTTTAAGAGGGAAGAAGGTTCAATTTCTATAATATTAAAATTTCCCACTACTTATGAGATTTGGGCAGAAATCACTTTTCCTTTAGGTCTGGATTCGTCCAGTTAAACAAATTAGAGTACAAAGTGGATGATTAATGTAGTTTTTTTAATTATTTTAACATGTTGACGTAGTTTAATTTTTTAAAAAGTATATTTTTCACATTCTATTATAAACATTATTAATTTGCTGTAATTATTAAACACAGACTAACCCTCAATTGGGGGCCAAGAGTTAGTTTTGGGTGTTAAGCCATCATTTGCCGTCCGTGACATAACCTTTGATTTTTACTTCACGTACAATCAAGGCTCAGGTCTCATAAATGTAGCATATTCGAAATATTCTTATTATTATTATTAGGCTATTATTATTATTATTATTATTATTATTATTATTATTATTATATTTTTAGTTTGTTACCTTTCTGAAATCTGGATCTTGACAGTGCGTGAATTTAAAACTACAGATTGGGAGAAATGTACGGATAAGAAATCGGAAACTGTACTCTTATATAAAAGAGTTAAGATAAGTGACTACTGGGTATACTACTACAAGTAGAGTCGTTAAATTTTAATCATAAAAAAATCATTTTCTTACAAAAGCAGGATATAAGAAAGAATTTTAAAAAATACATATAAAAAGTTTTTTTTTTTTTTTTTTTTTTGTAAGAGTAGCATATCTCGCAAATCTCTGAAGCTAGTAAAATGAAACTAGACATACTTATAAACACCATTAGTCAGTGTATTGTTGGACCTCCATTAAAATGTAAGCACTAACGTTAGTGTTGTCATAATTTAGGAGTTATTATTGAATTACACGGACGGTACAGTATGGAAACTTATTGAATTTTACACTAATTTCCCCGTAAAGATAGGACAAACTCTAAAGATTAGTGGATTGTTGGCGCTACATAAAACTCAAAGCACTAACGTTAGTGCTATCATAGTTTACGAGTTACCAATGAATAACAGAATTTAAAATTATCGAATTTTACACTAATTGTTTCACAAAGGTAGGACAAAAACTGAAGGTTAGCGCATACTTAACAGTCAAAAAAAAAAAAAAAAAGAAAAAAGAAACTAGGTGCTAACGTTGTACTATCTCATTTTAGTGGTTGTTAATGAAGAACTGAAACGAGGCTATTCATTTTACACTAATTGGGATTCACATTAGATTTTTCACTTACACAATTTTACACTAATTGTCCGGCAAATGTGGGACTAATACCAGCGCTTAGTGCATTGCTAGAGCTCTATAAAACATTAAGCACTGTCGTTGTATTTTCATGAATACTTCAGGCAGGACTGAATTTAAATTTATCGAATTTTACTCTAAGTGTTCCACAAAGGTAGGTAACCACCAAAGCTTAGTGCACTGTTGGTGCTCCATAATACACTAATCATTAATAACTCCTAAATTGAGGTAGCACTAATGTTAGTGCTTAGTTTATGGAGAACTAACCTCTGGTTTTGTCTCATTTCTGTCTGACAATTAGTGTAATATTGTATAAAAATTGAAAGATTTAAAGTTAGCCCTCCCGAGTTGTTCATTAATAACTCGTAAACTACGATAGCAGTAACGGTAATCTTTAGTGTCTTTTGGAGCACTAATGGTGCACTAACCTTTGACGTTTACTACACCTGTATGGGACGATTATTGTAAAATTCGATAAAACTAATTTAGCTCCGAGTGAGTTATTCACTTATAACTCCTAAACTATGAGAGCACTAACGTTAGTGCTTGATGTTTCGGCAAGAAATAACGATGCACTAACTTTTGATGTTTATCCCACCTTTGTAGGACGATTATTGTAGTATTCAATAAATTTCAATTTAGTCCTACGAGAGGTATTCACTAATAACTCCTAAACTCGCATAGCACTAATATCATAACTCTAGAACGAAGCACTAACCATGTGATCTATTTTGGTAGTAATTCAGATGCGTGCGAATCTAAATTTAGACAAGTGGCATTTTCCAGTTTGTAAAATTTCCGCCAAATTAAAAAGCACTAATGAACATATGTAGTGTAATGGTAACTATTACATTAGGAGGTTTTATTGCAGAACTCCTAATATTAGTTCTCCAATTGTATGGATGCTAACAGGTGAAACTTAGGGGAAGCTAACTACACGCTAGGGCTAGCCCCTCCGCACAAAAGCATTCACGACAAGAACCACTATTGTTCGGAATTGTGTACTAGCAAACACAAACGATTACACTAGAAGAGATCATTACTACTTTTGAATTTGGTGATAATTTGACTCAATGAAAAATTCCCGATGTACTTTTTATGGGAGTTTCATGATATAATTTGCCGTTTCTACACTAGCTACTAGTGAAGCACTAACGAAACTCTTAATGTTTTCTAGAAGCACGACCGATGCACTGGTTTTCATCGTTACTGCTTTCATTGTTAGTGCTTTCTCGGGCAACTAACATGCATTTAGACCTCCCAAAGCGTTTTCCTTCTGGCGTTCAAACTATTGAACCATTAATGTTGGGAGTTAAGGCTCCAAGAAGCACTAACGAAGCACTAACGATTTTACTAGTATTAGTGCATTTGAATTTGGTGGAAGTTTGAGACAATGAAAAATTGCCCATGTATTTCTTATGGGAGCTTCGTGACATAAAATTGACCATATCTACAGTAATAGCGAAGCACTAATGAAACTATTAGAGTTTTCTAGAAATACTAACGATGCACTATCGATTTTGCTAGGTTTCATCGTTAGTGCTTTCTTAAGGGCTAAGGTTTTTTGCTTCTAGTGTCCAACCTATTGAAGCACTAATGTTGGTAGTTGGTGCTCTAAGAAGCACTAACGAAGCAATAACAATTGCACTAAAAGAGATCATCAATGCTTTTGAATTTGACCAAAATTTGAGCCACTGAAAAATTCCCAATGTATTTCTTATGGGAGTTTCGTGAGATGTAATTGGCCATATGTACACTAATAGTGAAGTACTAGCGAAACTATTAGTGTTTCCTAGAAGCACCAACGATGCAATAACGAATGGCGCTATTTTTTTCGTTAGTGTTTGAAGTGGCGACCAGAGTATAATTACATACTATCATGTTTTGGCTTTAGAGCGTCCACTAATGAAGCACTAACGTTAGGCGTTTGTGCACTAAAAAGCAGGAACAATCCACTACCGAATGGCACTACCTTTTTGTTAGTGTTAGAAGTGGGGGCAGAATGTTTTGGCCCCACTAATCCCTACTAATCACTACTATTGTTTTGGCTCTAGAGCTTACGCTCATAAGCGCTTACGTTAGTGGTTGGTGCATCAATAAGCACTAACAATGCACTACAAAACGGCAGTATTTTTTCGTTAGTGCTTGAAGTGAGGGCAGTGTCAACTTGATCCCAAAGGGTTTTTACTTGTAGCACCTACATACACTAATGAGCACTAACGTTAGAGATTACTGTACAAAGAAGCAGTAACGACTGCACAAAAAGAGATCATTAGCGCTCTTGAATTTGGAGGGAATTTGTCGCAATCAGAAATTACCCATAACTACACTAATAATGCAGTACTAACGAAACTATCAGATTTCAAAAAAACACTAACGATGCACTAACGAATGACAATAATTTATTCGTTAGTGCTTAAATGGGGGCTAAGTTCACACTGGCCCTCCAAATATGTTTTACTTGTAGCACCTACACTAATGAACAACTAACGTTAGGAGTTGATGCACCAAAACTCATCAATGATGTACAATGATCGCACCACAACAGAGCATTAGTGCTCTCGAATTTGGCGGGAGTTTGACGCAATCAGAAATTACCCATGTATTTCTTATGGAAGTTTCGTGACATGTAATTAGCCATAACCTCACTAATAGTGAGCACTAACGAAAATATCAGAGTTTTCTAGAAGCACTAACGATGTACTAACGAATGTAATTTTTTCGTTAGTTCCTAAAATGGGGGCCAAGTTCACGCTAGCCCTCGAAGGGTGCTTTACTTGTACAACCTACACTAATGAAGAACTAACATTAGGAGTTGGTACACTAAGAAGCCTTAACGATTGCACTAGAATAGATCATAAATGCTTTTGAACTTACCGGGAATTTGACGCAATAAAAAATTACTCATACATTTCTTTAGAGAAGTTTCCTGAAATGTGACTTCTATAACTACACTAATATTGAAACACTAACGAAACGATTATTATCTCCTACAAGCACTGACGAAACACTAACGAATGACTAATTATTCATTTAGTGCTAGAAGTAGATGCCAGCGTGAAGTTAGAGCCATGAAGGATTTCTTTTACTTGTAGCATGTACACTAATGAAGAACTAACGTTAGGGGTTGTGCACTAAGATGAACCAAGATTGACACTAATTTTATTGTTAATGCCTCAAGTGGGTGCCAAGTTCACTGACGTGAAATTTCAAAACAACTATAGAATAAATGGAGTCACGACCAAGCTCTAACGTAGCACAAACGCTTGGCATTATAAAAATTCCACCTTAAATAAGGAAAAAAATGAACGCTAATTAATTTCGTTATAACGGCATTATTTAAACAGCACTAACACTCAAATTTGGGCACTAACGTAGCACAAACGTCTACCATTAGAAAATCAATTCTATCTCAGTTAGGGAAAAAGCGGGGCCAACTTGACGCTAATTAATTCCTTATAACGGCGTTATTTAAAGAGCACTAACAGCGAAATTTGGCATTAACCAGCACAAACGTTTGACGTTACAAAATCCATTCTATCTCAATTAGGGAAAACAGCGGGGCCAACTTGACGCTAATTAATTTCATTATAACGGCTTTATTTGAACAGCAGCAACGCTGAAATTTGCGCACTATCTACCACTAACGTAGCACTAACGATTGGCATTAGAAAATCCATACTTTCTCAATTAGGGAAAAAAGGCGGGGCCAAATTGACGCAAATTTATTCGTTATAACGGCGTTATTTGACCAGCACTAACAGTGAAATTTGGGCACTAACCAGCACTAACGTAGTACAAACGTTTGGTGTTAAAAAATTCATTCTTTTTCAATTAGGGGAAAAACAGGGCCAACTTGACACTCATTAATTCGTTATAACAGCGTTATTTGAACACCACTAACGGTGAAATTTGGACTCTAACCAGCACCAACGTAGCACTAACGTTTGAAATTAGAAAATCAATTCTATCTCAATTAGGCCAAAAAATCGGGGCTAATTTCAAGCTAATTATTTCGCTATAACGGCGTTATTTGTACAGCACTAACGGCGTAATTTGGGCACTAACCAGCATTAACGTTTTGCATTAGAAAATTCATTCTATTTCAATTAGGGAAAAAGTCGGGGCGGACTTCGCGCTAGTTAGTTCGTTACTCCCGGGTTATTTGAACTGCACTAACGGTGAAATTTGGGAACTAACGTAGCACTAAAGTTCGGCATTAGAAAATCCATTCTATCGTTAATAGGGAAAAAGGCAAGGCCAACTGGACACTAAAATATTTCGTTATAACGACGTTATTTGAACAGCACTAACGGTGATATGTTGGCACTAACCAGCACTAACGTAGCACTAAAGTTTGGCATCAGAAAATCCATTCTGTCACAATTATGGAGAAAAGGTGGGGCTAACTTGAAGCTAATTAATTCGTTATAACGGAGTTGTTTTAACAGCAATAACAGCGAAATTTGGGCACTAACCAGTACTAACGTTTGCCATTAGAAAATCCATTCTATCTGAATTAGGCAAAAAAGCAGGGCCAACTTGACGCTAAATAATTCATTATAACGGCGTTATTTGAACAGCACTAACTCTGAGATGTGGGCACTAACCAGCATTAACGTAGCACTAACGTCTAGCATTAGAAAATCCATTTTATCTCAAGGGAATAAAGTGGGGCCAACTTAACGCTAATTAATTCGTTATAGCGGCGTTATTTGAACAGCACTAACGGTGAAATTTGGGCACTAACCAGCAGTAACGTATGGCATTAGAAAATCCATTCTATCTCAATTAGAGAAAAAAGGCGGAGTCAACTTGACGCTAATTAATTCGTTATACCGATGTTATTTGAACAGCACTAACGCTGAAATTTGGGCCCTAATCAGCACAAACGTAGCACTAACAATTGATGTTAGAAAATTCATTCTATCTGAATTAGGGAAAAAGTGAGGCCAATTGGACTTTAATTTATTTCGTTGTGACGTTGTTATTTGAACAGCACTAACAGTGATATGTGGCCACTAACCAGCACTAACGTAGCACTAACGTTTGACATCAGAAAATACATTCATTCTCAATTAGGGAGAAAAGGCGGTGCCAACTTGACGCTAATTAATTTCTTATAACGGTGTTATTTTAACAGCACTAACGGTGAAATTTGGGCACTAACCAGCACTAACGTAGCACTAATGTTTGGCATCAGAAAATCCATTCTATCTCAATTAGGGAAAAAAACCGGGCCAAATTGACGCTAATTAATTTGTTATAACGGCGTTATTTGAACAGCACTAACAGTCAAATTTAGGCACTAACTAGCACTAACGTTTGGCGTTAGAAAATCCATTCTATCTCAATTAGGGAAAAAAGCGGGATCAACTTGACGCTAATTAATTTGTTATAACGGCGTTATTTGAACAGCACTATCGATGAAATTTGGGCACTAACTATCACTAACATAGCACTAACGTCTGCCATTAAAAAATCCATTCTACCTCAATTAGGGAAAAAGCGGGGCCAACTTGACGCTAATTAATTTGTTATAACGGCATTATTTGAGCAGTACTAACGGTGAAATTTGAGCACTAACCAGCGCTAACGTTTGACGCTAAAAAATCCATTCTATCTCAATTAGGGAAGAAAGCGGGGCAAACTTGACGTTAAGTTGGGCCCAAAATTTAAATTGTTCATAACTTTGTTCTTTTCATTGTACAAAAGCTGAAATTTGGGAACATACCAGCACTAACGTAGCACAAACGAATAGCATTATTTATTCTTATCGGTTCAAAAGTGGTGGGGCCAAGTTGATATTAATCTTGATGGGTCTAGTTTTTTCTTCGTTTTTTTTTTGAATTAATTGATTCTATTGTGCTTTAGTTTTAGCATAAACAACGTCCCTTGGTTATTGCTAATTGGGCTGACTGTGCACTAAATTGGCGATGTCGCTTCTACACATGTTAATTCACCTGAATTGCAAATTGTGGATTAATTACAACACTGAAAGGAATACGTACATAAGTTAGTCAGAAAACAAAAGTTGAATTGAAATAACGTACCATTAGGCGAAGATTTATAGTGAAAGTAATGAGGATTACACAGTTACAATAAGAGTCATTAAGAAAGTATTTTTTTTTTTTGTTTCTTAATAGTTTAACAGTCATTTTAGTATTTTGTTGATAATATAGATTAACCTTGTTATGTAACAATGGTCGGAACGACAGCGAACCGGCGAGAATGCTGAGCTGTGATTTTAAGTCAATTTTTATTATTTTATTATTATCATCATTATTATTATTATTAATATTAATATTACTGTCCATTGAACTTTTCAATAGAAAAGATAGGGAGATTCTATTATTTTGTTAGCGCAGCCTGACAGCCAGATATGATCATTGGTTATTTTCTAAGCAAAAAAAAGAAAAAAGTTAATTTTCAAAGGGGAAAATTTCAGAAACATTAATTCATTAGAAGCCAAAGACACGGGTTTGATTCACGGCAGGACTTCATGTGGTTCGGATTTCATGTTAATCAATATGTCCATTTCTCATACAGCTTTGCTACTGAAAGGGACATTAAACTCACAATCAACATCAACATTATTAGAAGCAAGGATCAAAATAATAATGATGTCTCGAAACCAATGTTAGTTTTGTAATATGTTGTAGTCTACCTTGTTTGAATAGAAATGACAAGAAAAGAATTTTGTATCCCACAGTTTGGTAGGGAAAAAAATGCATTTAGGCAACTTTGGCGCTTCGTGTTGTCTTTCGTCTGAGCACTACTTTCTATAAAAGTCTTCATTATGTTTAGAAGTTTGAAACACATTATTGCACATATCTTCAAGTACTAAAACATTTTATTTCAAGTCTTAGATGTATTTATTTCAGAATGACCATGACTGATTTTATATCTTTAAAAAATTGATAATACCGTTACTTAAAAAAAAAAAAAAACTCTGATGAGTAAAATACACATTTCTTTCCACTTTACTTGTAGAGTGCAGGGGAGGAAAAGAGAAATCTCTGTATGAAACTCATATGTAAATCTCTCTCTTACTACCCCTTTACTTACAGGAATGTTGTATCATCCAAATTTAAAGAAAAACAAAAGATATGCCAAATAAAACAATAGAAATTACTGAAATTTAGATAAAAGTCGGTAGAGCTAAGATTAGAGAAATGATAATATATATATATATATATATATATATATATATATATATATATATATATATATATATATATATATATATATAATTTCTATAATGCCATTCCTGTAAGTGTGAGTTCCTTATTTAAAGTCCTGTAGCCCCTTTCGGACTTTCTTTGATATGTGGACTTACGCATGAGTTATCTGCCACCTTGGTTTATCAAAGAATAGGTGTGTGATTACCTTACTAGTTTCGAACATCTGATATTAAAGAGCATGGAATCCAGCAAACCTGCAAGAAACAAACAAATTATTCTGGTACTTACCATACCAGCCGAAATTCCGTTAGGGAAGTTGATAACTCCATGTAGTTTAATAAACACTTTTATTATAAACACAGCACTTAATCACTTAAACCAAAACACTTAATTGATATCGATATAAGATATGCTCACAGTTGAACTAAAATAATTTATGATTTTTTTTATCACTAGTTCATAGTTAATAATATTTATTTGTATCTATTGCACAGTTCATCTTCTTTAATTTACAGGTAGGTGTCCGTTACTTCATAGCATTAATCACAATTTTAGTGTCTATTCTTTCAAGTTGATAGTATTCTTTTAAAACGGTTTCCGTAGCATCCTAAGGTAGATTAAGTCCTTGGTACCTGATTATAACTGAGTCCACCACTGTGTAACCACTTCAAACTTGGTTATAGTTGAACTTCTATCTCTCTCTATCTATATATTTTAATGGTTTGTTGCTGCATACGTAAGATATATGTATTCATTTCCAGTGTTGTCCGATTGGATCTAAAAATGCATATAGTCTAGAAAACTGACACAGTTTATTTAACTTATTTTGAACACCAATGGTGCAACTTATCGCACTTAATTAAGTTCACTTTTAAAATAAATATATGCACCTATCTTCCATTGCAACTAACACCGTTGAATATATAGTGTTCAGGAAAATAACTATTTTCACACGAGCAGCAACTTCACAGACTCGATCTAAACGCCAACTGCCCTGTTCTTCTCCAGAATTTCGGTTTTGTAAAAGGGGTTTGACGCCCAAGAGTCGTGCTTCGCATCAAAGCTACTGGCTTTTCAATAGAGATAACCTTTTCTATTGTCTATCTACCTGCTAACGGAACTTTGCAAGGAAGTATGTTTATTTTTATTTACATTGACTTTATATGCAAATAATTCACTTCTTATAGATTGTCACCTAATTTCGAATCAAGCACTAAAATCTGCATTCTTTGGCCTTTCATTAGATACCAAATATGTTATAGTCCCCTTCTGATATAACCTTAAAATTTTGCATTTAAAATAGGCCGGTTAATATGTTTTCCACCACCTGACATGTTCTTTTCTTATGTGTGTCTAGTCACTGGAGCCCTCTAGCGGAAAGAATTCATAATGTCGCGGACAACCATAATAGTTCGGAGTTTTCTGCTTCCGCGTGACAATTTGACAAATTATTGATTATAGAATGAAATTAAACATACATCTACTTTACTTACAAGTATATACATATCTTTGCTACCATATACATATGTGGTATGGAGTTGTCATCCTCTATTAACTTTATTTGAAACAATTTCTTAGGATAAGGATTCCCAGTTCCGTCTGTCCCCAGCAGAAAGCCAAAACTCCACCCTCCAATACCAGATAGTACTTGTTTTTTTTTTCTCACGGCTGAAAGAAAGTTTTATGATACGATATACGGAAGAACGGAAAAGGTAAAACAAACAATAAGGGTACGCGTAGCTTTCCAATACATAATTGACTCTTAAACACACTAATTCTTACATATTTTAATTATTATTATTATTTGATATTACAAACTGCTTCATCTGGTAAGCCTGGACCAAATTCACAGCCTGTTTTGATAGATTCACTACGCCAGCTCGAATTCTTGTGAAATCGGCGGTCAACCCAAGATTTTAACACATCATTGTCCTTCTGTTTTTATATCTATGTGTTAAATTTTGACAATAGACAAATATCCGACTTTCTGTCGCCTTTTCGGTAGTGTTACAACTCAGGCTGTTTTATGGTCTTTTAGTTCTATACAGTATTCTTATAGCTGCTTAACAGAAATAAAACAGTAATTTTTAGTTTCAATTCACAATATAGTTGGCTAGGCTGACCAAGCATAGGTGACTGACCTTTTGGAGCTTAGTTGTCTTCTACAAGTTTGCTTAAAAAAAAAAAATCTAACTCACTAGAGTCTATCTTTCTATATACGAAATCCAATATCTATAGTTACATTCTCGATATAAACTTGAATCTTACCAATACTTAGGAAATAAAATAAATATGATTCTAAGTTAATTAATAATATAAATAATATTTGAAAATAAAGAAAACCATTTCCATTTTGATATGCAAATTAATGATATTTAAATATACTACTTTATTAATAAAAATAATGTAAGACTGCGTCGTACATTTCCCCCCTTTGAGTTATATATTAATGGACAGGACAATTAATATATTACTCACTGATACAATACTTAAGAACTATAATAATTATGTAATGACTACTTGACAAATTAATATTCCTAACTTATTTTCAATAATAACATTGACAATACATACATATATAGCATACTGAGGATACAGAATTCTGATACATATGATAGTTTTAAGATATGTACATAGACATTGTTATTTCTCTCTTTTTTTTTATACGAGGCAAGACTATCTCATGCCTGTTGCTCGGGTGTGTTTTCTTCTTTTTCTTTGTCTTCTCTCAGATGGTATTTCTTTAAGAGAAATGTATTTCTGGAGGTAGTACCCTTTGAATGTGTGTGACGCAAAAAAATTTATAACCCTGTATCTCTACTTGATTGTCTCCACTTCGTTTCGTTATGTGTGCTCGCATTTTTTTTTTTAATTTCCGATTCTCTTTACTCTCTTGTATCATTCACGAAAAGCTCAATTATATGAGATTTAGAAAAGAAAGGTTTATCACTTAGAAACTGTAAGACTTCCAGTGTGGTAGAGGCTTGTTTCTTTGACTTTTTTCTATAATTAATTCCATCTATGCTCAACTGAATCTCCCATTTGGTTACTCAACGACCACCAACGGATGATTATACTCACTAGGTGCTTTTTTGATAATATTAAACGCTAACCAACGATGAATTTCATTTTGTATCTGATTCTTGTACTTAAGAGGAAATGGATACATTTTTGGTTTTATTGGTGTAGGATCTGTAAGTTCTATCTTATGTTCATAATTTTTAATTGTCCCTGGCTTTTCGTCAAAAATGTCTATGTGTTTTATTAACACGGACGCTAATTTACCCCTTTGTTCATCAGTGAGATCTTTATAGTTATTTACATGTTCATAAATATCTTTCTCAGTGGCCTTTGTGTTGATTTTCTCCCATTCTTCGGGAGACAACACTCTTTCTTTCAGTTCTGTGGGACTTGGGAATACTCTTTTACCCAACTGCAGTGTGGGGTCACTATCAAATAGCCTCGCCTTTGAATTCCCCAATCCTACCTTAGGAAACTGTATACTTTCTACATTCTTTCCTATCTCACTTTTCTCACTTAACTCACTAATAATGCCACTGTGCAATGATTCCTCTAATTGTCTAAGAACTAAATCATCACTCGATATTTCTTGATCTCTAAAGTTAACTTCAACATAGTGGGGTCTTTGTAATATCAACAGCGCTCTTGAATAATCTAGAATAGCGGCGGATTCTACGAAAAATTGAGATCCTAATATCACATCTTTATTTAATCCTTCTACAATAATGCCAACTGTATAATAAGTTTTCCCCTGTACAATAACCTCAAGAAGAGTTTGACCTTTGACCGTGGCTATCTTCTTACCGAACGCTGAAGTAACTTTTATGTTATTTGCTTTTAAAAATGGTGGTTGTGTCTGGCTACCTAGTATCGTTTGAAATAAGTTGTTATTTATTGCTGATATACTCGCTCCAGGATCTAACAATGGATTTACAGATTGAGCATAAATATTTACATTTATCTCTGGTAAAACTACTATATTGTTTC
Source organism: Thermobia domestica (assembly GCF_964235325.1). Taxonomy (NCBI): domain Eukaryota; kingdom Metazoa; phylum Arthropoda; class Insecta; order Zygentoma; family Lepismatidae; genus Thermobia; species Thermobia domestica. The sequence goes on along the minus strand of NC_137454.1, from coordinate 310,394,387 downwards.
TCACTACTGGGTCGTCTTTTGTATCTAACAGATTATCAAAAATTCCATTTGCTTCATTAAATGTTTCCCTCTCTAATTCTACCTTTCTACCATCTTTCAATAACAATGAAATAGTGTCTTTAGTATTACTTTCAAAATTTTGAGTACTATTTATTTCTTCGCATTTTATACATTTATTTTCATTCTCTTCAATACTTTTAACATATGTTTCATTATCGTCTGCCAAGTCAGAACTATTGTTTGCGAGCACACACAGGGCTTTATTCGTCTGTTGGATATCAGATGTTCTATTCACAAGTACTACATCCAACTTTCCCGCTGTATGTGCTGGAAAGCATCAGTTATTATAATGAGGACCCCCTGTCATACTGGGTGCATTTTGGTTAGTTTGGTAACCTTGTCCTTCGCTATTATGATAGGTTTCTAGCAGTTGTATTTGTTGCTCCGGAATGTAGTTGTTTTGATTTCTACTTCCATTCCGTGTACTGTTGTTATTTCCCCTTCTCGAACCTCGCTGTCCCCTGTTGTTTTGTCTATTTTCAGGTGAAGGGTAGCGCTCATTACGGGGTGATTGACCTCCTTCCCTTCTCCCGTTATGACCTGAATTTGGGCTCTCATTACTATTGCCTCTATTGTCTCTCTGTTGCTGTCCTCGTGTGTAAGGGACATTCCTTCTATTATTCCTACGAGGATGTGTGTCTACCCTCTCAGAGGATACCTGCAACATATTCATATTTCTACGAGGAGGAAATCTATCTCGGTCGTAATGAGTTGCCTGTACTTCGTTCACAATCGCGAGTAAATCTGTAAGAGATTGTGGTTTCGAAGCCACTAAGGTCCTAAATATATATACTGGAAGTTTTCTCGGTAAGAGTTTCAATAAGCAAGATTCGTCTACAGGAGGATCCAATATTGAATTTTGATGTAGAATGTTCAACAGAAAATCAGAAGGATTTTTATGAACCTTATTGTCGAATTGAACTGTTAACAAATTAGCTCTTAGTGTAGCCAATCGTTCCTGACTTAAGTAGGTTTCTCTAAATTTAATCACAAACTCTTCATACGTAACAATTTTCTGACGCATGACTTTGAACCACGAAAGTGCTGGCCCTTTTAACGTTCTACTAATGAATGACAAACGTGCTTCATTCGGTACACCTGTTAATGCGAAGTAATTGTCTAAGTCTAGCAAAAAGTTATATGTTTGGGGTTCGTCCTCTGTACCCTGATAATTTGGAAGACATAGATCACGATGAATAAAAGGGTTCATGACTGTCGACAACTGTGCTGTCTGATTATCGAGTGGTGAAACAGAGGATGCAGGTAGTGCTATACTCGGCAAAATTGATTCATTAGGAATAGTACGTGAACATGAGGGCATAGCCTGTTCTGGTGGAATGCTAGTGTGTGAGGAGACTTCTACGCGATTTGACTCAATGATATTTAATCTGGCAGAAATCATTTCTTCTATGGCCTCTACTTTTCCGGTTATTCTCGAATCTACACTCTCGATAGTATTTCTTAATTCATCAGTTACATTCGCGTGTACAGAAATTATATCACTTAATTTTGTCTCTACTTCTGCCCGATTTCTTTCGACATGACCAATAATATTCTCACCTTGCTCTTCTAAGGATCCTATCTTATTTCCTAGATCATTTCTAACTTCTTCTAAATTTCTAGCTGTCTGGTCTAAATTTTCAGAAACTTGATTTACTGTTACATTTAATTGTTGTACGGTGTTCTCTATATCGTTATGTAGTTGTTGCTCTGTATTTTGTAGTGACCTACTCAGCCTAGATTCAAGCTCTTTCTGTGAATGTTCTAAATCCCTTCTTGTATTTCTCAGTTCTTCATTTGTATCTTCTAGCTTACTAGACAATGCACTAATTTTACTATCTAACTCCTGGTGAGTTTGTGCTAGTTTGGAGCCCAACTCTTGCACCTCTTTCCTAATTTCGGTTTTCAGTTCCTGTTGTAACTCTTGTTGGGATCTATCTATCCTACTATTTAATTCTTGCTGAGATTTATCAATTTTGTTATTTAATTCTTGCTGAGATTTATCAATTTTGTTATTTAATTCTTGCTGCATTTGCATCAAGAATTGCAACACTGGGTCTGATGAACTAGTTGTGTTTCCTATCCCATCTGTCTCATTGCCTACTTCTATGTTTTCGTCTCTCACTTGAATTTCATCTTCCTGATCTCCTACTTCTGTAAATAACATACTTTGCGCTTGTTTTAAATCTCTAAGTTCTTCATTCATCTTTCTGCTTTTCAGCCTAGTCAAAACCATCAATTCTAATTAATCTAATGAGTTCACTAATAAAAATGAAAGAAACTCTATTTTATCTAAATGTTATCTCTATAAAATTATCTCCCCCCTTCAAGTTTACAACTTCTCAAGTATTATATATATAAACACATTTCTACACACATTTTACTTTTATATCAATTATGTTTTGGAAAGCATTTGGGACAAAATAAATACATTACACGAGAATTTTACTAATCTTTAAGTAATCACACACTCGGTTATATGCTAGGATGTGAACAACAGTGCGTAACCTGCACACTTCTTGCCAAACACGTAGGGTGTTAAAACATTTAAGGAAAGAAATGATCAACGTGGTTAAGCTCTCACACATGAATGCCAAAATTATGTGATTGTACTGAGCCTTTGCCTGTAATCCTAGCATATAATATGGCTACTACGCTAGGTGCCAAACTAATGTGTAAAATAACTATGCACACAAGCGTAGTAATTGCCCCACGCTGGGCGCCAAAATTATGTAGAGTGCAGGGGAGGAAAAGAGAAATCTCTGTATGAAACTCATATGTAAATCTCTCTCTTACTACCCCTTTACTTACAGGAATGTTGTATCATCCAAATTTAAAGAAAAACAAAAGATATGCCAAATAAAACAATAGAAATTACTGAAATTTAGATAAAAGTCGGTAGAGCTAAGATTAAAAAAATGATAATAATATATATATATATATATAATTTCTATAATGCCATTCCTGTAAGTGTGAGTTCCTTATTTAAAGTCCTGTAGCCCCTTTCGGACTTTCTTTGATATGTGGACTTACGCATGAGTTATCTGCCACCTTGGTTTATCAAAGAATAGGTGTGTGATTACCTTACTAGTTTCGAACATCTGATATTAAAGAGCATGGAATCCAGCAAACCTGCAAGAAACAAACAAATTATTCTGGTACTTACCATACCAGCCGAAATTCCGTTAGGGAAGTTGATAACTCCATGTAGTTTAATAAACACTTTTATTATAAACACAGCACTTAATCACTTAAACCACAACACTTAATTGATATCGATATAAGATATGCTCACAGTTGAACTAAAATAATTAAAAAAAAACTCTTATGATTTTTTTATCACTAGTTCATAGTTAATAATATGTATTTGTATCTATTGCACAGTTCATCTTCTTTAATTTCCAGGTAGGTGTGTCCGTTACTTCACAGCATTAATCACAATTTTAGTGTCTATTCTTTCAAGTTGATAGTATTCTTTTAAAACGGTTTCCGTAGCATCCTAAGGTAGATTAAGTCCTTGGTACCTGATTATAACTGAGTCCACCACTGTGTAACCACTTCAAACTTGGTTATAGTTGAACTTCTATCTCTCTCTATCTATATATTTTAATGGTTTGTTGCTGCATACGTAAGATATATGTATTCATTTCCAGTGTTGTCCGATTGGATCTAAAAATGCATATAGTCTAGAAAACTGACACAGTTTATTTAACTTCTTTGAACACCAATGGTGCAACTTATCGCACTTAATTAAGTTCACTTTTAAAATAAATATATGCACCTATCTTCCATTGCAACTAACACCGTTGAATATATAGTGTTCAGGAAAATAACTATTTTCACACGAGCAGCAACTTCACAGACTCGATCTAAACGCCAACTGCCCTGTTCTTCTCCAGAATTTCGGTTTTGTAAAAGGGGTTTGACGCCCAAGAGTCGTGCTTCGCATCAAAGCTACTGGCTTTTCAATAGAGATAACCTTTTCTATTGTCTATCTACCTGCTAACGGAACTTTGCAAGGAAGTATGTTTATTTTTATTTACATTGACTTTATATGCAAATAATTCACTTCTTATAGATTGTCACCTAATTTCGAATCAAGCACTAAAATCTGCATTCTTTGGCCTTTCATTAGATACCAAATATGTTATAGTCCCCTTCTGATATAACCTTAAAATTTTGCATTTAAAATAGGCCGGTTAATATGTTTTCCACCACCTGACATGTTCTTTTCTTATGTGTGTCTAGTCACTGGAGCCCTCTAGCGGAAAGAATTCATAATGTCGCGGACAACCATAATAGTTCGGAGTTTTCTGCTTCCGCGTGACAATTTGACAAATTATTGATTATAGAATGAAATTAAACATACATCTACTTTACTTACAAGTATATACATATCTTTGCTACCATATACATATGTGGTATGGAGTTGTCATCCTCTATTAACTTTATTTGAAACAATTTCTTAGGGTAAGGATTCCCAGTTCCGTCTGTCCCCAGCAGAAAGCCGAAACTCCACCCTCCAATACCAGATAGTACTTGTTTTTTTTTTCTCACGGCTGAAAGAAAGTTTTATGATACGATATACGGAAGAACGGAAAAGGTAAAACAAACAATAAGGGTACGCGTAGCTTTCCAATACATAATTGACTCTTAAACACACTAATTCTTACATATTTTAATTATTATTATTATTTGATATTACAAACTGCTTCATCTGGTAAGCCTGGACCAAATTCACAGCCTGTTTTGATAGATTCACTACGCCAGCTCGAATTCTTGTGAAATCGGCGGTCAACCCAAGATTTTAACACATCATTGTCCTTCTGTTTTTATATCTATGTGTTAAATTTTGACAATAGACAAATATCCGACTTTCTGTCGCCTTTTCGGTAGTGTTACAACTCAGGCTGTTTTATGGTCTTTTAGTTCTATACAGTATTCTTATAGCTGCTTAACAGAAATAAAACAGTAATTTTTAGTTTCAATTCACAATATAGTTGGCTAGGCTGACCAAGCATAGGTGACTGACCTTTTGGAGCTTAGTTGTCTTCTACAAGTTTGCTTAAAAAAAAAAAAATCTAACTCACTAGAGTCTATCTTTCTATATACGAAATCCAATATCTATAGTTACATTCTCGATATAAACTTGAATCTTACCAATACTTAGGAAATAAAATAAATATGATTCTAAGTTAATTAATAATATAAATAATATATGAAAATAAAGAAAACCATTTCCATTTTGATATGCAAATTAATGATATTTAAATATACTACTTTATTAATAAAAATAATGTAAGGCTGCGTCGTACATACTGTAATGGTAGTTTGTTTTGTTTGAGTTCATTTCTATAATACTTGACCCCTGTAACAAAGCTAAAATGTACAGAACAAACTGATGAGACTACAGAAATAGTGCATAATTACTTTTCATGGAATTACATAAACCAGTTTGAATATATAGAAACATTACATTGTTGCAGAGATAAATAGTCTGAGAGTGAGAAGCTCTGCATCTTCCTCTCTTTTCTTCTGTGGGTGAGAAATTACATGTTCAGTAGTGCCGTACCGAACAGAAGATGTCCGTGAACTCGAACCCCCCCCCCTCCTCTTGACTAGGGATAGACACGAGCGAGTTTTCATTGAAACTCGACTCGACTCGAAACAAACATCTTTGAGCTCGATTCGAGAACTTGGCTGAAAATTTTTCTTCAGCTCAACTCGAATTTGATTCTAGTTTCAAGTCGAGTCGAGCCAAAACGAGTCAAATCGAGCTAAATTCTGTGTGTAGTTTCAAGTACGTTCTTCAAGTATCTTACATAAACAATATAAATATTATCAATGATACTACAATACTACAACTTATTATTATTATTATTATTATTATTATTATTATTATTATTATTATTATTATAACAATACCGTGTTAACAATACATGAAAGTTAGGCTGTTTATATCTGAATACTAAAAGCTAGTTGACTGCTGACCTCGGTAGTCGTGAAATCTAGGAGTCTAGGAGTCATTCACGAGGTACTGGGTTTGTGTTCCGGAGGAGCACGTATCCGGCTCGAGCCAAAAATTGTTAAAAGTTAGAGGGTGTCGCCTAAAAATGTTCAAAACTGGTCGGCTCAGCTCATTCAACAGCTCACCCAACTGAGCGGGCTCGAGCCAAAACAACCAAGCTAATGGCGCACCCCAACGGAGCCAGTTCGAGCCAATGACTCACCTGAGCCGAGTCGGCGCCTCATCTCAACCGAGCCGGCTGTAGCTGTTTGCTCAGTTGAACCGAGCTTCTGCTTGGGCTCAAAATTTCGACCATGCAAGTTTCAGCCTGGGTGGTAAAAACTACAGTATATACGGCTATTTATATTGGTGCTCACGACATTTGAGGCTGTCTCGTTATAAAAATCCATTGCCATCTTGTTAATCGAGACGAGACGAGATGCGAGCAGTGTCCCATCTCGTTATCAACACTAAATGTATTCCACATTACTGCTTACATTTCTCATAGCTTTCGCTTTCCAGTCTAATCAGGCAATGATTTCCAAACGAATTAAAACGATCTAAACGAACGAGACATTTATAAAATTCGACTCGACTCGAAACTCGAACTGTAAACAGTGACTCGGCTCGGAACTTGACTTGAGAATATTACCTTTGACTCGACTCGAAATTCGACTTGAATTCGCTTCGAGTTTCGAGTCGAGTCGAGTTTTAGCTTGGCACACTAACGATAAAATTAGTCTCAATTGAGGAGTTTGATGCAATAAGGGCGTAAGTCTGAAACATGCCGTGTCCCCACGTTTTGCCTAATCCTCGTTTCGCCTAACAAATTATCTGACATTTTTATGACAGATAAATGATAAGATTTGTGTCCATCATTTTAGGCGAAAAAAGGATCCTCGTTTGGCCTAATCCTCGTTGCGCCTAAAATGGCGGACAATAAGAAAAAATCGTGAAAATTCAACTAGAGGGAAATTGTATGAGAAAATTCCCTAGTATATAAAGAATTAAGAAATACAAAACATATAGATTAATATTATATTAATTATTTTCGAGGAGTTAGGATTACCAAAGCTCCTTTGTGTATTTACTAGGACCATGGATATATACGAATATATATGAGTAAGTGAATAGCAAAACCCGCTAAATTCACATTTTAAAATTTGTGACAAATCGAGAAAAACTGTTTAAACACGTCATAATTGTAAAATAACATTAGAAACTAGAAAACATTAAAAATTAAAAATAATGGGAGTGTTGGTCTGTCGAAAGCTGTATAATCACACTAGTCTGTGAATTGAGTTATTGAAGAAAATAGTTTGGATTTAACAGGTTTTGCGTATGTAAATGGCAATAACAGCTTTTGCATCTGGACGAGCGGCCATTTTTTTTTAGGTTCAAGATACAAAACCTATCAAAAAGAAAGGGAGTCAGAGTCAGAAATCAGTATTACGCCTACTAAAATATTGGGGGGGGGGGGTAATTATCAACTATACATTGCACAAGATTGGCATAACTGAATATGGATACATAAATGCTACATTAATTTTGTTCTAAATTGAAAACAATGGATCCAAATGTGCAAAAAATTGAATTATGTAACCTCCTCTCCATCATCATCTACTAAATGAAAATCCATATCGTTGTTGTCCTCTGGTGCATCACCATTTTCTCGGTTTTCTATTCCCCAAAAACCTCTTTGTAAAACCTGTGAGCTTTGAGCTGCTTTCAATCGTCAAACCCTTCGTAACTACAAGCGGAGTTAATTATACCTATCCGTATACATTTCTAAACTGAATGACTATATTTTGGAAGAGTTTGTAACTTTTATGGACTAACATAGGGTAAATATTAATTTGCCAATTATCCCAATATATGCATTTCAAATATAGCAAAACAAAATGTGCAAATGTTGAGTTTGAGCAAAACAGTGGCAGAAAGAGAATCAGAAATGGTAAATAAGTGGTAAAATTTTTTAACATGTTGTACCAGAAGCATGTTATAATTTGGAATGATAATTGACACGAGACATTTTAAGAAAGAGGTTCTGCTAAAGCTGAAGAGACCGTTTAGAGAAGAACCTAATCCAACAATGTTCTGTTCAAAGTAAAGAGTTACCCTGAAATACAAAACAAACGACTTTTAACCATAGATAGTCCATTCATCTTGTCTTTTTGGCTACATTTCGTTTCCAGTTTTTCATGTGTCTTGTACGTTTTCTAGACAATTTTGGTGTTGTCTGATAAAATTATGATCATCGCTGCTTAGAGTATCGTTTTCTTTCGATTTTGCGTGCATTTGCCTAGTATTTATTAAAGAAAAGCAAATAAGCAGAGAAAAGTTTAAGACTTATAGTGTCTCCATTTTCAGTCCAGGGTGCGCGCTGGCTCAGTAGTAGAGCGTTCACCTCCGGTGCTTGGGGTCCCTGGTTCGATCCCAGCTCGCGCCATGTGGACTTTGTGGTGGACAAGCACCGTGCTCGTGGGTTTTCTCCGGTTTCCTCCCACTTTCTTCATTCCATCATTTCATTCATTTCTCATCATCACCGTCTCCTTTAGCCTAACTGGCATAAGTGTGGGACGTAAAACTAAAGATTTCATTTTCTTTCTTTTTTTTCAATTTTCAGTCCAAAAATAGAAAAAGTCATGAAACCACACACTTCAAATTCTGCCAAATAAAATTTCGAATGATTTGCGAAGAGTTGCAGTAAATATTCAGATTACTAAACTAATCCTATACAATACGAAACCTCAAATTGTTTGAAATATGGAATTAACTTGGTTTGATTCTGCTTTTCCCGTTAGGTTATTTGCAGGTTTGGGATTTAACAGTTTATGAAACTGGACATGAAACAGGGATTTAACTGGTTTTGCATCTGTATTTCTCAGTTCTTCACATAATAGGGAATATTTTTTTTCGAAAAATTTCCCTCCAGTTTTATCTCCACGATTTTTTTATAGTCCACCATTTTAGGCCAAACGAGGACTAGGCCAAACGAGTATCCTTATTTCGCCTAAAATGGCAGACATAAAGCTTTTCATATAAGTGTCAGATAATTGGTTAGGCGAAACGAGAATTAGGCCAAACGATGCAAGATCGAAACATGCAGTTGGAGAAAAACGATGTTGAAAATTTAAGTAGTTTTTTTTTTCTTACATAAAACAATGTAATATGCAGCATTTTATTCCGATATTGAATTGAAATGTTACCAGGAGGCTAAACAAGCAATGCAAAAGCCACAAATGCGTTTGATGCAAAAAGAGCGTAAACTCGCTTATGCTTTTATTACATCAAACTCCTCAATTTTTAGTGCATTGTTAGTGCTTCTTACTGTACTAACCCATAACGTTAGTGCTTCATTAGCGTATGTGCTACAATTAAGAAGCTTTTTGGGGGAACAAGTTCACACTGGCCTCCCTAACTTCAAGCACTAACGAAAAACTTAGTGTCGTTCGTGAGTGCATCGTTAGTGCTTCTAGGAAACAGTAATAGTGTCGTTAGTGCTTCAGTATTAGTGTAGATATAACCAATTATATGCCACGAAATTCCTATAAGAAGTACATAGGGAATTTTTCATTGCGTCGAATTCCAGCCAAATTATAAAGCACTAATGGTCCCTTCTAGTGCAATCGTTAGTGTATCCTTAGTACTTCTTAGTGCACCAACCACAAACGTTAGCGCTTCATTACTGTACGTGCTAGAAGTTAAAAACCTTTGGGAGGACCAACTTCACCCTGGTCCCCTACTTCAAGTACTAACAAAAAAAATAGTGCCATCCGTTAGCGCATCCAATCATTAGTGCCATTCGTTACTGGAAAAAATAAGCAGATTTCTTTCATTTAACGCTTGCCTATCAATTTTCAAGAATTTGATTCTATGAGCTTTTTACATTATAAACATTTGATTATTGCTTCATCATGAATTAACATTAAACAGGATAATAGTACTTGTTGTTTCTCCTGGAATTATTTATTTCGTTACTGCTACAAGCCAGTTTCTATATAGTTCTTATTCATAGCCGTGTTTATTATTATTATTATTATTATTATTATTATTATTATTATTATTATTATTATTATTATTATTATTATTATTATTATTATAATTATTATTATTAGGCCCTATTTCAGTCTTAAATTGATAGCTGTAGTTTAGGTTCAGCAATACTTCTTATGATGAAGATAATGGGTGTTGAGAATCGACTGCCTATGCAAGACCGTGTATGTTATTCGAAGTCATTTTAAAAGGTGTTTAAATTAGGTTTGTTCATCTCAAAAATTTAAGATAATGTTAGCAATTAAAATGAAACAGAAAATGTCAATAACACAGAAAACTTCTTTAAGTAAGTTGTAAAAACAAAAATATTTCTTCAATTGTAAATTAAATCTTTTAATTTTAGTCCCACGTTAATATACCCTATAAGTTAAAGGAAATGGATGATTAATGAAGTATATGATAATGAAAGATATTTATGGAATGAGAATGTGAACGAAAATGTATAAACTCAGTGTACCATAAGTCAAAAAAATTTTAAATATTAAAGAAATAAAAATCAAATAAATTGTTATCAAGTCAATGACTAAAGGAACAGTGAATTCTTAAATCAAATTAAAAGAGTGCAATTAAACTAGTGGTTGCAATTTCTTATTGTCATGAAAAGACAATATTTTATTAATGAAACAACTGACTTACAATGGTAGTATAGTGGAAATTTTTGTAACAATATAAATGATTTAACAGTGAACATCCAAGAGTACTGAATACAGATTATCAGATTAGTATGTCAGATTAATTGTATAACAGATCATTATAATTTTACTCAATGCTTAACCAAACGGAAATAAGCTAAATATTTAAACATTCAAATCTGCCTGTCACTTTCAGAGACCTCCTAATTTCATGTCACATGCAAAATAGACAGTTAAAGTTCTCTGTAGTCATACATTACCTTATTGCATATTTCGCTTGGTCTTGGCCGGACAATGGTCTTTCTTGCGGCATTTGTAATTTCGTATAGACCATTCCATTGCGATTCTGGATACAGGACCCAGAATGCAGAATGCAGAATGATTTTTTACTTGCAAACTTGGTCATTTTATATGGACTATTGACCTTGTTTACTTTAATTATTTTTCCTTTTAACTTTGCCAAAAGTCACCATAAAAATTTACAAAATCTTAGGAAAGTCCTAATTACAATTTCTGAAAAATATTATTGTTATCTAATGATGTACAAATAAGTATTTTTGAACTTTAATTTACCCTGAGGTTTACTTTCATCTTTTTTGTGATTTTATCCGAATTGTTAATTACTACTGACAAGCAATGTTATTTGACTACAGGTGATTCTTGACTATTTTGCTTCTGCTTCCAACGATTTCTTGATTGCAAGTCCTGTCCTTGTGATTTTTTAAAAATAATGTGATGCATGTATCCAAAAGTTAAAATATTACAGAAAACTTAGTTCCATCTTCACCTACCAAATTGCCATTATAATTTTTATGAAAAAAAGATTTTTTTTTAAATTCTCAGTTCATGGTTTCATTACATTACCCCACCAACTGGAAGAAAAATTCTTGAACAGTACCTTTAGCGTATGTCATTAGTTTTTAAATTCTTAGTTCGAATAAACATTGAATAAATTGACAAATACTAAACACTGTGAAAAACACTGGGGGGTGAAAATAATGTCCACTTGAATGATTGTGGTCTCACTTCAGAACACTGGGAGGTGAAAAACAGGGTCTTCTAATTGTCCTCATCGTGGCCATCGATAAACGAAGAATGTCCCTAGTCACTCCACAGAAATCGAAGTGAAGACTGAATGAAATGGTAGATGATGTGAACTGCAACTGGGCCTCTGTAAATACAGACGCTGAGAGCTGCGACTGACAGTAGGCAACCGATAGTGGTTCCTATAGATGGTCCTCTTCTTGATATGTACTCGGGACCGTAGTGAAGGATGATGAACAGCTACGCATTTGGTGTGGCATTTGGGCATCACCTTTTGCTGGGAGCTGCGAATTAACGATGTCCTGGCCAAACCAAGGACCCTTGATGACAGATGAAAAACAGCTTGGCGTCGCGGTGTCCGTCGTATGGACTGGAGGCGAGTTAAAGCTGCGGTGATTGGTTTTCCGAGTTCTGGAATCGAACCCTGGACCTTTATGATGATGGGACAGCTGTGGCACTGGAACATTTCAACAACAACTGGAGCCAAGGTGCTGCTGAATGATGAAAGTGACGATGTATCCGTGGTAAAACAGGAACGGGAGGAGATGGCTGTTGTGGTGGTGATTCTGGAACAGCTGACGTAGAAGCTCGGCATAACTGCAAGGACTAGTTGACCATTAGGTGTTCTGGCTCTGGAGAAAGATGGCCGGATCTGCATGTGAGAGGTGCTGGAGGAACAGAAGCGGGCAGGCCAATGCTGGTACAGGAACGTCTGGAAGTTGACCCTTGTAGAGGCAGGAAGTAGCATCTGGAACTGGACCATCTCGAAGAAGAATGTTTCCATGCTGGTGGACTACATTTTGCTGGAGAAGGAATTGGCCTCCTGCAGTGACATGTCTTTGCAGTTGCATAATGACAAAAGAAATTGCATTAGTTTTTTTTAATATTTATTATTTTTTTTAAAACTTTTCGTGTTTTAGTCGTATTGCAATGTAAGGTAAAGTCGAACAATATCGAAAATTTTGGTGGAAATATGTGTATAACATTTATATTAGTATTATTATTAAAAATATATTCTTTCTGTAAATATTATATAATAGGAAAAAGGAAATTTTCATAGCAACTGTGTTTGTTTACTTGTGGTTAATGACCCAGAAACTAAAGAATGACACTCCAACCGTTATTAGATGGAATGTTATGATTAGAATTTTAGCGGAAGAAAGTGTGTTCTTCTGAAAAGTGAAAAGTGTCCTGTGATGTTATGTCCTCGTGAGAGTGCGATTGCCTGTGCGTAATTGCGATTGTTAGTGATTTAACTTGTGCTGATGTAGTGATTTATCATATTGTTATTTTGTGCCTATAATGTTATGATTATGATGTCTCAGGTAAGTCCTAAGATAATGAAATTGACGTATACACTGACTTTATCATCTGAGCATAGGAGTTGAATACAAAGAAGACTAATATAGGGCGGTAAAATATTCCTGCACAGCCCAATTCCAGGGATATTTTACCTCGATCTATCATAAAAAGCACGATTCCCACTGACAAAAGAGGAAATTCAAATACAAACCCCCGTGACGCGACCCCCCCAAAACGCCACGTTTCGTCAGTATGTTTCAACTCAATTTTGTCAGTACTGTTTATGGTTTGCAACGGAACGAAATATTCAAGCAAAATATACCTGTTATGAAAATGAATAGGATTGATCTAAGAATGATTAGTTTTTTTTTTTTTTTACTTTAGTACAAGAAACAAAATGTTGAGAGTACTCAAGATGAATTATGTTAGTACAATATGAACGAAAACGAGAAACACAGGCGATAGTTTGAGAGAAATAAACAAGTCTATAATTATGTTAGTATTATACGATCGAAAACGAGAGACGCAGGCGGTAGTTTGAGATAAATAATTAAGTCTACTGTGAGCGATTGTGTATAAGAAAACACGTATACTAGCAAACAAACACTATGCTAAACAGATAACAAACTTATTACAAAAAATTGAAAATAATTCGATATTGTTTCTATGACACAGAGAAAAACAACATATCTATTTGGCATGTCACATGATAGCATATGTTTGCCTAAGGAGCTATGTAACGTAACTCAAAAAATTAAAATATTAAAGAAATAAAAAATCAAAATAAATTGTATCAAATCACTAACTAAAGGAACAGTAAGTTCTTAAATCAAATTAAGAGTGCAATTAAACTAATGGTTGCAATCTCTTATTGTCATAAAAAGACAATATTTTATTAATGAAGCAACTGACTTACAATGGTAGTATAGTGGAAATTTTTGTAACAATATAAATTATTTAACAGTGAACATCCAAGAGTACTGAGTACTAGTATGTCAGATTAATTGTATAACAGATCATTATAATTTTACTCAATGCTTAACCAAACGGAAATAAGCTAAATATTTAAACATTCAAATCTGCCTGTCACTTTCAGAGACCTCCTAATTTCATGTCACATGCAAAATAGACAGTTAAAGTTCTCTGTAGTCATACATTACCTTATTGCATATTTCGCTTGGTCTTGGCCGGACAATGGTCTTTCTTGCGGCATTTGTAATTTCGTATAGACCATTCCATTGCGATTCTGGATACAGGACCCAGAATGCAGAATGCAGAATGATTTTTTACTTGCAAACTTGGTCATTTTATATGGACTATTGACCTTGTTTACTTTAATTATTTTTCCTTTTAACTTTGCCAAAAGTCACCATAAAAATTTACAAAATCTTAGGAAAGTCCTAATTACAATTTCTGAAAAATATTATTGTTATCTAATGATGTACAAATAAGTATTTTTGAACTTTAATTTACCCTGAGGTTTACTTTCATCTTTTTTGTGATTTTATCCGAATTGTTAATTACTACTGACAAGCAATGTTATTTGACTACAGGTGATTCTTGACTATTTTGCTTCTGCTTCCAACGATTTCTTGATTGCAAGTCCTGTCCTTGTGATTTTTTAAAAATAATGTGATGCATGTATCCAAAAGTTAAAATATTACAGAAAACTTAGTTCCATCTTCACCTACCAAATTGCCATTATAATTTTTATGAAAAAAAGATTTTTTTTAAATTCTCAGTTCATGGTTTCATTACATCAGATAAAAACTTCGAACACGATGTTGTTCACCACAAATTCATATGGTTTGGAGTCGCACCGTAGGTATGTGTTTTAAACCTGAGCCACCGTGCAGCGATTCTTCAGTTGTTGATCATATCTTCTCACGTTGTAAGCCAAGACTTGACAACTTATATAATACTTCCAATCAGTAACGAATGCAGAAATATATCATGGAGAGCACTAATAATTTCCGTAACGAAGATATACACTTACGCACACACACGCACACACACACGCCAAGCATTATGTTGTATCACCTGCTGAAATGTGGGCTATATTGTCGGCCAGAGTATTTCATGGGCTTTTCTGATACGAAGTTAGTATTTTATTTTAGTACATGGAACTGAGGCGAATTGTAGGTGAGATATAAGAAATAAATGAAATTCTTTTTCAGTTTTCTTTAGTTACACAGTATTTTGAAATACTGATAAAATTTGTTAGGATTTAATAAATTAAAATTCCTGATGCTACATCCATGAAAGACTATGTTGAACCAGATGGCTCACCTTCAATTGAGAGATGCATTTCAGTGCATCCGTTCCTAGGGGCCATTTTTCTGGTTTTCTGAACCGGAGTTTTATACTCTTAATTCAGCTAGCTCCCCAATTAGAGATGCAAGCGCTCGGGAAAAACCCGGCTTTTTTGAAAAAAAAACTCGGTTTTTTCTGCTTCGCCTTTTTGCTTGGGAAATTTTGGGCTTTTCTGAAAATTTTGCTTTAAACTGATACAGCAGACTTTGTTTCGCTTCTCTACAACAAAAAGACTCATTTAAATAGGGGCTGATGCAGATAATAATATGAAATCTCGAAAATAAACCATGAATTTAAAAAAGAAAATTAAAATTCTTTACATATTTACGTTATGAATTCCAAAGGATTAACCAATATATATAATCATATTTTAACCTCTTATATACAATAAATACTTTAAAAAATGATACACAAATAACTAGCAAAATTGTATATAGTATTTTTACTTCAAAATATCACACATCCTCTTTCTGAAGCAAAATAAAGAAAAACATGAGAGAAATCTGCACATCAAGAGCTTCGCTGTACATTCTTGAAATTTTTCAGTTAAGTT